>NC_055970.1:27638374-28339624 GCF_018492685.1 Alosa sapidissima
ACATTTAATATCCCAAACTTTAGCTAGCTTAACACTTCATAACTGGAGAGGGGTGAGAAAACATGGGCACATACATAACACTAAAAACAGTGACTAAGGACCAGAGACTTACAAATTGGAACAATTGATCTATGTTGTCTCTGTTGTTCAATATGGCACAGTATCCCTGTTTGTCACTGGGAACACATCAATATAGAAAGGGGTTTTCACATTAATAGATTGCCACAGCACACCATCAACTTCAACATCTTTGAGGAACACTAACGTTTTGCATGAAAACATGACTGAAATTGACAATTCATTTTTATAGATGTTAAATGCATTTGTGCTTTGAATTAATCATGATGAATGGAATATGACTTTTATTTAAACTTTGTTTTTCTTAGTCATAAAGCTATAGTATTGTTTGCTTTACAAATGTTAATTTACATGTTATATAGTGTTTATGTACTGTTTGTCATAGGTCAAGTGCAAAGAAACATTATTTTCTACATTTTACTCTGACTTTGACCTGGCAGCCGTGGCCCACTGGTTAGCACTCTGGACTTGTAACCGGAGGGTTGCCAGTTCGAGCCCCGACCAGTGGGCCGCGGCTGAAGTGCCCTTGAGCAAGGCACCTAACCCCTCACTGCTCCCCGAGCGCCGCCAATGTAGCAGGCAGCTCACTGCGCCGGGATTAGTGTGTGCTTCACCTCACTGTGTGCTGTTTGTGTTTCACTAATTCACCAATTGGGTTAAAATGCAGAGACCAAATTTCCCTCACGGGATCAAAAAAGTATATATACTTATACTTATACTTGACAAGACAACGTCACTATTATTTAGTGTCTATTATGCACAGGAGCTTATAGAAGACAGCACCACTGTTTCAGTGGGAGAGAAAAATCTTTTTACAGACATCAAAGCTCACATTTAGTACACTAATAAAATGAAATCAAAGAGCACTCTATCAAAAAGAGTAATGCATTATCACATATTGATCAAAGTTATAGATTTGCTCGTGTAGTGCACTGAAATCCATGCACTTGTCCTGTTGATCCCGTCATCTGTTCACCAGTCTAGGCGTAAGGAGTAATGTGTATACATCAAAATATTTGCTGTTATTTGTTTATTTATTTATTTAGATGTATTTATTTGGTGGTCAGAGGAGTAGATGGGGTGAAATATGTTTCCCTTTCAAGTGAATTTACCATGCATGTTGTCAGTCTGCTTTATATTCTTTTTGTGTGTCAAAATAGTATGCATTCATAGCCTATGTTACAGTACAAAATAATTACTGTTTAAACCTGGAATTCTATTGGCAGGTGGAGATTATTTTTGCTTAGCCTATTCGATTGTTATTGCCTCAGAAACATGAAATTCTGAAATATTCCAGGAATTTAGCCCAAAATTTCAACTAAATGTGATATAATTACTGATGCGTTTGCATAGATAAAAATGCCCTTATTGTGTATTATAGAAACCATAAGTCAGTATAATATGCATATGAACATGAAACATTTTATTCTTACAGTGCAATTAAACACACTAATCTGTGCAGCTGCATTCTCTTTTTGCTTGACAGTAGTACAGTGTCTATTATGTCTTCTACACAAAGCTCAGGAGGAGCCCTTCTGACAATTGATAGTCATCACTCACTCCACATCCGCATAGACGAATTATGAGCCACTGGGTACAGACGGCCCACACACACACACATCCAACCAACTTACTTTTGTAATTCATGTGTATCTCAACAGGATTTATAGCACACAGCACACACTTTCAGATATCAAAGGTGAATAACATAACTCGTGTTATAATGGTTAAGGGACACTTTTATGATATATCACACATATCGTAACCTGTGTTATTTGACTGAGAGGCCCTATTCAGGTACTGGTGTGAATAATATAACCTGTGTTATTTGACTGAGGGGCCCCGTTCAGATATCAGGAGGGAAGAACATAATCAGCGACTTCACTCAGAGACTTGGGCTTTAGGGCTCCTGGGCCCAGTATAGGCCCATTCAGCAATCCATCTCTGCACATCCACTTCATCCAAATCCACATTCATCTTCTAAGAAATCAAGATGATGTGATTTATTAAAAGAGGGGCAACATCATGTGGACTCCGTGACAACAAAACACAACGAAACTTTTTGTACTAAACTCACAGAACAGGTGAACCACCAGCACCTTTGTCCTCATCTGAACAGAAATGTAGGTCATCATATTCTAGACTTAATGACTGAAACAAACATAATGTATTTGTTTATTGCAAAAGTAATCATGTTTACTGATTCATTTTTTGTGCAGTTTTATTTCAGCACATTTGAACTGTTTATGCATGTACAGTTAAGAAAATTACATATGAATTCACAAAAATAGCGGATGGTAGTCAATGAATACGCTTATGGAACACTAGGAAGACAATCTGTATAAAGCTTGCTTAAAAACTAGCTATGTGCAGCAGAGTAGCTCACCACTCTTTGTTGATGAAAGCAGTGGACACTGAGACCCCAGTACAGCAATAAAGGCCACAGAGCCAAGCCCTGCTGGGTCATTATCAGGTGCAGGGATGCCAGCTGCTGTGAGTGGGAGTGAGGAGGGTCGTGGTGACACAAAATGTTGAGTCATAGCTCAGATCGTACAGTCAACTAGTGATGGGCAAATGAAGCTTTGGTGAAGCACTGAACAACTTAGTCCGGTGGACAGCCCATAGAGCCCCATTGTGGACCCGGAAATGTTGAGTACACCAAAGTTTTATGATGGAAATATATAGTATGGGTTCCCAGCATGCAGAAACTGCCGGATGCTAATTTGCATATGTTGGGCAATTTGTGTAATTGGGCTAATTAGCATAAATTAGCATAATAGCCTATATTGATCATATTATAAGAGCTGCTTGGCCAAAATGGACAATGTTAGTATGTTTTTAGGGGTTACTGGAAATGCTGAGTCCATATCTGACAAGATTCAAAATCACTATTTAAACTTGGTTTGGTCACATTTTACTCTCATTAAGCTGATTTTGCTGAGTTTTTTGTTACAATTTAGACAGATTTTTGGAGGATAGGGCTGTAGCGATATACAGTAGGGCTGTAACGATACACCAACCTAACAATTCGATTCGTATCACGATTTTTGACCCACGGTTTGATACGAACCTCGATTTTTCTTTTTTTGGAGGGGGGGGCTAGACATTTCAATAGCCTACCTTAGAGTACCAGAGGATTACAATGTAATATATCTGTATTATTTTATATCCTGATATAAAAAGAGAGAATACTGAATGTCTGATATTTATGACAGCACACTTTATGTAGATTAGCCTATAGCTTAGGCCTACTATTTCTATTACAACTCTACCACATTCAGCTGTCTGGTTGAAGCCTGGAAATATTGTAAACAAAGTAGCATAGTTGGCTAGCTTATCCTAGTCTACTGATTGGACTGTTCAGTTTCCTCATGTGTGTTTAAGGTAATACTGTTCTCCTTGGGACAAGCCTTTTGGGAAACATAGGTATTGAGATGATCATTCAGTTCTCCCAGAATCCCCAGCACGAAACATCGTGGGAATCTCAAGCACAGTCCAGCACGCTGACGTTGCACAGCTCCCCCAACAAGCCATTGCCATCCTCGGCGCGGGCGTTCCCACATTCAGTCCAGCATTTAGTCTCTGGCACTGCCACACAGCAGGTGGGGTGCACACACCGCAAGAGCCCTACTCACCCTGGGGAACCACAACCACCAGCGGCCCAATGCGGGGCGTGCTAGCAGTCACCTGGTCTGTCGCCTCTCGTCCCCAGCTCCCTTCAGAGAACGTCCTCAGGTCGCACTTTCGCAGTGTGCACCACCGCAACGTTCCTCCAACACCTGGCGGGGCCTAGCCTCCACTGCCACAGACTCCCCGGCGCTGAGCACCGTAACTGGCACTGCACCTCCGATGCTCCACTCCGTCGTCTCGCCAGTCGGGGCAGCAGACTCCAGTTCCATCGCAGCCGGACCACACTGCGCACAGCTACAGCTACCGACGTTGGCGTCCCTCCTCTGCTGCCTTGTCGCAGAGCTGTCCTCCGCTGTTCCGGCCGCTCCACACCGCCACGATCGCGCCAAGGCCTAGACCTTCTCTCTGGCTCGTGCCATCGGATTTCACACAACAAACTTTTTTCCCCCTTATTTTTCTAAAGAGCACCGGCGAACAGGCCGACTCGAACAGGCTCCGCCAACCATCCATCCTCAAGGCACCACCTCCTTGCCGCTCCACCTCTGCTCTGCTCCGCAGCCAGGGCCACCGCCAACTCCAGCCTAAAGCTGTCCGGCGGGGGCAGGGGCTCAAGGTCTTCTCTCGGTGAAGTCAGCGCCCAGGCCAGCGTCACTACCTTATTTTCCAAGGCCGCTTCCTCAGACCGCTCTCCCAGTCCCGTGAAGTCCTTCTCCTGTCGTGGCCACTGTATCAAAACCCTCTTCAGGCAAGCATTTCTCCCGTAGCTAGGCTCAGGCGACGGCTGGTCTCCTCCTGCGGCTTCTACTGAAGGCCTCTGTAAGCTTTTTAGTACCCCTTACAAGGGTTCTCTTCGGATCCTTTTGCTTGGGCCTCCACCTAGCGGTGAGCATGGACGGATTATGAACTTTCGGGCCCCTGGGCCCAGATGTATTAAGGGCCCCCCATTAATTGTTTGGAGGTCCTTCCTCAGAAATGTTTTAATTTGTTTGATGTGATTTCCTGTATTCTGGTGCATTTTGGGGATGGCCAATACTAAATTCAATCAGATTCATAGCCTACATCCTGATGTGTTGATATTGAGGCAATGATTTCATGCAAAGGCTTGGGCTTCAGGGCTCCCTGACCCCTTGGGCCCCTGGGCCAGGCCCGGTAGGCCCGTGCAGTAATTCATCCCTGGCGGTAAGGTCTCCCACTCCTCCGCTCCTCCAGCACTGAAGACACTGTCTCCTACAGAACGCAACTTGCTCCTCAATGGAAAACTTTGCCCATCTACAGGTGCTGCTTTGGAAAGCAGCAGACCGTCCTGATCCACCGGCTGTGGATATAACCGCGTTTGGAGGGAGTTAGAAGACAGATATGAAGAAAGGAGAGGAACTTGCCCACCCTCGATTCAAGTCCTGTTGCTCCTCCTAATTTTTTAGATGTTATCAGCTGTAACTGCAAAGCTGAGTTAAAACTGTGTATACATGTATCTGGAAAGTGCAGCTCTGCAGCTGCAGTCCTGGCCTGTACTAATTATTGTTTCTGCAAAGGCAGTGATGTTACATGTGGCAATATATTTACACAGCAAAAACAGCAGAAGGACAGGGATGAAGAGTCTGGAGAAGATGGCGACAGGACAACGGATGAGGACAGTTAGGAGTAGTAGAGGCTAGTTCTTCCCTTTGTTACTCAATTGTGAGTCACAGCAGAGGGCCAGTGAATAGCTATTTCCAAAATGATTGTGGAATTCAGAAATAACTTGAGGATCCAAATTATTCCTAAACACTGAACATTTTTATCCTCCAAAAATCGCCCCCAAAAACTCATCAAAATCAGCTTAATGAGAGTAAAAACGTGACCAAACCAAGTTTAAATAGTGATTTTGAATCTTGAAAATGTCAGATATGGACTCAGCATCTCCAGTAACCCCTAAAAACATACTAACATGGTCCATTTTGGCCAAGCAGCTCTTATAATATGATCAATATAGGTGATTATGCTAATTTATGCTAATTAGCTCAATTACACAAATTGCCCAACATATGCAAATTTGCATCCGGCAGTTTCTGCATGCTGGGAACCCATACTATATATTTCCATCATAAAACCTTGGTGTACTCAACATTTCCGGGTTCACCTTTCTGTCCACTGGACTAACTTTGAACAGTTGATTCGAAAATGGGTTCCTTACTCGAAGCTTCAATAACAGCGACCTCTCCTGGTGAAAAGCCAAGACTGCATCTAAATTATCACAGCTAGATAGTGGACAGGAAGCTTTACCACCCCACCCCCACACATACGTAGTGCACATGAATAAGAGTGGGATATCATTCTTTTTATAAATAAATATTGATCAGGAGCCAGAATAAAGTTTTCCCACATCTCTCTTACATTGTAATAAAAATAAATCAATACGAACAAACTATGCGTGTCACAGTAGAGGCTACAAACCAAACGCAATGTTGTGCATTAGCCTAAAGTGTTTATGCTTTGAGCGTGCTACAATTCAGACTAGAAACGAGGCCGTGCCAGTTGCAGTGGCAGCATGATGGGTTTGCGAGGCTGTGGCTGCGAACCACTCAGGTGATTCATACAGAGAATGAAGCAGTTTCTGCTTCGGACGTCATATGTCACGTGATTTTTCCGTACCAAAGCAATCTTCGGAGCAGTGGTTCAAATCAGAGACTTTCTAATGTGGAGACACAGCACTCAAAAAATACTCCATAGAACTGCATGGGGCTAGTTTGTCACGCCAATATGGCCGTTGTCTACACATATCCCACCCCTTCCTCGGCAAAACGTCGACATGTGAATACATTGAGCCAATCATGTGGTGTGATGTGAATACATTGAGCCAATCATATGGTGTGTTGTGAAGACATCGTTCCAATCATGTGTTGTGATCTCGCTGCTGGAGCAAGATTGGTGTCGTGAAGCCTTGCGCACGCGCATTTCTGCCGAAATGGATGCCCGACGAGTGCCCAAAAAGCGTTGTCATATATGGCCGCCGAGTGGAGGGACTTGCCTAAAAGGACTTTGTTCAAATAGACCTCTCCAGAATAAGTCCCGCCTCCGAAACATCCGGATCCACCCAACTTCCGGGCGTCGAATGTCTATGGGAAATAACATGGCGTTTCGAAATATCATACCTGTCAAACATCTGTAGGTGGCGAAGTAGAAAAAAATGGTGGGCCGATTGGCCTACACACTTCTGCCGTCTAGTTTCCACTGGATTTTTTGATTGACGGTGCCGTTAAAGTAGAAATATATCAGTAAGAAGCACTAAGCTAACGCACGCTTCAGACGCCGCGACTCCCCCAGTCAAGGTTGCATTGCAACGGCAAGGTTTCATAGTTTGTTTCTCCAAGGTTTCTCAGGTTGTTAATACATTCTGAAAATGTTACTGTTCTGATCAAGGTCATGCAAGGTCAACTCAATACATCTCTGCCTCTGCTTCCTAGTCTGCTTATCATTATCTGTTTTTCTCAATAATAGCCAACAAACTCTCAGCACAGTCAAACCAAAGTTAAGTCGTGTTAAAAAGAGGCTGAACCTTGCAAACGATTTACTTTTATAGACCACTGAAATCAAGCGTGAATCACACGTGGAAATGACCATCACGTCAGGTTGTGAGCGAGATCTAACGCCCTCCTCCGCCCGCGTACATCGGAACTAGCTCCCGGTTAGCATTAATAATCGTTTACTACTTTAACGGCACCAACAATCAAAAAATCCACCTACAGAGTTTGACAGATACGATTTTTCGAAACGCCATGTTATTTCCCATAGAGATTCGACAACCGGAAGTTGGGTGGATCCGGATGTTTCGGAGGCGGGACTTATTCCGGAGAGGTCTATGGAATTGTAGGCCTAGTTAATGGTTTGAAGCACATATCGAAGCTTCAGTGTCAGCCTGCCATCACTACAGTCAACACATACAAATTAATTTGATAATGTAGGCTATTTTATGTTTTCATGTGAATGTTTCTGGTTGGCTTAACTCAATAATATAGGCTACTGTTTGTTGATAGTTGTTAGCTATGAATACTGTGATACAAAGAAATGTCACTCTATTTATTAATATACTGTTTGGGAATGCTTGAATAGCTAATAATTTACGTCGAGAAATATTTCCATATGCTGCTTGATGGTCAGGATTATAAACTGTGAAAATGTCCCGAATATGAGCATAATGCCAGTAAACTGACTAGCCTACTGTCAATGGTGAAGTACAAAACACTGGTGTCAGACTCAAAGACACAAAAGTCATTCTTCGGTATTTAAATCGGCTTTGATTGGACACCAACTTGAAAGGCCAAAATGCAAATCTTCAAGCTATTATAAGTAAACTGGATCAAGCCTATTAGTGATCTTTTACCTGGCATATATAGCCTGCTGTACAGTATGCTGCTGTCTGAGTCATTCAACTTGAACATTCTTGGACAAATTTAGTCTGATAATTGCACTGGACCTTATAGTGGGCTTTTGTATCACAGAGCCTTGAAAGAGCATGTTGACAGTGATGTAGTGCTGCTAATGTTTTGGTTGGACACTGACCTGTACCAACATACTCAACATGCTGGTTTATCTTCAGTCCACACATGTGAGATTATGTCCAGGTCAATCCAACACAATATATTACAGAAATATGCCTCTGACACTGACATCGCCTAAAATATTTTTCTGTACCGAGTTATGTGTATATGTTGGCCAATATGCATAACAATAAATATCCTTGTGGTTTGGGGAACGTATCTTGTGGAAAGACTGACATCCAGTGGCAGCAAAACACATCTTCAATTATGCTGAAAAGCTCAGGAGGAATCTGTTTGCACTCTGCATCAGATATGAAGAGGATGTAGAGTGCTATGGTGTGATTCAGTCTGCACAATCACAAATCTGCCTGCATTTTTTGAGTCAGAAAGAGAACACTTACACACTTGGGATAAACTTTGGAAAGATATTATCTTTGCTTGCTCATTTCTAGTAAATTTGCTGCCTCCTTTCTGCCTCAAAAATATATCCCCATTTCAAAGTTTCTCTAGTCTCTGCTGCTTCTTCAGCCCTCTCCTACTTCTGATTGACTAGTACTCGTTGCTTTTGCTGGTTTTGGCAGAATGTGGGATGTATTTGACCCCCCCCTCCCCCAAATCAAATACATAATTCATTTTATGCGCAAATGAACACGAGAGACTGTTTGCTTCTGCATTTTTTATATTGCTTTAGTCTAAATCTACAGGACAGGAGACAGAAATATAATGAGAATGGTCACAACAGAAATTCATGCACTTTTAACAGCAATGGTACGAAAGAACTGAGACACAGGCTGCTCTCCAAAGATGCCAAATGAATACCAAAATACATCAATACATTACAAATACAAAAATACATTCTCAGTATTTACAGTAAAGACTTCACTTGCACATATGTACAGAGGGTAACACAAATGTAATGTAATGAAAATTGCTGTGGAATGTCTTGGAAAAAAGGTTTACGTAGACACAAAAGGTTTAAATTTGGTGTATCACTATCATTTGGCATACAAGTTTAAGATCTTTACTTTGTCACTGTGGCTGGGCAAGTTAGTTGTTTTACAACATTTGAATAAAACATCATTAAGGGCACAGTCCATAATTCTAAACCAATGTACTTGCTCCTCAAAGTCCTCTATGTATATGTTCCATATGGCTCTGATCGAGCCATAACAGTGTTCCAGCAATATTGTGTACATTAGATAAATTACACCTTCCATTGTTCCTGAGAATAATGGAAAGTGTAATTATCAACAACCTTTTACCAGAATCATGGACTGTGCATTTAAGATGCAAGGAAAATGGGAAAACAATAGTGAGAACATACACTTTTTTTCAAAGATTTTAGGTTATGCTTTCCCCTGGTAAGCTTGCGCAGAAGTCATCATGGACAGTGTTCAACACTATTGACGATACCATATAGTGAAACTCATACACACATACAATCAGGAAATGGTATCGTACAATCGCACAGAAATTTGACAAATAGTATCATTTCATTTAGTATAGCCAAGTACTTTTCTGACATTTATGACAATTTCATTTCTAATCCATAACATAACTATGTTGTTATACGTCTTTGTGCAACTGAAAGGAAACAAAAACATAATTTTTGCTCAGTACAGTGCTTTGCTTTTGGTCACTGTGGTAAATTACAGGCATAAGTGAGCAGGAGAACAAATCCTCCTTCAAAATTCATAGGCAACCTGGGTAATCAGAATTCATATTTAAATACCATAAAAATAATCAAAATACATTTCAAAAATATACATAACTATGGAAACTATTAATTACGTATATGCTTTGAAGCACTCCATAAAGTGTTTGTCAAGGACTTTTGTCAACAAGAAGATTTATGTGTCATTTTCAAAAATATGGTTATCCCTGAAAAGTTTTGAATCTGTCAAAGCTTCTGGGTGAGATACATGTACCAACATGTAGATGAATGATGAAGGAAAAGACACAAAAAACTGGGGAATTATAGGGTCATAATTTAGGCAAACACTATTACTATAAAAATAATTTCAAATAGTAGTACTGGTTGTTTACTTTGTGAAAGAATTGGGAATTGTTATCTTGCTACATCAACTGGGAGAGGTCAATGTCCTTAGATTGTAGCACACAAATACTGTAGCTGTTGTATGAAGAGAATCATTTAATCAGTGTCACACTAAATGACTGTAAATTGAGACAATTTACTTGATTGGCAAATGGCAGTCTTTATGTGATCTGGCTAGACTCAATTCACTTGCGAGTATGGTCTTATGAGTCCTAAGGAATGCAATTTCTTGTTATCAAATAATTCTTACATTTTTTACAGTTGATTGTCCCTGTTCCTTTGTTTCTAATGCTTATACACAAATTATTTTCTTACAGAAATGAAAATTCAACTTAAGTATTAAAACATGATAATATTATTTTCATAGATATAAAACACACAATACTTTTTTTTCATTGCATAAAATAAATATGCACTTTTGTGATGCAGACAATACTTACATATATATTACAAGTATTATATTTTCCATAAAAATACCTTTGACTGCTTAACAGTTATGACATTACACCACTGAATGTATTGATAGAACTTAGATAATTGCTTCACTTTTTTTGTTGCATAAGATAAATATGCCATTTTTGATGCTGACAATACTTACATATTTTACAGATGCTATACTTCCCAAAAATACCTCTGATAATTTTAAAGAAATTGGTAAAATAAAAATAAAAATAAAAAAACAGGTGTTTGAGGAATATAATATTAAAATGATTTCACCAAGGAGACTGAAGGCACTTAAATGAACTGGAATCCAAAATTTTCCCATGCAGGCATGAAATAAGTGCAAATAGTCATTTAAACCAAAACGTCTATTGTAGTATATGTTTATGCAGCTGAAATGAAGGATTTGAGAAACATAATATCTCAAAGACTGCAATATAGTGTAAATGTCCAACCATAATATAGTATAGATTAATTAAACTATACCCAAACATAGTGCCAGCGTTTTAAAACAGAAGAAATTAAAATATCTTTGCAAAAATACACACTCTGAGTTTCAGTCATATGGCAATTGAAAAAGACAAACACTCATAATAGGGGAACTAGTACTTTTTCATTCTTGTACTTAATTTACTGTCTATGCTACTCCCAAATCTAGCTCTTTTTAAAGTTTGAAAACAACAACACAGAGATACTAGGGAACACTTCAAATGTCACTCTAATTTGCTGTTTGCCCTCTCTTGGATTCAGGCACATGAGCTGGGGCCAATCCATTGGTCTGAATAGAACATTATGTTCCATATTTTAGAAGGTCCTATAACTGAATCTGTGCACAATTTTGTTTGATCCCATGTCTTTGGAGCTGTTGATGTTTCCTCCTCTCACTTATTATTTTTTATAATCGTCGTGGGTTTGTTTTGGGATGGACTTCTGGGGACGGTGCCAGTGGGTTACTTAAAGAGTGGGTAAAAGAGCTTGGAGACACGTAATATGGCAGATTGAAGTGTCTTCAAGCTCTGGTGGGCACCTACTAGAGGAGGTGTCCATGGCAGCTCTGCTCAAACTGTCAGAAGTATTCTGCTCCACCTTCAGGGTTCGGCTCTCTAAGTGAGGTAGGCAAAAGAGGATACGATAAATCAGCCAGTCAATGCAACCAGTTCATTCAGATAATCTGTCAGTACCTGACAGCAACAGTGTCTAAACTGTATAAGAAGAGGGAACACAATCACTTGACTGTTTTTGTTACTTGCCTCTGGTCCTCTCACCTTTTATGGTACTGTTCCTGTTTGTGGAGGAATGGGGCGCCGGTCCTGTTATCATAGGCCACTGGGTCTGAGTGGGCTTTGCTCAGATACTTTTTGGTTTCATGTGTGGCATGGCCCACCTGCTTTGGCTGGTCCACTGTGTAGTCAAGGGGCGCCCCTTCCCATCCATCCCCTGCCTCTACTCTCAGGAAGCTGCCATGGCTGTCCTCCAGCGCTGAGCTCTCGTCGTAGAGGAGGAGGCTGCGGGAACGGACTGCACAAACACACAAACGCACAACACTACAATGTGTAAAAACGTTTTGGTCAAGATTTGATTCAGCGCTGTGTTATAATGACATTACCAACAAAATATAATTCCTCATACAGCAAGTGGCCCTGCAAATGGATACTGTTATACCTAGTTATACCTTAATATAAAATAAAGAATAAAAAAAGCTGCTGCAGTTGAATTTTTGAGCTGGTGTTCTCAGGGTCTGTGCTAGGTTATGTTAGTGAAAATAATGATAGGATTGATTGGACTGCAATCATACATAGACATGACTATTCTAATCAATATTTTATTTAGTGATGGTGCCATTATTCCTCAAAATGACATGCAACTATTTAAAGTGAGACAACCAAATGTACAACATTCAGCCACAACACAGTGGTATTTTCCCTTTCAGTATAATAATTATTGTTTATAGGATGGGTGATACAGGCATCTGTTCATAATAAAACAATTATTTTAACATTGTCTCTGATAATTCAGGAATGAGTTGACTTCACCATTACTGGGTAATAAAGGGGGTTTACTTTTAATGTTTCAAGATATATAATATACCAACAATATAATATACCAGATGTCCGAACAACATCAAAGGACAGGATGCTCCAACCTTAAGTAACTGAATACCTGTCAGTGGACAACACTATTATGTCTTTACCAGCACATTTGAACACTTTAGGGCAAAGTTGATAGTGTCCACACTAAATAGCTACTCTGATAAGTTGACACATAGCGTATAGTGTTGTCATACAGGCATGGGAAAGTAAAAGATAATGCTATGAAATCTTTGGATCTTTGTGTTTATTATATGTGTGGATGCACAAACTCTTACTTAAGATTTGGACCTCCGGTTTGAAATCACCACACTTAATTTAGCCCTAAGATACCCTGTTTGTCTTCTGGCAGAAACTGGACACTGAACAGTATTTTGTTGTCAGATGACAGAAACGTATTGTCAAAGAAATCCATTCATTAGATTGTGACAAATTTAAAAATAAATTTACAAGTTTAAAAACAGCATCATAATTTCAAGTCATCAATTAACCCTGACTAAAGAGCCCTGCACAAAACCTAGCCCCTGTCTGTCTACATCTACCTCTGCAGAGAATTTATACGTGAATGTATATGAATGGTAGTTGTGTTTTAACCCAAGGTATGAACAGTGTGAATGGATCACCAATCACGATATCTGCAGAGTGGGATTCATTTCTATCACATCAATTTGGCATACAAGGATAGTGGGATATGAAACGACAGGGTGGAAGGGCAGACATACCCTGGCTGGTGGTGTAGACGTCAGCCGAGGGGAGAGGTGAGGACTTCACCATGTGCGACGTAGTAGAGAGCTCAGGCAGACATGGTACAAGTGAACCCAGCACAAGGACAAAGCACAGCGCCACCACCTGGTCAGAGAGAACCAGACTCTGTGAGCAGGGTGTTGGCTGTGGGCAGAGGCTAGCCCTCAGAGCTAATCTGAAATTAGCACGTCCCTATCAAGGTTACAGTTGATCGGCTTAGAGCTACAGCTTCTCAGGTCTCATGCACAGGGTTGGGAAGATTACTTTTGAAATGTCAAGGCTACAGATTATTAGTTAACAGTAATAAGTTAGGTAACTATATCCATTAAAGTAATGTAACTTTACATTAATTTGAATACGTTCAAACACTTTTTGACTGGCAGACAAGAGGCTGAGCAAATTTAAACTGGAGAACCAATCAAAAACATCCCTCAATTTGAGCGTGTATATATTGCCATGGAGCTTTTCTAAACAGAGAAATTATATAAAAAAGATATATATATTTGTTTTTATTGAAAAGACTATTCAGCAACATTTTGATTAGTTAATTTAATTTCATATATTTGCCCGTAAATGTAATGGATTATTGCATTGGATTTTCAATTTTTTAATTATAATGTTACAAGTAAAAGGGCTAGTTCACTCCCCAACCCTGCTCATGCAGAGGACCAAGAGGGGCTACAAAGGGACACTGACATCATCAGGGACGTTGGAACTATTTTCTGTTAGGGGCTGTGGTGAAACAGATAGGGTGTGTATGGCACCTATAGCGCACATGTTTCTATGACACTGTGGGCCCTATCATGACATTCTAAAGTGCATCGTCACTCGTCAAAAGTCTATTATTTAGTTTAATTTAATTTAAATTAAGTAGGACGTCCAGTTCACATTGGGAGGGGTTTCGTTATCAAAAGTGGAGCGCATGGCGTAACAAGGTGTTCCTAGGTCTTTAATTCAGTCATATGGGTGTGTTTGGGGCGTAACATCATTTTAAACCAATGAGAATGACATCTGTCATTCCCTTTAATGGCGCAAAGCGCGATATGTCAAATAAATGCATCGGTATTTTGGCATTCAACGGCGCATTTGAAGGAGGCTGCTTGCGAGACCGTATGGAATAGTCATTCTTAAACCATGCTTTACTAAAACCTAGCATAGCCTTCACGCATTTGCACTCGTCTATTATTTGAACTCATTGGCAAAGTGAAACTAACTTCACCAAGGAGTCAGTCAGCGACAAGACAGTTCAGTTACTTTCACTATTGACTGACAATGGGTTACCACCGAAAACATAGGCTGGAAAAAGCAACACTTACCCTAATGTTGCTCAAATGACTGAATAAAACAACATTTATCCTGCAGAGGAGTTGCTTATATCTCGTGACAGTGCGTCTTCAGCTGTGCTCCATACGTGTCTCTCACCTCTCCCCTAATCACTTTTAACCGTCATTACCAATTTGCAAATGATGATGAATAACTATTCATCATGAGATGTACAGTGTTTCGTGATATCTTTATTCTAATTATGTTTCCCATTGTAATCGTGCAATGTGTAATGCTTTGCATGGACTTGCGCTGGTGTGCGTTCATGAATGATAGACGGATGGTGCGTGCACCTGCCAATATGACTGTTGACATGCGCTCTTAAAATAGCATATGAACAACTCGCCATTGACTTCTGACCAGGTTTAGTTGGTGTATGATAGCGATTTTTAGACAACGCGCCAGGCCCCTCTCTAGGTTGTTAATTGCCACACCCCTGGGTGCAATGTTTAAAAAATAAACGTGCAAAATACCGAATTAAACTTTGCGTGGGTGGAAAACGAACTTTACGCCATGCGCTGGTGCCCAAAATACAGCCCTGTGTCTTGGACAATATTTTTCCTGTTCTAGCTATTTTTCTGAAGGGTACATAAAACTTTAATTGGGGAGCTAAAAAAAACGATATTGCTGAAAAGCCTTTTGGACACCTTTGTACAGTCCACACATAATCAACACATTCAGATTCACTATTTTGCTGCAGGCCTTTGGATGTGCTTTACTTCCAGGAGACATACAGTATTTTTTGAATCTCTCATTCATTTACCCCTCTGAAAGTTTTATTTGGGAATTTTAATTGCTCACCATCAGACAAGTTCCTGTTTGTGTAGAGGCCATCCTGCAGGACCGAGGCACTTTGCCTGATACAAGAGCCTGGAGTTTCTGTAGCTGTTGAAGTAGAGATCTGCAGTGGTAAGAAAACATTATAAACTAAGTATTATTCACTAAATTAGTAGGTCATATACCAGCTTCAAATAAACCTTTGGTGTGGATTTTTTGATGAAAATCTGTTTGCATATCTACACCCCATGAACTGTCTCTGTATTGACCCCATGTTTTTAAAAAGAGATCATATAAGGATAGTCGACTGAAGGATCAGGCATGATGTTACATAAGCTGCACTGTATTTCTAAACTAGGTTTCAGGGCCTCTGTGTCAAAACCACAAAGTACAAGTTCTGTATGACTATGTAAGTTGCACAGTAACCTCTGGTAATTCATCCTCCCACACAGCCCCATTCCTCCATCCCTGAACAGCAGCCACAGAGTGAGAAAAAAAATGCATCAAATGGAGAGTATTCACATCTGACCCTGAGGGTGGGTTCAATCTCAAGTGAAATATTCTTAGCAGTGGCAGTGATGACTGTACTGACAGCCAGAGGCACTTATGAAGACACAAAGATGTGCTCTCTCATGTGAGCACTGAGGTCATCTCAACTTAAACCTTTGCATATTGTATATTTCATACAAATTTGCCCATTTGTTTTACAAATGTGTTATGGCAATTACTGTATCTAATAAACAACATTTAATGTGTATTCCATAATTACACCTGGACCACAGAACCTTTATAGACCAGTAGGGGGAGCCTTCCGATAGTTCAAACGGGGGATGTACTACTGGTTGTATGGAGTGTGACTTTCAACAAGCCCCTTTTCTTCAGGAGTCATGAAACTGACTGTGCATAAAGAGCTGTTTGCAATATGAACTCTACACATTTTGCCTGTACAAATTCAGCTATCAGAATATGGCTATCAAACTATGTAAATATAATACCCTTGAAAGTGTGAATATGATACCCTTCACATTACAGAATTCATATCTGTTCCTAGCAAACTACATTTTGAACAACCTATTCACTTGTCTGCCTGTAAGTAAATGCTACTAATAATTTGTCAAAGCACATACTAACTGAATTACTGTCAAGATGTTTGACTAAGGTAAACTCTGAATTGAAACAACATGTCTAGTTTGAATTTATTGTGCCGTAGTTACTTAATCGGTGGGCTACTAGAATTATTCTCACACATCTCCACTGCTCTACACTGCCAATACCAACATAATTATCTGCATCACAAAAAAAACAAACATTTAAACAATAACTTCCTACAGACCTCTAAAATAATCAGCATTTTCGTCTGCTTTGACAGCAACTTCTGCTTTTGCAAAGAGAATCCCCTCCACATGTTCTGTTCTGGGCATGCTCTTCTTTGAACTTAAGTAGCTGAGTCAGAGAGGCTTGTTCTCCTAGGGGGCCTGTGAGCTCTGCCAGAGGTCCAGTCATTAAGCAGCAGCCTGGAGCCAGCTCCTCAGAGGCCATCTTTTATTTTACACCACAATTAAGGGGAGACATGACACCCCACTGTGTGTTCAATGCAAGTAAACCATCTTGTTAATGAGAGGGTGGCAGGATTACTGTGCTCTTTTGCTAGCCCAGCTCTGCCATAATTGTATAATATGGTATGGGCTTTGTGTTGATAGCTTTTATTTGACATGGCCCTCAGTGTTTTCAGGAAAACATGTTAGGTTTGTGTGTGTATGAATCATTTTTGTCACTCATAATTGGGACAAAATTGGTTTTGAACAGTCTTTGAAACTTTACAGACCTTTTCTGTTCTAATCCCCACTGAAGATTTAGAATGTCTTGTACTCTCAGTGAGCTGAACAGCAATTTCCAAATCATCACCCCCAAAGGGCAACCCACGTTATAGGGAATCAGTGGATAGCAAGCATATGATCTTATTTGCTGTAACCTGACAACAGGTCCATCTTCCATTGTAAGACAGTATAGTGTGGTGAGTTCAGGGACGTTGGAGAAATGCCCCTAGAATTTCCCATGTAAATCGTACAGGCTTTGCCAAATAGAGGGCAAGTGTATAACCTTTTCCCTTTGGAATACAGAGCTAGAATTCACGGCTTAATACGCAAGCATTGTTTGTACTTCTGATATATGACAGTATAATTACATTGCACTTCCTAGAACTTCCTAGAACTACGTAGATTAATTACTGAAACAAAAGTTTGTACAAGAATGCCTCACCTATTTGCAGTCTCTAGGGTCTCCACTTTCTTCCACAGCTCATTATTCTCTGAAGTATATGTTTCCACTCTGGGGAGAGGAATTTATATTATTAGCCATGACTCATTCAAATAATGGCACATAATTCCACCAAATAATGATACAAATGTGTTAAAAGTGTGTGTGTAAAAATGTATGGAAAGATGAATAAATAATTGTTAGGCAATCATACTTTAACATTACCATTATAGTCATATGCATTGTGTCACTAAAAGATATGAGGCCCTTAAACTGAGACCTTAAAGCTAGTGGAGTCTGTATGTAATTTGCAAAACCCCTTTTCCCCAGTACAAAGCAGAAATGTTCTGCAAAGACCTTGAGTCCCAGTGAATTATTCAAATTTGTATGAGTCATATGGCCTGTGCGACTGCATGGAGATGGACAAAAGCCATTGGCATTTGACTGAGAACAATAACAAAAGTGGGGTAAAACATTTGGATGTCAGTAGTAGAACTATGAGTGAGGCTAAGGATAGGGAGATTTGTAGAGCAAAACAGTGATCCTGATTGAACAAAGATATAGGCATAGAAGTGGAGAATTGTATTATTATGGGAAGGTCAAGAGTGCAAATACAACTGATACACTGCAACAGCATTGGGATAAATATACAAATTTAGGAGAAAGAAAATCCCCAACATACTTTTTCTCCAGGCACTCCACATACTCCTTCTTCTTTCTGCGACTTTCCTGAGCTGAAATCTACATTCAAGAGAAAAAGAACAACTGGTTATGTCACCACTGCACTGACCCTTTTTTTTACCAATTAAGTTATATTCGCATTTTCTATTTTGGTAATAGATTTTTGTTTGGGAGATTTGGGTTTTCAGATTTTTGTTATGAGGTTTGTATAACAAGATTGCATAGTCATCTCAGAAATAATAAAAATGATTTATATTTTCCCACTTATTAAATACACATGGTCAAAGTATTGAACTACCAAATCTCAAATACTGTACTATGCCGTTTTAACTATAGCGGCTCTTTTAAACGTAAAAGCAGGGAAGTTCATTTCTTCATACCTTGTTTTTTATCTTGCGACGGACCCTTTTAAGTGCCTTCTCTTCAGTCTTAGTGAGGGGTAGCTTGTTGGGCACAGGATAGCCCTCTGCAATCAGGGTACGTTTCTCCTCCTCTGTTAGCATGAGTGGACCAGAAGTGCCCTGCAGTTTCTGCAAATGAAAAAACGAAATCGAATGACTTTGGAGAATAGCTAATAATCTAGTTGAAGATAACCATATAAATGATCATTATCCATTATCATATATACTGTATGTGTAATAATTCTACAATGCTCAAGAGGTACCCTGGGCACACATTTCCTACACACATTCACAGGCCCAGGAGGAAAGAGTTGGACCAGGAATTTGCCCTAGGACAGCCCAGCTGCTCAGCAGCTTGCTATGGCCTGCTCAACTGAGCAAGAGGCCCCTGGAGTAAGGCCTGCTGAGGAAAGGGCTAGGAGCCAATAGGAAACCATCTAAGGTGCAGCCAGAAGTCATCAAGGAGTTGTCTGTGGAAAACGCTTGGGATGAGAGTCAGCACTGAGAAAGAAGCTATATTGTGGAGGCACACAAACTTACATGAGGTGCAGTGAGAAGGGGTGAGGTGGAGATGGCTGCAGAGGTGCGGGCCTGCAGGCGTGCAGGGCTGGATGGGGGCAGAGAGTGGGGGCTCTGGGAGCCGTCACTATCACTGCTATGACTGCTAGGAGGGGTGGGCGGCAGCTGCAGGTGCTCATCTGTCAGGATTTGCAAGGTTGAAAGTGAAACAGAATTAATGCTAATCAGCCAAGAAAACTACTAATGGTTTTCTATTCAAGTCATGGTTATGCACAACCTTAATGAGTTTGAAGGTCGGCAAAGACACATGGCTGTCATCAGTCATCATTCATGGCCTCATCATATTCCAATGCACTGGGCTGAGTGGACTTCATTGTTTTTATATGGTGGAAATGTAGACCTCATAAAATACTACTCTTTGCCAAGGTCTTTATCATAATTAAAATGGAAAATGGCTTTCAGGACTATGCCAGGTGAAATAGAGAGATGGTTCAATTCCAGTGAACAGAGAGCCTAAAAAACAGAATGTGAGGAGACCAGGCAGACTTCCCCCCGTGCAAACACCTACCACCCACTCAGACTGCTTCTGGAATGGCCAATATGTTTAGTTTGACTAGCATCCAGAGTAAACACAAGCAAGTTTTAATTCTGTTTTTACTGGAAAAGGAAGCCTAGGACCAAACACAGAGAATGGGGGTTGAGGGGAAGGCACGTTCTAACAAGAGCCAGATACAATGCAGACACAAGTAGACATTTCATTAGTTTATCAAGCTTTTGACTAGACACATAACTGGCAGGAGTGATTTTTGATGTGCCAAGCGGGATGGGAATATACAGGAGCTAAAGTCCTGTGCTGCTCCTGGCCCTCTGACCTCTTAAAAGTGTGTCTGACTACTGAGCACTTAGATCAGTCATGCAGGTGCAGCCATTTTGGGAGTGTCTGGTCAGTTCTTCCCATAATTCACACTGGCCCAAGACCACTACCCCACTTCACCATCTGGTGCTTGGTCAGGTGTCTTCTCTGATGTAGGTCTGTAATGTGAGGCTGCATAATATGGAAACATTCTAGTTTCACTCTTTCAAGTCCTCTTGAGCCATGCTACTGCAGAGGGCACCATGGGAGGAAACCTGCTAGTGCCATCCAGACATTACCCACACATTAGCCCATTTGACAATGTCAGATAGCAGTCATTACCACTAATGACTACCGTTCATGTTCTATCAACATGCAGGTAATGTAGAGTTTTCTGGTAATGTAGAGTTTTCAAAAAACTGGAAAATACATATTGTTCAAATCAGAACTACAGTGATCTAAATTAAACCCGTACACTGATAAAAAGTAATACAAAACACAAACCAATAATATGCCACATTTGAACTCTGTCTTTTGAGGTTGTGCCCATTTAACTGGATACAGTTGACTGAATAGATACTACTCAGACATGCAGTGCAGTATTATTCAGGGGGACGACACAGTGCTTAAACATCGAGTTATTGTTTACATGTTCCATCAGGATCACTGGTACAAGTGACGCAGCCACAGTGACGCACACTCCTCCACAATCAGGATGCTAATAGCATTCTAAAGTAATGGAGAGGGAGGGAATAAGCCATGATGACACAACGTGTTATCTCAGCTTGGTGGAGAGGAGCACCTGTGTTCAACGCACAGTAAATTGGGCAAGCTCTGAAATGGCTGCAGCTTGCTGGGGTAAATACTAAAGAAGCATTATGCACTTTTGCATGCTGTGTCTGTGTTTATGTGGAGATGGATTAAATAGTGGTTTCTGTACATGATTCTAACATAATGGCATAGTTAATAAAAACCCACCTGTTGGGACACTGAGAAACTGATTGACCTCTCTGGGTTCAGCTTTGATTGTAGGCACTTGATTGCATTTCATGCCTTTTGATTCCTGAAACCAGATGGAAAAGTCATCAAGAAATATGCAAATATATTGTGGCTCTAATTCTGTAAGCTTCTAAATATCTTGCTGAAAACATTTTTGGAACAAATCCACATATATTACTATACAAAATGCTTAGAATATGGAGGGGATGTTTGTATCAATCCAATTCAATTGCAACAGTAAACAGGGCTGATGACTGATGACTGATGAATATTGCGAAAACATTAAGAGCTCAATTGTTGCAATGTATTAAGCCACACATTGAATTGCGGACCAAACAGTGCAGATGACCATTATACACATATGTCCACTGAGCCTTATGACTAGATATATACCTTAAGTGCTTAGTGAGACAAGTGAAGCTTTAGGTGGCTCACACAACAAAGTTTGCCAAAATTATGTCACATTACCAAATATTTTCTGAAGTACAGAAAACACATCTTTCTTGTAAATTAAATGCAGGTGTTAACTCACTTCCAAAAACAATACACATGTGTGTTGTTTAACACTGACACTATCAGTGCAGCCATTGGTAGTGTTCAATGCACTGCTAACCCTACTTCTTTGTCTGTATCTCATATAAACCCGCCCCATGCCGGATAAGAGGTTGTGATTGGTTCCTGGCTTTTCAGTGATTCAGAAATTAGTCAGACAAGTCCTGACAAGGACCCACCTTATCCTCAGGGGCATTTCTCTGGGGTGGGGGAGCCAGGTTGAGAGGCTGAGGAGCAGCACTGACTGCAGGAGTGGGTGCTGGAGCAGGGTCTGACAAAAGACTGGGTTCCTGTTTCACCAAAATGGCCGTCAGATCCTGGCTGAAGGACCACATTCCTTCTGATTCTGTCAAAAGAAGCATATTTTATGTTCAGAAAACTTTCCCAGTGAGACAGGTATTGAAATAATGGCTGATAAAAGTAAAATACATTTTCTGGAAATGCACACTCAAAACAAGGGAGAAATCCACTAACCAAAAAACGTAGTCATAGTAAGACATATGCTATGCCAGTGTGTTACTGAAAGAACTCTGCAATGAACACTTCCTCTTGAAACCTTATACCAGTAGCAATAAGGAGTTTTGGCGAGCTAGCTGTCTAAAAGACATTAGAAAAGGCTTGCTAAAATACTAACAGTAACACTTTACTTGACAGTATCGACATAAAAGTGACATGACACTGTGAACCCTAACCCTAATCCTAACCTCTGACCCTAATCCTAACCCTAACTCTAACCCTTACCCTAACCCTAACCCTAACTTGTTATGACAAAAACCGAATGACACTTAATGACAGAAGCGTTATGTCATAAACATTTATGACTTGTTTATGACACGTTCATGACACTCTGTAGTACGGAATCCTGGAGGGGTCATTGCAAGATATGTTTTGTGTATATCAAGAGAATATGCACTTGTTTCACTAAAGTGTGTGCTCATTTTACTACAGTTTTTTTCAGTCGCTAACAAGCGTTTCTAACCAGTTGTCACATTTTCAAAACTCTAAACACAATTAGCACAGCATCGGTCTTTTGTGGCCATACCATTCACACATGTCATGTCACAATTTGCTGTCAGTGAACACATTTCCGCAATGCTTACATTTTCTTACAGTAACAGACAAGCTATACCTCCCAACAAAACTATGGATTGTTTTTGTAGTATTTACTAATGTTAACACACAACATCCCAATACAATAGCCAGTATTTTGAAACCTGGTGTACTTTATAATTTCATTTTGAGTCAGATTTCCAGTGTTTTGGTAAAGTTAGTGTGTGCAGAGAAATATGTGTTCTGTTTTGAAATGAAGAGTTAGTATATATTTAACAAAATGTGTTTTTGAGAAGAAAATTATCCATTTGGCCAATTGTGTTTTGTAGGTGTGAGTCTGTGTTAAGAGTTTGGAAAAAGTATCTGAAGTATGGGTAAGCGCTTTTTAGCGATTGAAAAAAACTGTAAATTGTATGCTCATTTTACTTTGCTGAATTGTGCACATTCTCTTGACATTTTAAAAAAAATATTGCAATGACACCTCTTGGGTTCCATTGCTGTGCCATGAAAGCTTTTCTTACATTTAGTATGATGTTCCAGGGCAAACACATAGCTATAGTATCAGCTAGTGGGAAAGACATGTTTATCTGTCCTTCACATATATAATATCAAAATGAATGTAAAAAATATACAAAAACTAGTTGCTTATAGACCCTTTCAACTGCATAAACAAACACGTGCGCATTTCCAGTGGCACAGAAAACAACAACAAAAATGTCTTCAAGTCGACATTTTGTAGAGCATTACACTAAAGTCCAATCCATTTTCATTTCAAAGTATTTGTCTGTGCTGGTTTTGAATGTTTCAACCGTAAATCCTCTAGGAACAGATTGAGGCTATGAGGCAAATTATTGCGTGCATATGTATATGTTTATTTGATTTATATTAACAAACTGACTTCTAATCCTGAGGGCTAATGTATCCAGGTGCGCCTGCAGGTGTGCGTCCGTACGAGTGTACCATCAAGCCACCTCAATAACAAGAGAGAATTTCCCCTGTGTGTGTATTCACACCAAGTTGGCCTACCATATCTTCCAAACTCTGCACAGTAGTACCCCATTAACTTCATGACAGTAGGCTATTTATAATTTTCTGTACCATAGCATGTGTGCCATAGCATTCATTCATTCCTGCAGGCACCCTGAGTGTATCAGATTTTTCAATTAGTCCTGTAGTTTAGACATAATATTGCACTGCCATGTTGAACCAAATTAACAAGAATGGTGAGATGCTCATACTTTTATTTAACAAAAATTTGGATGGCATCAGATGGGTGAGTGCCTCTTCAGATACTTTATCTTGATGAAGTGGGAAATGGTAAAGCATTGTGCACCAATGTCATGCATTTAATGCTCAGGCAGCACAAATATGGATAAAAATGCATATCTAATAATAATAATAATAATAATAATAATAATAATAATAATAATAATAATAATAATAAATAATAATAATAATAAAAATAATAATACATTTATTTGTATAGCACTTTTCTAGACACTCAAAGACGCTCTAAAGTTTTTACATAGGTACAGACAAACAGACAAGGTACACAGACAAGGCTACATAAAATCTTTGTCTGTATTCTCTATACGGTTCCCAGTGAATGTCAAGAGTGTCTTTGAAGTTGTCTTTTTTAACTAGCAGTGCAGTTAAAGTAAGTGGAACTCTGGTTCAGCTGTTATAGTTCTGGCCGTTGTGGGGGTGTGGAGCTCATTAGTCAGGTTTCATGTTGAAACTAGTCTGATCTCTCTTCAGTGCACCAGGAGATCCTGTAAAGTCTGGTCCTAGTTATAACCGGCTCCTAATGTAAGACAGGACTTTAACTCTGGGGAACCCTTGGAGGAAGGGGGTGGTGTGGAGAATCATGTCTGCAATGTCTTAACTTAGTAGCAGTGTTGAGGTTTTGGCCTTGTGTCAAACTTAGGATGATGCAACAGGTCAAAAAGAGCCAGTACTTTTTTTTTCCAAGATCAACCCACCAGCCCTGCCGCGAGCTTATTTTCAGTTTGTTTTCCATCTGAACTGGAAAGCTGTTCTCCTTTTTCATTTTATTGATGGCTCCTTTTTATCTTGGCCCCGAGCACAGAGAAACATCAGCAGCTGGGAGTCATTGCAAGGGGATGCAAGAGCCCCATGGCTTGTCAAAGTGAGTATGTGCTTGAATGTGTGAGTATGTGCTTGAATGTGTGAGTTTGTGTGTGTGTGTGTGTGTGTGTGTGTGTGTGTGTGTGTGTGTGTGTGTGTGTGAGAGAGAGAGAGAGAGAGTGAGTGAGTGAGTGAGAGAGAGAGAGAGAGAGAGAGAGAGAGAGAGAGAGAGAGAGAAAGTTAGTGAGTGAGGCAGTGAGAGAGAGTGAGTGAATGTGAATGTTGGCTGACTGCCTGAAATCCCCTGACTTACTTCCTCCTGGGGCGGTCAGAGCTAGGAGCATGCTCAGTAGGCTGCGATTTCTGCGCTGCACAGGCACTGAAGGAGATAGGGCTTGGAAGTGAAGTACACTAAAGACGCATGATATAGGCAAGAGAGAACCTGTGTCTGTTCCTCTTGGTTTACAAAATCAACTTATACCACACTATATTGCATGTGTACTATGGAAAATGCCTTTTTTGTAGATAGCTTATTTGATGATAGACATATCCAGTGGCATGAATGAGAGTGTCAGGTACACAACTGGTAGTTTCTAGTCCTCACCTATCATGCCATTGTCTGTTTCAGAGGTGTAGTGCAGAGACGTAAAATCATGAGTAACCAACAAGTTGTAAACACAAGACAGAATATTACATAGGCTGTAATCAGGATCTGACCTGCTTCCTCATCCATTTTGATTGGCATAGAGGGGCTCTGTGGTGCTGAGTCTCCACTCAGAGAGTAACTGTGCTCGGCCTGGATGGCAGGATTAGGTGGGTCCAAGTCCATGTCCAGGAGAGGATTCCTCTCTGCCAGTAGGTGGTCATCAAAGAAACTACTGAAGAGATCATTTGAGAAGTCCTCCATTTGCTCTGAGAAGTGCTGAAGATCACACAGAGATCACACAAACAACTTAATGTAAATCTTCAAACAGTTCATGATTAAAATAACTAACATGCAGCATTTCTACATTTTTTTCAGCATTTTCAATTTTTTTTTAAAGATAAGGCCAAAATAAGGCCAAGTAAGTTGTGCACATCTAGATGGTAGCACACTTTATGTATTTATGAAAAAGTGGAACTAATTAAGAATTCAAATCTCATATGAATTAAATCAGACTTTATGAATAGAACAGGCCTGCTGAACACGGGTAACCTTTGGGACCATACAGAAACTTCTCTGACCAGAAAAGTGTATACAAATTAATTATTTATTCAATTTTAAGTTTTAAAGCATAGCATTTTACTGATAGTAAGCTTCTTCTTCTAAATCTTCTTAAAGTGCATCACATTTGACACTTGCATAAATCCACTAAGCGAGCCCTTGACAACAAGACAAGGAAAAGTCTACTGGGGTGATAAATAAATATAAAACCTTAACATCTCCTGCAGAACACTAACGTGTTATTGTATTTTCTATAAAGCATGCCAATGCAAATATGCTAATACAAGATTAACCTCAGGTCTACGTAATCAAATACACTTTAAACTTTACTCATGAAGGAGTGTCACCACAGCTTAAATACATGTCGTCGTCAGATGTGTTTGCTAAGGAGGGGAGTGGCTGTGGTGCAATGAAAGCCCATTGCTGTTTACATCCTGTTAAAACAGGCGGGGTGTGGGAGATACACAGCTGTGGAGTGCTGTGCACATGGAGAATCCACAAATCTGCAAGCAACAGCTCTAACACCCAGATCCTGCACCTGCCAGGTGCCCGGACAGGGAAACATGTGCACCAGGATATGGCTGCCATAACCCCTTTATATATCAGCTGTGTGTTTCCATGGTAAATGCTATGGTCATTAACAGTAAGTATTAGGATTCAATCATCACAAAACCATCACAATCAATTGATTAATTATCCTTGCCATGATACATGGGGAGAGCTGTGCCTTTACCAATCACTGTGGCAATTATAGATAGAAGAATCAAGTTGGATGGTCCCAGGAAGGGGTCAAAGGAGCTTACCATTCCAGTAACACCTGGGATGACACCATTGAGAATTGTTTGACACAACACATATGCCACCATTAGCAGCCAGCTAATCATTTTCACTGCATAAGCAACAGCATAAATAATCCTTCCCTGCTTCATTCATATAAAGCATTCCTGTTACTCAGTGTGCATGTGTGAAGCCAATCTGTTACACGCATTGGTAACAATTCAAATGAATGTGAAAGGACAGTGTCTTTTTTGGTAAAGTATCTTGTTTACAGTCAACTCTCAAGTTTATAATGAAACAGTTTATAAACCTGACAGCAGAATAAAATATTGTCTCATTGTGCACACATTTTAAGTAGCTTTTTTAAGAATGCCTAAAATATGAGGAATAGATTGCTTTTTGTATTCTGATTACTAAAAAAACATATTGTTTGTTTCCTTTTGAACAAAAAGAAAACTTCAAGGAAGTAGAAAGCCTTGGTAAAACTGAGAGAGACCCTATCAGGTTAAGGGGCCCTTTTTGTAGTACTAAGTGATGATGCAAGACTGCTGATGCAAGACCTCTGAAATTTCACATCTGGCCTTCTCCTCAAAATCCCAGAGATGGAGCTGTGGAATTTCAGCTGAAGACAGAGGGCCCTTTTTCCCAGTGGCACTGGGATAGCCTTCAGACGGCCTCAAAAATGCATACTTTCTCTGGATCTGGGTCATATTACCATTGGGGTAAAAATAGAGACTTATTCACTTTTGGTGGTGTGACAGTTTATTTACACTCTTGCCCCCACGCATGACAACAGAAGGGCCTGGAAAGCTCTTTTTTCCTTTGGCAAACAATATGCAGTAGACCACACAGCTACTCTAAATTTGATGTCAATACCCTAATGCTCTGGTGTCTAGCTTCCTCCTCTGTCCTTGCACTGCCCCCTAACACTGCCAGAAAGAATCTGTAGAAGAAGCCAAATCTGCATTTAGTCATTTTCCCTCAAGGATCATAACAAACATAGTTAAACAAGATGACCGACACACCGGTTCAACACCTTTAACATACAACAATGCTAGTGTCAATGCAAGAGCACCTAAGACAGGCGGTGCAGGTCTGAGATAGGACTCTTGAGGCAAAGATTCTCCAACCATGAACACAGTCCATACACATTATCTTTAAAGCCTCCTGGATATCTCACTTTGAGTAATTACAGTACTTAAACTTATTTTAAAAGGATGCATATACATGTGAATTGTAAACATTTCAATGTGAGACTGTGGGTGTACAAACATATTTATCTTTAAAATGTCAAAAGTTGAGGACTATTAGTCAGTGTGTGACATCACATTTAGTGGTCTACCCTTATATCTAAAAATATGTTTTATGCTGTGCCTCTAAAATGTTAAGCTTTTGTTTGTTTATAGGCTGGCCTGTTGGTGGTGGTGTAACAAAAGTTCAATGGCAAACCCCAAAACTGCATAGTTTACCATGGATAGTTTTCCTTGTCATAAATATGTAATGTTGCGAAGAAATCATGCAATATCAATATGAAAATGCAGTGCAATACAATTGTGTGTCTATTTGTATATTTAAATGTGTAGTTCATGTGGTGAGACATGCCTTACATAGAGACAAAAGCCAGAAATCCTTACTTAACCCCAACTTGGCTTGTGGACTTGAAGTTGATTATGTACATTTTGTTACACTTGAAACATTGACTTTATACTGCTAACAAACAGATATATTTTTGACACCTCAGGCTTTGTCATGCCCAGATGTCTCCCAGCATTCCTTTTGCTGATTCAAACAATCCAGCTGTATGCTGGCCAATCAGCACAGAGCATGCAAATTAGCCGGCTGCAGCAGCAGAGGAGCAGGAGTGCAAGGTAAGTATGGAGCGGGCCGGCATGGCTAAAAATGGGACTTTGTTGCATTGCAAACACACTAATGAGTAGATAAAACCATGATGTCAGAAACCGGAACACCTATTAACAGAACTGTTTCACTGATGAGACGCTAATATGCAATGATGATTTTGAGCGCAAATTCAAAAAGGAAAGAGAATTGAATACATTTGTGTGGCATAGTCCGTTTCAGTGGCAATAAAAGTGTCCAAATAATAAATTTCTACAATCAAATGACATGTGTACTTGTGTTAACAGTATATGAGATGAGTTAAAGTAGAATATAGTTACAAAAAGATTGCACATAGACAAAAAGCCTCTGACATTTTCATTTAAATAGAAAGTGATTACTTGCTTATACATTGGTCTGGGGTGTGAGAGTGTCAGCCAATATGTGTTCAAATGCATGGATATTTTCACCTGTCCCAAATAGTCACATGCCACATATTGTTGTACTGCCCAACAATAGGCCAGATGCAGACACATGTAGCTAACACGATTTCTGGGAGTCTGGGGCACACCCCCTTGGTTCACTAGCATCCAAATGTAATGGTCCATACCAAATCCCTCAACAATACAGGTGCATACAGAAAGCTATTGCTTCAATATAGAGTAGCTGTCCCACTATGTCCACACATGCCCACACACACACATACAAATATCTATTGCATTAACAAGAAGAAATTTCATAAATAGTTATGTGATTAAGGAACACAAGCAGTTTTGAAACATCCATGATGTTTTACTTTTTGGATTTTTGGGTAAGGTTCTTTGCCTTCTTTAGTTGGTCTGCAGGCATGCATTGTGGGACCTGTTGTATGAATCACGTATCTGTACATCCCAAACACTCTCCATAAATCAGCAGGAGGCATGACAGTAGCACTCTGTATAATTACCCAAACCGGCTACAAAGACAAGTAGGCTTCAGAACATCCCAAATCCATCTGGGTCACCCTTTCCCTTAAACCAAAAGCTAGCTTTTGAATGCCTTGTGGTCATGAGGGTACAGTTCTGTGTCCTGTCGCTTCCCTTCAGACTCGTCCACCCCACCTCCTACATACAGGGCAAGCAGTCTCCCCACAGCATTGTGGTAACAAGCACCCATCCCCCACTGTCCATGGGTGGAGCAGCCTGGTTTCTTAATTCCAGCTCAGATGCTTTCTTTAGCATGCTATAGAGGTTGGCTAACCACAATCACTGGAGACAGGCTTCTGTGTGTCACTGAGGCTGGTTTTCCATCCCCCAAAGGACCACTTTTGAGCCATGAAAAATGGGATGAATCTAAGGTAATGGACAAAAGATGGCTGAGAAAAAGACAAAGACGAAAGATTATCTGCTAAAGACATTTTGTGACAGCTGAAAACTGAAAAAACACACGTTGAATTTGTTTACTAGGAGGCCCTGAAAGTTCACAACTCCAATATAATCTTTTCACCCATGACCCAGCCTTGCTTTAGAATATATCATCAGCTGCAGTTCCAGACGACAGGTGTGCATGTGTAGACCCTATTGGGCCCTTTTTAGCCCCTTCAGAGTCTGTAACTGTACTGCTGTTTTACGGTAGTGGTTGTAGTGGTTGCGGTGGTGGTTGTGGTGTGTACTAAAAGGATCACCTAGTACACACAAGTTCCTGTAAGTTAAAATCTTACATTGTGAACTGCTATAAGCTGCTGCTTCTTTAACAGAAAGCATGGGGAATTAACTCACTGGTGTTTGCACACAAGGCTATGAGGAAAACTGTTGACTTCTGATAAATGCTAACACTAATGCATGATATTGACTCTATGATATTAACTGTAGTTGAGCTTAGACAGAATTGCCCACCATCTAAGGCTTGACATGTGAACTTATTAGGAACAACTTTGTCAGTAACTTTATTAAAGAAATTTATGAGGAACTGTAGCTCCGTTAGATAAATAACACAAAATACTGAATAACTGGCTCATTTAGATATTGGCCTATGCATCGCATAAATGACATAATACTGCTGCAGCCTGCTCTGCTGGACCGGCTCCAGCATCAGTAGTAAGTTGCCAGCAGCACTGCCAGCAGTCCCTGTTGGAATCTGGTGAAGTGGAATGCAGGTTCTCGTTTCTTGGTTGTATTGCCCATGCTTTCAAAGACAGACCCACTTCATTCCCTATCCTGTGTCAGATTAGGTTAGCAGTATGACCCCAAGTTGCCACAGCCAGGGGTATTCTGTTGCCTTCAGCACGTCGGGGATTGTAGGTGTACTCACAGCTGCCGTAAATAAATAAAAGAACTTCAAATTCAGAGGCAACATGGTACAGTTGATAAACCATAAAGTGACACGACCAATCCAATAAACAAATTCCCATAGCTATCTCTCTCTCTCTCTCTCTCTCTCTCTCTCTCTCTCTCTCTCTCTTGCTCATGTAGGCCTACACATCTACAAGATGTCAATCAATAAATTGGTGTTACGTATGGCGTATGGGTGTAGACACACTTGTCTATCCTCCCACATGCTTGTAATGCAGCATATGATTCCCTTTAACTCACTTTTGTTGTCTATTAGTCTGTTCTTTTGTGAATGGTTTGTTGAAATGTCATTAATAATGACTTTAGACAGTGTTTCCAGCCAAACCTGTGTTAATGTGGGAGGAAACATGAGGAAACACTAGGTAAAGACAAGGGCGTTCACCTGAAAATAGTCTATTCAAAAGAAAGGAATTACTTGTAAATGAGGATGGGTGTATAGGCAGAAAGATTCTGGTTTACATCCTTTTATCATCATTCTCAACACTGACACCAATCAGTCACTAACTGGCCTCTCAAAAATCCAGCTCATTGTGGGATAGGCTAAGGCATGCTAGCACACCTGCATAGCACAAAGTATTGTAACGTCGGTGGGCTGGACTGTGTGCTACGGTTCCCACAACGCTTCACACTGGCGATTCTGGGAGAACATTGGGGGGTTTATTGTATGTGGTTGTGCCTTTATTTACTGTTTATGTACGTGTTTTAGTGTTGCGATTCCCTTTTTAGTTCTACCTCGTGTGTGACCCTTCATGTTGGTGTGGCTGTGTCCACCCCTGTGTGTGTGATGTATGAGTGTTCTTGACTTCCCTAGTGTGTGCTATGTCCTGTGTCTGTATCCCTACTCCTGACCAGCAATAAAGATGCAAAAGTTTGTGATGCCTAAAACAGATAACTTTAAGTGAAATAATGGAGTGAAATGTTCTAATGGTCTGGCCAGTGCTTATGTTAGAACCATTTGTTAATGTCATGGATGCACATGTGGTAGATTGGTGCAAAAAATCCTCTTGAGGTCTACAGCCAATAAATATGCCTTGTCTTCAGCATCATGAAATGTCACTCCAATAAACAGTGTCCTCTCACTCAGCCCTGTCTGGTTCAGTCACCTTAAAGAGCAGACCAAGGCTATCAACTCCACAGTCTTCAGTCTTCACCTGATTTCACCTGTCTGGGGAAGAATACTGGACTATTGCGCTAGTGATTCTTTGCAAACATATAACCAATTATTTCAGCCTAACTGCAGTTTTAATATTTTATTAATTTTATGTTCATTAAAACGTTTCACCAATGGCAGTAACAACAAAAAGCAATTCCATACATTAACAACAGCAATACTAGAAAAAATGATTTTTAGTCGAAGTCGTTGCAGCATTCACACCCTATCTGATTTGTGACACCTGATTTGTGACACATTTTTAGCTACAATAAAAACTAACTAAAATATACATTTAATGGTGGCAAACAAACTGAAACTGTAATTCGGGTCCAGGTCATGTGACCTGTTGAACGCAAGTTTAAACTGCAAGATGGGTAACCATTCTGCCTCACACTCCAATGCACAAAGCGTCTTTCACTGAGGGGCCTCACCCCAGATGCTTCGTTTACTTTGCTTCTACCCCCTTCTCAAAAAATGAGGGGCCAAGCAGACAAAGGGCCTTGGAAAGGGCTCAGACAGACCCCAATTCACAGTTAGCTAGATACCATATACCTTTACCCTAGATCTCTCTCTCTCTCTCTCTCTCTCTCTCTCTCTCTCTCTCTCTCTCTCTCTCTCATAACACAACCATGAAAAGTTGAGAGACATAGCATAGAACCACACTATTAAAACTGTGCAGCAAAGGACACAATAAAATAGTGTACAGCAATTGAACCAGGGAATTACTGTCAGGGAATTGTAACTGATCATTTAGCCAGTTCGAAAGGTGGACACCAGGCTACCATGCATTTGGGTGAAGTGGAGAGTAGGCTACTATCCAGTGAAGAAATAGAATGGTGAAGGCTGGATAGTGAGGAGCAGTCTGGGGTGGCAAGTTCTCTCTATGCATGGATGACTGAGTCACACTGGAAACATCATTCTGTATGCCTAATGTCTAATGGATTCCATGGAGTTAACTAACCAGCAGCTGTGCCCAGGAGCCCATTGGTAGCCTAAGTCTAATTTTCCAAGTGCTGATTTAATTATAGACCACTGAAACAGCCTGATGAATACGATTCAAAAGAGATTAAAAAGCAGACTACCCTATATATAGGCTAAGGTATTGTTTAGGTGACTTAACATGGGATGAACATAAATGACTGTATTGGAAGTCTCCGTTGCTTAAGTGACTTCTTAAATGGCAAATAGAGCTGCTACTGTCAAATGTCAGATCTCGCCCTGAAGCCGGATGAGTGAAGGTCCGGGAGGCGTGCAATGGCGAACAACGTCACACGCCCACTTAAATGGTTTGTATGGTTAAGTAGGACGTGTAGAAAACAGCTGTTGGGATATTTACAGATAATATAGAAGCTACATGCTTCTTATACACAAAGGCATTTCTTTACAGATGCTGATTTAACGAAACTATGACACAAATGATTTGGGGGAAAGGCGCATGACAGTTATGGATACAGCTGTCCTGCTTGACACGTTTACAAAGTTCACAAATATTTGTAAGCTGTAGGCTAGGCTATGGCTTAGTGCGTTCCTTCAGAAGTGTAGGCTACATGCATGAGGCAGATTACTCGTATGCAACATCGCAGGTGAGCTACACATCTGGCAACGCATATGCCGGTTACATGCAAAATAGGCTACATTAATAGATAGGCTACATTTTCTTATCAGAAATTAGGAGCACGTTTAGACATGTATTAAGGTGTTAAAATGTAAAGTTGGAACATACCACATTGCTAAGAAAATCTGTTTCATTCAAATCTTCGAGGTCCAACAGGTTGGAATTAGGGAAAAGTTTGTCCGAGGTGAAATTGTCCAAAACGGTGTCCATAACAAAAATGGAATGATATCTCACCAGAATATGACTAACTGTATAATACAAAATAAATAAATAAAAGAAATGATCAAATATCACTGCAGATAAGGAACTGACGATGTGATGGTGTCGCTAATCAACCATTGGTCTCGACGGACTCGTTCATGCAATGATAAGAAAATACATATAAATAGGCCTATCTTGGTGAAATTTTAGGCAACGCGTTCTCTCTTGGTTTCTGTAAAATCTGTCACATTCAGGTGGTCCTGTCTCTAAGGGACAGCACAGCTCATTCATATTAATGTTAACACCGCCCAACCAACTTTGCCTTGTTTTAAATCCCTCCCACCTCTTTCAAAAGTTAAAGTGGTATTGCTCTCAATTCTACACCCTGAGTTAGAATACAGTCAGGCTACAATATCACTGTAACCTATCAAGAACATAAAGAAAAGAGAGTCATGTCTTTAAACAGGTAACATCAGAGTTCTAATGGATTTTTTTTTATTTAGTGCTGGGATGAGCTTAAATGTTTATCAATACCAGGTGTAGCCACTGATACAGATGGCCCTAAATATACACAAAACATTAATCAATGGAGAATTTAGCCATCAATTCCATGGCAAGTATTTTTCAGATGAGAAGTTTTTTTCCAACAAACTCTAACAGCTAACAGAATGAACAGCAGTTCGGAATATCACACAAATGAGGTAAAACATTTCTGAAATGAGGGAAATCCTTGCATTTAAGATCTATTTTTCATTCAGTCATGTTAATTGAGAGATAGATGTTAATTCTAAAATCTCACTTAAGAAATGTTATGGTAAGACATTACCTGGTTTACAAAAGAATATACAGAAACCTATTTCGACCTAACATTGTGATTAAAAGGCATTTCAGTGAAGCACCAGATTCATGCTATTCTCTACTGTGCTTGAGGAGGCTATTCAATATGGGAAGATAACCCTGCATACCTCTGGCCTTTTCACAACTTCAGCTCCCAGTTTTCTTCTAACTTCAGCTAATGTTACCATTCAAATGGTTGGCCTTGTCACTTGAAGTTCTTCTATGGTGCCCTAGTTTATAGATACCTGCTCAACAATACAATCAATTCACTTTTGTCAGGATGTTTTCTCAGGAATGCCACACAAAAGAATCAGAGTAGGCTACCACACATATTATGTAATCTTACCAAGTCTCTTGGGAAAAAGTTTTCTCTATAAATTTAGTTTAAAAAAGTTTTGGTGATTGTTATTCATCTCATTTTACACATTTGATTAAAACCATCTTACTCCTCATGTCAAATCTATTTGGTATTTGATAATCAAAAGCTAATGAGGTTTATGTTACTAAATATTACACCTTGGTTTACATAACAAAAACTACAAAATTAACAAAAAGGTTTTGAGGAGACAGCAAGTGCTCTCTTTTGAAGGATAACTTCTACTGTTGTAAAACAATATATATATCTTATCCAGTTTTGGAAATACATGTCACTATGCCCATCTTTACTTCTTTATCTGTGTCATTGTCTTGTGGATTTGTATCAAACACACTAGCACTAATTTGACATTGTTTTCATGTCTGACAGCAAGACTCTTGTGGATTGCACAAGACTGGCTTCAACCTCAGCCTAAATTGGCTAGTATCTATACCACTGCCCCACTAACAAATGAGCCCTTTTGAGAAACAGCAGGACTTTGGAACTTGACACTTCTTTATTTGTAAAGTGAGCTCATTATCCTTAATAGCGAGTGCAGACCTCTCAGCCTGGTCCATGGCATGCATCGGTAGGCTACTGACAATCACAGCCATGTCACAGGGCTGTGTTATTATTGCACAAGATTTGTGTCTTTGTTGAAGTGAGAATAATGAAAATATGATCTAATTTCAAATAGTGTGCTTATGATACTAAAAAGGTTTATTTTCCTCTGCATATATATAGCAATTCAATATAACATACTATTCACTTTCACTGTGCAATTTTATATGAAAAATATTGTATATCTAGCCTAGCTCTGTCTGGTGGTTCTCAAGTTTTCGCTAAGATTACAGTCTGGAAAGCCTGCTCATACTAAGGTTCTCTCACCCATCTTTAGGGTGGATCTGACCACTTGGGGGATTGCTAGGTGCGATGACCTATGGCAATTTTAACTTTTTACCTTTAAATGAACTCAAAGTCTACGGCCATTAGGATGCAACAACTGGAAATAACTTGAGTTTGAGCAGGACAAAAACTTTGCAAAGTGTCTGATTCAACATAAACAGTGGTGCATTGAATGCCCTGTTGTTCGCCATTGTTTGCTTTCTTTTTGAAAGACAAAAATCGACATTTTTCATTTTGTTTTAACATTTTCCTTCATATCTTTCATCTGTAGATGATTTTAGGTGGATACACTCTGCACTGCCTTTTTAATATGGCAGGTTTTGAATACACATTATTGCTGATACCTCTGACACACCAAACAAATGAAAACAACCTCAAAACATTTTGACTTGAAGCTTGCCATCACCAGTGGCCAGACCTTACAGGCAAACCGGCTACTCTATTTCAGTTACAGTGATTGCACTGATTTCAAATGTTTAAATATTTTCAGGATTAGTGTTTTGTCTTCCTTGTTCAATATTTTCTCTCAGTAATACCAGTAAAGACATGTGATCACTTTGCAAATCCTTCTGTGTGTTAATTTCCCTAAATTCAGTGCATATTACTTAAAAGCAATTGCCATGACAGTGCCAACACCTGGCAGGATGTCCCTTTTGACACCTCCTCAAAAATGATGGCCTCAGGTCTTTTACAGCCTCTATGAGGACCCCTCTCTCTGCTCTCAGCACTTGTTAACACTACTGCCTTATTGGAAATGGACATACTCTGCATTATATTGTTCTCCCTGAAATTATAGAGGTCTATGTAAATGTTTAGATGTCGAATTTCCTTCAAATGCAACAAATAGACGGACATTAGTGAAGACATCCAGGAAGAGAACCAGGACCTCACCTCACATTAAAGAGAGGCTGCAAGAAGTGTTCGTAGCTGGTAGCTGGTTCAAACAGCTGGCACTCATTACACTGAAGGCCTCCCCCTCTGCTTAGTGACAACACTGTTTCTTAATGAAACATATTGGGGATCACATATAACCGGCCTTAAGAAAATGTATAGCCAGGTTGCAATACTGTCCTTTGTATTGCTCTTGTTCCATTTCAACATAAACGTTGTCTCCCATGTTTGTGGGTCAACTGACAATGGACAGGTAATTCCATTATACTTAACAAGAGAAGACTGATTAAAAGCCAAATACTTGATTTGTCTACACCCATCTCTGAATGATCACAAGAAAGCCTGGCCTACGTTAGCTGGTTTGCATGCTAACTATAGTGGATATCTGAACAAGAGCATAGGCATTTTGGACATTCTGATGATATTTTTAGGTCATTTTAAATGTTTTAACTAAGCTCTTTTAATCTACTTACCATTAGATAAACAGTGAATATCTTAAACCGTACCATAAGAGCATTGCTGAGTAAAAGCATTCTCTTGCTTTTACTGGGAGATGCATGTGGTTTCTTTCAGTGCATGGTCCAAGGGTACTTTATCCTCTGGTCTCATTGATCTCTACAGGAGCCAAGCTTACCATTATGGAAACTCAGCTCCCTGTTACACCTCAATTTATATCTGGCAATGGTTTTAATTACAAGGCACCATGGAGTCCATCTCATGGTCTGCACCCAGCTCATGAAATCAAGCTGCAACCTTGTTAACCGTCAGGAAACCCCACTACAATATAAAGAAGCAAACATATTTTTCCACTCAGCATCCTGAAAAGATACTCCTCCCCAGGTATTGACTCAGTGAAAAGTGTTCTCTTTACAGAATGACCAATAACTTGACCAATGGCTAGCTGTATATAATTTGTTCAGACTGGTTTTGCAGAGGTCTTGCCTATGATCTACAGTATCACAAATACAATAATGTCACTGCTATAGACTTTCTCTAGAATGACCTTTCAGTGATAATGAAATCAATGAGACAAAGATTCACAAGATGTATTTGACCTTCTTTAGGTGGCACTAAATATGCTTTGCCTGAGAAACAAACATCATCCTTCCTTCCCAAACAATCTCTGCATTTTCCGGTCTGGTCCTCTCTGTCAGCCTGTCTGCAACATGCAATCATCTCTCAGCATGTCATTATGTTTAGCATGACCCCTCATTCTGGTGGCTGCTGCCTGTGAAGTGGACAGTGATTGGACAGTCTCTTCTCAGAACTAGATAAAAAGAGATGAATCCTTTTCGGACACGAATCTGTGGACAACACTCCCCTAGTCTCCACCTTTAACAAAGCATTATGTAATTCTAACTTCCTTCTTATGTAATGGTGGGGTGAAACTTGACTCTGTGAACAGAAGACCTGCTGGGGTCCTTTTTCAGAGGGTAAAAAAGAACCCTGAGAAAGAAAAAGTGAGGTCAGGAGAAAGCATGATACTGTAACTTTTTGTCCTGCAATCATTTTATATTTGGCAATGGCATTTTATATTTGGCAATGGCATTTTATATTTGGCAATAAATAAAAAGTATCCAAGCATACAAGTATTGTACATCTAAAAAGATGAACCAGTAAATAAGTAATCTCTCCGAGACCTGCTTATGCATAGTTGTTATTCAAGAGTACAAGGACACACTCGCTAACCTGCAGTATAGATGCAACACTACACGTCCTGCAGAATAAATGTCATCACTCAATAAAAACAATCTTTTTGCAATGATTATAAAACATTTCCAATGAAAAAGTGTTACGGGGTCTTGGGATTAGGGGTTGTAAATGGCACCTGTGTGGGTGAACTTCTGGCGTCAACATGTCATATTCTCCCCAGTCAAGTTCGCTTCCCCTCATCAGAAACACTCATTAGCTCTCGTTGTAACACGCTGACTTTAAAATGCATAGGCAATTAGTCAAACCACCTCAGATGCCCCACTGCTCCACACAGACCATGGGTAAGAATATTCTTAATTAAAGGGGTGACTCCTGAGTGCAGGAGATGTTTCACAAGGTAAATTGGCCTTAACGTAGTCAAAAAGGGTTCTACTCAAGCTTATATGGCAAATGAATGTCTGCTTTGAAACTGCCCCTGTTTCATTGAACTTCTTTAATTATAGGGAAACATGCACAAAGAGTGGGAGGTGACAACACTCTCCATTGGTGCATGTGTGTGTGTGTGTGTGTGTGTGTGTGTGTGAGAAAGAGAGAGAGAGAGAGAGAGAGAGAGAGAGAGAGAGACCACAGTAGTTGCAATGTAGGCAAGCTGAATATTACTTTTGTTGGGTAGCACTCCTCCCTTGAGGCATACAAACCACATGCACACACACACACACACACACACACACACACTTTCTCTCCTAGTCAGTCAAGTACAGTACAAGTGTAGGTTGTCACATCAGAATAGTCACCACACTTTCCAGCCGAAACCAAAAGGGCATTGGTGTGTGTAAACAACGTCTCTTCATTTTGCCTTTTGTTTTTTGAGGTTCACTAAATTATAACCATGAAAAGAAAATATCAATGCCCAGAGCAGAACTGTATCCAAACATGGAAGAACAATGCATTTCTGTAAAGTACAGAGAGGTTTGACACATGCATTGTTTGAAGCATTTTGTAATGGAAGGGTTTTATTTTGACCAACTCAACCAATGTGTCATGACATTTAATACTGTTTGGATATCAGAACATCTCAGAATGATACCTGTGCATAGCATAAAAATAGTTTAACTCTTATTTTCAATATCCAATATCACAGCTATGAATTATCCTTTGCATAAAATACTAATTAGTCTTGCTGGCAAGATCTCACATCTATGAATTAGCCTTTGGACGATTTGCATTTCATTTGAAATGATTTGTGATTTATGACTGGTCGGCCAATGGCTCCCTTCTTCATAATATTACATGTGTTGGCTGAGGAAGAGCTTCACAGTTGAAAGAATGTTTGTATGCTCTTTGCCACATGAGATCTTTTGTGGATAGACCAGGACAAGTCTGAGAAATACAGTAATGTAAGGAAGAATACTGACAATGCACTGTGCACTCCTACGTCTTTGCTCACAATGTACAACTGTAGGCTGTGTTTCACCCTCTATACTTATACTATGCAACTGGGCGTCCTGATAATGGTCAATTTAATATTTTAATGAACTTGTCACAGAAAGACTAATTTTGTCTTTGGCCCTGTAAAATCTGCCCTTCATAGTAACAGATTAGTATTTGAGTCTACTTTCCATCTCAATGTTTTTTTGTGAGACATGATGTCAGGTTAATAACAGAACTCCTTGCCTAATTACCTGATCAACTGGTTGAGGAGGAAAGTCCTGTCTTGCTGAAATCACTCAGATTACATTACCATGCACTCAGGACCTGAACAAACAATGCCCTGTATTCTGAAACGGGTTACTTGATAAGTAGTATCTGTATCTGTTAAGCAACATTTGTCCGTAGATATTACATTTTACTGATTTTGTCTACGTTTAATTATTGAATGATTTTTTTTTTTGCAGCATTCTACATCCCACTGTCCACATCCATGGTTAACCATCCTCTGCTAGGCTAACCCTTGGGGCAGCCGTGGCCTACTGGTTAGCGCTTCGGACTTGTAACCGGAGGGCTGCCGGTTCGAACCCCGACCAGTAGGCACGGCTGAAGTGCCCTTGAGCAAGTCACCTAACCCCTCACTGCTCCCCTATCGCCGCTGTTGTTGCAGGCAGCTCATTGCGCTGGGATTAGGGTGTGCTTCACCTCACTGTGTGCTGAGTGTGTTTCACTAATTCACGGATTGGGATAAATGCAGAGACCAAATTTCCCTCACGGGATCAAAACTTATACATATTATGAGTATTTCTAAATGTCTGTGTTCTTGTACCTTCCTTATTCCTTATTCCTTACCTTCTGTATTACATCAATAATTGACTGGTATCTCAATTCATACACATATGAGAGACCCAGAGAGTGTTTTGCCTCACCTTTTAGCAAGGTGTCTCCTGGTCACACCGGACATGATTGCTCCCTTGACGTCAGACAACTGGATGGAAGCACAAACCTAACTGACTCATCGTCCAGTCTGGCAGATACAGAGAGCCACTGCTCAATGCCATGGCAACAGAGTCAACGAGGTTGATGAATGAACATTGAAAGAGCAATGTGAATGAGGGGAAAAACATGATCCACATGTTCACTGGAGCTTTAACTACAAAATATGGCAGGATTCAAGAGGTGTGCTTCCTATTGCTATAAGAGATTGCACTATTATTTAACCTTATGTTCAAGTTACTAGTGAAAAACACTGTCATTAAATAGTTCAATGTCATTTTCTTACCTCTATAGAATGCATTATTATTGGACACACTAAACACTGGAAGTAAGATAGCCATAGACACATATTTTCCATTTCAAGTAAGACACATTACATTTGTTATCTGTAAGAGCTGACTGAGTTGAATTTCCATATAATGTGAGTAAATAACACAGAGACATATAGGCTATGTAAAATAGCTTGTCCCTTTGATCTTTATTTGATAGAAATCCACCAGACACAAATATTCAAATATAAGTTCATGTTCATGTATCTTCCCACCACACTCACTTCAGATGCACACAAAGCACTTCAGGTGAGCTGATTAAGTGCTATAGAAATGTAATGTGCTCTTTTTGTTATTGTTGTTTGCTATTGTTGCTATTGTTGTCTTCTCAGCTGTAGGCCTTTGCTGTTGCCGTTGGCAATCAGTACACTTTCACTGTTTTTTTAATCCTAGCACTGAGCCATTCCTCTATTTGTCAAAAATGTTGCTTTCCCCACCTGATTCTTAAATTACTGACATGTAGTAGACCGCTTCAATGAACACTCAAAAATAGACAAAAGGACATATTTCTTATTGTTTCATAGATGATATTTCTGAAACCAGTTGTGTTGTTTGACTGAACACAGGACCACATCTCTCAGTCTTCTGCAGGAAGAATGGTTGAAACCTCCTCTTCTGGAAAATAGTCAGAGGATTTTTTTGGCTGCTTGTCACCAGCACCGACCCCTAGAGACACAGCTGGCCTCAATGAAGCCTGTTGTCACCTTATACTCTCTCTCTCTCTCATTCACTCTCTCTGTTGGTGTGCAAGTACTGAATGAATAAATGCAGCCAGAGAGAAACCCCACTTTTCCAGCTCAATTATATTACAATGCAGATGTTTGTCTGTCCTTACAATGACTGCCTACTGTAATGTTTGAAAGCTTACCATAGCTTTGCATGCTCACCGATGTTTTGCAAAGACAAAATGTGAACAACTCAGTATTTAAGCATTAATGGCAGAAATATGCATGCTTTGATAACAACAGATTAATTTTTCTGGTTGCCACCAGTGCACTATGGGCCAAATTCTCCCATTCATAAGTCCTTTTTATGCCCTTTCAGTTACATGGTTTGTGTTATGCACATTATCCACTTCTGTCATACCCACAGCGCCTAAATTTGTAATCAAGACAGCCTTATGTCAGTGGGTCAAAAATCGGATCATAAATGGCCATTGAGGAATTTGAATTTGAAGAATTTGCTGTTTCTTGTTGGTATTTGTTGGTGCCCTCATGAAGAGTTTGTGCTTTGTTTGGATATGTTGCTGATCGCTAGCACCCTGATGATCTAGAAAGATTAAGGGTCTGGCCAAGAACAATGTAATGGCCCAACTCGAGGGGCGGCAAATGAATAACACTAGACCATGTTTACTCTGAATGATTTCGGACTTTGACGCAATCGGATAACACTATGACCAATGTGTACTGTATTCCAACGTTGCAGTGCTGTCTTTATCAGTTTAGCTGGTTCCCCGGAATGTTGGGGTAAAAGTAATGTGCATCATTGCTCCTTGCCAGAGGGGCCACAATAATGAAAAGAAACAAAGAATTTGTTGATTGAAGTCCAAGGAATGAGACACCTCTCCTGTGTACACCTGAAATGTGAGCTCTATTCTGCAGGGGTGTCGGACTGGGGGTAAAACCAGTACTGACTAGCGCCCCGGGGGTGGGCCCTTGAAAAGTCTGGAGTATATGCATGGTGGGGGGCATGGGGGCCCATCAGGACTGCCTATAGGGCCCAGGATCTTGTGCTACACCCCTGCCAGTGAAGTTCAGACAACCCAGGAGTGACGTGCTCTCGCTTCTTTGTTCCACTTAATAATCCGGTAGATATACATTTAAATTAGTCCAGCCTTGAAGAAGGCACGGACGAGTGTTTCCAGGTCCTTATACGATATATATAGGGGGTTTTATGTAGCTATAATTCTAAGCTGAAAGAGCTACCCTTCACACACTACTTACTTGTTTAGTAAAAATCAAAGGCAAATCCAAGATTTTTAACTACACTGCAAAACATGCTTTGCTTACATGTAGGTGTGAGATATCCTGTCTGTCTGACTTGTGCTGCCTTTGCAGGCCTACAGTACTTTGTAACTTGGTTTTTGAAAAGTGCTATACAAATAATAATTATTATCTTATCCTGTTTAAGTATGTAATGTATGTATAATTGCAGGGAATTTTGCAAAGTAATATTTTTTTTCAGATTTACTTCTGATTCAAACCATTTTAATTGTTGAGAATCCTCTAAGACCCAATGATTTGCAATGGGTTGGATTTCTGATGTGAGACTGATGAAGTGGTGCGAGTTATTTATGGCCAGGCTAAATGTAAGAATATAGTAATTCTATCTTAGTTCCACAATCTAATGTTGTACCATTGATGTACCATGCGCTATTCTGTATTGTTTCCAGCTGTGCACTGACATTCGCAATGCTCTTTGCAGCATATAAAAAGATAGCATGTCTAAATTTATCAGAAAGAGAGCAAGGCGAATTAGTCACTTGTCTCACTAATCGTGTTGTGGAGCTGTGACCTTTTCCTCCCCCAGATTTTGTGTCTCAGTGCGATATGGCATACACCATACATCTGATTAGTGGGGCTGGTCTGATCGGAAAGCGCTGCCTCTGCCTCTTCGATCCCCACCCATTACCTAAGTTAGGACATCAATTGTGTGGAACAGCTCAATGAATCAAACACTACCGCTTGTCTTATCTCTCAGTTACGGGCTCAAACAAGGTTTTGACTTGTTAGTGTAGACATTTGTGTCATTAACAGCATATTAATGCTTTAAATCAAATATAATTAAGCAATATAGCACGAGTGAAAGTGGGGTTGCTGTCCAGGCCGAAGGCCGAGTGGCGCAGGCAACAACAGCCGTGGTAATATCCATTACCAATCCCACGATCACGAGTGCTATATTGCTTTTATACAACAATTCTACCACAAACTAAATAATCTGAAAACATCCCGTTATTGTTTAATTTTTTTAAATTTTTTTCATTTCTTTCGCACCAAAAAATAGTTCCCTTTTCAGCGTCTTGGTTGCTAGGTAACCAACATTCCAGATCCCTCATTACGGGTCTTTGTGGTTTACGTGTCTTCTTGAAAGAAATGTTGAAAGTCGGGCTGAAATCACATTCATATCTAGGTTTGCTGCATGCATGTTACAAGGATGGGCCATGTCATGTAAGGGACATGGTACTGCAAAAAAAACATAGTCTACATTGCAGAACCACTCAACTTTATTAATTTATGGTGAATAAATGTTACACTACTGTGCACAGCCTGACGTGACGATGCTAGCAGGTTAGCAGCAGTTAGCTAACTATGCTAACGTTAGTTATCTACAAGTCTCCTCCACTGTCTATGGTCTCCTCCAAGTGACAATCATATTATACACAATGCTGGCAATGCTGAGAACAATTAGCATCCTCGTTTATCTTACTTACATTGAGTTGACTGTGTGGCTTAATCCACAGATGTGGTGAAGCACTGTTTCGTTATGGTTTGCTAAGGAGTAACCATAGACAGTAAAAGATAGGGACCCATTGCTTGAAATAGTGGAGAGCTGGGATGAGAACATTGTGTCAAATCTTCGCATTGTATCGCGGAGTGATTTATTATTAGCTGTGCAAAGTCCAGGGATATTCCAACTCATGGAACGTCTCTCGGCCAATCAGAAACAAATAAATAGTTCCATAGAACCCAATTGTTGTATAAATGGAAATAATTCATGGAAATGCTCTGAAGCAGATTCATGCATGTCAGTTAGCACATACAGTATTACCCTTCAAAAATGCAATGTCTGCTATACAGGACACATAATGTTACAGACATCATATCATTGAAAATCATTTGAAACAGATAACCAACATCTGGCTCTAAAAAGTGTAGAACTGATATTTAACTATTGTTTATTCATTGTTTTCCAACATGAAATGAATGTTCTGGTATTTTCATGCTCTGAATTTGATTTATGATTATTGGATCACTGTTGCAAAATATTAACAAATAGTAAATCCAACTGTCTGACATGAAAACCTATTACATTTTCCAAACCTAGACAAAGTTAATGTTGACTGACTGTTGTCCAAATGGTACACGGGTAGACATTTATTCTGATTGAAAAACAAAATGTTAAATCAGCTTGAACTGCTGCTGAAATACTCGCAGTAGGCTATAATTGGTACTTGAAGAATACAATGTTGCATGTTTTGAGGTTAGCATCTTTTTCTGTTACATAAACTGCATGCTTTAATATCATTGAGATTTAAAAATCCCCTGAGTCTCTTGTGGCCTTCAACTTGATGGGATGGCTTGTTAGTGTGAGTTCTTTTTGGACTCTAGTCTGCTTCATGAATATCTTTCTTTTTTTGATGAGGGCAGATGAGTCATTGGCTGCGTGCTGAGGACAACTGTGTGATCCGCCTGATCTACCAGACCTTCTTTTCCATAACAAAGGTTTCCTTTGCCCTGGAGGTCCTTTATAAGTGGAAGTTGAGAGCTATTTTACTGATATTGCCATGTATTGGTGGACATAACTGCATTCTAAACATGCTACCAAATGAGGGATAAAAACGTGACTGGATCTGCCAGGCATCTTTTCAGAACAAACAGACTATCCCCATTTAAGTAATTATAAAAGAGAAATCAATTAAATATGTCTGATAACCTATCTTATATTCTAAATGACAAAGTCAATGAGAATCACACTTTAAAACTTCATATTATAAATGAATAGACTGAATACATTGTTGTTTTTATTTAAATGACTAGCTACGCGGGTTATATCAGGTATGACATTTATGTTAATGAAAAAGGGTGCTTTGCAAAGACACAGTATAACCTTTGAGTTTCCAGCCAATCATCGAGCTAGAAATTCAGCTCTATCCAAACCTCATGCTTTGGTTTTTGTAAACATTAAAATGCAAAGAGTAACTCTGACCCGGCATGGACTTCTGCAAGCAGCTGCTGGAGAAAGGAGCCAAGCGTCTGTCTGGACCCAGTCCAGCTAGGCCTCTATTGTCTCAGAGGCTGCCTTTCACTTCTTAAACTCTTTAGTGGAAGGAAAATGAGGTCTGACGATGTGAGGTTCTTTCCCCAGATTCTCCAGCCTCTTTTATTTTAGTCTGGAAAAGCCAAAATGAGGACCCTCCAGCTGCAGCCTCATAGCCAACTAGTAATAAGGCTGGTATTTATAGCAACCCTCAGGCTTACTCCGTCTGTCTGTCTGGTGAAGTCAGGGCACCAGGCGTGGCTGTAGGATCCCCCTTGCACATTCATAATTACACTCATCAGACAAAGAGGCCAAGGCAGCGCTCTCTCAGTAGTGCCTTCTACACAGAGGACAGGAGAGATCTCAATGCTTCAGGAGGAAAGTTGTGGTGGTGTACTGTGATCAAAGACCACACAGCACTCAAAGGGGTTGGAGTTGGCAGGTTGCCATGGAGATGATGGTGACTCAGTTAGTCTCCTGCTCCTGCAGTCAAAGCCAACTCTACTCTCTCCTCTCCTGTAAAGGTAACACGGACAGCTACTCTTTGAATACAGTCCTGTGGTGTCTGGGTAAAGACAAGTTCAGACAGTGGGTTAAAGAAATGAAAACACAGTTTCTGAAGAATTTAAATATCACACAGACCATCATTTGTGGAATAGCATTTTAAATGTATCCCATATTTGAGAGATGTTCTGCTCATGATTTTAAGTGCATGTGCTCCCAAATGGCATAGGAGACAATATCCTAACATTCTTTACTTTATGATAATGCTGTTGTTGTTGATGGTATATGTCAGTGACATTTGTACACGTTAGGCATGTATGTCGGGACTATCTGTGTTCCCAATTTCCTGTGTTCTCCCATAAAAAAGTTTGACACATTTTGATAAATATTTTTCCTAGCAAATATTTTGTACTGGAACAAGGCTTAAAACTGCTATACAATCACACACAATCACATCAAAGTCAATAGTTTCCATTAGATATTTTGAAGGTCATGACTTTTGTACAAATTTTGCACATGTTTTTGCATTTAAATTACTGCAAAGTGTAAATTTCTGGGTTATTACAATAAAAACGCTATTTGATATTTTGACATATTCATTATCATTTCACAATATGCACTCTCTTCTACCAATTCACAAAGCTAACATAAAAAAGCAAAGCTAAAAAATCTTCATTTTATTGTTACTATTACCAATGATTAGTCTACATTACTAATATAAAATAGATGTCTTTACTGTTATTGACAATGTGATTGTACGAGAATGGTAGGGTCCCACATAACTTGTCATGCTCCTATCCGTGACAACAACGTTGCAATACCGGCGTTCTGAGCGCGCATCAACTATGTTAGAGACTATGTGGGGTTGCCTGATATTCAAATGGGGTCGCCTGAGTATCTTACAATTGATCAGTACATTACATTAAAATATACATACATCAAATAAAAAATATTAAAACCCCCATGTAATAGGATTCTTCATTACAATCTGGCTACATAAAAATAAACTTGCATGAGCTGCTTGATTGACATAATCATGCTTGATCAACGTTCCAAACAAAGTAGCAAAACAACCACACGCACAAAGATAGCCAAACAAATGAGCTTGCTAGGACATTTGGGGAAAATCAAAGTAGGCTACCACTCTGGACTGGGTGTTACAACAGAGATGTTGTGAATGACTGGGGTCGCCAACGTTTTGTGACATCAAAACAGGGTCCCCGCAGTAGAGTGTAGTGACTAAATCTCACTAACCGTGCAAGACTAAGACGGGCTAGCAACAATAGAAGCACCAATGTTTTATAGGCTCCATAGTATGACTGGTTCAGCTTGAGATGTTGGCATGAGAGGCAAACAAGTCCAGACCCATGTGGGACTGTGCAGCATACACAGCACAGTTTATAGGCCTATTGCTGACATTATCTGGAATGAGGTCACCTTAAAGCAGACAGAGAAGGGAAAACCACTTGTACCTTTGCTTTACTGAATAAGGAGGGTTTGGTAGGCATGGCCACAAAGCTACCATGAACCCGAAACACGTTTGTTTCCTCCTTCATCTGCAAATTTCAGACTTAAATTACAACTGAAAAAACTGGCCAATCTGAACTAAGACAGAGTGTGACGGCGAACACATACTGTGACGCAAGCCACTGCTTTGATCAGCGCCCTCTCTCCACACTTCGATTACTACACTACATTATCACTTCGAGTTGGAGATTCAGGAAGACCTTGCTGGAGCCTGTTGTGAGTGGTCATTGGTGTAAAGCTTACTTAAGTATAGCCAGATAAGCATGAAGGGAACTACACATCTGCATTACATACCTACATTTTTAGACAGACCAAAGTTGCATAGCTTTTATGCTCACATCAGAACAAGGTAAAATACTCTCACATCCATTCTTTATCACCTGTAAAAGACATGCATGTAACAGACACTAGCACTCATGGGATTCAGCCTCCCTGCTCATGCTGGCAATGCAAGTTTTGAATCCAGAAAAAAGTGTTGGACTATGCAAGTTACATTGTGATGTGTGTGTTATGTCATTGTTGCAGGTATACTAAACAGATACCAAAGGGGCCACAGTTCTTTTATTAGTTTATTAGACATCATTTATGAATTACTTTAAATTAGCACATTGTGACCCCTCAACTGTCACACATTAGTCATGGGAGTCCATGGAGATCCAAGGGGAAAGACTGAGTCATGTCTTACAATAGTGTGGAATAAAACATGTCAACTGCACATTGTCCAGTAGGCTACTTTGAAACACAGCACGTGTGTGCCAGAGAGTAAGGTGAATCAGGGGCCTTTCACAAGTCCTGTCCTTCAGACATAATTTAGAATCACAGGCTAGCTTTACTCCTACTTTATTTGGGGAAATAGTGTGGAGAAAAAATATATAATTCTGTTGCATTGTCGATGTACGTTTCCATATCCATTAGTCACCTTCAGGAAGTCAATCATTTGTATTCATGTAATGTCACTTGTAGTTCTCCAGGAGTTTTCATTAAAGAAAATGTTTCCAAATATTTGCCATGTAACATAAAAGCATGAAAGACAGCATGTTGAACCGCAAATCCACACAGAATTTGCAGAGGTGATGAGTCAGAGCCAGAATTGTTTCATGGTAATTCCTGCAAAACCTGCCTCGATGTGGGGAAAGTGAATCATGATGATGAGACAATATCTATCAGGTCCAGAAAAGCACAACCTACATACAGCCAATCCCAGCCCCCTTCAAACTTTTCCAAACATATGGCCAAAGCATGGCTGGGAAGAACTCAACAATGTGAGATGAGGTTGTTTGGGTGAAATACAGAGAAAACAAGTCTGACATGACCAATTGAAAAAATGAGAGACAGGGAACATAGAGATGTTTAAAGCACAAAAATACATGAGCATTTTTAATGGAATTAAAAGGCTCTGAGACCAATCGAGATATATGACATATAATATATATGATTATGATTTCATAGTTCCTGTCTGGTTGTGAAAAAGCAACTGCGGCTTAAAAATCTATACCAACCAAAGTGTCTGAAGTGTCTGCATTGCACTGCATAGTACTGTACTTTATTGCAGAAAATGCAATATTTTGGACATGAAAATATTATTGTACTGCACTGTACTTCAGTGTAACTGTAGTGTTTCTATGAAAAAACTGCAGTATAACGGCAGTCATTTTTTGTGGGATGATGTTGAAATATCAGCAATATCTGCATTCACTTCTGGATATACTTGCTTGGATGAGTTGAAAAAATGTGTAGGCAGCAAAGGAAGGTAAGTTATATCATGATGTATACTGTTCATTTGAAAAGATGACAGGTAAGTATCAATGAATGAGCAAAACAGACATAATTGCATAGAGGGATGACAGGAATGTTCAGCAAAGAGCCTGTGAATCCATTGCAGTTTTATTTTCAAATGGTCTTTTCCTTCTCCAGTTACATTGGAAGTCTGAATTAGGAGAAGTGCCCACTGACCTGAGGTTCCCGGTCAGAGGGTTAGGGTGTGGTCCCTTGTGGTCACTACTGCCACAGCTCTGCAGCCAAGGCAGCTATAAAAAAAAAAATTAAAAACAGTCATCACCACATAAATCACTCCATTGTCTCTCTTGACTCTCATAGCATGGAATACTATTAATATGCCATGAAATAAAACAGTCCAACTGACCGTGTTATATAACATTGGAATACCCAGACAACCAACCCAAAGGGCAACACATTCTGGATCATATGCAATGACTGTAGACATGCAGTCAGGCCTGCTAGAAGCATCAGCAGCAGTCTAGTCAAGAGATAAATCTGCATCCGGAGTTGGGTGACATCTTTTGAATATCAGAGATTTTCAGATTTTTCTATCCAAATTGCCCATTCATTTGTGATTTGTTGTCCTATTGGTCCAGACCAAACTGATGTTTGGACATCTGATAACGTCAGGCTGGTCAATGAGCATGTGGTTGATATCAATGCAGTGTGCGCCACCCTGTTAACAATGACCTCTGTCATGTTGAATTGACGTCAGAGCTTCCGGGGAAATCGTTGCTCGGATTGACTGTTTAGCTTGCCAATGCCTACCTGTTAATAAGAAACAGTTTATTTTGCTTTGCTTTGTACATCCATGCCTTTGTATTTGCACATATCACACAGGCTCAGAATGTATGTGCTAATTGAGTGTGGAGTGGTCTTTGCCGTGTATTCCAGTGCAACTCAACCTGTAGTCTAGTTAGCTGTAGTGGGTGTGTTGTGATCAACCCCAAATGTTAATACATATCCTTGCCTATTTTAAGTAGGTATACTGAGATAGTGATGCTTTTTAAGTTGGTATACTGCGTAGTCCTGCATATCATGTAGACTACATCACTGAACTCAACAGCCAGTCAACACCCAACAGTCAACACCCACACATGCTTATCTCCTGAACTATATAACTTTAAGACAGCAGCTAGCTTATTTGGGCTATCCCCATGTTAGATATGACAACTGAATAAACTAGTAAATGTTTGTAGGCAATATAGACCCTTCATACACATTCAGTGTGGTACACCATTGGCCAATGTGCTTAATAGTTAGGCTTGAGTATATGATATCCTGCCACTACAAGGCCTACAAATCTAACTGGGAAGAGTGATATCTTGGGTAACATGAGTAGTAAGTGAACAATCAATTCTGAAGATGGAAGGCTCAACACTGAAGAATCTCCTTCCTTGTTAAGAGTGAATGCTCAGATGTGTCATTTCTTTCAGCATTTTTATTAATCTAACAACCTGGTGAGTCACCACAGGGTATCTGTTTTCCTCCCTTCAGTGCTGCTCGTCACTGGCTTCTAATCACAATAGTGATGTTCAAAGTTAATTACAAGAAGAGAAGAGCATGCTGTTTCAAAAGAGGAATTATCAGGATGACATGAGTAAGTCATATTGGCACCATTGAATGAGGGGTGCTGTGATATTGACATTGGACTTAGGAGTCTCCTGCTGATAAGTCTTCCATTCATGGGCACTGCAGGACAGATTGGGACATCACATCAACAGAGAGTGCTTGGGTTGGGCGTATTTATCAATATTTTAGGAGAAGGGAATCTTACCGTTTACTAAATGGCTTTCTTGAGGCTCTTTAGTGAGTTATAAACCGATCAGGCTCAAGTGAAAATTAAAGAAAAAAAGAGGGAAACAATTTTGCAGAGAACCAATAGATATTATTGTTATAGTATTACAGTATATCAATGGATACTAGTGGTTGGCATAAAATGTATGCATCAAATTAAAACCAGACACAATGAAAACCATGTAGTGTCATTCTAAAAAACTGGACAAAAGAAGGTTCACATCAGCCCTTTTTGCCTTTCATGCATGACCCTGGAGCATACATTTGTTCCAGCTGCACTCAAAGAAGCTTCAAAAGTCTCTGGCCAGATAAAAAAGAGGAGCAAAGTGAATCCAGAGTGTATTGGTCCTACTCCAAATTGGTGTTAAACAGCAGTATTACAACATTAGAGTAAAACTAACTCAAAATAGAGTAAATAATTAACATTTCTGTGCACTGTAGAGTGTCATTTAAAATCAACACTCTTTTAAGTATTAGGCTTACTCCAGTTGCTACAGCCTTTATATCCATTCATAGTAATAAATAAGGTCCAAGAACCTTCACCTTATACTGTAGGTGAAGATCACATCATTCTACTGTAGGAGAAAGTACACAGACACATTATGCCAGTAAGCATTGAGTGCCCAACTTTGTGACATCTCCAAGTTGGCAAGCCAATACTGATTGAGAAAGTAATCAATTTCACATTGAATCCAGAAGGGAGATACATTTCCCACGTGCAGAGGGGGGCGCTATTGGCTCAGTGCCTGAGCCCCTGCCCCTTTGCCTAGGAATGTCCACAGTGCCCTTTTGAGTGGCCATTTAAATTACTGATGCTTCGTACAATTACTCATAAACATTTAAAAATGAACATGTCAACTATTCGAAAATAAAACATGTTTAAAAGTAATATAGAAGTAATGTAAAATGTAAATGTAAATCAGCTTTCTAGGCCAATTTGGTCTCATTGCATTCATCCCATCCGTGAATTAGTGACACAGTGAAAACACAGTGAGGTAAAGCACACACTAACCTGGAGCAGTGAGCTGTCTTGCTACAGCGGTGCTCGGGGATCAGTGAGGGGTTAGGTGCCTTGCTCAAGGGCACTTCAGCCATTCCCACTGGTCGGGATCACACCGGCAACCCTTCGGTGCCAAGTCCGAAGCCCTAACCAGTAGGCCATGACTGCCCCAAAGGTGGTAGCCTCGTCTACCTACGCTGCTGCCGGTAGGTGACGTCATAGGCTATCAACGTGACCTTTCAATTTTGCCTGCCTGCAAGATGCACGCATTGTATTGTTGTTTTAAGAGATGGTGAAAAGCAGGGTAAGATCACTACAGACAGTCTGTTTCCAAAACCATTTAGCTGATGTTGAAAAATAAACTGTAACATTTATCTTGTTTTGTAGTGTCATTTTGAAGTATATGTTGGCCAGCAAAAGCTTTTTAACAAGCATAATTTTAAACTGAATTGACCGGTGAAAGTGGCTACCACTCTGTTTCTTTTCTATACCAGCTAGCTAGCAACTATGCAGCTAACCTAAACCTTTTGAAATTGCAAAGGGAAAGCATGCATAGTTATATTGAATCATGTATAGGCCTACTCTGTTATTTAGTAACCTACTAGGCCACATGGGCAAATCCGTTTCATGTCCACTCTGTCTGGCAGTAGGTTAGTTTACGCAAGCAACTCCTCAAGGTGCTAGAATAAGGCAGGCAGGTAGGCTGTTATGATTATGAAATCCCTACTTTATCTTCCCGTATAGTGTCCCAGTGACGCCACTTCCATTTGCCTCCATGGGACCTATCTTTCAAAAAATTTTGAACGCCAGTCTATGGTGAAAAAGAAATTATTTTCTGGTCCCGGTTGACTTGTGCCTTGAATTACCCATATGATGTGTCAATTTTTAAAGACAATTTTTCATGTAAAGACATTTGCAGTTTGTTTCGTAACTATTGAATTACAACATTGTGAAAGATCGTAATTCCAACGACTACAAACCCATCAGTCGCGCTAGTGACGTTAGCTCATTCACAGCCACACTAGATTGTACAAGCATACTGTACCAGCAACAGGTCTTAATTGGGCTTTCCTTGCCGATGAAAATACCATGAGTCAGAGGATTAAACACATCAGGTAAGTTGTATTCGTCCATAGACTGTACATTAGATACTGTTAAGTGACATAGCAGGCAGCAAGATGCAACCGTTAACTAGCATAATAGCTAATCTTATCGTTAATTACGTTGGTGATGTACATCGTTCGAGACGAGAGATGTAGTCCACTGAGCGGATTCGCACAAAACCAACATAACTTTTGAAGTCTATCGAACAACAGTACTTTCTTGCCGTGAAAAATTATCTTTTAAATTCACACACATCATATGTGAAATTCGTGGCACAATTCAAACTGGACCAAAAAATAATTGTTATCTCTCCATTAACTCCCATTCATATTTTTTTTAAAAGATAGGTCCCTTGTAGCGGAAGTAAAACGGAAGTCAATGAGACACTCTATCCTTGCAGACACGTGACTTAAGTCACGTGACTGCTCCATGCTGGACGGCAAATTACATTATGTCATACAGATTATGATGAACTGAACACCATTACTATAACATCTTTGTAGTTCAATGTATTGCTGTTTGGGGTCTGATAGTCAAAGAAGATGCCAGTGGTGTTGTTAGATGAAATGGGTCATGATCGCAAATGTAAAGTTATTAAAACTGGTGGTAACAGCAAGGGGAGATAACGTTACGTTAGGCTACTGTAATTAACATTATGGTAAATGAACACCCATAAGTATTTCTGGACTAAAATATTGCAAAGCGATTTGGTTACTTTATTTGTCTTGCTTTTATCAGTTGTAACATAGTCAAAACGTTAAGAATGTCATATCAGAACATGAAATAATAACTAGCTGCCACACTTAGAAGCTAGCTATTCTAGCTAACGTTTATCGTAGCTCATAGTGCTAGGGCTAATGTAACTCATCAGTTTGTACGTTGCCCAGCGAATAAACTTACTTCTTACATGTCTTAAGTTAAAGAATTGAAAGAAATAGGAAATTTAAAAAAAAACTTGAACGGTATTATCTGTTTACATTCAGATCTTGCCAAAGACTTTGCTTAAGTGCTATCTGCCGTCCTGTTCGGAGTCTATGGTTGCTATAGCAACCGCTGCTGTGCTTCATACACTGAGGAGATAAGCATGCAATTGTGGTTGAAATACTCCCGAAACACAAAGAAAACAAACCAAAATATATCTATGCAAGAACATGGGATGTTGTTGTATTCCAAACAATAAGCCAACAGTCGTGGAAGGGCATTACTACGGTTAAATCTCACTATAATCTCCTAGCTGTGCGATATGTCCCATTACAACCCATTGATTTGATTCGTGTTCTTGCCGTCCACTAGGCTATTTTGCTGTGGCGTGAACAAAACGTGACGTCACTTGCAAGGGGTGAATACCAATGTTAAATTGTGGTCCAACTCCGCCAGATATCCCTAGTGGTCCGCAAACAAATGTGATGAAAAAAAGAGATGTTTTTTTTATGTCGTTTTAGGGCTGTCAAAATTAAGGTTTTAGCATTACAAATAAAAACTAGACACGCAATTCCAAGGAATTACCAGTGCATGAAAATGCAAAAGTTGTGATGTAAAATGTAATCATGTATAGTTAAAATAGATCTCGTGCACGAGCAGAGATGAAGCTGAACTAAACCTCGCTTGAACAAACGAGGCCAAGATGCCGCTAACTTAAGTTAATGGAACGGCTTCAGCCCCAAGTGAAAGTCTGCGCTAGTTCAAGCCAGGCTATTTCTGTTAAGCGCCGCCTTTATTAGTGAGGTTGATGGAATACCCCCAAAGTCAGACTCAGTCGATCTCAAACAAGCCTATTGACACCCATGTCCAAAAACCCACCAATCACAACCGCTTATCCGGCATGGGGCAGGCTTTATATGATGACAGAGCAGTGCATTCAACACAACCAATGGCTGCGCTGAACAGAGGTATGTATGTGTATTTTCTTTGGAATTTACTAAACAACTGTATTTACAACCTTTGCTTACAAGAAAAAAAAAAAAAAAAAAAACACAGAACCCTAGAGGGGTCATTGCAAGATATTTTTTGGTATATATCCAGGAAACGTGCGCTCATTTTACTAAATCGTGCACACGTTGTCACAGTACACAGAAGGAGGACTAGGAGATACAGTTCACAGTGATGGGGATTTATTGAAAGAAAAACAGAAAAGTACTTGCAGGTCAAGAATTCAAAACAAGGCAAACACACAGGAGATCAGACTAAGGCAACTGAAGTTAGAGGGCAACATCCAACAATGTTCATAAGTCCATAAAAACAAGTTCACATATCCAAAACTTAACTGAATTCAAAGAAGACTGCTGCGCAGGCGAGGGAGCGAGCATTGACGAGGCCAGACAAAATGTGTGTGTGGAGGTAGGCCTGATATAGTGCTGATTGATCAGCTGCAGGTGTAAGGCTTCAGTAGGCAGGGGAGAGAGAATGAGTGACAGGAGTGTGAGTCTGATGAGTGCGAGTGGACATGGCTGGTGAAGAGTGAGGTGCTACTGAGGAACTTGGCAAAGCTGTGACACACGTTTTACTAAATAGTGTGCTCATTTTACTAAATTGTGCTCTCATTTTATTTGTTGTAATTTGAGCGCACAATTTAGTAAAACGTGCACACAATATAGTAAAACGTGCACAATTTACTAAATCGTGCGCATGTTTTACTAAATTGAGAGCACAATTTAATAAAATGAGCACACTATTTAGTAAAACTTGTGCACAATTTAATAAACCGTGCGCACATTTTACTAAATGGTGTGCATGATTTACTAAATTGAGAGCATGATTTAGTACATTCTCTCATTACACAAAAATATCTTGCAATGACACCTCCTGGGCTCCGTAAAAATTTGATTGTTGCACTTCTGAAATGATTTGGTAAGAGTTTAATGCACCAATTTAAGTTTAATTCCACTGCTAGTTACGCCCCTGGAAGTTGTAAGTCAATGAAGCCTCTCCAGACCTACTATCAATCTCAATTGAGATATGCAGTCTGGTGTCAATGAGGCTAGTATACCTGATGATAAGGAGCAGAATAGCCATTTTATCAGTAGGTCTAATCCACAATACAATCAGTATTCAGGAATGTCACACCTTTTAGAATGTATTAACTAATTGCACTTGTAATGGTAGCCAGCTGGTATGGTATCTATGCAGTATTTACGTTAAGTAAACTTGCCTCCCAATGAGAAGTGCTAGTAAGAAAGGCTATAGCACCCATGGATTTTAGCTAGTTTGCTAACACGGCCACCAATCCGAGGGTGCTGCAAGTTGCAGGTACGAGTCCTGGCATAGACCTCTCCAGAATAAGTCCCACCTCCGTAACTTCCGTATCCATCCAACATGGCGTTTTGAAAGATCCTACCTGTCCAACTCTGTAGGTGACAAAGTAGAAAACGCTGGTGGGCCAATTGGCCTACACACTTCTGCCATCTAGGTTCCACTGGATTTTTTGATTATCGGTGCCGTTTAAGTAGTAAACGATTATTAATGCTAACCGGGAGCTAGTTCCGATGTACGCGGGCGGAGGAGGGCGTTAGATCTTGCTCACAACCAACCAGTCACAACCTAACGTGATGGTCATTTTCACGTGTGATTCATGCGTGGTTTCAGTGGTCTATAAATGTAAATCATTTGCAAGGTTCAGCCTCTTTTCAACATGACTTAACTTTGGTTTGACTGTGCGAGTTTGTTGGCTGTTATTGAGATATTTGAAAAAGAAAGAAATTGCCGACGAAGACACTAAAGACATGACGAGATGAGATTTTTTTTCACGAATAACAGATAATGATGAGCAGACTAGGAATCAGAGGCTGAATCGTATTGAGTCGATAGCTTTATTTTGCATGACCTTGATCAGAACAGTAACGTTTTCAGAATGTATTAACAACCTATCAAACATGATGATTTCACGCAGGGTTAGTGCCACCTCCGTAGACAGGCTCTGGTGTCACGAACTCCATTTCGGTGAAGACAAACTATGAAACATTGCCGTTGCTATGCAACCTTGACTGGTGGAGTCGCGGTGTCTGAAGTGTGCGTTAGCTTAGTGCTTCTTACTGATATATTTCTACTTTAACGGCACCGACAATCAAAAAACCCAGTGGAAACTAGATGGCAGAAGTGTGTAGGCCAATCGGCCCACCATTTTTTTCTACTTCGCTACTACTTCTACTTCTACTACTGATGTTTTACCGGTATGATATTTCGAAACACCATGTTATTTCCCATAGACAATCGACGCCCGGAAGTTGGATGGATACAGAAGTTACGGAGGCGGGACTTATTCTGGAGAGGTCTATGTGCAAGCTTCAAACGCATGATTGATCAAACAAAATACAGTTATACACTGCACTGCAAAATGTATAGTTTTCTTGGACAAATTAACCCTAATCCTCAGTAGCCTATCTTTTGGGTCTAATCAATTCTTACTTGAGCTTAAAGAGCTGAAGATCCAGCTACCTTACGTCTTTATTCAATCTGTACTTATTTGGTTTAAGTAAAACTACAACATGCCCTAGACCTTAGGTCTGCAGAGATTCTATCTAGCAGAACAACAATGCAGAATAGTTAAATTTCTTTTGGATCAGTTTCTACCCTATTTACAGTATAAAGCACAGCATGGATTGCAGTGCCCTTGAAACACGTAATCATAATCTTAATACAATTTGTACTTAATTATTTGCAACATATTTTTTTAGAATTGTTACATAATAATCAACTGAACCAACAATGTGAAACAAGTTTATGTTAAGAAGCTGAGTGGATGAAATACTATTTCTGCTTAATGACTCATGGAACCTTTTGGCTTGACTCCATAGAAGTTTAGGAGACAAGGGGATGAAAAAGAAAACGGTGCTTAGAAATCGGGCTGCTTTTGAAATCAGTTTATCAGGTACTCTGTCTCCCCCTATAGGCATGATATTGTTATTGCTGATATAATGCTGGTATCGCAGTCATGCTATTATCATGGCTGTGTCTAACAACTTTTATGTATTAAACATCCTTATATTCCGCATATTCAATGATGTATTTCTATCCCCCCAAGATAATTTATCTATCAAGGGACAGAAAACGCTTCCATTTTAAGCAATAATTACATTCTTACCATTTAAGTATTTTTTCAACTTGCCATGTCCTGAAATAGGCAGATATAAAGAGTTAAATTAATACAAAAGTAGAACACAATAAAAGAACCATAAAACACCATTGCAGTTGTGTGGTAAAACACAAAGTCAATCCTCCCTAAGAAGCACACAGTTATTATATTATAAGTCAACAGCCTCCTGGCACCTCCCACATAACAATTACATCAATCATTTTCTTATCGCTTTAAGGCTGTCTTGCAGAACCAGATTTAGGTCTGACTTCAACCATTCCTTGGTTGATTTCTTGGAATACTCAGGGTCACTGCGGAACTGTATATCTACCTACAGGAAACCCATGGAAATGGACTCGTGCTGTAGGTCCCACATCAGGATCACTGCACTCCTGGATATGAGAGGTTGGTGTGCTAAAGGTCTAAGAGCATAGATGCTGGCTTAACCTAAAGCATCTGGGGCTGACATTTACTCATTGTGCAGTTATGTAACCACTGTCATCATCATTCACCCAGACCTGACTCTCATTCAGAGCCTACGGGCCCAAAAGGAACTTGACTGGTAAGAAGCACAGTCCCATAGACTACTGGGGTATGTTTCTAGAAAAAATGCAGAAGTCATTGCCGACAGGTGGTGGTAAGATGCAACTTTTGCTCAAACACATCGTTCAAACCATCACAGTGTCAACATTATTGATGACATCTTGCAGAATGTTGAGGGTAAAAAAATTGTCTTGCATATTACTAGAGCATCTATGGAGCGACATCATATGTAACAAATGATGAGAATTAACAACTAACTTATGAGTGTAAGTGAAATGTTTATGTTGTTTTCTTATCAACAGACTGTCACGGCCACCAGACATTTTGACAGGCTCCACTCATTCATATAGCTTGGTGTACTAGGCCTAGTAAGAAGGCAAAGTAAATGTTTGCTTTTCACTATGTAGTGCAGTTTTGTCTAACCACTATCACAATCCCTAAGTTTAAACACACTCTGGGCCATACCCTCACCTTTGAGCATAGGAGGTGTGGATTCCGCAACCCAAAGCTAAAACAAATAAGAGCTAGCGCTTAAAGCCATTTGGTCAGTGATTTGTAGGGTTATTTGGGCTCCAGTTCTATAGCTGAAAGGCAGGATCCCAATATAGAGTACTAAAAACATGACGCAGCTGTTTATATCAGTGGGTACATTTGGTGTTTGCAGTAATATAGGGCCAATTTCCTGTCTATTCTATGCTTAGCTGGTATAATGATCACTGTGAATAACAGTGTATAATCAAATAACAGAGTAACACTGATCGATAATTGTATTTGGGTCTTTTTTTATATTTCAACATAGTTGAAATTGAAAGTCATGTTGGTCTATGCATATGGGTCTATTTTCACCATGTAGTAATGTCTCCACCCTCTGGACATACAGTTCCTGAGCTCCACTCTTTTAATGGCCCAACAGACTGATGACAAATATTCACTTTATTATATGATATGGTATTTCTATTAGATTTATTGTTGCATAATACCTCATAGCTTCAGTTGGTTTGGTTAGCCTTCTAATGAGACGTAGTGGCACTATTTGATGAATCATTTATTCTAGTTATATACATAATAATAATTTAAAGGAACACTATGCAAGATTTTCACCTTTATGAAGCCAATTTGATGGTAAACGAACTTGTTATAGGCGAATCGTTCACCTAGCATAGCTATACAGCATACTGTAGATGTAGTCCCGACCGAGAAAACCAGCCATGCAACTTCCAAGAGCGGCGCCCCGCCAAATCTCATGAGAATCGTGAAACATTACCTTGTCAGTAGATATAGCTCTTTGGAGATAGTTTGTGCTAATCCTTCACCTCCACAACAAAAGCATTTACATTGTGTACAGTCGTGAGAAGTTTGCTATACAATAGCAGAGTAACATATTCATACATCGCGACTCTAGAGGGAGCTCTACACTCGCCAAAAATACCTAAACCTGCATAGTATACCTTTAAGTTGGATGGAGGAAATGCTGGGAAAACCTCACAAATTCTACTAACCATGATGTAATATGGAATCACTCTAACTACAATTCAGGGCTGTACAAACACTCTCACTAAGCGGGTTTCCATTCAGCTCAATGAAAATTCAGGTCAAAAATATGGGCATCTGCATGTGTTCTCGTGTCGCTTGTATTATGCAAGTTTCGAATCAAGGGAAAAGTTTTGCAAGCGGTGGGATCAAAACGTAAGATCATGAGGGCAGCATTAACAGAAACACACTGATAGAAAAACAATAAATGCAAATGCATGTCAATAAGTTATTTCCATCAGAGCCGGTTCCAGTCCCTTTGAGCAGTGCATCTGCCTGGAGTACTTAACCCAGGGGTGGTCCTCTCAAGTAGCCACAGAATGGCAATAACTCCCCCTAGTGGTGAATCAGAAGAGGGACATATGCACAAATCACAGACAGATCTGTTTACCTCCAAAGAGTAACCACACTGCCACATTGGGTTTTCAATCAAGTACTTCAATCATAAATTGAACACAGACACGTTAGCCCACCTAATATAATAATAGCCCACCACTCTGCTATATGCGTTTCCTCCTGCCCCCCTGACTTGTGAAATGGACGATATGGCATCAGCCTGAAGGCCATTAATGCCTGTTAGTCTGGCTCCTGAACAGGATAGACAGTTAATACTCTGGCATGCTTCCCCGCACACGGTTACGCGCACTCCAAAGATACTTTGTTTGCACTGTCAATCCTAGGCATACTCAATTTATGAACGTGCTTCAGCACAGGTAGGGTACTTATAGACTAACTGGTTGAATTACATAGATGTCTCTACTTACAAGACATTGTAGAAACTCAGACATTCAGTGATTCAACGATTATGCATCTCATATTTTCACATAGCCTTCCAACTACTCCACACGGAATACAGAGTAGCCTATGTCACAGACAAAAACATCTTCTGGATGTCACAGAATGTTGTGTGATGATTCTTGCTATACACACAGACATTTTCAGAAGTTCTTTCAGTGTTGTTGCTTCTGCTCATGCACAGTCCTCCTGTCATCAATGTGCTCTTGGTGTGTGGTCATAAAATTTTGGAGGCACGCCTCTGCAATGCCGCGCTGATGACACAATTTTCGTCATGCGCTCAGCCCACACTGCGTGCACGGACGCAGGCGCGGAAGTACGCCAGAGCCTTTAGATGAGGATCTCCCACCTGAAGTAACAGAGACCAATCAGAGCCCTACAGAACTGTCACTGTACTCTCTGAAATAGCGTATGTCTACAGACTGGTGTCTTGAACACCAACCCAATGTCATGCTCAATTTCTATAATTGTGTCATTTTTAAAAGGCCTGTTTGACGAAGGATGGTTGGCTTCTACAGGACTTCTACAATGGCTTCTAGCAACAACGCTATATGGACGAAAGATTGGGACGTGTGCCGTTACACCCACAGGAACTTCACTGACGTCCCATTCTAAATCCATAGGCATTAATATGGAGATGGTCCCCCCTTTGCAGCTGCAACAGCTTCCACTCTTTTGGGAAAGGGAGAGAGTGTCAGTGGAAATTGTTGCCCAATCATTTTGTGGTCAGGCACTATGTTGGACAAGAAGGCCTGGATCGTAATCTTTCTACTAGTGTATCCCAAAAGTGTGGCATAGAGAAACCTGTTAACTGTAGAAAAGTCAAGCTCTTCCACATCAAACCTTCCCAATGATGGACCTTGCTTTCAGCATTGGGATGAAGTCATGCTGGAACCGAAAAGGGCTTCCCCAGACTGTTCTCAAAAAGTTGGGAGCATATAAATGTCCAAAATGTCTTCGTATACTGACGCATTATGATTTCCCTTCGTTATCCCAAGCCCAACCCTGGATAAACAACCATTATCCGCCAGCAGTATGACTAAACACAGTGCACAAAGCAAGGTCCACAAAGTGATTTAAGTGATTTTGGAATGGAAGAACTTGATTGGCTTGCAGAGAACAGGGTTTCTACACCATTAAATACCTTTGAGATGAACCAACAGACACTGGGAGTCAGGCCTTCTGGTCCAACATCAGTGCCTGGAAGAATGGGCAAATTCCCACAGACCCTCTAAAATCCTGTGGAAATCCTTCCCAGATGAGTGGAAGTTGTATCTGCAAAGGGACAAAATACCAACTCCATATTAATACCCATGGATTTGGAATGGGGTGTCATTAATGTTCCTGTGGGTGTAATGGCAAACGTCCCACTACCTTAGTCCATATAGTGCATGTCATGTAGATTGGGCATGTGTCAACCCCTAGTGCTCACCCTCTCACCTCATGGTCTCTCAAAGGCACTTGAGGCTGTTTCAGTGCCTCCCTGGGACCTCACACTTTGTGTTGCACCTTTGCACCTTAGAGCACCTTACCATACCTTACTATGCACAGAGAATCACAGGCTCAGTCCCTGCCTCAGTCATTGCAAGCGCCTCTGATTTATTAATCACCACTATGTGGATACAGTTTTTAGAATTGATTTAGATTAAGTGTTAGTATAATTTGTATTTTAGTATATTTTTATATATTGTATTAAGTGTTAGTATAATTTGTATTTTAGTATATTGAGCATATTATTTATCTTCTACTGTCCTTACTGCTTAGTTGTGTTTTTATATTATATACTTTAATTACTCTTTCTGCTGTTAAAGAAAGAATGTGTTTGTGTTGTATGTATGCTGCTGCTGAGACCTTGAATTTCCCCTGGGGATCAATAAAGTATCTATCTATCTATCTATCTATCTATCTGTTAAAAGCTGTCTCTAGTGATCCATTTGAACACCTATAGGATACTGAGTTAAAGCTGTTATCCTTCAAGATTGCCTTTACGGCCAGGACACACTATCTACACACTACCTCTCTGGAACGGCTCCATTGTGTGTTGATTTTCATTCCGCCACCCATGTCAACTGTGACCCTGCAAGTGAATATTTTTTCCTGCTTGACATGATCGGTTCTGTGCAGAAGTACATTGAAAAGGCAGGTTGATATCAGAACTTGTGTTTAAAAGGACAAAGTGGAGGCTACATGTTCATTATAAAGTAGCTGAAACTGAATAAGGGCTATTATTACATTCTGTCAATAAGTTAACATCAGGTGACATTAGGCTTCATTTTCCATGCTTTATATCTCTCTATGGCAACTGAGGGTAAAAAAATACCTGACAGCTTTCTGATAATAACTAGTTGGCTTTCTGGTCTTCATTTCAGCTCAGCAATGTTGCTCGGTGTGGATTTATGCCCATTATTAAAGGCAAACTCTATGTGGAGAGATAGTAGCTCTGCTGCAGTGCCACTTCAGAGACGTTCCTAATGTGGACACACAGGCAGAACTGCGCAGCGGCAACAATAACAGGGGCAATGTGTCCCTCAGTTAAGCATGTGGGTGATTTAACTGCCCTGTCTGTTGGTGTGAGACAGCATTTGATTGGCTGTTCAGCTTGCCCTCCTGTTGCCCAGAAGTTCTGTGTGATCATCAGACATTACCCTATGGAGATACAATCCTGTAGACATAAAGGTCCACTCTTCTTGTAGTGTGGCTGACCACATCCACATAACGTCCTCTTGAACATGTATGGCATCCTATGGAGAAGTTAACTATCTGTGATGGGCTCCTTGGTTACTTCAGTAGGTCTACTATATACTACTATAAGTCTAATGCATAATGATGTGCCTTTATCTGCCCTGTGACAGTACATTTGAAAAAGAATATGAATACCACAACAGTTGCATCCTATAGGGTGTTAAAGGTGACATATTGTAGAATGGACAGAGGAGTATTTTACCTTGTTCTCTGATGTTTACATATAAGCTATGCAACTTTGGTTTGACAAAAACATGCTCAGATGCTATTTTACAAACCCATTAGAACCCTATAATTAGGCTAGGTAATAAAATGTTTTAGCAGATATCTAGCGCCCCCTCATGGTTATCTGGCTCCCACATGAATAATTATGCTTTGCATTGATTGGCTGCCTTGCAGCCAAAGACTATTCACAATAGACCTCTCCAGAATAAGTCCCGCCTCCGTAACTTCCGTATCCATCCAACTTCCGGTCATCAAATGTCTATGAGAAATAACATGGTGTTTCGAAAGATTGTACCTGTCAAACTCTGTAGGTGACAAAGTAGAAAAAGCTGGTGGGCCGATTGGCCTACACACTTCTGCCATCTAGTTTCCACTGGATTTTTTGATTGTCGGTGCCGATTAAGTAGTAAACGATTATTAATGCTAACCGGGAGCTAGTTCCGATGTACGCGAGTGGAGGAGGGCGTTAGATCTTGCTCACAACCAGTCACAACCTAACGTGATGGTCATTTTCACGTGTGATTCATGCGTGGTTTCAGTGCTCTATAAATCTAAATCGTTTGTAAGGTTCAGCCTCTTAGTCTTTTCAACATGACTTAACTTTGATTTGACTGTGCGAGTTTGTTGGCTGTTATTGAGATATTTGAAAAAGAAAGAAATTGCCGACGAAGACACTAAAGACATGACGAATAACAGATAATGATAAGCAGACTAGGAATCAGAGGCTGAATCGTATTGAGTCGATAGCTTTATTTTGCATGACCTTGATCAGAACAGTAACGTTTTCAGAATGTATTAACAACCTATCAAACATGATGATTTCACGCAGGGTTAGTGCCACCTCCGTAGACAGGCTCTGGTGTCACAAACTCCATTTCGGTGAAGACAAACTATAAAAACATTGCCATTGCTATGCAACCTTGACTGGGGGAGTCGCGGCGTCTGAAGCGTGCGTTGGCTTAGTGCTTCTTACTGATATATTTCTACTTTAACGACACCGACAATCAAAAAACCCAGTGGAAACTAGATGGCAGAAGTGTGTAGGCCAATCGGCCCACCATTTTTTTCTACTTCGCCACCTACAGATGTTTTACCGGTATGATATTTCGAAACGCCATGTTATTTCCCATAGACATTCGACGCCCGGAAGTTGGATGGATACGGAAGTTACGGAGGCGGGACTTATTCTGGAGAGGTCTATCGGCTCCAGAAACTTCTTCAACTCAAAGTGTTAATGTAATGTGCGGAGGAGGGTGGTGATCTGAGGGATGCTTTGTCTGTATTTGTGTCACAATCTGTCTTTGTTCAGATTTGCCTGTTTTTTGGTGGTTATTTCAAAGTCTGAGATTTACATATATGAAGGAGGAAACAACCATGTTTCCCGTTCATGGTAGTGTTGTGGCCATGCACCAAACTCTACTTATTCAACAAAACCAAGGTAAAACAGGTTTTCCATTCTATGTAATCTTTAAAACTTTGTTGTTGCATGATAGCTGCCCATGTTTTGAAATCCTACACAACCTAATTATAAGCTGTGTTAGATAGATAGATAGATAGATAGATAGATAGATAGATAGATAGATAGATAGATACTTTATTGATCCCCAAGGGGAAATTCAAGGGTCTCAGTAGGTTAGGTCTGAGGCCAGAGGCCTCACCAGGCATGGTGACTCTGGTAGCATTCCACAGCTTCTCTTCTAGTTGTAGAATAATCCTCTTGTTTTTACTGCACATAACCTTCTATCAAATTCAACCTACTCTTGTTCAGTAATGAAACCATGCCAGCAACCCGTGAGTTTCAGGTGCAACTTCTATCTATCTTCAGAAGAACTGGGTCTTCGAAGTCTATTCACTGTCTTTTCACATAACTTAAAAAAGTACTGGTCCAATGCATTTAATTTTTTATAAATGCTGTATATATAAGGCAGAGGGTAACCATATCTCAGGCCAACATGATCTTCCTGATTAAGGGGTCGACCAATTATCGGCCTGACCTATTGTCTGTGCCGATATTCAGCATTTATATGGTTATTGGTATCGGCCATTTTTTAAGCCGATTTGCAGATAAAGTACATTAATTTTAGAATGCGCTACTTTGCTTCTGATGCACCAGCCTCTCTCTGTCTGCACTCACCACTCTGTGGTAGAGCAATGTCCCGCCCACCCCACCATCTAATTTGCTAGGCGTCACAATCGATCATTTACTGTGTAGCCTAGGACTAGTCCATGCAAGTGCATTAGACTACCGTATATTATAAAACTTCAGGGAGTTTTTTTTTTTTTTCCATTTGTTTTTTTTAATTGTTTAATTCTATTTAAAAAATGTTGTTGGGATCCCCTTGCATTTTTGTGTTGTGATCATTATGAAAAGTTCTCTGAAAAACATATTCAAGGCATTTCGATGATTATGTCCATTTTCATTTTTACAGCAGACATATCGGTTCAAAATATTGTTATCAGCCTCCTTGATTAGTAAAAATCAGTATCAGCCCTGAAAAAGCCATATCAGTCGACCTCTATTCTGGATATGAATCCAGCTCAGAATGAAGATGCTGGAATTTGGTTTCATTCTAGAGACAGACAGACAGACAGACAGATAGATAGACAGATAGATAGATAGATAGATAGATAAATAGATAGATAGATAGAGAGACAGATACTTCATATATCCCAAGGACAATTCAGGAAGTTCTTGGTAATATATGGCTATATATATTATAATAATATATTTATTTTTCATTGTCTGGTCATTGCTGGTCTTCCTGATATCAATTCTAGTCATTCAACACATTTAGCCTGCTTTATTTAACCTCCAGGTTACAACTCACTTACTATTTGTGGTTTTGGTACTGTCATGTTATGGTTATGGTTATGGTTATGGTTATGGATTTAGCAGATGCCTTTGTCCAAAGCGACACATAAATACAAAACAACATAATAATATTTAAAATTGAACAGGGAACAGATTAGAATGTAGGTCAAATATAATAAGGAGAATAGTTATAATACACAACAATATCAATTCAATCAATAGCCTAATAAAAAAGCAATGGAAAAAAAGGGGAAAGGCAATAATAAAACAATAATGTCTATTTAATCAATAATATAAAAACAATGACATGCTGAGACTACATTAAGGAGAATATCAATAATAAACAATAATGTCAAATTAATTAACAGCGAAATTAAAATAAAACAACATTATACAAACCATAACACATAAGCGCTTAAACAACTAAGTATATGTTGAATAGGAATGTCTTTAGACCCCTCTTAAACGACCCAAAACTACCACAATGTTGTCAATTGTATGAAAAATAAAAATTGTAGGCTACAGTAAATTGATGTAAAAAAACAGTGCATTGTTATTAGTGTTAATTGATATTGAAATAATATTTTGGAGGGGGCTGCCTCAAGCTTATTTAGGCCTATAAAAAGATGACCACAAACTCAAATCTAAGAAGAGGCACACAATCGCTTTTGTGGTTTGTACTTTTGAGGTCAACAGAAAGAAGGATTAAAACACGAGCCTACATTATCATGATACATTACCGTAATTCACTTACATGCCAATGTGCGACGGTCGCAATTAATGCACTAGCCAGGTCCAACTTGCATTGAGTTACTTCACGCCATGAGTTTCACCGAGTTTACATCCGGGTTTTTTCCCTAGGCAATGGAGGCGTAGTACCCCCGTTCCTTAGGCAAAGTGAAATAAATTCGCCGCACCGTCACACGAAATAGCTCGCCTTTTCAATCATATTTTCCTTGCATTTCAGCAACTCTCTCGCTACACAACCATCCTCTTTATGACAGTTTTTATTTTGACGAATGAATTATATGGTGGTATGATATATTTTAAGCTTCGTGTTCCATTCTTTTCCTGTCCCATTCTTTCTGCCTTCCTGTGCGCATTGATATTTAGTGTGCTATGGTTGGGGGGTGAATGAGATTGAAGAAGAGTTCTTGTTTTGTATCTCAGTTTCTCTCTTTTTAGACATTTTAAAAATCCATTTGTTATATCGTTGTCGTGCGCCATGACGTGTATTTGGACATATGCAGCTTAAATAGGCCTACATGTTTAGGACGAAATTCGGTTGCGAAATACCGGGCTGTTTGTAAATATTTATTTAAATAATTTGTGTGAGGAGAGCAGGGTTTGACTGCTGCTCAAGTGAGTAAAACAGAGGAGGGTAAGTGCACCTTGGGATCTTTTTATTATTATGTGAACTTTTATGTCCTCCATTACGAAACTTCCATTGCTTCGACATCCATTTGTGTAGTTATTTGAAATTGCGTATTGGAATTCAACTCGATAGTGGGCAATAGCAAGGATAGGGGTTTTGTTCATTTACCTTATTCTAGGAGTTGAGCAATATCTTGCAACTGCACAGCTATTGGATAGTAGCGAGCGTAGTGCATAAAAGGGGCAGAATCGAAGTTGCTGCTGATTCTGTTATACAATAGGCACGTTTGACTTAGACGTGATATTATGCATAAAAGAAACGTGACAGTCTTGTGTTATGAACTGTATTTGTGGCATTATGATACAACAAAAGCAGAAATTCCACATATTGCCATGTAGTCATTTGCATGCCTATGCTCCAGATCACTTGCTCACGAGTAGGCTACTGGCCACTAAAGTGTATTTTAGCCAGTATTTGGAAATTAACTCTTTGTAGCCTACATAATGAATATGACGTTTTGGCTCAAAGTTAATTTATAGCTATGGTGCCACACGGGCCAGTGAAATGGTGCTGAGGCGATTCTTTTATTTGTTGATAGACGTGTAGTAAGAAGAAAGAGGGCAACTTCGGCTAGGTAAATGATAATGGACGAACTTTATCGTGTCGAGTAGGCTACGAACGCTAAGTAACTCATGGCATGTTCCAAATCGACTTGTTCTAATTTATTGTGAAAACAGTTACCTGAGTGCCTGCACGCTCGGAGGATAACCGAGTCGAGTTTAGGCCTACGCGCTGAGAGTAGGCTAGATTTCTTGGGGTAAGTGACAGGAGGTGCTGTGGATATCTATGCTGTATCTTCCTGTTTGCATTATATTAATAGGCCTACTGGTGGCACGTTGATGACTTCCGAAGCGTTTGATGACGTTTAGCCTGCGAGAGTCAGAAATGTCCGTTCACTTTTTAATCGCTGCATTTTTTTCATGGACCAGAAATTGTAGATTGTTCATGGTCGTTATACATACCATTCAAGATGTATGCCTCTAGTTATTGTTAAATGGTCCTATAACCAACGTTTTTCTTTCACATTTTCTGCATGGAGAAATTAAGACACTGGTGAAGTGGCGGGGCATGGATGGAGTAGACCTACCTAGTCTAGCCTACCTGTATTTCAGCCAAGGCTACTTTGGATTGTCGATTGTTAGCCTGATGCCAAGCGTGAACCTCACATTTGAAATAGAGATAGGCTTATTTGTTTTACTGCTAGATAGCCTATAGTGTTCTGCGAGTATGGTCCATTTATTTGTGGCGCAAAAACACAAGCCAACTCCATGTAGTTTCTTTATTGTCTGAATACCCATACAGTAGGCTAGATCTTATAGGCCTATTGTATATCACATTGTGTAGGCCTATTTCACAGACTATTGTATGTTTTGTAAGACATCTTTAAAGTTGAAAGTACTTTAATCAGTCACAAACTGTAATTATTGAACATCACAAGTGAATTATAGTAACTTATATGATCTTAAATCTGGACAGAAATATGATTGCTGTTGGATCTGTCTCAAGCAGTGGAGTGGCCTTCACTCAGACACAGTCTTCAGACAGAAAGTGTTCTCCCCATCTTACTCACTACTTATGACCTTGCTATGCTATTACAGCAATTTCTTTGTTCTGTTGTAATTTTAGAATGAAGAAGCAGTGCTGTAATAAAAATGACAGACCAATTAAGTATTGTTACTTTGCAGAAGGCCCACATATCAGTATAATAGCTTATAAGTCTTTTATGTTTTAAAGTCCTTGTTCTTCATCCGTGGCTGCTTTAAAAGTATGAGAGAGTTCTCTATTTTTTGCCATCCTAAACAAATACAATCACAGCTGATTGCCCAGTTCACCTATGTATCCTAATGACCTCTTCTGATTGTTACTCTCTAGCATTTGCCTATGTCCACTGAGGTTTAGTAGTTTTATGGATTTGATGTGTTTGGAAATGGAAACCGAAATTTGCAAATGGCACTGTTGAAAATTCAAAAACTAGGAGGAAAATATATTCAGGAATATAATGTAATAGACCTGTGTGGTTCAGATCCAGTTGTCACTGACTAACATGAATGCAAAAGGTCTACAGTGGTAATACGTAATTGTGTATCACTTTATTTAGTTTCACTTTGTTTTGAAATGGTCATTTTTAGATGTCATCAATATCACTCCAAGTCAGCATGATATTTGCATGTTTGATTTAAGGGCATGTTATCCTCATTGCATTCCATATGGTCTCTAAGTACTTGATAGAAATGCACATAGTGCATTATTTCCTATTGTTCACATCTTGCAACAGCTTTGTTGTTTTATTATGTATGTCTGTCTTAAGGGCACCAAAATGCCTCTTGACAGAATAGCGATATTGAGAGATTGGTTGTGTGCCTCTTTTGAGAGTGTGATCATCTGTATAAAGGTACGATGAGACAGGGGTGACTAGATAGTGGTGAAGAGAGAAAGTCATTGGAATGCCTGTCACACTTATACATAACCTCTTTCACAATGTGTGACATGGAGGTGGATGGCCCTCCCTGAAAAAGGTAATTGGTGAACTATACTACTACTTCATCAGCATCAAAGTGTTGGACCGCTTCCCCATCCTCCTCAGAAAGGAATGCCTACTGAGAACGGTGAAATGCACATTTTATGTTGTCATGCCAATTATTCATCCAACTCGATTGTCTTTCATTATCTATGACTTTGCTTAAATGCACGTACCAGATAGAATGGGACATAGAAGTAGCTACAGCCCATGTATGTTTGTGATAGTCAGCCAGTCAGTTTGCACTCTAGCCAGGAGAGAGAAGAGGACATAAAAAAGGTGTGACTGTATGTGTGTGTGTGAGAGAATGGATACCAGTTGATGTAGCCAGGTGGTGAGTCTGTGTAATGGCCCCAATGTTATTATTGTCCTCTTGGCACTAGGCCTTGGCCGGAAATCAATGGGACGACTCGGCGGCTGTAACACTGCCTCTATTCGCCGGCTTCCTCTCACAGTTTTCACTGTTTATTAATTGCCTTAACTTGGACGGCAAAGACAGTTTAGTATTGTTATTTGTTTTTTGCCTTCCACCAATGTTGGCAGATGCTCTGTACATTGCTTCTGCTATTCTGTTCTCAAAACACCAGAAGTGAATGCAATCAGGTTTTATGTTAGTCCGTTAGTCTCCCTTAAATGAACGGTCTGGAATGGAGTATACCTTATGTGTGTACTTTAAGACACTTTCATCACAGAATTGGTGATGCCTTTTGTGTTTACTTTCAAGAATAACAATTCAAGCTATGTAAGTAATGGGTCATAATTTGGGATTTGTATTTATTTGAGCAATTTGCATTTCAAAGCTTCAGAAAAACATGTTAATGGCAAATAAGTCTGTGTAATGTAACTGTGGCAGACTTGTAACATGCATGAACATGCAGTTCAGTCTGTTGTGCATGACTGATGTTCCTTAAGATGGAGTGAAGCCTTGGAGTGAAGGAAAAAAACACATTGAAGAGGGAAAGAAAGCCGTCTGTGGAAACCCCTTATGTTTCATCAGCATAATCTTAGGCTGTTCAGTTATGACTGGTTTGGACCTGGGATGAACTCTCACATTTCTGCTGGGAGAGGGAGATGGGTGCTTGTGGGGCTGAGAGCAAGGCTGAGTGAACGATTGCCAATTAAGAAACCAAGGGAGTACGATGGGAAGGCATTAACAGTGTGTCAGTGTAGTAGAGAGAGAGACTAAATGTGTATCAAGCAGAAAGATGGAGATACAGAGATAAACTGTTAGTGCTAAATTTACCAGCTGAGTAAGTGAGTGAGCGTGAGAGCCAATGGACAAGTGCAACAACTTCATCGGGAGTGGCAGAGAAGAGTAGCCCGTTAATTTGCCCCCTTTCCTGCTGTGTGTGAGTGAGGGAGACAAACCCACACTCTGACCTGTCAGTGCTGCTGGGTGTCTCTCTGCAGGATCATTAGAGAGTGGAGATGCTTCTGACAGAAATTTTGACTTCTTCCCTTTGCTCTTGTTTTGCAGCCCAAGATCCCCCTCACTGCAAGTTGGATGGTGTTCAAAACAGCAGACACAGTGAAGGTAAGCTGCCGTCATCCCTCCCAGGGGGGGGGGTAGGTGATGGTTGGGGTATTAATCTCAAAATCAAATGAGTTCATTAGCCTTGTAATCCTTTTAATTGCTTTCATCCTGCTGATCTTGGGTATTGCAGCGAGCAAAGTTTTTTTTTTTATATGTTCTTCTCCAGTGTAATATTTTGCTATGAAATGTGGCATGTTTCAACATGTTTTAAAATAATGTATTTCACTCTGTGCAAAGCTAGCTTTTTTCCATGTCAACAGATCATCATAGGCAAAAGTGGGACTGGTCAAATGGATTAATCTATATTAGCATCCATAAACATAGGTCAGAGAAGGCTTATCCAGATACCTTAGGAGAACTCATTCCTGTTTTGTGAAGACACTGAAACAAAGATAGGATAGTTAACTTTTATAGCAGTGTTTTACAGAAACAGAAAATTATATGTTTCAGTAACTACTTAGAAACTTGCCACAGGAAATACACAAGTGAATTAACTATGTAATCATTTGTTTTTGAGTGGGATATAAAACAAATTGGTCAGCGTGATTATACAAGTTGGGACGAAAGTAAAGGTGCCATTACTAAAGTAGGTCTATGATGCTTTTGGACTGACAGCAACAGAGTCTGTCTTTTCTTTATCTTAAGATCTTGCTAATAAATGCTCACACATTTATTATTGATACTATTATGTATGGAAATGTTGTAGTTTATTAATGTCATTGGCTTATACTACTATTACTGCTGCTACTATTACTACTATGACTATTTATTTATTTATGTATGTATTTTTTTATTATTATTATTATTATTATTATTATTATTATTATTACAATACATATCACAAATGACCAGATCTGGATATACTGCACCAGAAATGTAACTTAAGTAAAGTTTGTCATATAAGGTGCCTTGAGAGATTGTTGTGGTCCAGGGATATACTGTAGCTAAAAGCAACAGAGAGAAGTTGCTTCAGTAATGGCATGCAGTAGTCCAGCAGATGTGCTGACATAGAAGGCCCAGGTTGGACTGACAATTGGCAGCCTGAGCAGCCATACATCATACACAGTCCCCTACACACATCCGTGCACACACACACACACACAGAGCAGCTCAGATTTGAGACGGATGAATGTCTGGTTGGTGAAGCACGGAGAGGCGGCCTGTGTCATCAGTCATCATCACACTGCAAATGGCTGCATGTGTGGCTGCAGTCACACAGATGAAATCTCCCTTGGCCTTCTTACAGTAATATTGAGAGTAATGTTATGCCACTGAATTGATATGAGGTTCCCCTTCACTACTGCACTCTGGCTTATTTATAGTGACCATTATTTAAGTTGTCACTGTGAGCACAAAACCAAGTTAGTCTGTATCAAATAAGAAATAAGATGAAATAAATTGTCCCTCTCTCTCTTTTGCTCACTGACTTAACAGGCTAAGAGCTGTCCAAGACTGAGCTGTCCACAGAGGGGATCAATGATGGAATTACAGAACCTCCAGGAGGCCCTGAAAGTGGAAATACAGGTCCATCAGGTATTGCATTCAAACCAAACCATTTTCAACCATCATAAACAACTTACTTCAGAATATGATCACACATTGCACATGCATAAATGTGTTAAATGGATATCAGACATTGTCAGATCACCCATGCACAGGGTGATTGATGAGGTAATTAACAATCTCTTATAGAAATGTAGTAATTCTCAGAAATAATGTATAGTAATATCTATACAATTCATCAAGTGAAGTTTGATGTACTACTGTGGGGCATTTCAGATGCTAACCAGTGTTTGACCTACTGTAGAGGGTCAGGGTCAGGGTGTTTGACCTACTGTAGAGGGTCAGGGTCAGGGTGTTTGACCTACTGTAGAGGGTCAGGGTCAGGGTGTTTGACCTACTGTAGAGGTTTTAGGAGTTTAGTAGTTTTCTGCCTCCTATTAAATATGTGTAATTTCTAAAAGTGACATGGGTGGCATCATTTTCAGTAACTGGTACCAGCATTTCCCCATAGTAGAGAAAGCTCCTGATTTGTATCTTTTTTCTATGTCTTTGATTATCTCCACTTATTTGTAACTAAATATACACTCCAAAGTCTGAACTTTTCATTTATTTCACCACTTTTTAACATATGCAGTGTAATAACTCCATCCAGTCTTGTTGTCTAAGCAGAAATGTACTGCCTAGTATTTATCTAGCAAAACGTGTCTAATATCTACTCACCATCCCCCTTTGATTAGATGTAAATCACTAAAGGTGTTTCTTCAAAAAACATAGTCTTTTAAAATAGTATAGAAAAGAATATGGCTGTAGTAGAGCTATAGGATGCGTTGTAATTCTAAAGTTTAAATATTCAGGTCTGGATAAGAATTGCAATTTTATAACACAGCATGCTACCATCTTTAAATAATACCTATTATCATGCTTATGATACAGCAACTAAACTGCTATACCATCAGTACCATTGACATTCCACTGGATATTCAGAAGTGGTTTTGTACTTTTCTATTTTTCTGCCTGCATGTAAGAATGTGATAGTTTCCAGAGTGGAAATATTGAAACCAACACTGCCTTTAAGCTGACCTAGAATGAGTCATTATTTATGCTGTCTATTGCTATGACTCTTTTAATGTTTATCTGGTTCTACCTAAGTCAGAAAATAGCTAACCAGTGAAAGTTCCACACATCCCTCAATAAAGCTTCTCAGGCTATACGATGTTTATAATACCAGATTTAAGGTTTACTGCACAATAGAGGCTAACTTTTTTAATGTTTGTTTTAAAATGAGTCCACATTTTCAAAATATTTTAGCATCATGCTGTCTTGAAGGATATTTCAGAAGAAAAATGCTTATTGTCTGCATGTCTAAGAACATAACGTTCTAACGTTCTAGAAATAAATGTGCTTTTTTCACACAACATGTACCTCTTCACGACAGTCACTGAACTTTCAGTCGGTTGGCCACATTCAGAAACACTTCAGGCTTGCCTTTCAGAATGTGTCACATCTAATTGTATGAGTACCTTCCTCCCTGAGGCTGAGCCTGGGGGATGGGCTGCTATTCTTATCTGCAATACAGCCAGATGCCTCTAGAGGCCACTGCACTAACAGTAAGAAGTGCATGGAAGATGGGCTACAAGGATTCTAGATGTGTGAAATGGATCCCTCCTGTAACATGGATAAAGCAGGTTTATATTTTTTGCAAAGATGAGAAATAAAACCAGACATAGACTCTATCCATTATATGTTCCTCCCTGTCCTTTTTATAAAGATTTGTTTTGTTGTTTTGGACGATCAGCTTGCATCAAGTATAGATGTAGGGTACAGTTTATTGGGAATCAATATTTATCCTAGAGTATTGTTTGATGAACTTAATAAAAAATGAACACAGCCATAACCTTTCAGTCTTTATTTGTGCTGCCTACTTATTGTATTCCTTGTCCCTGTAGAAAGGTTTTATAAACTGCAAATGTGTGATTGCTTTGTAACCATGGTAACATGAACAAGACTGACCTGATCAGCCTTATTAACTTGGCAGATTCATTTTCTCAATAGAAAGTAGCGGTACGAGATTGTAGACTTCACAACACTCAAAATAGGAGACTGCTCAGATAGCTTTTTGCAGATCAAGTCAGACAAACAAAGCTGCACTGTAATGGAGGAGATGAAACCATGGAAACGACAAGAATTTCTAAAGTGCCCATGTTTATACAAGACACTCCACTGCAGCACAAAATCAATGAGCTTTCACTCTGCCCTCCAGTCGCCCACTGTGTTTGACTACTGTGCTAGTGTATGAGTCTGTTCGAGTGACAGGGGACAGAAGCAGCAGCAGCAGCAGCAGCAGCTGTAGTGGTGTGGGGACATTCTGGCTCTCCCACTGACAGCATCACAAATGAGTCAAGCTTTCCTCCCTTTAACCTCATTCAGTTATTTGCAGGAGAGATTTGTTTCGCCTGCCTGTCTCCATCATCCCCTGATGCAATATAAAGAGCTAGGGCCCATATTGCCCAACTAACATCGTATGGTATTGACCAAAGTGTTGTGTAGTATTAATGATACACTTTTCTTTCTTTGTAGAAACTTGTGGGCCAAATGAAGCAGGATCCACAGGTAGAGCAAACCTTCTCATGTGGTGTTTTTCTCCTAATTCTCCTCTTAAGTGAAAACCAGTGTCCTTTGTCATTGTCACCTCAAATATCATTGCTCTTTGTCATTTCACCACTTTTTCCACCAAGTAAAAAACACCGACTGGCTCACTTTTCTCCCCTAAAACATATACTCATAAAACAAGGCCAGAGATCTCTCATAACTCCCTGCCCTGAGGTTTTCAAATTCTCCTGGGCAGTTGTGCTAACTAAGCACTGATGACTCACTCCTTTAGTCAGTCCAGCTTGCTGCACAGTATGAACCTTTCTTCACTGTCCCACAAGAACTTGTGTGGAGTTATGTGCTCTTTCTAAAAAACAAGCGTCTTCAATGTCATGGAATAATCTGCCAGTGTCACTTTATATATTTAAATCTCTGTCTAGTTCTCCTTCACATACTCTCTCTTTCATAAATAGCTACATTCTTCATCTATCTTCAGCTGTTCTGCTAAAGGTTGTAGGAGGGAAAATCAGCATTTACAAGGTTGCTTCTTTTCTTTGCAGAATGCTGAATTGAAGAAGCAGCTCCATGAGCTCCAAGCCAAGATCACTGCTCTGAGTGAGAAGCAGGTAGGCTGCCAGAACCAATACTCCAAATGTATGGTATCAAAACTTTTTCTTCGAGTTGGCAAATCAAAAGGAGATAGAATGAATCTTGTTTCAGAATAATAAAATCAGAGCTTATACTGTTATTATGTCTAAAGCTTTAACAGTGCAACATATCATTGCAATCATATTCAATGAATATAGCAGCATGGAAACACTGTATACAAGCTATATTTTTTCAGGGTATGTTTTCATTATGCATTTAGTTGATAAGCCTCTCATATTATGTTTTTTTTTTTTTCTGTACGGTATCTGGAGTTGTATAGTGGGTATTAGTGGATGTGATAACCTTCCACCCAGTTGATACCACTAGTAGTTTCTCATTTCCTGTGGCAGTGGCCCAGCAACAAGCTGTGTTGTGGTTGGTCGCTTGGTTCTGCCTGTCAGCAGTCCTTCATGGGGTAATCAGCTGAGGCAAAAATTCAGCCTTTGATCACTTAAAATTGGGAAGAAGGACTAGTGCTTATTGTGATTATTACTGTGTGTTTGTAGCGTTGCTTTAGTCAGATCATTCATAATATTTCTAGTATGGAATTTTGGAGAATTGCTACCTACTGTAAATCAATAGACATGGCAGCAGCATAAACAATGCTCATTTGCGGTCTGCTTAATTGCACCTGCTTCTCATATGCATTTCTCAGAACTGGCTATTATGGCATTGCTCCTTTAAGAAACAGTTTTGATATGTAGGTCCTTCGACGATCCCTAGGCTGTGTTGTGCTTTATAGCGACCTTTGATTGGGACAAGATTGAGTCACACAGCTTGCTAAGGAAGCCTGTTGAGCGTTACACTCCAGCTCCTCTGGGTCCAATTTGCCCTGTAGATGCATAGGGATGATGTCTTAAGAAAGGCCCCACCTGTCACTTATCGATTGGCCACTCACCAAGCCCTTTTGTTCACACCACCATGGAGGTTTTTAAAACGTCAACTTTTATTGCCGCTTCAGGAGGTGAAAAAAGGACCTATATTTGCTTCTAAAAGAAGAATAATTGAGGTGGTGACTCAGCTGAGCTTGGAGCTTTTGTCATACCTTAATTGAAGTGCCATTTCCCCCCCTTTCTGTTCCTTTTTGTGAGTTGTATTAGTCTTAAGAAGGCGAATGCTGTCTGGCCCTCCACTGAGGCAGGCTATGTAATGTAATATTGTTTGCAGTGAACGCAGGAAGCTTTTTCACTCAGGCTTTGTGTGCATTGATAATTGATACTGCCAGACCCTCTCTCCCCTTTATTTCTCACTCCCCCACGCCCCACAAGGAGGTTTAACAGCCAGGCAGCTGCTGAGGAAGGAACACTACGATTTAGTCCCCCAAATATGGGCCCCTCAGCATGATCTGAGCATCACTTATCCCAGAGCTCAATTTGATTTTGCTTAACATGTATGTGGGAGGATGGTTATGGTTATGGTTATGGGATTTGGCAGATGCTTTTGTCCAAAAAAAGTTGTAGTTGTTCAAATGTATGTTCTGCTGTGTACCCAATGACCAACCAGCCCTCACCTGACTGACCTCAGTCATCTGCCCCAGGGCAAGGTCAGAGTATTTTTTTCACATCACGTTCTTTATATATTTGAAAAAATCAGATGCAAAACCCTTTAAATCTGTCTGACAACTTTTCTTTTAAATGAGCATTTTTGATCAGACTCCTATACTGTAGGTCTTTGCCTACAAATTGATATTTCAGACCAGGAAGAGAGTGGTATTTAGCAGGTTTTTAAGTGAAATTATTAATGTATTCGCTCACCATCATTATCTCATTTTTGACAGAGGTGTCGTTTAGAAGCCTTTCCATCTGAACTCTTCATTTATTCCTGAATCCCCACTGCCCCCCTTGGCCCGCAGTGCTAGTTCCTCTGTTTGTTTTCTCTATTAATGTGTGATGTTCAAATTACCCCATTTCCATGGAGATCAATGCCTTGTACATAGAATTTAAGGGATAAATACTCAAGCCTGATGTTTGAAAACACATTAGTCCTACCAAAAACGCTTTCACTAGTTTGCTGCTATCATTAAGTATGAGTTGGCGCAATAGCTTCTATCTTAATAAGATGTCATGCTCAGCTGTAGGGGATAGCTTTTACCATGCATCTCTCTTTAGCCAACGTCTTTGTTCTAAGTCCCAACTCAGTAAGCTTCCTCAAAGCTCTACCTCTGGACCATTAGCCGTGACACTGCATTTTGAATTTGTGCTTTTTGATCAGAGGTTAGGTCTTGACTTTTTGCTCTCTCTAAAATGGTTCTTGCTTTTGAGTGAGCCCCTTTTGCCTCATCAAAGAACTCTTCAGATGCTGGACTTCTCATCTGAACCATCATAGAACGTGGCTCAGTAATAACTAGTGTTTCCAAGGGCATGGGGATAAAGGAGTGATTTTGCACTTGTTTCTTTCATAGTACAGAGCAGGGTCATAGGCAAAGAGGGATATAGGATTTGTAAAAGTGTGTCTGGAGAGTGCAGGGTAGCAGACATCTCCCGATGAAATAGTGCCTTTTAAAGGTCTGTTTTCACTTGTCTATTGCTGGAAAAGGCATTTTCATCTGCATGTTTAAGACTTGGTGATTGGTCCCAGTTTATGAGATGTAGCTGGCATATTCCTTAGCCTTAAATACCTTAAATTACCTTAAAGTTAGATAACTTAATTTACTATACACAATTTTCAGGTTGCAGGTTTAATGAAGTCTTTTAATTGTGCCCTTTGACGGCTAGAGAGATCTCTAACCATAGTAGGCGTTTGTCAATATATTTTAATACAAAGTCAGCAAATAACCAAAGGACTTACAATGTGAGAAGATACTTGCAAGATATTTTTAAGTTTACATTTATTTTTCCCCCCAATATGAACAGTCCCACAGGAAGCTTAATACCACCTTGGCTTTTCTCTGCTCATAGTTTAATAGACACCCACTAAAAAACAAAACATGTCAATCAATATACCCACCTGCATGGACACTTTCCCTGTGAAGCTCTAGAATCTACTTAGAACAGACTTGGAAAAATCCAATTTCATATGGATTTCTTTTTCCTTTTGTTATGTTGGATTAATCAAAGGCCCTATTTTGACAGTGGAAATGGCTGTTGGAAATGACCGTATGTCTGCAATGTTGTACAAGAAAAGTGTGAGCTCGTGATAAAGGCATTGAGTGGGTAGAGCTAGACCCAAATGAATTAGTTAATGTTTGGTTAAAGCCAACCAGTAGCATTGTCAAGCAATCAATTTTAAGTTAATGCTTTAGGCAAGATTACGTATTACTTAAGATTAATTAAGATTACTTAATTATATTAAGTTATGAAGATGGCAATACCACCTCAGATTCTGAACAGCGTTCACCGGGAGTTGCAAAGAACATTTAAATGTGTTTAATGGAAAATATTTGCGACTTTAGAGCGAGGTGTGTAAAACGAGGAAAAGCTTACATCTTTGCTAAAATGTTAAATGAATCAGCAGACACTTTTGGCATTTGCAGCAGTGCAATTTGTGGGAGCAGAAGAGGTCAGCTCTATTTTCAATGGAAATTAAAGTTTTAAGATGGAAACCCAGGTTTTCATAGTGGGGTGCTTTCACTCTCCAGCCAAGCTGAGTAAGTAAGGGACACTATTTTTCCATTATTCTCACTGTCAAACGTGATATAAAATCACTGTCTGCAATGCTGCTGTCTTGCTTTGAATGAATTGATGTTCTGCAATTTAGTACATCAAACACCAGGATGTCACTGATCTTTTAAAAACTTGATGCAGACTGGGCAGCTAAGACTACCGCCATGTGCAGTAATCTCCAAACCAGTTTCAGCATGAATTACCATACAGTTGGTGCAGTAAACAAAAAACAGACAATAGCCACAGGGCTGTGCTTGTACTAAAAAATAAAGGATATTTTCACAATTATAGACATATCTGTAGTGCTAAGAAAGAACAAACAAGCATACAGTAACTGCTCAATGATTTTAGAAGTCATTTGTCCAACTTGATCTAGGACTCTGAGGAATCTTACAATGCAGGAGTTCAAAAGATTGATATGTGACTTAATATAAAGTTGAAAAGGCATTCAGAACATGTCTGGTGGTGGAGGTTATTGTACAATGTTTATAACAATACCAGTGGTATTAAATGGTTCCTAGAGTGTTGATGAGTGTACATATTATATAGGAATATAGGATAATATTGGATAATACAGTGTGATTTTTGAATGTTAAAAGTGAATAAACTCTTTTGAGAGGTGGATAAACTCTAAGAAGAGGTGGGTAAACTCTATTTCTGAAATTTCAGTGGTGGATAAACTGTGTTTACTTGCACCCTGCTTATGGTGATAGGTTATTGAGGGTTTTTTGTGATCTCTCTTTCATAGTAACAGGTGTAACATGCTGGATGTCTCGGGAGAGCTACATCTGAGTCAGGGAACAGGGAGCAGCTGGCCAGATTTGTTTTTTAGAACGGTCCTAAATTTGTTGCGTTTTTTTTTTTCCTTTTATTTGTTTACCGTTGCCACCTGTGCCTGTGGTAGTGCTGTGTCCATGTCTGTCTCCAAAATCTCTGCGGTCTCCATACAGTGCCTTCCCCAACCCAGTCACCCCAACACCTGCATCCCTTTCTTATAGGGCTGGTGTTGGCACCCATCCCCTGTGCTCTCACGTTTACACTCCTGGTGTCAGAGGCTGTAGAAGCGGCACCAATGTCAGTGGGCTAGGATCTGTGATCTTGTGGATCATTCGGCCTTGTGAAATAAAGACGACATTGTACTTCTCTTTTCTGAATTTCATTTTTTGAGAAGTTGACATCTTGTGCATGCCTCAAATATCATAAGATCAGGGCAGGCATCTAAACCAATTTGGTAAAAGCCTATAACAAAAAAGAGAGTTATCTCACATACTCCTTATCTGGCTCCCAATGTCATGTTCTTTGAGTCATGTATCTAAAGGGAATGGGTACTTTCCCCACAATAACACTGATGCAGGATGACCTGCTGTAGATGCAAGGATTATAAAGCCATGCAAACTAAACCAGCTCGTTTTAATCCAGGCTCCACTGTAGCAAATCTTAAAAATAGCACTGTGTATGTATACGTAGTATATCTTGCTAAACCTGGTCTCTCAGCTTTTCCTTTCGTTGTGTCAATGGGGCTTGGCCATTTCCATTCATAGGGTGTAAGAAAGGGGAAGTGTATTTCCGTTCGGCCCAGTGCCTCTCTGTGTCAGGATGTCAGCTCTAGTCTTCTGCGCCGGTGCGCCCCGGCCCTCTGCTCGCCCCATCTCCCAAACCCAGACACTCAAGAGTGGCAGGCAGGAGCGGCTGGGGGAGGGGCAGGACCAGTGTGGCCAGGGGGAGGGTGGAGGCTGCCATTGGAAGTGGAGCCATCTGTACGCCCTGGAAGGGAGGTGTCATGAAGAGTGGGGGGTAAATAAAAGCAGAGGATATCGTGAGTTGATGATGATGAACAGGCCTCTCAAAGGTGCCTCCTGTTGGCTGAGTACAGGAGGCAAGATTCTGCTTGACCAGATTACCTTTTTATGTACATGGTGACATAGTCACAGAAGCCCACGTCACCCCTCCCCACCTGCAGCTGCCTCCTCTGTAATCTCTGGGAAGTCTACATTAAATTAATCTCCTGACAACTAGGATCACCCTTCTGTGACCAAGATGAGTGGCCACAGTCCCTCTCCGTATACATGATTCTACCCACAGCTGGCACTTAAAGAGGACATTACCTCAAATAGTCTGTTAGGATGTCCCCCTTTTGTGTAAGATTGGAAATGTGTTAAAACACAGTTGTGGGGAGTCTGAGTTTTAATTTATGTTGACCTCAGGCTCAGGCACACTCCCAGTCTGATCTGTTAACATCCAGAACCATTAGCTTGTGTCCAATTTAAAATAAAAGTGAGGGTAGCCTATTAAAGAACAGTAGCCTAATCTGTATAGTATGATTCACACTCCCCAGACACCTGATGTTTTTCTGATGTGTATGTTGCTTTTGTTAATATTTTGGTAACATTACTTAATGTACTTGTATTAGTATTAGTAAGACCAGCTCAAAGCCATTTTATATTAGATCTTTTTGTCTGAAGCCTAAGGTTAGGGCATTTAGGTTTTTAATCCAGAGCATTTTAACTTCATACAAAACATTTCATACAAAATTGTTCTGCATAGATTTTGATTATTTTTGTTGGATTGTGCAAGTGAAAGTATGCACATTTTATTCAGGTTACCAACTGTCTCTCTAACCGTATGTAAGGGAAAAGCCCTGAGTAGAGAAACACAATGGGTGACAGTGATCTGCAGGAAGAGGAAAACAGGAGCAACTCTTGAAAGATCCATTGTTCAGCAAAGACTGTTCTGTCTCACCTCTGTGTGGAGAGGGAAGCCTGTTAGGTACAGGATGCTGCAGCAGTTCTACCTTTTAATAATTCAAACAGCACTTGGTGGAGATCTTGCCTCATGCTGACTTTTGGCCTGTTGTTGGAAAACTTGCTGGCCTGAAAGTAATCTCTGTGGTATGTGTGTGTGTGTGTTGAGGGAAGGGGGTGGGGAAGGCCTAAAGCTATAGCTTTGCCCAGGGGAGACGAGAGGACACCAGTGTGGTGAAGAGGTGAACTGCTGAGTTTCCTTCAGGTGATTTATTGTAAGTGAGTGAATTAAACTAGACATTGGTGACAGCTATGCTACGTTTCTCGAGAAGTTTGTGGTATAGCCATCAATGATATGAAGTGGTCGTGCATAGAAGAGGCTGTCAGGTTCGCCATGCTTATGTGTTGATTTCCAAAGCTAATGTGAACTCTGTGTGTTGTGTTCATTTTCATGCATGTAGCAAAATAATACAATTCAGGTTGAAGTTTGATACTAAAGGTGATGATACATGGGACAATGTTTTGAGCAATGTTGCTGAGCAACCACATAATCAGTTCCTTTATGCTGATTGGATGATCATAACGATTTGCCTACTGATAATTAAAGTTCTCCAGATAATAGGTTGTTGCCCAACATCACATGCCAGAACCACAATAATGAACATGCTAGAACCACAATAATGAGAAACATTGCTCATAAGGTTGCCCCATGTATCATCAGCTGAAGGCCTGCACCCAATCTGTAGCCATGCTGTTGTTTAGTTCTTTATATCTGAGAGCCATGTGTGTTGTCCGTCCTGCGGGGGGCATGTGCTGAGAAACTGTCAGCAGTCAGCACACAGACGTGTTTGATATAAATGCTGACAAATATATGCTTAACCTATTTTTGTCAGCCAGGTCTGACTGAAACGAGGAGCATGCTCTAAACACCAGACTTGCAGCTGTTGTGCACAGAAGAGCTGGCTGGCTAAGTTGCTGATGTTGCACTATGTTGTATTACATGTATGTCGGCACAAGCATATGTGTGACTGACTTTGTGTGTGTAGTTTTGATGTGTATCCAGCAGGTTAGCTAAGGTCGCCCTGAGAGAGTCAGGGCAAGCTTGTTTCTAAGTGGAGGAGTGGTTTGGGGGATGTGTGAATGTATCCTCTGAGGACCTATGGAGCTCCACACCCAGCCCTCTGTAGAGGCCACATGGCTGTAATGAGTGCATAGTGCTGCACCAGAAATAAGAAACGGATGTTACAAAGCCAACGTTTTTGCTTAAAATCTTATTGCATCTTGGTAATTGAATACACATTATAGTGATGTATTGAAACACTTAGAAGAATAAAATAGATTTGTGTGAGTTATCATCCTGTCCAATTACTGGATTGGTTGGATACAGACTTCCACAGAGAGAACCCATGACTAGTGATGTCCTTTTTAAAAGGTGTTCAACCCTTGTTGAATTCGTATTTATTTTAGCACCCCTGACAGTGTAACTTCTGTCATTCATCCTGTAATTATAACATTTCATTGGAGATTGAGTTGATGTTTTTCATTGGGTTTGGGTCTCTGGGTTGAGCTTTTGCACTTATTTTGCTGTTTCATCCCATCTGTTTGTTGATACTGTTAAGTACAAATGACTTATCTTAAGTTAGTCTTAGTCTGTGTTGTTAGTTGCCCAGATTATGTTTGAAAATGATGGTCAAGGTTGTGAATCTCATACTTCACAAAGACCTGGTATACATTTGATTTTAGGGAGTAGTGTTAACAGCAGTGTGTACAGTAATTATGACCGCCGCAAAGCGTTTTTTTTTTTTTTTTTTTTTTCGCATGTCCAAATTTCCGTCAAGGATTCCCGGGATACTGTAAGACCGGGGTACACGAAACTTGGTGGGCATTTAACCCCACATGGATAGCATGGAACCTCCTGTTTTCATTTTGATCTGTAGCCCCCCCGCTGGACTGGACCCCCCGAAAGGAGGGTAGGGCAGACACAGTTTTCTGTGAATATCTCGAGAACCGTAGGGTTTAGGAGGACCATTTTTTTTTGTATGTTGATCTCAAAGGGCCATGTCAACCCATTCCATAACGACTCATTTCATGTATAGCGCCACCTGCACATGCACACACACAGGCACATAAACAGGCAAACACACAAGCACATGCACATGCACGCACACACACCCACCCACACACCCACACACACATAAACATAAACATGTATATGCACACAATTCAAGAATTTCTCAGAATTATGAACAGGCAAGATGGGGGTGGGGTTGTATAAAATGTATATTACATGTGAAATCTATGAACTAATCATGTTTTGGTACTTGTTGTCTAGCAGATACCAGTGAGAATTGAGTGTGCATAATGCAATTCAGTGAGACAGTTAGCCTTTCAGCGTGACTTATTTTTGTGGAAAACATGTGCTGGACTGGGCGGCGGTAATATTTTGTACCGCTCTGCGGTACATCTAGTTATATTGTATATTGCTCTTGATAAAGATCCAGAGGATGGCATATAGACACATGGAAAATATTTTTCTGTAGGTCTACTAAGATGAATCCGCTCCCACCACAGCTCTAAACGGTCCACAGCAGGAGCCCCGTGTCCAATATAGCTGCTGGTGGGGATGCACGCCATACAGGAGGATTGCCAAAGGACAAAGAGACAAATGGGGGGGGGGGGGGGGAGAAATGGAACAGTGGTCTTGTGGCTGCATCCGCCATGCAGAGAGTTTGATGGGTGGGAAGGGTATGGGTTATCTTTCCCTGTGGTCCTCCCACCTCTCAAATATCATTGGTTCTGCTCCATTAGGCTTTTTGTCCGTGTGTAAAAGCTGGCCATTCCCTCACTCCCCCTCACGATAGAGGAAAGCGTATTTTCACGCTGCTTACGTAACATGGGATTATTATCATAAGAGCAAAGCTTAAAAGTAAGTATTGCACTGAAAACATTCGGGTTTCCAAGTTAGATTTAAAAAACTGTATGTGATGATAACTTGGCAAGCTTGCACTCAGGAGAGACTTTTACTGTTCAGTGGTGTGTGTGCGTGTATGACCAGTTGTTTAGCAAGACGAAGCATACAACAGTTTTGATCATTTTCAGATTCCCACTAGTAACAATACTGCCAATAAACAAGACAGTACACTTGCAGCAAGTGTAGTCATGCAAGTACAACTGTTCTTTGTTAGATATTTTGTTGCTTATTCATATGAAATATGTTCCTTTATGGCTGTGACAGATTAAAGAAATGCCTTTTACCAGTGAAGAATTGTTCGGTCCAGCAGATGCCGTGGTGTTGGGGATAATCACACTGAAATGGACTCAGCTGTGACTTTTTATCTTTCTCTCCAGTTTCTCAAGTCCTTAGAAAAACTCATTCAGTCAGTCAGCATTTGTCAGACAGAAGGTTGTGTTTGTTTTTGTGTGAGTGTGAGAGAGAGAGAGAGAGAGAGAGAGAGAGAGAGAGAAAATATATCAGTGAAAATGGAAGTTTGTTTGTGTTTGTGTATGTGTGTTTATGGTATCAGTTGGAAACTACAGAGACAGTAAAAACAGCATCAATAAGAGGTGTGCTGGAAGTATAGGGTACCAGGATGTTAAAGGAAACCGACCCATGGGGAGGATGGGAAGTGGAGTCTCCAGCTCATTTGTACATGCGTTGAATCCCATCTTCTCCCTCTTTTCCCCCATCTGCTCCAGTCTATCCCTTTGTCTCTCTCTTAAAGTCATTCACCCATGCTGCCCTGCATTTTCCCCACTCCCAGCCTCCCTGTCTCTCCCCATCACACACACCACACACACACACACACACACGCACACGCACACACACACACACACACACACACACACGCACGCACGCAGAGAGAGTATCTCATTTTCACAGAACAGTACTTTGTCAGTTTCTCTTTGTTCACCACTCCAGAGCCCAGGCAGGGCTCTTGCTGCAGTATTGTAGGCTGGGGATGAAAATGAATGTGGACATCAGGCAAGAAGGCGTGGGGAACACACTGCACTCACCACACTCAGCTGCACCTACCACCCTACAGCAGCACAGGGGGCTTGGAACCCAAGCTTTGGAGCAATGCCAAATGCAACTTTTGTTTGAGGAGCCTCCGTTATTGTGTTATTGTCTTTGTGAGTTTGTGTCTCTGCACGCTCACATGCACAGACACATGCAGGATGTGAGTTTACTGACTGTCTGTTGGCATTCACAAGTGGTGGCAGTAGCATCGGCCGGCCTGTCAGTGTCTCTCTGTGAGAGAGCTGCCACCACTGAGAGACAAGAGAGGAGGAACATGTTAATGTGAGCCTGGGATGGCTTTAGTTCCAGCTCAGAGACGGAGAATGGGCAAGGGAGCATGAGAGAGAAGGAGAAGGAGAGGGAGGGAGAGAGGGAGGGAGGAGAGAGAGAGAGAGAGAGAGAGAGAGAGAGAGAGAGAGAGAGAGAGAGAGAGAGAGAGAGAGAGAGAGAGAGAGAGAGAGAGAGAGAGAGAGGGAGAGGGAGAGTCTGTGAGGCAGGAGGCAACGTGAGTGGAATTTCAATCAAGGGCTCAGCGCACTGTTTAAATACCATCCGCATAAACGAGGAAGGGATCTCTCTCTCTCTCTTTTTTTCTCTCTCCTCTTCACACCTGAGAAATCCCTCTCTCCCTCCTTCTATCAGTCATGTTGTAAACTCCTGATATGAGGCCCTGTTTTAGGCATTAGAAGTGTTGAGAAGCGGAGATTATGAGAGAGAGAGAGATAGAGTCAGCATGGCGTACGCTACTGCAGCTCCACTGCTGCTCCCAGCCAAGAGGGACATTGCCAGGCTAATTCCAAATAAAGACTGACAGGCATTTTCACAACCTAACATGATTACACATGCACATACACACACACATGCATGCTGACAGCTCTGCTAGTCTCCCTTGTGGGATTGGTTGCAAGGATACACACGTGAGCAGCATGGCACTGTGCATGTGTACAGCATGTTCTTTTAAATCTGTTCTGCCAACTGTTAGTTACAACTGTGGATAATGGCTGTGAATTAATGCCTCATAAAGCCACAAGATCAGATTTTAACATTTACAATTTACCGTAGATACCTGATTTTAAGGCTGCCACCTTTTGTCCATGCAGTTAATACTTGATCCTGGGTGGCTCTTTCAGAGATGGTTTAGTCGATGTCTACATACATTCATTTATTCAGCTTACCCTTTAGGCTAGCTAGGGCTTGTTCAAACTTCAGTTTGATGATTAATAGTAATTTAAATTCAGGTTATGCATGTATTATACCCATGTCAGTATTTCTTTTGCTAATAATCTAATGATAGCATTGTGGCTATTTTGTTTTTAATTGCATGAATATACTTTTCATTAGTTAATTCATTAACAGTATAGGTTGACACAAAGTGAGCACATGGAGTGGCTATATATGGGGTTATATGATTTCCATTTATAGAGCATGATTGCTTCTTTAAATATTTTGCTAGATGTTCCATTTCAAATCGTGTCACTATGCTTTTTAAATGACCTGTTGTATGAGGCAGTCTGTTTTGTTCGGCCAGTTTCTTTGTCCTACCCTCCCCAATGTCACTGTCTTATCAGCCATCATTTCCCTTATCAGTCATCTCCACTTCTTAGTAACATCCCTCTACACAGAAGTGGAGAAGTGGTCCCACCTGCTGTGCAATAGAGCTGCTCTGTGTGCACGGGCTGCTACTGTACTCCAGGGCAAAGATTGGCTGTGCAGAATGGGCCTCTCCTGCCATCTGTTGTCTGCATCCCTGGAGAGGGGAGTTGAGTGAGAGAAGGCCTTCGCTGGGGTCGCAGCTGCAGCTGTATGCTTGGACCTGGGCACCTTCCCCTGGCACCCTGCCGCTCCTGGTGATGGGCGCGGGAATGTTCAGGGCACTGTGATTAAGTGCCACTTAAGCATGAGCGTGGCATCTGATGAGGATGATGGCCAAAGGAAGGAAAGATTTCCATGAGTGGAAAGGGTAACCTTCCACCAAGAGACGTCTTATTTACTCACTTTCAAATGGGACTCCGATGAAGATGAAGGACTGGCTGCAGGGACTGTTGTGTGCACTTCCCTCCCACCCAACTCCAAAAAGTTATTTTGCAAGGTGACGATGGTGGAGGGCTTTGTTCTGGCTAAATGGTGGACGTGACGACCATGAATTGGTAGGTAAAGGCTGCGTGTGAACGTCAGTCTGCCTTTTGAAGGGTTTGGTTGGAGCTGTACAGGGAGGTAAGAGCTGCCTATCAGGGCTGGCCAAAGAGATTACACTGCTGCCATGCAGGTGCTATTGACACTTTAACACTTTTTTTTCCTGATATGAATGGTTACAATTCTACTAGAAAATCGGACATTTGGGATGTCAAAAAGTCAGAATCCAGCTCTGACTTATGATTTAGTTTATAGAGTTTTGGTCCACATCCCTAAGAACTTGGCACCATGTCACTTTATATGTGTGGTAGAACACACACATTAATTTCAATTATGGTAACTGGTAACTGCTATTTTTGGCATTTTGTTTATTACAACAAATGTACTGTTATTGTTTTTCTGCACTTTGGTGCACAGCTTACTTCCTGTCTTTCTCTGAACGTTGCTATTGAGTAGCCTAAAAACATGTTTGTTGTTGTTTGACAATGAATGACCTAGAATACACAATCCATGTCTTCATTCATGTATACAGAAAAAGCCTTATACAGAAGTCATATATGTGTTTATATGAGTATTTTAGTGTCTCTTGAGCACACCACAATTGCCAGGTCATATCCATGTCTGTGTTTTGATAATTGCAAACCATTAAAATCTCCAGGAAGCCATAGTGGATTCAGCCTGAGTTCAAATGGGACTATAGCACTTCTGATTATTGATGTAATGTGTTTTTGTAATGTTTTCTAATGTTAACAATAGAAAAAATATAAATATTTTTAGACCATCTGAAAGGTACATTTGTCATGCCACACAGCCCTACATTATTAACCTCTAACCTTTTCAGGAATGATCATTTTAAAGTGGAATGCAAAACTGAAAACATAGACTCAGAACAAATGGTTTGAGGCCCTGGTCGGTGCTGATAAGTGCTTGTGCACGTGATCAATGGTGTCGTTTGGCAAGATTGTCGCTGACCGTGTTTGGGAAGCATAATGGCAAGTTTCTTGGGTACTTTGGATGGGACAACGCAACATCTGTTCTATTTTTAGGATGTGTTTTACGTGCATGTATTTAAATATACCCTAGGCTGGCTTTATTCAATTGATATTTTCATTGAACACCCTTTTTGTTTGCATGACAGCAGTGATGTTTATGCACTAAACTCTGCTGTATAAAACATACTAGTGATCATTCAGGTGGATTTCAGTTGATAGAGATGGATGTTTTGGCTGCCATCCTGCACTCTGTTTTTGTTCTGTGGAGCAGGTTGGGGAGGTGTTCTTAGATGACCAGAGCTCACTCACTGTCTTATCTTAGGCAAACAGAGCTTGGATGAGAGAGGGAATGCTTTCACGGCAAAGGTCAATAGACTGAATTGGCGAGAAAGGATGAACTGCTTTTTCACTTTGGGACCTCCATCAAGCATGCACTTTGTCTGTGCCTGCATGCTAAAAAGCCACCTCCAAAGACAGAGGTCTGAGAGTCATATGACGGAATTTAATGTCTGGAGTTGCACCCCCTCCCTCCGGCTTCCTACTTTGACTTGTATTATCTGTGCCACCTTTGCACAATGCAAACATACAGTCCAGCATGCATAATGTTCAGCCAGATTTGCGCATGTGCTGCATTAAGTCAAATGAGCTGATTATCTACACACATTAAAAACCAGTCAAACTATAACAAGTCATATGACCAGTCCGTGTAATAGGTCAGTAGGCGTAGGTGAACATTGGATTTGATTTGTAGATCAGATGAAACTTATCCATGACTAGACATAGAGAGAGAGAGTATGAAGATGTCATGCTCTTTGAACGAGCTATGTGGAATTCTACTGTGGTTGAGTTGTCTTAAATACAGACACACTACACTCCGTTGATTTGCATTGTATTTCATACAGCGCCACATGTGGCAGAATGTGGTATTACAAGAGAGACAGACCAACGCTAGCTGGTAGGCAATGCTAACTTTACATTATGTCAAAACGGTTGTTTCTTCACACACTGCCCATTTTTGAAGGTTTAAACTAAAAATCAGTATTTCATGGAAATTGTACCATAGAGTTGAATTGAAGCACACACATTTTACTCTGTAACTGTTCAAGCAAGAAAGTAAAAATGAAGTGAAGCCTAAAATATTTTGCGACACATTATGTATGTGTGGGATGTGAAACATCATCAAGAAATAAGATAGAGATAGAACAAGATATAGGCTAGGCCTACTAGAATACTGTATTGTTGTATATGACTCTTTAACAGGAGTTCTGTCTTCTCTTTTATGGCTACGCCTTTTAGGGGAAGAGCAACAGAAGCAATAGCCTAGCCTACTAAATGAAATAAACATCCAGTATTGAGGTTGTTCATATTCTTAATATTTAGGTTATCAGTGTTAATTCTGGGATTCCCAGGGCTCAGGGGAATATCATGGAATTTTAAAATGTCTTGAAGTTAGGTCCTGATATGGAAAGTCAGGGTATTTGATTATTTTTGGGCCAGTTGACAGGGAATTTTGTTTTGATTCCATTTTAGTTACTATTTATTAAAAGATAATATTTTCCATGCAATATTTTTGTTTATCAGTTTTTCACGCATTTATCACATTGCTTGAGTTGTTATTATGCAAGCAACTGTGTTTTCACTCGTTTATGCATCTGATAACGTTATAATTTTTTATATTCAATTTTTTTTATTTTATAATTTTTATATAAAGATTATAATATGCAATATTTGTTAAAGGGTCCCTATGCAGTTTTGGCAATTTCTTTGCTGTTTTCTCGGTTTTTGCTCACAGTTTTTTCTACAGAGCTCCCCCTACAGCTTCAGAGTATATATTTTACGACACTCCTCGCTCTGTCAGTCTGTTATTTCCTCTTTCCCTTTTCCTCTGACAACGGTTTACTCGCTTTTTGCTTCTTTTTGCCGGCTCTGCCATGACTAATGTCTGAGAAACTCCATCGCTACCTTGTTCTAGCCGGTGCCTGGCATGTATGTGTGTAGTGGCGTAAAGCAATTTGTTACATCGCGCGACCGCAAAACTTTCTGACTGGGGCCGGCGGCTCGCTGGACCTAAGTTGCAAGGCTGTTTTTTCCGCTCACAGACGCTAGGGGAAGCAAGACGGCCACCATTCAACCCGGAAAGTCATATAACCATTCCAATGACTCTGAAGCTGTTAAGTTAAGGTAAATTAAGCTAAAAAAAACCTGCATAGTACCCCTTTAAGAAGAGAGCTGTTGATTCATCCATGTGTTCATTTTGGAGAGTGAAGTTTGTGGTGCTACTAAATTGTTTATTTTGCTAAACACTATTATTGAGTGCATTTCAACCAGTGAACTAGGCAAAATAACAAACACCTTTTTGTTTAATTTAATGCAGTTTAACAGCACCACAAACTTCATCCACTAAAATGAGGATGAATTGTATGGAATTGCCACTGTTCAAACTGTTTTAAAATAAACTGACCAATAATGAAGAGTGATTTCATGCTGGACTGTTTACTGGGTGTACCTAATAATCTGCCAATTGTACATAGCTGCAATACAAAATCAATTTCCCCTTTATAGGCGGCATGCTGCTATGTTGTGGTTTATGGCTCCATCTTGTGGGTTAATATACTGTACTGTTCATTTACAAATCTGCCCATATGGTCAAATGGGAAACCGTAAAAGTTCATTAAAGGTTATAGAAATTCAGCTTTTAAGTCAGTCAGGGAAAAGTCAGGCTTTTTTTCATGTAACTTAGAGTGAGAACTCTGTGACTAGAGGTAGTGGAGTTGTTGTCTTAACTATGGATCAGGTGCAAACAATACATCAGGAAAGGTTATACTGTACAATACTTCAGATTACTGAAAGATAGCATGAGGTAATTGTGTATCAGGTTTATACTGTATGTTATAGCTTCTGAATGAATATGACAGCTTCCTCACTGACAGATTGGCAGTCCTTAAAAGCACTGATGTTATTATTATTTTATTTTCTCTTAAACTTATTTTACCTTTATGTTTGTGTTTGTTTACATGCACGGGTCTTACAATGCTTTTTGAAAATTGTTTGGTATTGGTTAGCTTTGCAATGGTTTTTGACATTACTTTCTAAAGGGATCACAAGTAGTATTGTGTTGGTGAAATAACAATACACAATAACTTGATGGTAATGCTAGATGCTGGTTACACTTCTATTCAATATTTAGTTATGACAAAATGCACTGTGGTGTTGAAGGAAACATGGAACATTTGACCTATTGCTTTAGTGATGCAAAATAAATAACTGCATAGTGGTTATAATGACATTATGGAAAGGTCAGTGTTAATCAGTGAAAGTGTATTTACCCTTTTAGCCAATTTGTATTTTCATGTTGTCAAAAGCTGATGTTATCTGTACTATTTTCACTGGCAAATTTCTGTCTACTTTTTGGTGATCTTTTTGGCGTGTTCTGCCCCCTGCTGTCTGATTCCATCACTGCTAGCCTCTTGAGAACTAAGTCTTTGTAACATACCAGCCTGCTTGCTTTTTTGAGTTGTCTAATAAGAAAGACAAAGCTTGAAGAGGAGGCAAGAGGCTGGGCTGCGGAAGGGGAGGGCAGGGCAGGGCGCCAGTAACAGTACAGCCATCATGATTGACATTGAGCTCCCTGACATGTAGAAACTATTGTCAATTACATTGTGGGTATTGTGAACATTATTGTTTCTCATTGAGTTCTTCAGTTGATCTTTTTCTTAAGTCTTGCTTGGATTGAACAAATTAGTCAAGTAAGTGTGGGTGAAGTTGATCATTGTTATTTTGGAAGTATGTCTGAAGCTTAAGGTTATTTCTTAAGTGACATTATATATCGCACTGTTTTGACTGAGGCTACAGTGCTGCTGTTTAAATGCCAAGAATCCAATTACTGCAGCCATTTGTCATCCACCGAGTGTGTTTGGACATCACACTGCTGCCTTGTGTTGTAATGCAGACTATTTCATCCACCTAGTGTCTTTGAACATCACACTGCTGCCTTGTGTTGTAATGCAGACTATTTCATCTTAGGGAGTGCTCCAGGTGGAGGATTCTGGATGTAGAGAAACGTATGCTAACAGACAATTCCTTCCTATGAACCCATGCATTTTAAGACGAGTTTTTAAGGGCTAATGTATAGTTGACCTACAAAACTGCTCGTGGTGTTTTTGCTATGAATTATGTTACTCCCAGACCTGAGTAATTGTTAGTCCTACTAACTGCCATAATGTGGCAGTAGGACATGACACCGCGTGCAAAGACACAGAATGTGATTTAATGCCAGGCTTTGGGAAAGGCCAGGTGTGTCACTCAGTTGTTTATTGGGCTGTATTAAATTTAAACTTATAAGATATATATTTTTTTATAATTTGTCTCAGTACTGATGCTACAAGCCAACACATTTTAAAGCTTTTTACTAACATAACGGTACTTGAAGAAAACTATGGTGCACATTTCCTGTGGTTTCCTGGTGTTTTGAATGGTAGGGTGTGAAAACACATTGTATAACTCTAGAAAAAATTAAATAACACAGCACAATTATTTTGATGTCATCCTACAGTTGCTGAGTGACATTCGAATGAGTTGACGGTCATATTCAAAATTAAGAGACCACTGCAAATTTGAATATGACCGTCAACTCATTCAAATGTCACTCAGCAACTGTAGGATGACATCAGAAAAATGTGCAGTGGTCTCTTGATTTTTCCAGAGCTGTATAATGAAGGTTGTATTTGGTAGAGCTGTATAATGAAGGTTGTATTTGGAAGGCTGCCAGGTTATGGGTGCTCATGTGTGTGTAGAGTAGGTTTATTTTGTGATCTGATTTTTTAAATTTAAAGGTCAAATTTTTATGGTGTTCTGCAAAGGGATATTAACAGTAGTTGTGTTGTATAGCTGAACAAAAGTATACAAAAGCGTTATCTTTTGTGCATGTTTGGTTATATTTCCAATAATGAAATGCTTTTATTGGCAGGTATATTGCACATGGTCCCATGTACCGTCTGGAACCGTATAAGAACAACTCCCTTTTTATGTCTTTCTTTTTCTTTCTCTCTCTCTCTCTCTCTCTCTCTCTCTCTCTCTCTCTCTCTCTCTCTCTCTTTCTCTCTCTCTCTGCATCACTCTCTTCTTTACAGAAAAAGGTGGTTGAGCAGCTGAGGAAAGAGCTGTTGCAAGACCAGACGGAGAGCCGAGCCCAGGCCCAGCACCCCCCACAGCCTGACGGGAAAGCGTCCACTCTGCCATCAGCCCAGTTTCAGCCAGCTCTGCCCCCTCCCAACCTGAGCACCCCACAGGTCTGGAGCAGGGCACGCACCTCTCACCACCTCTTTCATTCTCTCACCCCTATCTGGGTCTTCTGCTGACCTCAAGATGATCTCTTGTTCACACTTTTGTAAACACCACCCACTATATCACATTAGGAAGTGTTTAAACACTCTTGTCAGTACATAGCCTAGCAGACATGCGGGCCCTCTGTGGGTTTGTGTTGCCAAGTAAAACACGTAAGCAAGTCCTGCGAGGGCATTCTGGGTGCATTACTGTTGTTGTTTCTTTTTGTGCATTACTGACATAGTAAGATTTAAGTGGGGAAAGTGATTTTGGGTGAACATATTAGAGACACAAGACCTCATGCATACACCATGTAGCTTAATACACTTGTAGCTCAATACACTTGATATTGCCTAGTGCTGCCTAGAGGTCCACTCAAAGAAATGAGAAGTGATTTGTAAGTGGGACAGTAAGGACATTGATCCTAATCTGTCAAAATATGGAAAGGTTGTTTCAGAGTGCTGGTCAGTTGTCCATGGAATTTATATGGATTTGTCTTGTGTTTGCCCAATGTGTTCGATCAATCCATGTAAGACAACTGAACTAGAACAGTAGTTCACAAAGTGTGGGGTGGGCCCCCAAAGGTGGTGAATAGCAGGGAGCGTGGGGTAGTGGAGTTGAGGGTGGGGGGGGTCATGAGAACCCTAAGCAATCAACTACTGGTCAAATGACTTATGGCAATGTTCTTATAGCACAGTAGCCTGTAATGAAATTATTTTCAACATTTATCAAGGCCTACTGTGTAGCCTAGAACTTACATGGGATGGCAAGTCTATCATTCACTCATTTTCCTATTGTAGTATGGACACAGTCTGTTTCAGATATGGAACAGAATACACTCATATGGACGAAGATTGTTTTCGTTTTAAAATTTTGTTATTAAATGGAAACATACCGATAATGGGATATGGTCTACCGTAAGTCTAATGATGGTCACTGTGGACTGCCCATATACTGTAGGATATCATTGTCTGTCATAATGGTCTCATGCTGGGTCAAAGTGTCCTTGGTGTAACCTGATAGTGAATGACATTCTGTAACCAGTTGGAAATCCTGTTGGATTTTTTACACTGTTATGTATTATTTTTGTCTATTGTAAATGGATACAGTAAGTAACAATGAATGTTTTGTAAATAATTGTGAATGTGAACATTGGGGTTGAATTCCATCAGTGAGCAGCATTTTACTCATTCCAACTCTTTCCTCTTGTGACTTTTGTAATCTCCCTCTTATTCCTTTGGCCACAGACTACGGTGGCAGGCACACCGGTGATCCCCAACAAAACTCTACCTCTGGTGCTGAAAGCTGCCACCCCCAGCATGCCCACTTCTATCGCAACACCACGGCCTTCTGTTGCCATGGTTACCACCATCAGCCACATGCCCAAGCCCACTACACAGAGCTCAGATCAGACACAGACCACACCTCTTGGCCTCCAGGCAACAGGCAAGCTGACCAGTCAGGGAACAGAGCCACTAAGGATAGTCTCAAAGAATGCTGTTGTTGTAAGTATACCTCTCACTACTCTGATGTTACATGTCGTCCCATGGTTAGACACATTCAAATAATTTCACATGAATTAAAAGCTTGTTTATTAAAGGGGTAATTATCACTTTTGTGTGTGAAAGCAATAGATGGCAATCATCACTGGACTTTCATGATGACGGGGGTAGTGTGTTAGTAATTGAGACAGTGCTTTACTGTTTTGTGATGAATACATTTGTTGTCTAATACACGTGTTTACATCATTTGTGTACAAGTCAATGCACACTGCACGTGACTTATTTATGCTAAATAGTATTCTGTGTGTATTCATCAGTTGTAAGGATTTTTACACCAGACACAGATAAGGCAGATTGTGTCCATATTTACATTTCTATACTGTATAAAATGAACTGAAAACAGTAGTGTGCAGTGACTTTTTGTTGTAGGCATGCAGAGCTGATGACATCCCCCCCCACATCCACCCCCACCTACCCACATCACACACGTGCACACATACACACACACACACACACACACACACACACACACACAGACACACACACACACACACACACAGATACACACGCGCACGCACACACACACACAGACACACACACACAGATCCACAGATACACACGCGCACACACATGCACACACACACACACGCACACACGCACACACACAGATACACACAGAGGCATGCAGAGCTGATGACACCCCCCCCCACATCCACCCCCACCTACCCCCATCGCACACGTTCACACACACACACACACACACACACACACACACACACACACACACGTACACACATGCACACAGACACAGATACACACATACACACAAATTAGATAACTACAATTGAAACAGTTACGTAACACTACTAAAATGCTGCTCCCCCTCTACTTTGAAACTCAAAACACAAAAATTAAAATCACATGCACTACAGCTATTAGTACATTTACTGTAAACTATTAACAGACTTGTTACCCTTAAACCTTGAAGAATGAAACCTACACACTTTTGACTTCATTCCTCCTTTGTCTTTGAAGAGTTCACAGGCCTCTGTGATAAAAGTGCACCAGTGTACTCAATATCAACTCTTTGAGATTAATTGAGATAATACTAATTTCAGCAGGTCATATATAGCTTTACAATAGAGAAAGGAAGCGGTCAAACTCCATTCATATAATCACAACATTTATTATCATGTCTTGGCCTGCCATAATGCTAAGATGACATTTTTCATCAAGTTATGCACTCCAAAACAACTTGCTCTACTTTTTGGGCATGCCACAGGAACATCCTGCAACATGTAGGATTGTGTCATTGTGTATAGCCCCCTTAACTGCCAGGCACCAGTGGCTCATGCACAGTCGCAATGTGCTGCAAGTGTAGTCTCTCCCATGTGTGTGAACGTGTGCATGTGTGTGTGTGTGTTTGTGTTTATGTGTGTTTAAAAATGGGTGGTCTCACGTCACAGGTGCAGGCCACCACCCAGCCTATCAAAGTTCCACAGTTTGTCCCTCCTCCCAGACTGACGCCTCGGCCCACCTTTCTACCACAGGTTCGTCTCCACGGAAACCCTATCTCCTCCAACCTGTCCTAGAGTCTCTCTCCTGTGTCACAACCCCACTCCCTCCCTCCAGCCAATAGGATGGGTTCACACCCAATACACACTCGAATCAATTGGATGCTAACACTGAAGAAATTACATTTCTTTATGACAGACCAGCACAGTGTTTAATTAACAGCATTTGTGTGAAGCTGCTTGTAGGGTCAGTGAGCAAAAATAAATAAATACAGTATATGCTTAAAGCAAATGATTAATATGAGCGATTTGGTTTGGCAGAAACTTCACCAGACCAGTGTTCTCAGAGTGAGTGAAAGATCACAGTCCGGAAAATGCTCAGGTGTATTTTGTCTGTCCTCAAATCTCACTTATGAAACATTGTTGATATAGGATACCCGTCTTTTCAGCAGTTTTGATCAGAATTCAAAAGACCCAGTGACTTCCCATGACTGTAGGAGGAATATGTGAATATTGAGAGAAATTCTCCTTTTGTTGCTGCTTCCTGCTTTTGTGTTTTGTAAATGTTTGTTTATATAGTGTGTGTGTGTGTGCACTGCTTTGTCTCCTTTGCATGAGTCCAGTATTCTTCAGGGTGTAATGTATTGTGTATTACACTCTATCTCTATAATTAGAGCGTTTCTTATACACCTCCCACCCCATCCTCACCCATGGCTGATGTGTGATGTTTGCCTCCTCAGTAGTGATCTTTCTGTTCACCTTTCTCTTTGGCCGTTGCTCCAGTTGACTTGATCACTGCTTCTCTCCTGCAGCTTAGCCCTACCGTGAACATGGCATTACCTGTGTGTTTGTGTCAATATGACCGGGTCTTCTTCCACAGTGTACGGTCACTGCATAGACTCACCCAGAGAAAGGATTCTTGTGTGGATATGGACAATTCAATATGTTTTTTTTTTTACCTAAAGAACAAAGTGTTTTTTACCTAAAGAACCAAGTGAGAAGAATAGACATCCAGATGAAAGATAGAATAGAAATCCTAAAGGAAATGCCTGTGGGCAGTGGGTTTCCAGCCTTTCCATTGTTGACCATCATCACAATGTACCTTTCCTAAGACACACACCAACAATTTGTTTTACAAGCATAGTTTTAAATTGTTATGAAACACATATGCGGGCATGTGTGTGTTTAGTGTAAGGGAGATGAAGAAAGGGGACCCTACCCCTGGCCCTAACCCGAGAAATTGCTGAGTGCCAAACACTTGAGATTTCAGCTTAGATGGATCATGCTGTATCCATCTCCGAGCCATTAACTACATTGTATATTCCACTGAATAAAGTTTTGAACGAGTACTGTACTGTAACAAGCCAGCTTTTATTCATTAATGTCTGTGAAAGATATCAGCACAGGACTGATTTTTGAATCCTGTTTGTCCAGGTTCGACCTAGACCAGCCACGCCCGCCACCACAGTGCCCATAGCTCCTGCCCCCACACCCACCTCCCTGACCCCAATGCTGGCGGCTCCCCAGCTACTGCAGAGGCCCGTCATGTTGGCAACAAAATTCAGCGCTGGCTCCATGCCCGCAGCCCCTGGCCCCATCACGCAGCTCCGGATCCTCAACGGCCAGTCCGGCGCCACCATCACCAAGACCCTGACCACCACTCAGCTCACAGGCATCGTCATCACCACCCCGGCAACCATTGCCCCCATCCAACTGACCACATCCCCTATACAGCAGGCTAGCATCATCAGTGCTGATGCTAAGGTGAGTATGCATTATCTAGAGCTTCTGACCTGCCCTGTGCTGAGTCTCTAGCAATGAGTCCAGAAATGCAGTAAAAAGATTGTTCTGAGTGTTTATTACCCAGTTTGGCTGAATGTCCTTATGGTTTGTTATTCATTCATTTAAGTATTTTGGGGGTGAATGTTGCAGTTGTAGTGTGCATTCTTATGGTTTCAATTGTAACCCATTGTCCGAGAGTCCTGAGAAAGTGAATTACTAAATATAAAAATTTGTATTTTTGCACAAGCTCAGAAATAGAATATGCCCATAGGCAGGGCAGGACATGCATGCTCTGCTTGTTACTCACACACTTGTTTCAGTAAAGCACGCTTTGGTGGAATCCCTCTGCGTTCATTGTAAGAGCAATTTATCTAGGTGCAAGTACACCAGGTTTTTAAAGGGAATGGGAAATGGCACTTTGATTGATTTATTGCATGTTAAAAAACACTTTTATTGTCAAAAATGATAATGAAAACCAACCATAACATTGCAATTCTACAGTGTATTCTATGCTTCCTGGTTATTAGTTTCAAGTTCACAGGAATATTGTGAAAGTATTCTTGTCATGCTTTCTGAATAATTCATCTGTTTTACATTTTCCAATAGTATTTTGTTTTTAACAACCATTTTATATTGCATCTTTAAGTTGTTATCTCAAAGTGGTATGGTCAGTGTCTGTTGGCAGCTGAAGCCACTGCTTACTATGATGTTGCTGTTGTCTAGGCTGAGATCATTCCGGATGAAGCAGAGCCAAATACCTCCCTGAGGGTGCCCACGTCCCCTTCTCCCGTCTCCGTGACGATGCCTTCCCCTCCTCCTCCTCCCCCTCCCCCTCCCCCTCCCAAACAAGAGGAGAGTCCTGAGGTATAAACACTTCACAGTCCTCATGCTGAATTATGTGGATAATGGAATGATGATAAATGAAATGACTTTGTGGTTCTTTTTTTCAGAAACTTGCCTTCATGGTGTCCCTTGGTTTAGTAACCCATGACCATTTAGAGGGTAAGCAGCGTGGCATCTTGATTTTCTGAAATAAATGTAGTTATTCAGCTATGATGTACAGTTTTAAGTAATAAGCATCCTAGGGGCAGCATGTCAGTAGGTCTGACTGTAACTGTGATTGACATCTCTTTGTCTCATGTGTGTTCCTTCAGAGATTCAGAGTCGGAGGCAGGAGCGAAAGCGGCGCACCACAGCAAACCCAGTCTACAGTGGGGCTGTGTTTGAGCCTGAGGTAAAGCACCTCGCAGCTCTCATCTTGCATACCGTCTGAGGCTTGCACAGCACCTCCTAGGGACATGACATTACAAAAACTAGTGAATGCTGCTGATGAAACCAGTGTCTTGAAGTGTTGCATTTCTGAGTGCAAACAAAATGTACTTACTTGAACTCAACAGTTTCAGTACATAACATTTTTTCTGCAAAAACTTGTTGGTATGAGTTTAAAGTCAATACATCTCAATGCATTTATTTATGCCGAGATACAAAGCACTTTTTTAAAAATAAGCTGTTCTGTCAGTTTATGGATTCTTTCTGTTCTCAGCGCAAGAAGACAGCTGTGACCTACCTTAACACCCCTCTCCATCAGGGCACCAGAAAGCGAGGTCAGTCTGAATGGAATTGCACCTGTCTGCCATAAGCAACCTGCTGGCAAGTCCATAAGTTGTGAACATGCCGACTCTAAACTCTACAAGCATAGACTAGTGATGCACCAGAACAGATTATTCAAGATATTTTCATGCATGATATGCACTCATGTTGTAAATGCAAAGCTGTAAAATACAAGTGCAGTTGAACCCCTGTATCCGCTGGCACAGTGTCTGCAATTTCAGTTGCCCATGGTTCCCCTCAGCCAAAAAATATTAAATTGAAATGTAAGGGAAACAAATTGTTAAACCAGCACTAAATTCAATTTCAATTCAATTTTTTGTGCTTATATAGCGGCAAAACATTACACATGTATCATGGCGCTTTACAGAATGTAGGCAATCCGAGAAAAAGAAAAGAGGGAGAAAAGGAAGAAAGAAAGAAGGAAGGCCCATGGGTAACAGGGGCGAGGAAAAACTCCCTAGAATTGGAGATACATATAGGAAGAAACCTCGAGCAGATCCACGACTCAAGGGCCTGACCCATCTGCCTAGGGTCAATACGGACAGTAAGGTCTGTAAACAATGACAAATGCATATGACAGTCAGGTGTGGAGAATAGGACATGGTGTTTAAAGCACCTGAGGTGAAAGTTACAAAAGGTGGGATGATTACGTATCCGGTATGATAAAGCATAATCATGATTTAGTGAGAGAAAGTGCAATAGTCCGGCGTCGGAATTGTCCAGGAAAGAAAGTTGTGGGGGGCAAGTGGTGGGTCAGCAGACAAGCCAGAATCCGGGCAGAGTTGTCATAGGCAGGTGATGGGGCTGGACGGGCCAGGAATCTAGGTAGGGGGACAGTAATACAGTAGTCAAGGATGGGACTTCAGGTGGGATGGGTAAGAGGAGGGCCAGGCACACGGATGGTTGATGACTGGTGATGATATACCTCACAAGTGAGGTACAGTAAGGGAGAAGAAAGAGAAATGTAGAATGGGTTAGTATTACTTGAAATCAATGTGGTTAATGTCAAGAAGTGATCAGTGGTGCTATATATTGTTACAGTAAATCATAGTGAGAATGGGCAAGAGAGGGAGAGTTGAGAGAAAGAGGGTAGGGGAGAGAGGAGAGGGGAGGGGGTTGTACGGTGTGGCACATGAGAAGTCCATGACCGCACTATGCTATAGCAGCATAACTAAGGCATGGTGAGGGGTAGTCGACACCAGCGCAGGTATGGTCAGTGATCACCATCTCACGCGCGACTGGGGTGCCAGTCACACGAGGACTCAGCAGGGTGGTTCATTCCAAAATCCCCGAGTTCCACACCGCACCATACCTAACTATGGAAGGCAGTAAAGAGGTATGTTTTAAGCCTAGACTTAAAAATAGGGAGGGTGCTAATCAAATTGAGGAGGGTAGATTATTCCAGAGGAGGGGTGCGCGATAGCTGAAAGCTCTGCCACCTACTGTCGTTTTTGAGATTCTTGGAATTACAAGAAGGCCAGTATTCTGTGATCGTAACGGTCTGGGCGGGTTATATGAGACTAGGAGATCTTTAATATATTCTGGTGCCTGGCCATTAATGGCTTTGTACGTTAGAAGTAATACTTTGAAGTCAATGCGGCTTTTAACAGGCAGCCAATGTAGAGATGCCAGGATAGGGGAAATATGTTCATATTTTTTAGTTCTAGTGAGTGTGCGAGCAGCTGCATTTTGTATAAACTGTAATCTCTTTAGACAGGTGTTATTGCAGCCAGCATACAGAGCGTTGCAATAATCAATCCTTGAGGTTACAAAAGCATGGATTAATTTTTCAGCGTCTGGTAAGGATAAGGGCTTCCTTATCTTTGAAATGTTCCTTAAGTGATAGAATGAAGTTTTGGTAATCTGTTTTATGTGATTACTTAGTGATAGGTCTTGGTCAATTGTAACTCCTAAATTTTTAACACAGTAAATGTAGCCTGTGATGAGGATAGGATATCCCTCATCTTTTTAGGACCTACAACCATGACTTCTGTTTTATCGGAGTTCAAAAGCAGGAAATTATTTGTCATCCATGTCTTTATATCTCTTATACATGTGTCAAGTTTGGCTAAGTTCGTCAGGTTTTACGGAAAGGTATAGTTGTGTATCGTCTGCATAAGAATGAAATTTAATGCCTAATTTCAGAGCCTAGGGGAAGCATATAGAGAGAAAATAACAGGGGCCCTAGTACTGAGCCTTGAGGCACCCCATATTTTACCATAGTCTGGATAGACTGTTTACTGTGGACTTGTACAAATTGTCTGCGGTTAGAAAGGTATGATCTAAACCGAGCGAGTGCTGAGTCTTTAATGCCTATCAAATGTTCAAGCCTGTGAAGTAGTATGTCATGGTCTATGGTGTCGAAGGCAGCACTGAGGTCCAGGAGGACTAAAATTGATATATGTCCATTATCGGCAGCAATGAGGTCATTAAAAACTTTAACTAAGGCTGATTCAGTACTGTGGTGAGCTCTGAAACCAGATTGATATAATTCTTCGATTTTATTCATATGTAAGAAGGCACTAATTTGTTTGGACACTATTTTTTCTAGTATTTTCGACAGAAAAGGGAGATTAGATATAGGCCTATAGTTGGCCAGGCTGTTAGGGTCAAGGGTAGGTTTTTTGAGTGATGGCTTAATAACAGATAACTTAAACGACTGTGGTACATGCCCTGACAGCAGTGAGTTATTTATGATCTGGAGCAAAGCATTATCCAAGAAAGGGAGAGCAGATTTCAGTATGAGTAGGGATAGGATCTAGTAGACTAGTTGTAGATTTTGATAAGGAAATTGTGGAAGTGAGGCCTAATATGTCGATCGGTGTAAATGAATTCAAAGTTGTTTGTCTCATCTGTGATTCAATTATGTTTTCGCTACCGTTCAGCAATGGAGTACGAATATCTGGTGAGACTGATTGGTTATTAATCTTATCTCTAATTGTTTCAATTTTGTCATTGAAAAAATTCATGAAGTCATTACTGTTTAGGCAAATAGGGATAGATTCGGTTACTTCAGTGTGGCTCTTCGTCAGGCGGGAAATTGTGGTAAAGAGAAATTTTGTATTATTTTTGTTTTCTTCGATCAGCAAGGAATAGTAGGTTGACTTAGCCTCGTTGAGTGCTTTTTTGTAGGTGATAAGGCTGTCTTTCCATGCTTGGCGGAAGACTTCCAATTTAGTAGTACGCCATTTTTGTTCAAGTTTGCACGCTGCTTGTTTGAGGGTTTTTGTCTGTGTGGTGTACCATGGAGCACGCCTTACTTGTTTCCTTACTCTCTTTTTTAGTGGTGCTACTGATAAATAATATTAGCTCCTGGGGTCCCCCTACAGTTGAGAAGCGTCTTTGCAATAAACTGTAAACATAACTCCAATATAATATAGAGGGAATGCACCGACCGCAGTCTGTGGAAAGAGAGCTCTGAATTCCTGTAAGTAGCCTATCTAGTTGTACTCAACAGCAGCTCTTTTCCATTGTGATGTCAGAGGGGGGAGGGGCAGTGTTCCTACCCAAACAGCAACTTCATATTTTACAAGTGATAAAACCTGCTCAGGGTGCGGCAGAAGTGCCGTTCGCCCTTTTAAGAGTTTACGTGCCATCAAAATGATTTTGGAAGCGTTATTTTAAGGTAAAAATAAAACTCTTTAGGGGGGCTTTCTGACAAAGACACATTAGTCGTAATAAACACATATAAACCTAATAAGTCACAATAAACGTTAGTCTATTGCTGTGCACCATAATAACACATACAGTATCTAAAAGCCACCTCTGTGCTCCGGTGAAGTTATTATGGTGTTTGCTACTATCCACGGTTTCGGCGATCCAAAACACTGTCGCTTCCCTCTCGGGTACAGGGGTCTTACTGTACTTCAGCTATGCTCTGTCAAAACATGGTAAGTGTTTTACAGTTGTTCAGAGAAGAACAGCTTCTATATTTTTGTGCTGTTTTTTTTTCTGTTTTATGCTCATAAATATTATGTGGTTTGTTCGACCCAAGTCAAGCCAAAGATGCATGCTTGCCCTCTAATACTCTAATATTTAATACTATTGCTAATGCTGATGCTTCCTGATAGTGAAAATGTCCATTTATCAAAATTCATTCACCAGAAAAAACAAATATTTAGGCCTACATACATAAGTCATATTCCATTAGAGCACCTTTTCATATTGTTCAATGACACACAACTTTGTCAGTTAGACTCTCTGGTGTAATTAGCAGATTGTTATGTAATGTTCTTAGCACCTGGTCTTTGTTAGGCATTGTTTTCAGGACCCTCTCTCTCTCTCTGTCTCTCTCTCTCTCCATCTCTCTCTCTCTCATGTGTTTGACAGAAATTAATTCTGAGTGAGGGTATTTGACACAGTCATTATAGATTGTCCAACAGTTGTACAACACATTCCATGAGTGGGGACATCCTGGCACCACTCCACTCAGGCTCTTCAAGTCTAACAATCACTCTGTGTTTGATATACTTTAAACTGTGGAATTGTACTACCTCAGCATTTTGTTTATTCAAAGCATTATCTGGCATGTGACAGTTTTCAAGGAAGGAAAATTTGCAAATAGTGTAAAGGAAATGACTGTACAAATTTATGTGACATAAAAACAGGTGAGTATACAATTTAACATGCACGTATCTGTCTCTTTTTTTGGAGCGGAAAAAGAATAAGCAAAATAGAAATAATTAAAAGAAGCCATAACTTGCTGTCATCAAACTCAATTAGTTGATAGTACAGCTGCTACATAAGAGCAATATGATGCTTGTGTTTGTTGTTTGTCCTCACATTCTCTTTGGGTGGTGACCTGAGTTTTACTATGTGATGCTGGCTGTTACTGGTTCTGACATCTGTTGTGCCTGCCCTATCCCCTAACTAACACGATATTCCCTACTCACCCAATGCTTGCCTAATATCTGCTTCGCCTCCTTTCTCTGTGCTAGCCAATGAGGACTCCTTGTCAAAGGTATGTCAGACAAATGTTTGCTTTTCTGTTCCCTGCTTCCTTTTTTGTTTTCCTTTTTTGTTTTGGTTTTTGTCCCGTCTGTCTCATCTCATTCAGGTCGCCCTCCTAAATACAGCAGTGTGTCGGAGTTGGGCCTTCATCCCCCTGCCACCCCCACCGGCAGCCACTTGGCCCCTCAGGCCCCCAGGGGCCCCGACTCCGGGGGGCCTTCTTTACCCGTCCACCCACACACTCTTCCTCTGCCAAACCCCAGCTCTGGGGATGTAAGTAGCTGCCAGAGACTCCATGGCAAACTAGATCCAAGAGGAAGCACACTTTTCACGTAGCTCATTACTGCCAGCCCCCTCAGTGCCCAGGCAGCCTATTTTATGGCCATGGGATCCGCCGTGGATTTAGTCCAGTTTGGCTTGATGGATTATGCTGGTCTCAGAACACACTGCAACAGTAGTACCTTTGAAGAAATGCTCCTCAATTCCATAACATACCTCCATCCATCACCCTTTGTCCTTTTATGTTTTGAGGATGTCCATGGCCTTACAAAGTGAACAGTTCCCTATTCCCCTCTTGACTCCCTGTACTTCCCCATGTTAGGATTGTTTTATTTGTATTTTTTAGTTTGAAGAGTAGAGTTGCCCACTAGGAGACATTTTTAGTTTCTAGTAGACATTTTAGAACAGAGCCCATTTTGGTGAAAGTATCAGTAGAGCAAGTCGAATAGCATGAAAACATGTCCACTATTCTACTTGTTTTTTAGATTCACAGTAAGTATTTCCTAGTTTTTGGGAAACCTGATATTGCAGAATATTGTGAGATTGAGACAGGTCACAGCAAAGCAAATCCCAGAGCCTACCTCCCTTTTGCTCCCTAATACCCTCAGTGTAACTGGTAGAGCATCAAGCAGCTATGATACTGATTGGTGCAATTCTTCCTGACAGGGAGATATCCATGAGGACTTCTGCACTGTGTGCAGACGCAGTGGTCAGTTGCTTATGTGTGATACATGCTCACGTGTCTATCATCTGGACTGCCTGGATCCACCCCTGAAAACCATTCCCAAGGGCATGTGGATTTGCCCAAAATGTCACGATCAGGTAATTGCCTACTCCTTAAAGAGCCAGTGGCCTTCATTCAGGGGTGAGGTGGCAAAATCAATGATGTAGAACAACCATATATAACCCAGCATCAGAGCAGGCATCCCTTTTGAAGGCTGTTCCCTACTTTGTAAGTTTAGATGTGTCTTCTGTTTTGGACATCCATGTTTCATTTTGTATTATTAGTCAAATTTTATTTTTAGTCAAAATTACATTTTCACTGTTAAATTTTATTTTTGTCTGTGTGGTTTGAGTGAGTGGTCAAGACAGTTATCCGTCAAAACTAGCTTGTTGGTAAGAAAATAAGAAAGGTTTGTATATCCACGTATGGTATCAGGTTGGTATTATGACTATACCTTCATAACATAATTTTACATTATTGCGTTGTATAATGGTGCTGTCCCTCATAATTTTGGAATAATTTAATAGGGAACTTCACTTCACTCCTTCTTGCTTGTTAGATGATGAAGAAGGAAGAAGCAATCCCATGGCCTGGAACACTTGCCATAGTCCATTCATATATTGCATACAAAGCAGGTAAGATTTTATTTTTTGTTGATTGAACATTGATGAACCATAGTTGTTTACTTGTAATGTAATGTAGTGCATGATGGGTAACTGTGTCTGTCTGGATCATATCTGGTTCTTCTGCGTCTTTCTTGGTCATTAGTCAGAACCACTCCTCTCCCCAGACTTCAGTGGACACTATAGCATATATAACATATATAATGTACTAAAACAAAGCACTGACAGAAGGTCATTCTGGCAGTGATAATGGATCTGACAGCCTGAATCATATATGAATCAATACCTTAAGACATAATCATATATGAATCAATACCTTAAGACGATAATTTCTATGCATTTTAAGCAATTAGAATCCTCGGCCAGGTGGCCAGGCCACCTGCACCAACTGTCAGTTTCTCAGGCTTTAAGCATACAACTGGCTCTCTTAAGACTACACATCCTGTTCAACTGTTTCCTCTGTCCACAACAGTTTCAAAATAAAAGTTCTTACCACAATAGTTCACTGTTAAACAATTTAACCATTTAAACTATCCACCTACTTAACTGTTCAGTCATTCCAACTATATTAAACCTCATCTACCTCGCAAATAATTTAACCATTTAAACTAACCACCTATTTAACTGTTCAGTCATTCCAACTATATTAAACCTCATCTACCTAGCAAATAATTTAACCTTTTAAACTACCCACTTATTTAAGGGTCAACTGATCAAAACTATTCTGTAATATCCTGTATATTTTATTTTTCTAACAGCAAAAGAGGAGGAGAAACAGAAACTGGTGAAATGGAGTGAGGATCTGAAGCAAGAAAGGGAGCATCTGGAACAAAGAGTCAAACAACTGAGCAACTCAATAACAGTAAGACTCTAGAATAGTAAAATATTAATTAACTCAATAACAGTAAGACTCTATAATAGTAAAATATTCATTATTTTCTGTCTTTCTATACATACTTGCACTAAAGTATTTTGTTCTTAGTTTCTTAGTTATTTGAAAATAGACACCCCAAAACACAATAACTATTTTTGTATAGTATTGTTTTGTATTTATGTTTCAATGCTTTTTAAAGGCTGTACACTCCTTTTGTTTGGACCTTATGTGTGAGTAAGCTCTGCCTTTGCCCTTTCCCAAAAGAAATGCATGGAGACCAAGAACACAGTGCTTGCGCGGCAAAAGGAAATGCAGGTGTCTCTGGAAAAAGTCAAAGGTCTGGTACGCCTCATCCAAGGCATCAGCCTCCCGCCCCTGCCTGACACACCATCCAACCCCAACGGCATCGCTAACGGTGAAACGGAGCATCCAAGTTCCAAGCACACAAACTGTGGGAGCTTCAGTGACAACATCAACGGCAACAGTAACAGCACGGACATCTCAAAGAATGACAACACAGATGAGCGAGAGGAGCAAGAGAAGGAGGATCTCATCAACAGCACTGGCAACAGCAGTAACCTCAGCAAAGCCCCAGAGCCTCCTCAACCCCAGGCAATACCCCCCAGACATGTGGAGGGAGCCAAATAACACCTAGCCATTTATGGACAACTGTGATATACCCGTCTAGGAAAACCCCTTCAGCACCTTAGTAAGGTGTCCAAAGTTGCCAATCAAAGTACAGTTTCTTTTTTCATCTTGTCATTGAAATGTCTGTGAGGATGGGTGTTCCTGACTGCCAGTCAGGGAAACAGAGGGGTTTGTCCAGTACCAGCAGTATGTCATTTCAAGGTCTAATAACGTCAGTGTAAAGGATGATCATAATGACTCTAATGAACAATGATAGTAATAATAATAGTAATAAAGGTTTCAAACATCACACCAACGTGTGCCTGCAACAGTCGCCGTAGCGCCTCTTTATGGGGATGGGTCCTTAGGGTGCATTGGTCTGCAGTTCCGTAAAAAGGGATGGATGAGAGATATTTGAATTCCCATCTAAAGGTTCTTCACCAACCTCTCCACCATTCTGAAACCAAAACCACAGCTCTGCAGCAGTCATGGAGCAAGCAACTCCTCAGTGTATTTCACCCGTTTCTTTCATTATTGTGACAGTCTGACAAGCATTTGTAATTCTTACCACTGACTCACCAACTACATCTGTCTCCTGTCATCTAGTCATCACGACAAACTCCCCGAAATCTCATGCTCCAAAAGGTCCCCATTCCAATAATCTGAAGGCTAGGCGGATTTCCGTCTGCAGCAGGGGTCATTGAGTATGTCAGATACATGCCATAGTTTTTTTGGCCAGTGTTTTGGATTTGTGTGGTCACATGCCAATGGACTTAATTCTGGCCTTGGTTTGGATTCTATTCTTCATCTTTTTTTACATTCTAAAGCACTGCTGACAGACACTGTGCTCTTAAGGCAGTGGAAATGAATGGGTACAAGAGGTGATGAGAATTGACGGTTGAAGATGATTTGGATTAGTGCAGATCTCATCTCAGGCTTGTTAAACTCACACCCAACTGCTAAGCGAAGACCTTTCGCTGAAGATGAGCAGGTTTAGTTATCGATATATAAAAAGTATCTGTCAGTATCAGTTTTTGTTTTGTTTTGGGTTTTTTCTTTTTTTTTGGGGGGGTGGGGGACTTTTGCTCAAACATTTGAAGTTAAAGGTAAAAAGAGAGAACAATGATTTACATTATTTTTTACATATGTGGGGGAAATTATTCAGGTCTTCCTAGTGTTGAAATGTTAAGGTACAAATCTTTACAAGTGCATTTCTGTTTCATAAAACAATTATTTCTAATTAAAATGGTAGGACTGGAAACATTCTGTAAATATATTTTCTTTATTTTTTTAAGATTAACTTTGCATATAATTTGTTGAATTCTCAACTGCCAAATGTTTCTGAATCCAAATATAGCAGGGAAATGTCTTAAGTTCTTAATGGAATCTGAACATAATGTACCTAAAGGTTACATGTGCATAACCAAGAAAATCTTTAACAGGTACTGCTTCTGTAAGACTTGACCCTAGGAGTGAAGAAGAAATTATAATTATCAGAGAGTACAGCTATAAGAGAGGTGAAACCACTATGGCTTGCTTGTGAATGACCATGCCTTTATTATGTGACCATTTTGCCATTTGCCAACTGCAGTCAGTGATATTCTGTCTCGTCCTAGCTGGCTTATGGTGACAAATAGAAAACTGTCCCATTGAACTTCCTACATTTCCACATTATGCACACTGGTCTCAAATTTATGATCAAATCAATATTAGTCAGGTGTTATTAACACTGACGTAGCATCTTAAGGGCTTTCTTTGTTGTTTTGGTTTCTCAGTTGCCGTGGTTTCTTATCTTGAAAAGAGCAATTAGGATCCCTATAAGCACAAGTGTGATGGCTTGACGGTCACATCATAATATGCTGGTGTAGTACTCAATCTGGAGTATTGTTTTGTATATTCCCATATTGAATGCATCAAGATCAAACTTTTGGACTCTCATCTGGGGCCTATGACCACCTCTTCATATTTAGAAATGGTGTGGTGAATACAGGACTACCAGAGCCTAAAAAAATAATAATTATTTGTGAATGGCATTTGTTCTTAATTTGTTGGGTTGTCTTATGTAAAGGTCATTACTGGTGGTTTCCCCAATTACTTTCCTCATAATCTCTATGTCTCATCTCCTTAATGACAGAAAAAGACTATGTATACTAGAGAGCACAAACTATACTCATGTTCTCCTGATGGGTAGGTCTAGTACTTCTCACAGAGGTCAGCAGACAGGTGTGAGTTAGGACCAGTGTTGTTTTCATGTATTATGTCTTGTGTTTAATATGTGCACTCTGCTGCGCTCCCCCGTTCTTTTTGGCCTTTAGTAGCATTAGACATCTCTTATATTGCGACTGCCTTAAGAAATAATGTTCATAATTCTTTCCAGAAGTGGTGTGTTTGGTTCATGTACTGTTGGTCTTTACTTCTCATTGTCTTAAAGAATGTTTGTGTATGGTGTATCTCTTCATCAAAATAATCTTCCTTTGCTTAAAATAGAGAACAGATTATCATAGGGAGAGGGGGGGCTGCGCATAGGGACTGCCTGCTTTTGTTTTCTGATGAAGTGTAGTGTGAGGTCAGTGCCTAAATATGTGTCCTTCTGTGGTTGATTATGGAGTGCCCTATGTCGGTCTTGGGTGTGCTAAAGAGAATATTACATTGAACGGTTACAGACAAGCCACATTATTTTTTCATTCTGTTTCACTACAACTTTATTTGTAAATATACTACAGCACTTTCAGAACCTTATTAGTATTATTATATTATTTTCATAACACCTTTGTACCATTTGTATTTATTTCTGAAGTAAGACTTAAGTTACAATCCCTTGTAGTGTGTTGTTCTGCGAACTGATATTATTTTGACATTTTGATCTGAGTTGTAACAAATATAAAACTTACAGGCAACAATTTCTATGACTTTCAGAAATAGCGCTGGTTATTTGAAGCCAAGCAAGTTGCAACAGACAAAATCAAAAGATATATCTTTATATAAAAATATCATTGTACGATATTAGAGGACTGTTGTTGTCATCCTTTGCCTTTAATATTTTATTTTGTAGGTTTTTATTTATTTGGCTTTTTACGTTATCACTGCTTGAAAATGCCAGGATTGGTCAATGTGCATTTCAGCTTTGCTTATGTGCTGCAGTTTAAAATCACTGGTAACTCTGAATCGGAAGTATGTGACTTATATGAGACCAATTTTTGAAGTGGCATGTCATGAACATGGCAAAACAAATAAAGGCCACCATCCGGACCTTAATATAGTATATAGTATATTAACATGAAACATTAAATATTGGCTATTGTGGAGTTTAGTCATGCTAAATCTATTTCAGTCATGCCTCAAGGCAAATACTATTGTGAATGTCAGATATTTGTTAAACTCTTATGGTGAAGTGCACCATTTAAATGCAGAAGTATATATTTTCCCCAAACCCAGCATACCCAAAGAATATGTCCATGACCATGACTCTGTTCTACATACTCAGATTCATAACTCATAACTTCTCACATGAGTATGCACCAGCAAAATAACGGTAATAATGTTTGATGACAGCTTGTAATGGTTCTATTTTCATTTTCTATAGCTACAAAGATTGTGTTGTAAATGAAAGAAGTGCCCAAAATATACATAGATTTCTCATTATACTGGAGAGGGGAAGAAGATACAAATTTTACCTCGACTATTATGTTGAAAATTAGTTGCCCATGTTTTGGAATAATGACTGGAGCAGATACTCAAACCTTGCTTGATGAATAATTAGGGTACTGTGCTGAATCAGGAAAACAATTCAGATGATTTGTTTGGCTGAGAATGTGTTAAACAGTGTTAAAGTAGTTGAGCATATGGCTCTTTGCATGTGTTTCAAAAGGTTCAAAAGCAAGAGTGGGTCAAACAATATGCTATCTTATGATTGTGGCATATGTTTCTGCCAGTTCTATATTAAATACACTTACGGGATCTGCCCTATGTTAAAGGAAGTTGATGGATATCAAACCATTAAAATAGCTGTCAAAAGATACATGGCCCCCTGTGCAAGTATACTTGTGTGCTGAAAGTGAGATTTTCTGTTGTCTGTTTTTCCCCTGTTCACAACAGTGCATTACAGTCTGCAGCATATGTTGTTTATTGAACTGTTTCCTCATAGGTAATCTAAACACAACTGTGACCTTTCTTCTGCACCAACAGCATTCATATCAAGACCTTTTGGTAATATTTATTACCTTCTCCCACTGGATGTTGTGGTAAGAGTTGTTTATGGTATGGTAAAATTCTGGTACTTCCTCTTAGGTTATCTGTTTGGTGTAGAGACACAAAAACAAGAAGAGGTATGCTTGATGTGCTGCAAACTTTGAAAATTATTTATGACACAATCTACATATTGTTATCTACATCTTGTAAAAAAGGTTAATTGTATTTTTCATTGGGTTTTGAATACTATCACTTTTTATTTTTACAGCATAAATGTTACCAACCCTTTGTCACATTCTGTTGGCATCCTGTGTTCTACCAGATGTTTGTGAGTTTCTTTACCTCTGTCATGTACTTGAGCCTCTGTTGTGATAAATTATTTGAATGCAGTGTTTACCTGACGTTCTAGCAGAGCATCAAAAGAAGTGGAGATTTTAGGAGCATTTGATCAATTTGTATTTATTTATTTTACCATTTTTGCAATTAAAATGACAAAGCAATGCTTTGTGCTCTTATTTGATTACCCTCCTCATTTCACTTCAACTGGTTGTATGATGGATGTGGTCATACTGTAGGCCTACTCATATACAAATATGTATTAGAAGTTTACAGTACCAGTAATAACATAGCATATAACATGTGAAACATGAAAATTCCAAACACTATGATGTTTAAGATAATTTATGCTAATTATGTAATCCTATTCTATGTTTAAAGATATATTTATTTGTAATTAATGTTATCTTCTAACAGAAACAAAAACCATATAACTTACAGACTTCAGCTCAAAAGCAAATGATATAAACATATGTTTATATCATTTGTACCTACTCATTGTAACCCAAAAAATTACTTTTTACAGTTTACCATCTACTGACTAGAAGAGAAAATGTTCTAGTTTGAATGCATTTGCTCTGCCATAGACTGGAGTATTCTTCTGCTGCAGAGTTAGATATTCTGTAATAATGATTTCACCTCATCCACATCTGCCCACATCACAATCGTAGACTGAATGCATGTTGGTCAGTAATGCCCCCTGAAAACTTGATCATGCTCTCCAAAGAGACCTTCACGCCATTCGAACATTCCTCATTCTCTATGCTCTTCCACACAGATGAAAGGTGACATTTCTTCATCTTGAGTCCGCAAGAGTCACCACTGCATGGTCTTACTGCGTGTGAGCTTATTCTTGAGTGCATGCCTCATCTGCAGCATACGTGAACATTTATCCATGGCAAGTAGATGTTTGCTGAACTCCATGCGAACCTCTCGAATCAGCTGACTCACAGCAGTCTCCACAGAAGCACTGCTTTCTGCTACAGACAACTCAAAGAAGCTGCACCTGCATGGGACATTGAAATACCTGTAGCTTGACAAAGTGAAGGTTACGGATGCAGATCTGCAAATCTACAGCTGTGTTAAATGCCTGGAAGGCTAACAATAAACCACACTGTAAAAACTAGTTAGCTTCCATTTAAACAAATTTAACAAACTAGGAGCTTCAGTTTCGGCAGTCTGTTAATACAGTCAGGTGTAAATCCTGTTCTGTCAAGTTCATCAGTACTTCTGTTGTACAAATACAGGTAGTTTGTGATTTCAGAGCTCTGGTGAAAGTGAGAACTAAGCCAACTCTGACATCATAAATGACCAGTAGCACTATGCTAGGAGCTGTAGGTTTCCCCAAAAAAGCCTGATTCTGCAGTTTACATAAACATCGATGCAATTGAACAATAATCCCAATCACATTCATCTTTTTACCATTATATGTACTGTGACATATCTACAGTGTGTGTCCATGTCCCTAGGGATAGAATTTCACAACATTTGGCGTACATCCACTGAATGTGTTGGTGATCCAAATCTCGTGAACTTTGAACCTTTATTACATCCCAAGTTATTGGCAGAGGCATGTCTTGAGATGGCAGCTGCTGCAGTGCCCCCTATGTAATTTCATCAAATTCGCCACGCATCCCAAAAATGTTTTAGTGATTCTATATGAATCCAATTTTGTGAAGATTGCACCTCCTATTATATTAGGATATTAGCCAGTTAAGCACTATAGGTTACAGTGCATATGGAAAGTATTCACAGCACTTCACTTTTTCCACAACTATATTTCAGACTCATTTTAAAATGGATTCAATTATTTTTTGAGCTCTGGTGCATCCTACTTCTATCAATGGTCCTTGAGATGCTTCTACAACTTGATTGGAGTCCACCTGTGCCTAACTGAATTTACTGGACATTATTAGGAGAGGCACACATCTCTTTAAGGTCTCACAGTTGATGGTGTATGTCAGAGTGAAAACCAATCCAAACCAAAGGTCGAGAGAATTGTCCGTAGACCAGCGAGACAGGGTTGTGAGAAGATGAGAGAAGCGTAAAGAAGGACAAACGTCAGTGCAACTCAATGCCTGGTTTCTCCCACACACACCGTTGGGAGTGACCAAATAGTTCAGTCTTTGTTTCATCAGACCACAAGATTTTACTTCTCATGGTCTGAGAGTCGTTCAGGTGCTTTTTGGCAAACTCCCGGCAAAAAAATGGCTTCCATCTGTAAACTCTACCATAAAAGCCTGATTGGTGGACTGCTGCACTGATGTTTGTCCTTCTTTACGCTTCTCTCATCTTCTCAAAGGAATTCTAGATCTCAAAGTGACCATTGGGTCTTTGGTTACCTGTCTGACCAAGCCCTTTTACCGGATTACTCATTTAGGTTGAGCGGCCCGATCTAGGAAGACTGTTGGTTGTTCCAAACTTTTCCATTTGAGGCTACCATGGTCTTGGGTACTTCCAATGCTGCAGAAATGTTCTTGTACCCTTCCCCAGATCTGTGTCCTCACACAACCCTGTCTCACAGGTCTACAGACAATTCTCTCAACCTTGTGGCTTGGTGTTTACTCTGACATACACCATCAACTGTGAGATCTTATATAAAGAGATGTGTGGCTCAATGGTGTTTTAAGCCCCCAACATCGACTTCAAGGCAGCGCTGCGACCTACAACTTCAAGGCACCTAACCCTAACCTTAACCCTAACCCTAATCCTTGCCTAACCCTAGTGCCTTCCATGCAGCGCTGCCTGGAAGACTACATGGGGGCTTAAAAGACTATAAAACAGGTGTGTGCCTCTCCTAATAATGTCCAGTAAATTCATTTAGGCACAGGTGGACTCCAATCAAGTTGTAGAAGCATCTGAAGGACCATTGATAGAAATAGGATACACCAGAGCTCAATGGCAAGTGTCATAACAAAGGGTCTGAATACTTACGTAAATGGAATATTTCAGTCTTTTATTTTTGTTTATGAATTTACAAAACACTCCAAACACTTGCTTTTTTGTGGGGTCTTGGAGTATTGTGTGTAGATTGATGAGAAAAAAAAAGAATTAATTTTAAGATAAGTCTGAAATAACGAAATGTGGAAAAAGTGAAGTGCTGTGAATACTTTCCATATCCACTGTATTCCACATGAAAATATCCAATTTTGGAAAACTTTCCCGCTCGACCCCCTTACATTTTTGGGGGCCAAGCAGCGAAGCTAGTCTTCTTGTTATTATAACAACGTATTTTTATTATTATAACAAAACTCTCCTTTACCATTGAACCATACAGTAAAAAGTTGTGAAATTTGGCACATTGATTTGGTACATTCTCATTATGATTAATTTCACCAAGTTTCATGTCAGCACCTAAAGTGCTCTAGCGCCACCAATGTTTCAAATTTGGCATTACATCTATGCGCATTACATTGAACATTGAGGTATATTTGGAATCCTTGGATGAGGCCGAACTCAACACACCTCAACACACCCCACGTTGACGCCAATATCCGCCATGTTGGACCTTCCGCCATATTGGATTTTATCGAAAGCAAAACTAAACTTTTTGAACTTTTCACAGGTCACAAAATTGCTCCCGATTTTCACAAAACTTGTCACAGGTGATCTTCAGACCAAGCCGCACAAAAGTTATTCTTTTGCGTATTGATACTCAAAAGAGTTTTCCCGTCACAGCCAATCGAAATGGGTAGCAAAGCCGCCAAACAGGAAGTGAACTTATATCTCAGCAAGGCTTTCACGTATCAAGTTCAAAGTACATAGTACATAGGCTCAGGACCCCATTAGGAGGAGGCTCAAGAAATTTGGTACATTTTGACCACTATGTGGTGCTATAATCACAGGAAGTAGGCTCATATCTCAGCAATGCTTTCACCTATCAACACCAAACTTGGTACATGGACTTGAGACCCTATCCTGAGGGCACACAATACATTTGGAGTCTTTTGACCACTAGGGGGCGCTATAATCACAGGAATCTCAGCAATACTTTTACGTATAGAAAACAAACTTAAAAACCAAGCGTATAGAAACCAAACTTTGTTTATGGACTTGGGACCCCATTCTGAGGACACACAATAAATTTGGTGACCTTCGACCACTAGGGGGGCACTAGAGAGCTCTTATCTTAGCAACGCTTTCATGTATCGAAAATAAACTTGGTACCCAGACTTGGGATCCCATCCTGAGGACGCACAATACATATGGCGTCATTTGACCAATAGGGGGCGCTATAATCAAAGGAAGTAGGCTCATATCTCAGCAATGCTTTTACATATAGAAACCAAACTTTGTACATGGACTCAAGACCCAATCCCAATCCAATCCAGTCCAATCCAATCCAATCCAATCCAGTTCAATCCATGATCACAGGAAGTAGGCTCATATCTCAGCAATCCCAATCTAATCCAGTCCAGTACAATCCAATCCAAACCAATCCCAATCCCAACTACTGCTCAACTGCTTGCCCCCCTCATTGCTGCTCTTTAGATTGATATTGTATTTTCTACATCTCAAAGGAAGGGCTGCAAAGTTATACCTCCAAATTCTAAATATTTCCACGGGAGTACCCAAATTTCAGAGAAGTGGCCATTTTGGTAACATCAGACTAGATACTAGTATCTACTTCAGACTCAAGCATATTTTTTGGTGGGTCAACAGTGTCATTCGTGTGTCAATCAGGCACTTGACATCTGTCAAATTTGTCAAATAACCTAAATATGGGTCATTTGTAAAAACACCAAACCGAATTACCCTTCTGGAGCTTTTTGCCAAAAGTCCTTAAGATGTGTTATTATGATCACCGCGCTAGCGAAGCGGTCATACAGGTTTAGTTAGTTAGTTTAGTTTCTTTCTTCCGGATTTGTTTTTCTTCAGTAAATTTGTGTCAACAATTCCCGGGACTGAAAGACCACCCGCCTCACCGGGCCCCTCAAAAGGAGGGTAGGCCGGACACAGTTTTCTGTGAATATCTCGAGAACCTAGGATGACCAACTTTTTTTGTATGCTGGTCTCAAGGGGCTGTTTGAGGTATAGCGTCACCTAGTTAAAAATTAAAAAGCAAAAACGAGGCGTTGTAATCACATCTATCTTTGGCTGACATGTTAAAAACTGCACAAAATTTCAATTGTAAGGTCATTATGACACCCTCCGAATGCATGCCAAGTTTCGTGGAATTCTGTTCATGGGGGGTCATATCAGCTACGCACACGCACACACACATATAAACACACCCACACACAAACATACACACTCACAAGCGAACACACAGAGAGAAGCACACATATACACAAAAACACACACTCATTTACATGCACAAAAGTTCCAAGAGTAGGGGATGGAGTAAGAGATGGAGAGAAATTGACCAACATTATTTATTTTTGCGGAGAGAATGTGCAGGACTGAGGGCGGTAATATTTTGTACCGCTTTTTCTATTTTTTTTCTCTGAAAGCTTACGGTCACCCTATAAGGTTATATACAAGACTTTAAGTCTATGTGCATTCTTCAGCATTTTATTGATGTTGTTAAAAAAATCTAAATTAATTTTCTCTGGAAAATGGAGGATTTTATCATTCCAAATGTTATACTGTATGCACAAGTGCAATATCTCATCTCAATCACATACATTTTTGTGACATTTTTATTTTTTCCAAGTTTGGACATGTCCTGAGGGGACAGCAAAAGAGAAAAGTTAGACCTAACACTTTTAAGATGACTACAAGGTGGCAATCTACACTTTGGCTTGTACCTCATGTTGTTCTTCCAGGAGGGTCATAAAGCTTGGTAGCCTGACGAGTGCTCAGTCCGAGGGGCGGGATAATCAGTTGTCTTTCAAATTCCCTCTGCACGCAATAGGACAGCGGCAGCGCTATGAGTCCCATGCGTTTCCCATCAGCGGAGCTAGTTGGCTAGTTCAAACGTTTGCCAACTTAATAAAAGCTTAACTCGTGTCACACTGTTCGCCAACAGCAACATCCATCTTATTTGTTTTCAAGTAGCAGGGAATTCAAGCCAAACCGTTGCAACTCTGCCATCAATCATTATGTTAAGCCCACCTAACGACTCTATACACGATTTCATTGGCCTGATTAAGTTTAGATTTCTGGAGCTCACAAGCCAACGGAGAGTTGTTAGACTAGCCCTGGCAGCAAATGTAATTCCGCTAGGGGCGCGTCTAGATTTCTAGGCTAAAAGCTTGGTGTTTTTACAGATAAACCCATATTTAGGCCATTGTCATTTGACAGGCATGACAGATGTTAGGTGTCTGACATATGAATGACACTGTAAAGATTGTTAGCACACCAAAATTCATGCTTAAGTTTGAAGTAGTTACTGAGATAGGGCTTAAGCTAGTCTGGAGTTGCCAAATGCACACTTCATGAAATGGGGTAAATTTGGAGGTATAATTTTGCAGACCTTGGATATGTAGAGGCACAATATCACTAAATAAAGAACATATGAGGGGGTCGAGTGGGAGGCACTGGTTGATTTTACATGGAATGATCTTCCTACTATTTTTGGTTTCTTACCATGTTAGTGTAATTTTCTAACATGCAGGTACATGCACAGTACGTTAGACTTACGGAACCCTGTTGGAAATTATGCTAAAGGGGTACCCATGACAATTCTTAAAGAGGGAACAGTGCTTAAATTGAAGTCAGTTACATTGGTGAAAATTATTCATTACGAAATGCAGTTTCTATTTTTCTTTACTCAAGTCGAAGTATGTTTGCTTATTTTCAAGTGAATCATTTTGCATGCTTTCACAAGTAAAACAACTAATTAGCTATATTTTGCAGTACATAGACTGAATGGCACCAGACAAATGAATGATTGAAATCTGATGCAACATGCAAGTGCTTCATATGTGTAAAACTGAGTAGTGTGTGACCTCAGATCAGCAGCCAAAGCCTGCCCTTCTTCTTTCCGCACTACCCGTCCATTTTCTATGTCACACTTGTTAGCAACAATCACTGTGGGGATACCTGCCAACAGAAAATGACAATGGACAGAGATTTACTCTCCATTCCTCTCTCGCCTTCTCTTTACCTCTCTCTCTCTCACACACACACACACACCACCTCTGTTTAATGTATCTGCGTCAGTAGGAATTCTTGAAGTAAAACAGACAGTTGTTAAAATGACAATTTAGCAGACAAATTCTGCACATTCCCCCCCCTAATAAAGAATGATGTAAAGAGTCAAGCAGCTAATCCTCTTGAAATTACTGGATTTTACATCCTTCAGCAGAGACATGTCTACTGTATGTGTAAAGTGTTATTCCAATAACCGTCCATGTACAAAAATGCCACTGGAAAATTCATGATGCAATCCACACCATGGAGATGTGTCTCTGATGTTGGCCTATCAACTATTACCATTTTTGAGCATATCATTATGTCATTATAATTATATTTTTAATAAATTGCCTTTTATAACTATAATAAATTGCTCTTTGATAGCCTTGAGGGTGTGTGTGTGTGTGTGTGTGTGTGTGTGTGTGTGTAAAATTTACCAAGAGTCTGTTTGACATGGTCAATGAGCCTTTTCAGACGTGATACATATTCAAAGCTGCTGCGGTCCGTGACAGAATACATGATAAGAAATCCGTCTCCCCATTTAATGGAGCTTTCCAATGAGGTTGCAGCTGGACCCACACACTCCAAACAAGGGGAGAGACAAATAAAACAGAATGAGCGACTCAAAACAAATGTTGTTATTGATTTCAGAAAAAAAGACTGGGTGATAGGCTACTTGGCTACTACATATAGGATATTATAAATATAGTATATGATATAACATAATACCTTGTTTACTGTATCTAATATTTCTAGATCAATAGCTTCTTTATCAACCACTTTCCTGCATCCATATGTCACCTCTGGCAAAACAGACAAAAACTGTCATTATATGGGCACTCAGTGCCAAAATGAATTCTCAAAGCTGAGTTCATTAGGCCTACCCTTTTTATGGTCGTATTCTCCAATGAACCGCTTGGTGATGAATCTGACACACAGTGCTTTAGTTAAACAAAGCAGATGGTAAGCAGATACCCACAGAAATAATATCTTAAATACTTTCCAAACAACACACACCCTTAAATAGACTAAAATGCTATTCACAACGAGGTTGACTAACAGACACACTAGCCAGACTAACGTGAAATAACATTGACCCCGTCGTTACCAGTTTTCCCGCAGTTGTCACGTCCAAGAATGACCAACTTTGCTCTGGTCATTTTTCTGGCAGCTCCAGAGTCAGTCATCTTCAAATAGAATGAAACAGCATAACAATATTTTCAAATAGTTTACCTACATATGATTTCCAAAATGTGTGAATGCAAAGTTATGTAATGACTTTTTTACCCATGCGTGGCTCACAAGTTGCTGTTTATTTACAGACCAATTTTGTTCATTATTAAACAATGACAACACGAGAGAATTTCGCAATTCTGTTGAATACGACCAAATCATTAAAAAATATGTTCACTTACCGCTCCGGAGACTCGCGCGCATCTACCAATCGAATCAGCGTTGACAGTGCGTCTGGCAAGCCCAGCTCCGTAGAATTTTACAAGAGTGAAACGGTCTAAGTTTCACCGCTACTCTCTTGCTGAAACCATTCTTAGATATAGGTTGTTTTCTTTTGTGTGGACAAAAGAATATTCTTCCCGATGATTTTCTGCTCTTATCCCACCGTCTGACTATTTGTCACATTCAGTTCTTTCAACTTCAAATGATTTCGGCCTTTTGTGAGACCCATTCCAGATCTCATTAAAAAGAGTCAATTGATTTATTGTTGATGACAGCGAAGCATGCTGCGCAGTGTAGACAGTCTCATCCGAGGAGGACCTAATAAACATGGAGAGTGAAATTTTCCCAAGAAAGAGCTATCAAAACCCTTAAACTCTTAAAGCTTATAGTTTTTTTCCTAGCATGTTTTATCATTTTTCAAATCATTCAAATAATTCCCTGGTCATATTGCTTTAGTTCTATCATTTCCAAATGTCATGGCATGTTTTAAGCATTCTAATGAGAACAATAGCAGCTAACACTGTAAAAAATAGTAACCCTGTTCAACATAAGTTCAAAAGCTGAACTAAAGTTTTAAGTAAACTCAAATTGGATTCATTATTTCATTGTTTTAAGTTTAGTTTAGCTGAAGACTCTCTAAGTTAACTTAACTGAATAGTATGTGATGTTATGATAGTTGACAGAAGTCTAGATGGACACATATGCGCACACAGACACACACTAAGAACAGGGAAACAACAGAGTCCAATAGAGGGTATAGCCTCAGTGCTACATTACCACTCTTGAAGGAAGAAATCTTCAAGTCACAGATGCAAAGTGCCTCCCGCTGGGCGTACACTGGCTGCTCTCCCTCGGGTATCACCAGACACTGGCAAAAAAGAGTTCAGGTCCAGATCCCAGAACTAGGTCCCCCAGGCAGCGTGTTGCGGGTGCCTCCCATCTCCCCAGTATTTGTCAGGCACTTTGGTGAGTAACTCTGTTCTGGTGAGTGGGCTTCATATGCCGGCGAGTCTTAATATGAGGGATGAATGTCACACAACTAAATTAAAACCACATCGGTAAATCAAAACCTTGCATCCAATTAAAAACTATTATAATTGAAGATAATTTAATTTAAATTGAACAGACACATTGCATTTACGTTCCTACACTGTTACCATTTAGAAAGTTTTAACATATATAACGAGCATAACAATCGTTGGCTTGTCTTACTGAAAGACTCCAAACACAAGTCTTTCAGCAAGACAAGCCAACGATATGCTTGTTATATCTGTTAAAACTGTGCTGCTAAGGTTACTGCACACTGCTGTCAGTCAAAGGGGGATAAAATACTAATGACCCCAAGAGCTGCACGTGCTCTCTCTGATGCAGTATATACAATGCTCAATTTAAATGACAAACACAGGCTGACTCCAAAAGTTGTCTTCTCAAACAGAATAGTCATCTTAGGTTTACAACTGCATACTGTTTGGTTTGGAGTTTGACATTCCAGTATTTAGGCTGTCAGTTTGTAAGGCTATTCATTAGTTTTTATGAAATATATAAACTGAACCAATCATGATTCTGCAACCTTTACCACATCAATCAAACAGGCCTTCAAAACTCCCCTCTTCAAACTCACCTTTTCCTGCTAAATTGATTCCCCCTCTTCTCATTGCTCACCTCTCTAGTTTTGTCTTCCACTTTGTCTATGAATCTTGTGTGTTTTTTTGTTTATGTGACTTTGTCTATGTACCTTGTATTGTTTACATAGCTTATGTGTCTAGTAAAATTGTGAAGTGTCTTCAAAAAAGACTATACCAATTAAATGCATTATTATTTTTTTTTATTATTATTATTATTATAAGTTGCCCATTATTTGAATTTTTTTGCCCATCTTATTTTTTCTTTTTATTGGTCAGTATGAGGTGGCTTTTTCTTTACAACTCTAGAAGGCCAGCACCCTGAAGTCACCTCTTCTTTTGATGTGTTTGGTGTTTTGAAAGGACTTGCCAGCCACTTGCTAAGAGGTGTTTGTCTCTAAAACTAGACAGTCTCATGTATGTGTTCTCTTGCTCAGTTGCACAGGCTCCACCCAATCCTTCTCTGATTCTGGTTAAAGCCAGTTTAGACTACTTTGTGAAGAGAGTACCACACAGCGTTGTGTGAGACTTTCTTGACTATTTCTCACATATAGCATCCATAATTTCTCAGAACAAGAATGGATTGACATATTTCATAGGAACGTTGTTTGTTTCTGGCCATAATATAATTATGATGGTCTAGATACTGAACTCATCTAGGGACAGTTGTATAGCGAATGAGGGCATAATTGCAAATGGCTTTTTTAATGATCAGTTAGCCTTTTAAAATGATAAACAGATTAGACAGAATGTGCCATTCGAACATGCATGGATGGTTGCTAATAGGCCTCTGTACTCTTTTGTAGATATTGCATTAAAAATCAGCCATTACCTGATATATATATATATATCTATATATTGTCTTTGAGTCCCTGCACCTTATCTAAAATCTTAGATTCTGAATTCAGTCAATGTCGTCCAATAGCCATAGTGGCAGAGACATGGGCCCCGAGTTTGGCAGCGTATTTTGCTGCCAGTGCATGCGCACTGTGGCCAGAGTGAGTCAGATGCACAAAACTTGCACCCATGGCATTTTCCCCAGAGGTTTTGTGAGCAGTACAATACTGTACAGCAGAAAAGTTTTCAATGTAGCCACCAACACCAACAACAGGAAATGCACTCTTGCACTAAATACATTGCTCATTCAAAAAAGTAAGCTGGTGCGAGCACTTCAATTCTTTATTCTGTACCAAACATATGCAACAGGGATCTCAGGAATGAGCATCCATTTAAACAGGCCTACGGTATGCATTTTTGGTAAACAAACTGATTTTTTTGTGTGTGAATTCTTTGTGATTTAATTCTAAATAAAATGATGTTAGAAAGTCTCATTTAGTGTAAAAGTTCGATTGACCTCTATGTGGACTTCCTTAAATCCTACATGGCCATTATAGATTGATGCGTCTTGACTTCTGTCTTGGTAACCCTGTTCTCTACCATAGGGCAACACTGTAGGTCTCTAGCATGGGGCTGAATAGATGGTTACCCAGTTTTAATTTCTGGGTGAACTATCCCTTATCGCCATAAAATGCAAGACTATTCCTGAACCCGATCTTTGCAAAGAATACCATGTTTAGCTGAAGTGATTGAGAATGAGCTCCTGACGTATTCTGTGTGCCTCAGAGTCCACAGTGTCTGGGTGTTCAGTCATTTCATCAGATTGGTCTTTGGCCTCAGTCCTCTCAAAGGTCCAAGCATCTAGTCCTGACTGAAGTGAGACATTATGGAGAACACAGCAGGCTAAGATTATGTTAGCACACTTCTCAGGTGAGTACTGCAGGTAGCCCTTGGAGCCATCTAGACAACGAAATCTTGTCTGTATGGCTCTGAATGTGCGATCAACAATCTCATGTGTGGATGTGTGGGCAAGGTTGTAGCGGTAATCAGCAGGAGCCTCTGGGTTCTGTACAGGTGTCATTAACCATTTCTTCAGTGGGTAGCAGTTGTCTCCTAAAATACATAACAATGATTTTGGTAAGTGACCAGTTCAAAAGCAACAACCAACACATTTGGGAAAGAAAAGTAAGGAAGGAGTTGAAATACCCTACCTAATAACCAGCCTTCATCCTTGTCTTGCTCTTCAAAATACTTTAAGACAGAAGACTGTTTAAATATGGATTCATCCTGCAGACTCCCAGGCCAATGTGTCTCAGCGCATAGTAAAAGTCCCCTTGCATCACAAACAATCTGACAGTTAATTGAATGAAAGCCTTTCTTATTAACATAAGATGAGTCTTCAGCATTGGGGGCTTTGATGGCTATATGACCACAGTCTACTACGCCTATGACATTAGGTATTCCAGCTACCCTGTAAAACTCCTCTTTGGACTGCTGTTTGGTGGAATCATCTCTAGTAAAACAAATGAATTCTGCTGACTTCTCAATCAACGCTTTAGTAACGTTTGTAACACAGCGACTCATGGAGGCCTGGCTGATGCCTATAGCGTCTCCCATTTTGCTTTGAAAAGACCCTGATGTGTAAAATCCGAGAGCAGCCAGAATCTGTACATCCGGACTGATGGCTCTTGATCTCTGTGTGCGTCGCGTCAGGCAGTCCCGCAACAGTTCCACCAAGTAGTAAATGAACTCTCTTGGGAAACCAAATGTTGTCAACAGGAATTCGTCCGAAACAGAGTCTATGTCAAATCTGTCCAGTGTTTTATGTCCTCTTCCATGAAGCAGTAAGTCACAATCTAGTATTGCTATTGGTATTGCCATCATTAATGAATGATCTTTTCAGGTAGTAGACCCACCTATAAAATTCAAGAAAATGCCAGTGAATACTCCAACTTTCGGCTAGGCTACTGAAGATAATATCACAAACAAAGAGTAAAATGGCAAGTCTATATAGGTGTGGTAGACAGCACCAATGAATATTTTAACCTGCGATGTAGAAATTACCCTCGCTTAACCTGCTAATATTTCAACAATGATTCACATCTTGAATTAGACTAGTCACAAGCACCAGGCACAGTAGCAACATAGCAGCGGGATTTTTACATGACGAATACTAATCCTGCTAATTGCCAAGCGTAGTAAAATAATTTGGGTAAAACGGAGATAATGTATTGTAACCTATTATCCCTTACCATACCTAACATTGGTTAAAGTGTGTCTCGCACATAGGCTAGACAATAAAAGGTCTCGTCAGAGCCCTATCTTGCACACGTTTGTATGTGACGTGTTAGTTAGTGTTTCAGTTGACATCTGCACTTTCGATACTGGCCTATATCTGTGCGATGTATATAAACTATAATATTTCATTTAAATATTAAGTACAATATATATCCATTTGCATAATTAAATATAACTCAATTTAAAAGATAGGAACTCTTCAAATCCTCCAACGTGACAATGGAAGAATAATTGTGAATGTGCGGATTGCTAAAGTGACAATATAAGCTACGTACGAAATCAAAACAAACAAAATATGGAGCTGTTTTCAGCGCTTGGTGTATTGGCGACGTGACCTAATTATTAGTTTTATGTAGACGTCTCATCAGATCCGCTGGACACATCGGACATTGTTGTATAACGTGTAATGTGCCTGATACTTCAGTATAAGTTGTGAATATCGAATGTGTGATGATCTGTAAGTCGTCTGGCCTAGCCAGAATGCTAACGTCACCTTCTGTTGTTGTTGGCAGCAGTCAAGCTAGCTACATTGTTGTTAGCGTTACATCGTGGCTAGCAAGCAGAGGATGTGACAAGTAGACTAACGTTAGCTAGCTGGATCAAGCAATATCGTTTGTTAGCTAACTCATTTGTGGTTCATGTTTACTTTTAAACGCTCGCCTGTAACGTTAGATTCTTATGTAAGCCTGTCGTTGTATGAGGGCAGCTTGATATTTCGAAACTTGAGTGTGCAGTAGTGCTAGATGGCTTTCAACTCAGAAACGATAAGCTAACTTAGCGTTAGATGCTGTAGTTCTACATGTGCTAATCACTCTAAATGTTTAGGATTGTCACGTAGATTTTTAGTCTGTATACCTTCGTTGTCTTTACAGTTGTTGCATATGTCCATGTGAGTTAAGTTAGTCCTTACGAATTAATTTGTGATATGTTCATGTTTGGCTATTGCTAGCTGTCCAACATCAATGTATGTCATCTAACGTTATTGTATTACTTCATTCAGCCATATGCCGTAATGGACAACGATCTGAGCCCACAGGATAAAAAGGACCTGGACAAATTTATTAAATTCTTTGCATTGAAGGTATTATTGTATGTTAATTATACGGGTAGCCTACTAATAATGTATATGGGAAATGTTGATGGGGGAACCTGACTGACAACCATGCCTCTGGAAATAAAATGATACATTTTAGAAATAAATTATGGTTTATATTGTAACAACCTGGTCCCTGACCAATGTCTTTTTATGATCTCAGACTGTGCAGGTGATCGTTCAAGCTCGCCTAGGAGAGAAAATATGCACGCGCTCATCATCTTCACCCACTGGCTCAGATTGGGTAAAAATACTTTGGGTTTCTTTTAGAGCCTCGTCGTTTCTGGATTATGGAACTATTAAATGCGCAAATATTAATATTCGATCACTTTTAGTTCAATCTAGCCATCAAAGATATTCCTGAAGTGACGCATGAAGCCAAGAAAGCTTTGGCCGGACAGCTACCCAGCATTGGGCGCTCCATGTGTGTGGAAATCTCACTCAAGACGTCAGAGGTAAGTTTACTTGATTTATGTTATACACGTGTATGCAAATTTTCACCATTGTCTTGCAGTCTTGAATACTTACAAAACAAGCTTCATTTAGCCTGTTTGTTTTTTACCAAATCTGTTGTAGGGGGATTCCATGGAACTTGAGACATGGTGTCTTGAAATGAATGAAAAGTAAGATTTCAATGTTTGCATTCTCAAAAAACACTGCACACACCAGACACTTTATAAAATCAAGGGCTTATCATACATTTTACCTCATGACATGACAATGACTTGATGATGCTGTTCAGGATCTTGATTTTGGTGTTAATGTTTATCTTTACAGGTGTGACAAAGACATCAAAGTCTCTTACACGGTTTATAACCGCCTTTCATTACTCCTAAAGTCATTGTTGGCTATTACAAGGGTGACCCCAGCCTATAAATTGTCTCGAAAGCAAGGCCATGACTATGTCATTTTATACAGGTATGTTCTTGCATTTTACTTGTCCAAGACGCCTACAAAAACACCCAAACATCTGACACAGCCAGTGCTTTACGTGTTACTTAGTAATGTACTGTACTAGGTAATGTTGTTTGTCAGTAATGACCTCTACTGCAAAAATCCTTGGTAGTGTTGTCATAGCTCCACCTTGGAGACCACAAGTATTTCATTTTCATTTGTTAGGTTAGTCGACAGGTAATGTCATTCAGTTTCTGCTACTTTACAGTAGACATGTAGTCTCCACTTTCCCCTTTTAAACACAGATTATGACTATCAACCGATCTTTTCAATGTAATTTAGCAAAAAAAAAAAAAAAGCACTCCCATCAAGTGGGGAAAAATTCCTCCCCTTATATTATCTAGCTTGGTCGCGTTTGCAGTGTCGTTCAAGCCGTGCATAGTTTACTTCTAGTTTGGTATCAGATCTAACATGAATATTTGAATATTCTAAAGTACTTTAGAATACTTTTTAACATACTTTAGTTTTATCAGTGTAGCCTGATAGTCTGATACCTTCACAAAGTTTATGCTAAATCCATTGTTGGCTTTTGAACACATTTACACTGACCCCAATATATTTACATAGAAATATTATTATTGAATATTTTACAGGATAAGAGAAATACCAAACTTTTCAAAATAAATCAGAGAATATAAAGAATGCTTCTGAACTAGGTGGGGGGAGAGGAGGAAGTACAGGAATCAATGTTGGAATTGACATTGATCATGCAGTGAACCTATTTACCAGTGTGTGTTGTTGACGCTGTCTGTTAGAAATTGAGAGATTATAGAGATTGCAGTATTTATCACAAAATTGCATTTTTTCTATTTCTCCCAGAATATATTTTGGAGAGGTTCAGATGGCAGGACTTGGAGAAGGTAATATTTTCCTATGTAGATCTATATTATCCTTAAACCTATTCCCTTTTAACAGTAGGCATATATAGGTTTCTATAATACGTTTTCATCCTTCTTGAAACAGGATTTCAAACTGTACGTGTTGGAGTCGTTGGCACCCCCATAGGCACGATCACACTGTCTTGTGCCTATAGGACAAACCTGGCCTTTATGTCTACACGGTGTAGAGACTCGTATGTGCCTTCCATGTTTAATAACTTTTACTTTGAAATATTCATTATTATTATCAAAAAAGTTTATATTTAAGGCCTGTCCACACTGCCAATAATAACAATAAAGTAGGTCAAGTTAATAAGAATGACAGTGTCTGCACTACATACTATAGTAGCAAGATATGAGGAATGATATTGTTGGTGAGCATTTTCAAATTTGGTAAACTATAGAAATGCGGACATATGATCAGAATCCTCTGATTTTAAGACATTGCATTAATGAACATTAAGAATATTCCTTAATGTCAGGCAGTGTGGATGTTTTACATTGCTATATTTACAGTTGTCTTCATAAGTTATTGTTAGCAGCGTGACAGGCCTTTACTGGATTACAGACTTACAATGCTGACTGCACGGGCTCAGCATTTATGTGTGTATTACGTAACTAAATGAATCAATTTCACTGACTGTTAGGAATGATTTAACTATTGCTTCATGCTGTCAGCTGACGGTGCAGCAAACTGTGGTTGTCTATGGCTTCGGTCAGTCAATAACTGTCTCTGACCCCCAAGTATTAACATAATGATTGTTGTCTTGGGATTATTTTGTATTTTTTTTTTTTTTTTTTTTTTTTTTCAAAATACTAATTTCTACTCTCTAAATCATAGACAATTTGAAAGAACAGCCCCCATCATGGGCATCATCATCGACCACTTTGTTGAGCGTCCCTTTGGAAATGTTGGCCACATGCATCCATGCAACTACAGGTGAGAGTCATTATCCAGTTATGTTGTTTCTTGTTGTGTTTTGCATCCAGCTTGATGGATAAATTCCCCTACTGTTTTAATATGTTACTGTCAAATACCAGACATGATGACATCAAGGAACATGACACAAAGTGTGCTTGTTGCCATACATTCCTTAACTCTGGGCTTGATTCCTCTTTTTTGCACCAACTATTTTCAGTCAAAGGGCTTTTGTCATAGTACAGTGGAAGTTTTCATTGCATTATCTGTTTCTAATATGATGCAAGGGTTCTGCTGGAGTTGAGTGTCTTACTGTATATCTTTGCTCTCAGAGCTCCCGGAGAGGAGGAAGGGGGGGCTTATGCAGGGGTGGAGGATTCCCAGGAGGTGTGCACCACATCTTTCTCCACCTCTCCACCCTCTCAGGTAAGCCCTTCACAGCCCCGCCTCTGAGCATCTCCGTTACACCTGCCACCCGACCAAGTAATTGGTTATTATTCATTTTGTAATGACCATTTCAAAATCCACTTCCCCTCATTTTTCTTCCAAATGGGGCGGATGTTAAATCTTTCCAGCAATTTGATTATTTTCAGTCTATGAACATCCATTCTGTTGTGTAGTAGCATTGAGCAGGGTTCTTAACCCTGGAGTGTTGCTCTCATAACCTCAGACCCATTCACTATACATTTTATGATCTGTCTTTTCTTATTGGTGTGTCCCTCAAGTTTGGTGTTTGGGTATTCAGCCCTTGTCTATCCTGGATTGAAACTATACAATGGGATATAACCCTTGATTTAGCTTTTTACCAATCCACCACATTTGGTGTTCTCCCTCCTCATTCTCTTTTACTGTAAGTGGTGTGTTCATTTCTGTTTTTAGCCCCTTCTTTCTCTCCTCTTTCTCTCTGTGTCTCTGTGCCTCTTTGTACCATAGTGTGTGCTCACTGTAAGTAAGGCCCATTTAAAGACGCCTAAACCTGTTCTGATGGACACTCTGAAGGTCCCGGTGATGGGCTTGGGCTTTTCACACCAAGTGAGTTCCACATGTGGACCCAGGCTTCCCAGCTCAAACACATAGCTCTGGGCATTTGTTGACACCTGCCTGCCCTATGGCCTCCTGTCAAGACCTGACCTAACCTAAGTAGCAACCACATCATTAGTTTCCTAAATGACACCTAGAGATATGATCTGGCTGCCTTTTATTTTGCTCACAAGCGGTTTTGTTTTCCCCTTTTCATCTAGTAAGGGAAAACAAACTAATCACAATAGTTATCTGCTATTGCTCCAGACATCCCTAACCCTAAAAGCTAAACTGTCTGCCACATCTGTCTGATGGACCACTTGTGGCTTGTTATTGTACTAGAGAGACTTGTAATGTTCATTCATTTAAGGTAAGCTTCTGTTCTCTTCATAGCTTCTGACTATACGCTCCCTTTGTATCAAGCTTTGCTACCCTTTGCTACCCCTCTCTACTATTTCTTGTTTGAAACAACTATAGGCTTTAAAAAACACAAAATCTCACCCGTCAATTCATATCATTATGTTTTTCATGGGTTGTGCATTTTGTGTGCCACAGTTTTTTTATTTTTACACATGTCTGTTTTTGTCTTTCTTCGTATTTCTTGTTGTTTCCAGCTCTACAGCTCTCGTCTGTCCTATCAGCCACCCACTCTGGGAGCAGCCGACCTTTGTCATCCTGCCACCTGTAGTGCGGCCCATCCTCACCAGGTAACCTTTCGAGACTAGAGCCAAAGGGCTTGTGTGTGTTCCATCTGCTGCTCTCTTGTTGGCAACAACAACAACCAACAACACCAGCAACATAGTAACCACATAGTAACTTCACCCTGTCTCCCTTCAGTAAAGTAAACATGTAGACTTTATCTGAGATGTTTGTCCATCTGATACAAAACATTGCAGCAATTTGTGGACTGTGTAACCTACTTGCCTCCAGATCTGACAGCATTGACAGCATCAGTCTACCTTCTACCCTAGATGGCAGTGCCTGGAAAGGAGGGTGGTGTCCCCCAGGTGCCCATGCAGCCCTATCACGGTGCCCAGGCAGAACATGGCCGAAGGCCCTCCTGCCCCTCCTCTGACACGGCCCATCATATCCCTGCTACCCCTTCAAGCAGGTGGTTGCCAACTCCCCACACCTTTCTTCAAATAAGTGGTGAAATTAATAGTGCATAAGGACTGGGACCAAGGAATTGTTAAAGCTTTAATGCATTTTTACATCTTTACCCTTTATTAAACTATATATTTTGCAGTGGAGAAGATGCAGAGACATGCTCCAGGAGCAGTGACCTGAAGAGTGCCTCTCCGTCAGACACCTTGGAGACAACATTCACCCGCAAAGTGGGAGCCTTTGTCAACAAGCCCACTACACAGGTGCCAACAACAATCCCTGACTCTATGACATCTATGACACACCTGCATGTTTCAGAAACCTTGAAAGGAAATTGTGCCTAGTTATATTTAGTTTAATTTATACTTGGGTTGCCTTCACACTGGGTCCGTTTAACTGGACCGTACCCGAGTGCGATTACTCTCCCCTAGCCCTGAACCAGCTGGTCTCTGTTCACACATTACATCATACACAGGTTTGCGGACCAGGGGGTCCGTTTATGTCATAAACACTAGCTTCTTTTCACCAATATTGCTTGGCAACATCGCAAAAACAGCAGTTGGAGTAAATAGCATTTAAACTGCAGCAGAGTTCAAACGAACAGTACCCCAGACCACTGTTTTCTAGTGGACCCTGGTCTGGACTGCGTTCACATTAGCAAAAATCACCGAACCATCGGTCCAAACAAACTCTGGTCTGGGCCAAATGGTCTACTGTGAATGCGCCCTTAAAGTAGGTATGCTGTGTATACGTTTTGTGGGAGAAAATATGGTAGAAACCTACAATACTTTTAAGATTTTATGCTATACAGTTTTACTCAGATGTTTAGAAGAATTTCAGAATAATGACACCAAGAAGAACTTTCAGAATAAATTCAGAAGAGTTCCAACAGTTTTCCTCTTGAGGACTAGTAAATTGAAATCCACTGACAAAACATTTTTCTGTGCAATCCAGGTAACAACCGCCAGTCTGGATTTACCATTTGCAGCATTTGCACCCCGGGCCTATGACCTAGAGGAGAATGACCCCATGGTAAATCCATCCCCACTCTTTAAACAGCCTGGTTGCCTGATTCGCCTTATTCACCCGGCGGCCAGAACGAGGCTACAGGGTATGCTTGCCATCACACTTCAGTCCAGCAGATGGTGGTAATGCACTCCGTTTGCAAACCACCAATATAAACTCGAAGAAGGTTACTCTGGCAGCATCTGACACATCTGACCGGGCCAGCGAACCCTTCTTTTTCTGTGAGCTTTTTTTTTGTCAGTTTGCAAATAGATTGAGTGCATTACCACCATCTGCTGGACTAAAGTGTAATGGCAAGTGTACCCTGTAGCCTCGTTCTGGCCACTGGGTGAATAAGACAAATTCTTGTGTATCATTGTTTTACTTTGACAGCTGATTTGTGAAGAACATTAACCACCCTCTCCCCCCAAGCCTCCCCTTGCTGTTAATGTCTCAGCTACCTGCCCCTGTCATTCTTGTTTTTCTGGTCATTCTTGATATTTTACTTTATATACAACCCCAAATTAGAAAAAAAGGGAGATTTTGTCAAATGCAAACAGATTTCACATTCTGAAAACAGAATGTGAAAATCTACAAATCTCTAAAACCAATATTTAGCTGCAAAAAGGACAAAGACAACATATCAAATATTGACAATTACAAATTTGACTATTTCATGGAAAATATATGTTCATTTTGAATTAAAAAAAACTTGGGATAGGGGTATATTTACCACTATGTGGCCTTACCTCTTCATTTAACAAAATTCTGTAGATGTTTAGGAACTGAGGAGACCAGTTGCTAGAGTTTTGAGAATGAAATGTTGTCCCATTTCTGCCCGATATAGGATTTCAGTTGCTCAACAGTATGGGGTATTCTAAATCATGTTTGTCATTCCATGATGCACCTAATTTGACAAAAAAAAAAAGCAAAAGTAGTAAAAAAAGTAATAAAAGACAAGGTAGAATAATTTTCACAGTGATTAATACCCCTACATCTACTTCTAAGAGACCCTGCCTCTCTGGGATGCTCTTTTTCCTACCCAATCATGTTGGCAATTACCTTAATTAGCTGTGAAATATTCCTCCTTTTGGTTCTTTATCATTACACAACTTTTCCAGCATTTTGTTGCCCCGTCCCAACTGTTTTTGAAACGGTATCAAATTTAAAATGAACATATATTTTCCATGAAATAGTCAAATTTGTAATTTATTACATTCTGTTTTTATTTGCATTTTACACAATGTCCCAACTGTTTTGGGGTTGTAATAAAGTACATTCATATGAAGTTACTGTATGATGTGTTCTCGCCCCAGGTCCACCCACCAGACTCTCCAGCCACATCCTCACCTCTGCAAGGCAGCCTGCATTCCCAGGGATCCAGTGAGACTGGAGAGCAGGCACAGGAGGACTTTGTTATGGTGGATTTTGTAAGTGCTCTCTCATTACATATGGACCTGAAATCAACTAGGTACTATGTTTTTAACTAACAGATTGATGTGGACGGTTAGTTGGAAATGTGGGGGACATCTAATCTAATGATGTAGAGTTATGAGGTGGATTTTCTTTGTAGCTTAGATGTGGGCTGAGGAATTTCAAAATGTAGTCAAGGAATCAAGAAAACATGCTTTCAAAATGCAGCTTTCAGTTATCTTCAGCATGAAATATCATTCAGTCAGATATTTAGACTACAAGAAAGACAAGAATGCCCCTTTGTGAAGGATTGTTCTTTTATATCATAAATTATGACTAGGGTGGTCCTATTAATTTTCATTGACAAGTAATAACATGGGAAATGCAAATGCTGGTTTTAATTGGGGCAATTTAACAAAAGCAACACTTTGGTTAAAATCCCATCCCCCAAGCAAATACTCAGGGTTTTTTTAGCATAAAAGTATGCTAATATCAGATGTTAACACTTTCCTGTTGATATATGTATGAGCCATGCCAGTGCCTAGAGGATATGTAACACAGATGAGCCATGCCAAATCCGCAAGTGGTTACAAGTATAACATTGCAGCACTTACAATTTGATCAATGGGAAGTAAAGCCTTACTGTAATATAAAATAGGCTTACATTGCATGGGCCTACAGTGATATGCAGAGAATAAATACAGTTGAATATTTCAAATAATCAAAACATGAACTGCAATAATGGTATACTGTAATTGTCTCATTTGTCTTACCTTTCAAAGTATATTCCCAGTAATCCAGTTTAATAAGTCTTTTGGCTTCGCTGATCTGATGGATCTGTCCCTTTAATCTCTGTCCAGAAGCCAGCTTTCTCCAAGGATGACCTCCTGCCCATGGACTTGGGCACATTCTACAGGGAGTTCCAGAACCCCCCACAACTGGCTAGTCTTACCATAGATGTCAGTGCACAATCTATGGCAGAAGATCTTGTAAGATTATCACATTCAATACTACTTTCAGAAAATAGTGTATGTACAATTATTCCTCTAATGCTTGCAACTGATTTTTTTTTAATCTTCTTTCCACTTTTTTTTCAGGACTCACTTCCAGAGAAGCTGGCTTTATATGAAAAGAATATTGATGAATTTGATGCATTTGTGGAAACCTTACAGTAGGGCCACAATCAACTGTCACTGTCAGCTCCTCTTCCAAATCTGCCAAAAACTACAGTCATTTGTAAACTCTGTAGTAGGGTTTTTTAAACTTGTCCCAGTTTTGGTCATATAATGCAAGACCTCCAGTTGAACAATATCGTTGTAGACATGTAGATATTTCTGAAACAATGAATGTGAGCTGTGAGTGCACATTGAGTTGATAACTTACAAGGATATTTGTTTAAATGAAGAGGGATAATACACCGATTCTTGATTAGGGCCAGAGATTCTTGATTAAAATCAGTACCATTACAGTATATCTCATCCTATCCAACAGCATAAAATATTAAATGGATGTGTTTATTCATCCTTTCTGAGACATCTCGACAAAATTATATGAAAGAATATATGTTCATTGCACTAAACACTATTGCAATGCCAGCCCGTAGACTATTTGCAATGCTTAAACTTAAGTGAAAAATATCAGTTGTGTTAAAAGACTGTCCAAAACTTCACATCATGCCTATAATGAACACTAGTGTACATTACTAAGAGCTTTGAATAGGCTAGTTTGTGATTGTTCACGTCTAACCTGCTTTTGTAATCAGAGAGAAAAAACGTTGAAGGTGTTTCCATGTTGTGTGCTTTTTGTATGTAATTAAAGAGGGAGGGAAATCACAAATGTCTGTCAGATTTAGCTCAGCTAGTGTAAATCGTCATTTACCGTTTCATGATGCTAAAGTGCACATTATTATATTCTATCTTAGACAATTCATTTGAATTCCTAAATAGGGCCCACTGTATGTTCACCTAGACAATTCCTCTGGCTCTCTCCTGCCTTGTCAATATAGCATGTACATGTTGTGTAATAAATTGTTTTATTTCATATCGTGTGTCACATGGGCCCATAGCTTTTCCTCTCAACTTGTCATATGACGGTTACGAAATGTGTTTACCCTACGTTCATAACACACCCTCCTTCACATGTGGGAGGAACCAAACTAGTGTCAACGTTCGCAGCTTCACGTTTTTGTAGTATCAAAGAATGTCCGTAGACGGGCTCTGGTAGTATGAAGTGACGTTGTGTTACATTCAGTTTGGACTGGAAGCACATGACGGACTGTTTACATTTCGTTTTGAGTCAAAGGCATGAAAAAGAGGAGGATTTGGGAGTTCCTGGCTGACCACGAATAAGGTAAAGGGGAAAAAAGGTTCAGCCTGTAATGTAATAAACTCAACGTTAAAACGATTGTGAAGGTTTGATATAGCCTGTGTGAGAACGTTATTAGCTAGTAACTGGTAGCTTTTGGCTTATTGTTAGTTATATTAATTCATTTTGTGCACACCCGTGACTGAATAATATTTTGCCATAGCAGTTTGTTCAAAGATCCTTGATTACTAGCTCCGCTTTAACCCTCTCTGGTTTGTTCCTTCTTGAAACTGACCAAAAGCCCCTATTTGTACGTTTTCCGATCATTTGTTGACTTCATGATATGTGACTTTACCAGAGGTGGACAGTAACTAGCCTACATTTACCGAGTAGCCTACTTAAAGCGATGGTTCTGAGTAATTTCACCCTAGGGTCCTTTGCACCATGACTCCGAGCCAAACACCCTCCCAGAACCTGTTTTCCCTTGGTCGAACCCTGGTCGAGTAGCCCTGTCAGAAACTAATGAGTTTCTGCAGGCGTAATAGAACCAACTTTTATCTCGTAAATGACCCTAATAATGCCCTGAATGGTACGAAACTTCTACAGTATGTTCTTTACTCATAAAACGAGACATTGAAAAGTTTGTAAGTACACCAGGAGTTTATTTAAATAACACTTGCCTGATGGATGCTATTATCTGCTACTAAACCGCTGCGTCGACGTTACTTCCGTGATTTGGGAAAAGCCGGTAAAACTCCTGGCAGGAAGCATGCATAAGGATGTAGATCCAGGAATGCACTAATTGTTCGTAGCACCAGTTTGCAACAATTATTAGTTAACACTAAGTTGTAAACACTTCGGAAAAAAATATATTAAAAGGTCCAAAGGGTGACAAAAGACTTCTCTCATGTCCAGTCTTTAACATGATGGTCTTGCCACGTGCCTGTGTTTTCTTTTTTGACTCATGCTTGTAAATGTATTTAATTTTTGCTTTGTCAATGTATCATGGAATTTGTGCTTAGGTGTATCTGACTCCAGCCTCTATGTCTGTAGTATGAGCCTGAATCAGATCATCCCTAACCTCTTGTGTTGCTTTGCCTGCTGTAGATATGCAAATGAACTCATGTTCCTCTGAAAATGGATTGATCCAATTTCAGTTTCTGTCTCATCAGATCTAACTGTGTAGAATTTTTAAAACTCTTGTAAATGTATGTACTTGTAGATCAAGTCTTGGAAAATAGTTATTATTTCTTTTCAATGGAAATTATTTTAACATCAGATGAAAGACAATTTTAATTATGATAATAATAATAATAATTGTACATAATAATAACAATGTGTAAAGTATGAATTTTCACCAACCAGTTCATCTCATTCCCACATTCTTACTAGTCAAAAGTACAACTAAAATGTATAATGTAGATCATTTTAGCACCTGTGATGCAATTACCATAATTTCCCAACTATTAGCTGCAGCTTATTTATGATTTTGCAAAATTTCTTCAGCTATGAGGTTAATACACGGGGGCAGTTAATATGGTATATGGTTTTGTTTCTTTTAACTTGCATAAAACACTGTCCTGTGGCTTATACACAATACGGCTAATACACAGGAAATTACTGTATGTATTTCATGTGCCCTGGACATTATACAATTATAATATTTATGTTAAGATGGGTACATGTGGTGATGTGAACAATTTTCATATGGTATTCCTTAAATGTAAAGGTAATATGTGAAATTATGATGTTTTGATCTCTTGGAATATCTCTTATGGGTAGTTTCAATAAAATACTAATTTACTGAATTTTGGGGTGTTTCCAAATAGTACATTTACAAATAGTAAATAGCATAGCAATGCAGACCTATGTAATCACTTGTATTTCAAGTCTCTGGTGGGAGGTAGGAAGGTATAAATACATTGATTAATGAGGTAGTGGACATTTCAATTAGTGCTGCAACACGTGTCTCTGAAAACGTAGATTTGCTCATTATTACACATAAATCTTGAATTTTATCAACCAAAATGAAGGGCAAAATCACATAATGATTCAAAATATGTATGCCAACATCAAACACCACATATGCATCAGTAAAAATGGGGTTTGGATTATTTTCTGGGCTCTTATGAGTGGTTTAACAAAAAAAAAGCCAATAGGCGGAATTTCCTTTTTTCAAATCAGAGGTCAACTTTGAAGGCCTGTACAGCCACAAAGCTACAAGATCCAACTTGCTATCATACCATTTTATACTCCAGAGATATGTAGCTTTCAGAAAAATATAGTGAGAATTTACCCCCCAAGTCGTAGTGACACGCCCCTTTTTGGGCCTGTGGCTCATGGACTAACTAGGCTATGCTGGCGACCCAAATAAAATCTCCTTTGGGAACCAATGGCTTACAGTATCAAGCGGAAAGCGCGAATGAAGTGGACACTTTTAAATGGAACCCAACCCACTGTACAGTAGCTCAAGGTCTGTGGCTAAAGCAGCCATAATGAAAGTGTTATCATTGTTTGGATACTTCACACACACATGTTTTTTAATCGCATAGACTATAAATACCAAGCTGGAATCAAAGCACACCGACTCCCCTCTCACACCCTAAACACGCACTTTGAACAAACAAAAAGCATCTCAGTCTCACGGTAGCCATAGGCAAAACTGTATCGGACCGGCAGCTTCACAGAAGAGAACTTCTGACGGCAAATTTGAGGAAAAGTTGGTAAACCACCCTTCTTACCTAATTTGAGGGTGCTGATTCTGAATATTTTGTTTACCAAGCTCAATTCTGAGTTCTAAGCCGCATAATCAGCATTTTAACATAAAATTTGCTTATTTTTCCCTAAATTGGGTTGATTTCAAAAGTAATCACTAAAACCAAATAAAAGTGTTCTCTAAATACATGTTTGAGCATTAAAGAGGCCATACTATAGTTTATTAATGTATTTAATGGGAACATGATTACAGTTAACATGTAATAAACTCGGAAATTCTAATTAAAACACAACCATATTTTTATTGCTAACATAGTGAGTCACTCGTGGTGCTAAATGCATTTCATCACAATAACAAATTACACAGATAACCTTCAACTCAGAATATATCCTACAGTAGGCCTACATATGAACTTAGATAGCGGGAATAAGCCTAATGCAGAACTGCATCTACCGTCAGCAACAACCGACAAGTAAAAAACATTTTACTTCTAGTAACACTGGATTTGGTATGTGTGCTTGCCTCCATACTAGAGCTTGATAATGTGCTCTTCTAATATGCCATTGAGCAGCATCACTTGTTGGTGGTAGAGCCTCCGATCCTCGACATCTAGAAAACAGAGTGGCTCTGTCATAGTGTTGTCATGATACCAAAATTATGACTTCGATACAATACCTGCCATAAATATCTCGATACTCGATACTGAAACGATATCCAAATCCTAAAATATCTGGAAAAAGAAAGGACGCAGGCCTCCTCCAAGTGTATTAAGTCATTTGTGTTGAATTTGGTGCACTTTTGGTCAATTCTGGGTTTTAAACTTTTAAACTTCATACATAATTATTATTTTTGTAGTCAGTAAAATAGTAGTTTGTGTGTGATTATGTCCTTTATTGTTTGTTATAGCTCATTTATATTGTGTGATGTTTTGGCAATAAATTACCTTTAAATAGCCAAAGTAGGCTAAATCATGGTCAGTGTTCAAATTACTGCATGCCAATCACTTAATGCTATGCAGAAGAGCCTAATCTTTAGGCCATCTGATGTAGGATAGCCTAGGCCTTCCTGTGTTTATGGGATTTCTTTGACAGTTGCAAAGGGAAAAAAGTGAAGATAGTCTTCTTTGCTCCCTGTGTTATTTAATAAGTATGTGTCAACCACTCTTTGGGTCTTAATCAGATAGGCCTACACCATTATTACATTACATTACATTACATTACATTTGGCTGACACATTTTTAACCAAAGCGACTAACAACATGGTAACAGTTAAGTTTTAAAGCAATTCTCTCAACAATTTTAGGACAATTTAAAAACGGTAGAGTACAGTAAGAATAAGTGCATCAGTGAGTGCTGTTTTTAAACAGTTGAGTGTCAGTTCATGATGTGTGGTAAGTGCTAGGATCAGCAAGACTTGTTGTAAGTGGTGCTATGAAAGGAGATGTTCCCTAAAGTGCTGGGTCTTCAGGAGTTTTTTGGAAATGGAGAGGGATGACCCTGCCCTTGTAGGTACTGGCAGTGTTCCACCAACGAGGAACAGATGAGAAAAATTTGGATTGGCCTGAGCGTATCTGTTGCAATATCTGTGTGCATTCCTACATTAGGTCTATTTCTTTGATAGTCAACATAATTTGCTACCACATAACAAATACCAAATAACAATACAAAAGTTTCTTACAAACTTTCCTGCATACTTCTTAAATGTGCTGCAGTCAGATGGGCGTCCTAAAGACATAACTCTTGAGCATCTATTACCAGTGTTGAATGAGCAGTTTTTGCAGTGATCACTACTGGACATTCCACATTGCTAGACAGCACCTGAGTGAGAATAAGACTTATTTCCACTTCACAAATAACCATCGCTATCTGCAATTGCTACAGTACAGGGACATTAATCAGTTCATAGCTGAGGATTCATTCTAGGTCCACTTCCCTGTCAGCATCATATGCAGTAATGATGCACTGGAGAATGTTTCTTTTTGTTGCACTATAAAGGATATCTTGTCTAATTTTTTTGCAAATAATGCAATCTCCATAGCACTCTTCAGCAACCCTCAAATATGCACACTCTTCCATTTTTTGCATGGCTGGAATTTGAATGATAAAGAGCACCAGTGCGATGTTTTAACTAGGCAAGCACAGTCGCCTTTACAGTAAAAAAAATACAGTGTAAATCCTCTGTAAAGACTGACAGCTGTTCTTAATAGTTAGTGACAAAGTACTTTCTACAGAAAAATGAGCAGTCACCTACTATTTTATCAATTTATTATCAAGGAATCTATTTAGCTTCTAAACGTCATACTGAATTTTAGCTATTATTTCAATTTATATTTGAATTTTAGCTTATTTTCATTTCCTACATGAGGGTCATTGGGGTAATTCCTGTCCTGTCCTACAACATATCTGATACATAAAGAGTATATTAATGCCTTATTTTTTGCAATTCCTATGATATCTGATGGCAAAACCAAAAAGTATGTGAATTATGCTAATTATCAAGCTAAAAACTCAAAATTGAGCTTGGTAAACAAAATATTTGAATTCAGCACCCTCAAATTGTGTGAAATAGCCCCTTTACCGACTTTTCCTCAAATTTGCCAACAGGACTTTTTCTGAACGTTCTGCTCTCCCTCTATGTAACATTTGTACTAGATCATCCATTGCAAAGAATGATTTTTGTAGCACGTAAAACAAATATGTGTAGGTACAGCCCTGCCCTGGATACATCTCTCAACGTGCGCTCTAAAACATTTGGTTTAAATGGAGATGTAGATCATCACGTGTGCGTTAATAAATCTACATTGCGGCGAGTTGGCACAAATTATTCACTTTGACAAATGTAGTTTCAGTCCTAGTTACTTTACTTTGGGCCATGCTCTTCCTTACTTGAATCACCTTTGAAAATAGAGGATTGAAGTAGCCTATGGGTGTTTGGGAATGAACGTTGACTCAGATGCTTTTTGAGACTTTGAGCAGAAATGTCCCAGCCCGGTGTTTAGGATGCATCATAGACAGGTTATCTTTTAGGTAGCCTATATATTTTACATTAAAAAACCATCACATAGCGAACGTGTTGTGGCTAACTCACTTAGCTCCCCAAGGCTGCGTGCTCAGTCCGCTGCTCTTCACCCTGCTGACGCATGACTGCACTGCAACCTACAGCAACAATCACATAGTGAAATTTGCTGACGACACAACTCTGGTGGGTCTCATCACCAAGGGCGACGAGACTCAATACAGGTTGGAGGTCGACCATCTGACCACGTGGTGCAGGGACAACAACCTCCTGCTGAACGTCAGCAAGACCAAAGAGATTGTTGTTGACTTCCGGAGAGGTCACACCCAACACCTGCCACTGACCATCGACGGTGCTGTGGTGGAGAGAGCGAGCAGCACCAAATTCCTGGGGGTGCACATCAGTGAAGACCTCTCCTGGACCACCAACACTGCATCACTGGCGAAGAGAGCTCAGCGCCGCCTGTACTTCCTGCGGAAACTCAGGCGAGCAAGTGCTCCACCAGCCATCATGACCACATTCTACCGAGGCACCATCGAGAGCATCCTCTCCAGCTGTATCGCTGTGTGGGGCGGAAGCTGCACTGAATACAACAGGAAAGCCCTGCAGCGCATAGTGAACACAGCTGGAAGGATTATTGGTGCTTCACTCCCCTCCCTGAAGGACATTTACACCACCCACCTCACCCGCAAGGCGACCAAAATTGTGAGTGATGCAAGTCACCCCGCTCACAATCTGTTTGATCTACTGCCCTCTGGGAAGAGGTACAGAAGCCTGCACTCCCGCACTACCAGACTCACCAACAGCTTCATACACCAAGCCGTAAGGATGCTGAACTCTCTCCCTCCTCTCCCCCCTCCACCCTCAGCTACATAACATCCTGGACATTGGACCCAAAATGGCCGCCTGCACTACTCCACTTGCACACTTGCACACTTGTACACTTGTACACTTTACAACTGGTGTTGTTGTCCTGAAAACACAACACTTCTGCTGCTCTTACATAACTTGCACCACTATGTCACTTTCTTCTTACTTAGGTCAAACAGAACTACCCAAGCCTTTTATTGGCCTGTATTTGCACTAGTATTTTTATTGACTGTCTATGCACAATTTCAACCACATTTTGCTGCTCTTATTTTTTCATTATTATATGTGCCCTCTTATTTACTTATTTACTTACTTTTTTATTTACTTATTTACTTACTTTTTTGTTTACTTGAATGTTATGTTTGTCTGTGGACCTAAATTGGTAAAATATGTCTTGTCTTCACCGTGGGATAGTGAGAAACGTAATTTCGATCTCTTTGTATGTCTGGAACATGTGAAGAAATTGACAATAAAGCTGACTTTGACTTTGACTTTAGTAGCCTAGGTTATGGTCATAAGCAAATGAGATGACAGTCGAAAGATACAATTAGTGCTGCTATCAATTTGCTTGGTATAACCGCATAGTTTTCTACAAATGCAATCAAATTGGCCTCCATCACTCAACCAATGCTAACGGTAACATTATTGTACCTAGGTCATATAGCTATTGATATAAGATTAACGTACCTGCAGTAAAAACCAAGCATGTCCGATAAACATTCTCAGATTTATTTCGGCTTCAAGAACAAATGGGAATTACATTTCATGTGAAAATCGTCCTATCCTTATTAGACGTTCTCTGCGGTAAACTACAGTCCTTGTAGGAACAAGTTCCAACAAAATTACGTCTCACTGCAACGATGCGCCATCTGGTGGACAAACGACTACGTATCGCCAATACTGGAAATGCAGCCATGATGATGATGATGAATATTTGGTTTTCCTTTAATCCTACTGAATTTGTAATTATGTATCGGCCGTTCTAATTGCCGGTACCGATAGTATGTGCTGTGCCTGTGTGTGTGTGTGCGTGTGTGTGTATTATGTACTATGTGTGCACCACCATCTACAGGCCAATGAGTGTACAGTCACTAAATGTACACATAACTTAAAATTTTTTAGACCCCCCCCATGGATGATATTCTACGAAACTTGGCATACCCCCAGAGAATGCCAGGTTAATTATACACATAAAATGTAGTGCAGTTCTGAACATCTTAACTGAAGAGAGGGGCGATTAAAGCAGAATGATACTGCATTTTCATTTTTTACCGGGGGGGGGGGGGGGGGTGCAAATCACAAATGAGTGATTATGGGCTAGGTTGATGTGGGCCCTTGAGACCAACATACCATAAAAATTTCTTCATCCTCGGTGCCACGGTTCAGGTAGTTATTTAGGAAAAACTGCATTTTTTGGGTTTCGGGGGGCCCAGCGCGGAGGGGGAGTGGCCCCCGGGGACCAAACTAAATTTTTCCGTAAAAGTCTAGTGGGGCTACATACCCACCAAATTTCATGTGCCCCGGTGTTTCGGTGTCCCGGGTATCGTTGACCAAAAATTCAGGAAGTAGATGACAGAAAAAAAAGGATAAAAAAAAACTTTGACAATCATTATATGACATAATAAACTGGTGTACCTACAAACTTTTCAATGCCTTGTTTTATGAGTAAAGAACATACTGTAGAAGTTTTGTACCATTCAGGGCATTATTAGTGGGGTAATTTACGAGATAAAAGTTACGCCTGCAGAAACTCATTAGTTTCTGACAGGGTTACTCGACCAGGGTTCGACCAAGGGAAAACAGGTTCTGGGAGGGTGTTTGGCTCGGGGTCATGGTGCAAAGGACCCTAGGGTGAAATTACTCCGAACCATCGCTTTAAGTATGATTTTTGATCTTTACTTGACTTGAGTATTAATATTTTTGGAAACTTGTGACTTACTCGACTACATTTGAAAGATAAATATTGTACTTTTGACTCCACTCCAAGGCTAGTCATTACTTTTAACCACATTTGATTCTTAAATGCAATAATGCATCTTGAAGTAATTATTTTCAATAGTTCAATTTGAACTTTACGGAGCCCCTAAGGGGACAAAAAAAATCTAAAGTTTAGTTTCATGTGCTCGCGAAACTTTCATGTGCATGTGAAACATTCATGTGCGCAGATGCAGTTTCACGTGAGCCTTTTTTGAAAAGTCTGGGGGAAGAGTGGAGAGGAACAGAATTCAAATTGCTTGAAGTCCAGTTTGATGTTTCCACAACTTTCTACCAGGAGATTTTAGAGCCCACAGTGTCAAAACTGCTAGTAACTGGTTTCCCAATCATGGTATTACTGTGCTTGATTGGTCAGACAACTTTGAACCCCATAGAGTATCTATGGGGTATTGTGAAGAGGAAAATGAGGGACACCAGACTCAACAATACAGACGACCTTAAGACCTATCGGCTTGAAATATTTCAGTTTATATGTAATGAATCTAGAACATGAAAGATGAAAGAAATAAATTAGGGGGGGAAATTTACTTTTCTATATTCTAATATTTTGAGACCTACCTGTACAATATTAGGCCTAGTGGCCTAGTAGCCTTTTGCAGCGTCATAAGGCGTTCTAATAAGGTTGAACGCCGAGGTGTGGCAGAGTACGGAACCCAGGACGTGTCATTGCAAGATATTTTTTGTGTATATCCAGAAAATGTGCGCTCATGTACTAAATTGTGTGCTCATTTTATTCAATTGTGCTCTCAATTTACTAGATTGTGCTCTCAATTGAGCAACTTAAGTAATTGTGCACAGGTTTTACTAAATAATTTGCTCATTTGACTTAATTTTTGTAAAATGATTGCACAATTTAGTAAAACTTGTGCATGATTTAGTAAATTGCGTGCTCGATTTAGTAAAATATGTGCCTGCTTTACTAAATTGAACGCACAATCTAGTAAAATGAGACTGCAATGTAATAAAAAAAAATCTTGCAATGACATCTCCTAGGCTCCGTACCAGAGAAACAACGGGCTTGTTTAAAACTCCTCAGCCGCAGAACAATGACCTCACATCCAGGACGCTTGGGTCATACGTGGGAGCACTGGCATTGGGATGCGGAGGCCAAGTCCACGGCTGTCCAGCTGTCACCGTGCCAACAGGCTGTTTACTTTCACACTAACATGCTCTTGGAGAGTGAAGGATCCGCAGGGGTCCGTGGTACCAAAGGTGAGGTCACATAGATCTATAGGCTATAACATTATGCTATGCAGTTGTGTTTCTGTTGATACACTGGACAATGTTGTCCCAACTAAACGTCTGCATCCATACAACTGTAAAGAAAGCTTGAGATGAAATAAGTTATTACAGGCCTATATCAAAAAAGTGTATGTATATCACTCAGTCAAAAGGAAGGGTTCTTTCAGTTCAAACATCTGATAATCCTTTAAATTTGGCAATCCTGCAGATTGTATGCATACAATTAAAATGTTTAGAGCATCCTCTGGCCACTATCTGCAATAAAGATTGTGAAGTTAATTAAACAAATTGAATGGATTTTGGTTTTCAGGTTTCTGTTATGGAGAACATTACTGGGAGATAGAGTTCATCGAGCCTCCATATGGGACTTCTGTGATGGTGGGGTTGGGGACAAAGCAGGCTCTTCTGCACTCTGGCAAAACGCCATTTCTTAACCTATTAGGTGAGTCTGTTCTGTTTCTTCTTGTCATCATGGCACACTGTTGATCAACCAGTCAATCAGTTCATCCATAAACATTTACCAACTAGAAAATAATTGCCATGTCATTGAATGAAAACATAGGAAAAAAGAGATGTATAAATATATAGTTTATCAACAAGTTTCAGGAGTCATCTGTATCATAATTTAAAAAGATGATGTGCTATATGGTCTTTGTCCCAAAGGGCTATATTTGTGTTACTCAATGTGTGTTCTGTAACTGCTCAGGTATGGATGGGGAGAGCTGGGGTCTGTCTTACAAGGGCTCTCTCTGGCACAATGGCAAGAGTAAAAAATACACAGAAGCTTTTTATGATAAAAGCACTGTTATTGGTGTGTTGCTGGACCTTGAATCTGGAGCACTGAGATTCTACCGCAATGGAATAAGCCTTGGGCTTGCCTTTACTGGTCTAGATAAGGTAGGGGTCAAATACCATTCTGCAAAACAGCCAACATCAAGCCAAAGTGCACATACTTTACTGAGCAGCTTGCATGCCTCATTTCCTGGCCATATTATCAGTAACATTAACGCATTAAACTACACAGGTGAACATTAATTTGTTAAACTTTACTCCATACAGGTGGCCAGGCCTCTATACCCTTTAGTGAGCTCCACAGCTCCTGAGACAGAGTTACGGTTGGGGCTGCGCACCCATCGTCTAACTTCACTCCAGGATTCCTGCCTCCATGTCATATCTAAAAGCATTAGGCCTCAGGCCCACCTCGACTCACTGCCTTTACCTCTGTCTATGTGTGAACAGCTTCATATTACCACAAACACAGGACAACATCAGAAGCTGTTTGGTCAAGTGTAAGAGAACCTCTCAAATACATCATGACTCTACACCCACACAACTCACACAACACTATTGCTACAGTCAATCAGAAACTGGTGCCATTATTTCTGAAGGGTAATTTGGCCATTGAGTTCAAATATCAACAATTTTTCTCCAGTATTGGTGACTCTATCTTTAAGGGTTATAAACATGTATATTGTCGTCAGTAGTAGCATTATTTTTAATACTGTTATGGCCAGCTCAGGAACTGCAACATAAAGTGAAGATGGACAACAGAGTTTATCAACAATAGAGAATTTCATTTCAATAAATAATCATTCAGGTTACAATCTAGGGGTTGAATATAAGTAACACACAAGAGCATGGTGTCCTCAAGTGTGGGGAGAAATGCAAGCCTTCTCTGAAGAAAAACCCATAACCTTTTTATCCACACCTTCTCAGGTATAGAGAATTAAGCTGATTCTGCCTAAAGGCTGATGCTGTGCCATTGCAAGTGGGGGTGCAAAGTATGGAGCTAAATTTGTCTCAATAATATTTGTATATGCGCAGAGGGGGATCCACAAATATTTCTTGATTTGCATGTGTGTTTTGATATCTACAAATAAAAAAATATATATTTGTAACTCGTATATTGATTTTTACAAATATAGATGTGCATTTGTAAATAAAATGCCATTTGTAAAAACGAAAATTTGATTTGTGAAATGTGATTCTGCATTTGTGGATCACCAGCACACGCATTCTTCGCTTTCCAAAGTTACATATTTTTGAGACGTTCTTCACATATCATGTCAAATACCCTAGCAACAGCCTAGCAACCATGTCAAATACCCTAGCAACAGCCTAGCAACAACTTATACAGTTACAACCTAGCAACCAACATAGCAACCAATGAGTTTAACCTAGCAACCAGCCTAGCAACCACCACAACTGACCTAGCAACAGCCTAGCAACCACCTCAAGTACCCTAGCAACAGCATAGCAACCATGTCAAATACCCTAGCAACAGCCTAGCAACCATGTTAAATACCCAGGCAACAGCCTAGCAACCACTTCCACAGTTACAACCAAGCAACCAATATAGCAACCAATGACTTTAACCTAGCAACCAACATAGCAACCACCACAACTAACCTAGCAACAGCCTAGCAACCACCTCAAGTACCATTGCAACGGCCTAGTAACCATGTCAAATACCCTAGCAACAGCCTAGCAACCACTTCCAGTTACAACCTAGCAACCAATATAGCAACCAATGAGTTTAACCTAGCAACCAGCATAGCAACCACCACAAGTACCCTAGCAACAGCATAACAACCACCATAACTACCCTAGCAACAGCCTAGCAACCATGTCAAATACCCTAGTAACAGCCTAGCAACCACTTCCACTGTTACAACCTAGCAACCAACATAGCAACCAATGAGTCTAACCTAGCAACCAGCATAGCAACCACCACAAGTACCCTAGCAACAGCATAACAACCACCATAACTACCCTAGCAACAGCCTAGCAACCATGTCAAATTCCCTAGCAACAGCCTAGCAACCACTTCCACTGTTACAGCCTAGCAACCCTAGCAACAGCCATGTCAAATACCCTAGCAACAGCCTAGCAACCATGTCAAATATCCTAGCAACAGCCTAGCAACTATGTCAAATACCCTAGCAACAGCCTAGCAACCACCACAACTTCAACCTAGCAACCACCATAGCAACCAACAGGATTACCTAAGCAACCAGCATAGCAACCACTTAATTTGGCATAACAACCAACATATGTACCCTAGCAACACTATTGCAACTATATCTGCATTATTTGTTTTTACTCTGTATGATATTTTACATCATATTTTTTGCATTTTCATGCACTGTATTTCCTTCAGGAAATGCTTTTCTAGTTCTTCTTCTTCTAACGTAGTTAATGCAGCTTCAACCACTTAACGTAGAAACTTCATTCAAACTATGTTACGTAGGTCTTACTTATGACATGTGGGCTTTGTATTTTTCATCTTTGTAACTTTTATACTTTTTAAACTATTAATTAGTGATGACATCACAATAGAGCCGTTAAGCAATTAGAATCCTATGCCAGGTGGTCATGCCACCTGGCTCAACTGCCAGTCTCAGGCTTTAAGCATACAAACTGGCTCTATTAAGACTACACACCCTGTTCAACTGTTCCTCTGCCAAAAACTGTTTCAAAATAAAAGTCCTCACTACAATATTTCACTGTTAAACAATTTAACCCTTTAAACTACTGAACTTTTTAACTGGTCAGCCATTGTAACTGTTACTTGTCATCAACTATGACTCCTACCCACTGTAGCTAGTTAGCATGGTTAGCATAGTTAACATGTTAACATTGTTAGCATTTTTAGCAAAAATGCTAAAAATGATTAGCTAAGTTAGCTAAGTACCATGGTTGGCATAGTTAGCATGTTAGTTAGCATAGTAAGCATAACTGCTAAAAATGATTAGCTAGGTTACCTAAGTCACATGGTTAGCATAGTTAGCATGTTAGTTAGCATAGTTAGCATGCTAGTTAGCATAGTTAGCATAACTACTAAAAATGATTAGCTAGGTTAGCTAAGGGCTTCTACATACTCAACGCACCCGACCGGTAGTGCGAAAACGTGACGTCAAAATGACGTAGATCTTGCTGGCGCGCAAGGATTTAACCCAGGTAGCGCGAGGTAGCGCACCACTCATTTTTTTTCAGACGAGCGCGACAAAGCGGAAACAGGAAGATGGACTAGTTCGAGGGCAAGCGAGAGTTGCATTGTTTTGTTACAGTCGTGAATTTGTAATAGTTTGCTGGATAGGTTAACAAGCGAGAGTTGCAACACATGGAATTAAGAGGAAAGAATAGAAACAATTTATTTTCAAACAAAGGATATCTATTAAGGCCTGAACAAAATCTCTTTCCACTTCAGGAAATAACACAAACTCAGCCAGCTGCTAACTAGCTAGCCAGCTAACTAAACTGTTTAAATTATTAAAATTTCCCTCGGGATGACTAAAGTATCTATCTATATATCTATCCATCTATCTATCTATCTATCTATCTACCTGTGCACACACCTTGGAAACTAGATGATAATGATGATGGTAGTTGTGAATAGTAGCAACCAAAGTACCATCACAGAGGCTAGCTACTAGTGTTTCTTACTGCAGCTTCTTCTGCTGTGTAACGTAGTTAGCGTTAATATTTTCACAACAGTGACACCTCTGTATAAATGGTTACGGCGCTTCTGTGACGTCACATTGTCGCGCTACAGGTCGGGTGCGTTGAGTATGTGGGACGTTTAAGTCACATGGTTAGCATAGTTAGCATTTTAACATTGTTAACATGCTAGTTAGCATAGTTAGCATAACTACTAAAAATGATTAGCTAAGTTAGCTAGGTCACATGGTTAGCATGTTAGCATTGTTAGCATGCTGGTTAGCATAGTTAGGTTAGCATGCTGGTTAGCATAGTTAACATAACTACTAAAAATGATAAGCTAAGTTAGCTAGGTCACATGTTAGCATTGTTAGCATAGTTATCATTTTTGACAAAACTATTAGAAAACATTAGCTAAGTTAGCTAAGTAACATGGTTAGCATAGTTAGCATTGTTAGCATAACTGCTAAAAATAAATAGCTAAGTTAGCTAAGTCACATGGTTAGCATGTTAGCATTCTTAGTATTTTAGCATACCTGCTATAAATTATTAGCTAAGTTAACTAAGTCATATAGTTAGAATTGTTAACATAGTTAAGTAACTTGGTTAGCATTATTATCTTTGTTAACATAGTTAGCATAACTGCTAGCAAACATTAGAGCCACTCCAACTGTCAGTTATCGTCAACTATCCACCTATTTAACTGTTCAGTCATTCCAACTATATTAAACCTCATCTACCTAGCAACCAATATAGCTTGTATTTACTCTGTATGATATTTTACATCATATTTTTGAATTTTCATGCACTATATTTCCTTCAGGAAATGCTTTTCTAGTTAGTGATTGATAGCCTATCTTATGCGCTGTGTTTAAGCAGGCCGTGAACAAAGGGTTAACTTATAGCCTACAGGTAGAAAAAAGAAAAAATGGTGATAATATAACGTTAGCTAAGTTAGTTTGCCTGCTAGCTAGCTTATTAGTAGGCTATACAGTCTCTCAATGGGAATTTATGTGATCTATTTACCAGTGCAATAGCTACTTCTGTCTAAATAATAGGCCTATTTACCTCTCTTTATTCAGTGTAAACTTGGAAAAAGATCAATTGGGCCTTTCACACGGTCAGTTCTTGCAGTTCATTACCAAGTAAAAAAAAAAATGCATAAAACCGTCAGTTTGTAATGTAGGCCTACAAGAAATGTGGTAGCACAGTGATTAGAGGAGTGAGCTCTGACCCCACGGATTGTTGGTTCAAATCCAGGCTCAGCGCAACATTTCATATACAGTTCCAATTCTATGAGCCCACCTGAACAGCTGTTTTAACGTTGCCAGCTGTTGTTTTTTTTTTTACTCGGTAATGAACTGCAAGAACTGTGAAAGGTTGCTAGGTAACTATAAACAAACTCAAAGATCATAATTCTTGATTTCGCTTGCAAACTGATGGTTTTATGCATTTACTAAACAATTATCGAAATTAAACACCACTTTTCCATCAAAAAGCTTGTTGTAAAAGGCATAACTTGTTAGATTTAAGAACTAGGTTCGCTAGCTCTGTGTGTTATGAGCAAAGAATCTTTAGTTATGAGTCAGTTTGTGGATGTCAAAACACGAATGCAAGTCTAGAAATATTTGTGGATGTCGCCATCTACTGGATTGCGATTTCTGTGTGCCGGTGAATTAAAGTAGGCCTATTTACGTGTGGATTTGTGTGACTTTCATGTGAAGAACGTCTCAAAAACACGTAACTTTGGAAAGCGAAGAATGCGTGTGCTGGTGATCTACAAATGCAGAATCACATTTCACAAATGAAATTTTCAGTTTTACAAATGGCATTTTATTTACAAATGCACATCTATATTTGTAAAAATCAATATACGAGTTACAAATATGATTTTTTTTATTTGTAGATATCAAAACACACATGCAAATCAAGAAATATTTGTGGATCCCCCTCTGCGCATATACAAGTATTACTGAGACAAATTTAGCTCCATAGGCAAAGGAGCGTAACCATATGTACTGTATGTTCAGGGGTCCACTCCATTACTGCTTTCTTTGGAAGCACAATGCCATAGGCCACATTTCCAAAGTGTACTTCTTATTTATTTCAATTTTGTATGCCTTCATTTTTCTGCGTTAGTGTTTTTTGTTAGGATGAAAAAATTGTTAAGGTGTCTATGGTGCTATTTAGCCATTTCTATTTCTACAACTCAGCATACACAAAAACTGAATATCAAATGAAGTCTCTGCCAACAGTATTTTTAAAACAAATGTATAAATGTATGTGATTATTGGATTTTAGGTGTATTATGTTGATAATTGTGCCATTAATTGTTTGCCATGAATTTCCAATAAAATAGTACTTGTTAATCATCTATTACATTATCTTCTAAGGTTGAAAGTATAGAACATGGAATTTGAATTTTAACGAAATATATCTCTATTGCAAGGAGTCCGTGATGACATGACAATGTTCCTAGTGTCTTTGTATAAGAAACAGACCACCCATGTTTGTTGCCAAAGAGCACAATGTTCTCATCTGACCAAAAAATACCAGTCAATGTACCAGTGGTTAGCTAACTGACCACTGGTGATAGTAAAGGCATTTCCACTAATCTGTTGACATGTCTTGAAGACTGGGTGATCTCATGAGGCTACTTTTGCTCTACATCTTCTACAGTGATTCTTGGATATGTTGCCCCTCTTTCAATCCTCACTATGTGGGGGAAAAGTAAACATGTAGCCTGGCGAGCCAGACCCATTAAAATGTAGGGTCTGGGCACTCACCGTTCGCAGTGCTCAGTCCGAGGGGCGGGATAATCAGTTGTCTTTCAAATTCCCTCTGCACGCAATAGGACGCAATAGGATATTTGTTTTCAAGTAGCAGGGAATTCAAGCCAAATCGTTGCAACTCTGCCATCAATCATTATGTTACGCCCACCAAACGACTCTAAACACGATTTCAATGCCCTGATTAAGTTTCGATTTCTGGAGCTCACAAGCCAACGGAGAGTTGCTAGACTAGCCCTGGCAGCAAGGGGCACGTCTAGATTTCTAGGCTAGTAAACATGGGGACTTTTCAATGATTGCCTTATATGCACATTTTCAAGTAGCTGTTTTTATAGTCATTCCTTGACTTAAGTCAAGTCAACACACTTATATTGCATGTCTGAATGGTATAAATGGTGCTAATAAAAAATAAAGTCAACAAACTTGATTTGTGTGTTCTCTGTCTTTCCCAGGTTGAAAACTGACTAAATTGAGCCTTTGTGTTGCCTCATATTTACCTCAGTGAAACAGGAAGTCATGGAATATTGCATGAAAGTTCCTGTACTCTGATCTGAACTTTAAAAAGTGAAATGAAAGTGGAAAAAGGCTAATTGAAGCAGTTTTGAGTAAAACCAGAATATGCATTTACAGCTGAATAGCAGATATAGCAAGCCATTCCATTTTGTGTAACCTTTAGCGAACCTATAAGGAATGTTCCCTTAATGTTACTTGTTTTTTGGATCTCACCCCTATAGGAAAATCTGTTGTGTGAACTTACATAATGTGTAGCTTTGCCAGTCAAAGGGACTCCTGTGCTATGGATGCCTTCCAGAGCGTGCTACCAAGAAGCATTCCCACAGCATAATGCCAACAGCCTTCTTCTGAACTACTTGTACTTCTTGTGAGCTTGAAGTCGTCCATGTCTTGGGTGAACTCTTGTCAAGATTTAGTATGAGCTTTTCCCTCCCATGAATCTTTGATTGGTGAAGAACCATGGGCAAAAGTTGTTGTATGCAAAGTATCTTCCATCTCAGCTGCTGAAGCTTATAACTCCTTCTATTCAGAGTTGTCATAGGTGTCTTGGTGGCCTCCCTCACCAGTCATCTTCTAGTCACTGAGTTTGTGGGGATGATTATTTTACATTATGTATTTCTAATTAATTGATATGACTTTGTAGAAGTATACTGATTCCTATAATAATATATACTGCTCAAAATTAAGGGAACATTTCAATCACTAGATCGGTACTCTGACACTGTTTGGTTCTGAGCACAAGTAAAACTTTTGAAGCGATTGCTTTATTTTGCAAGAACTGTCAGACATTCTGTGAATGTAGTTTGAGAATGGAGAAACGGAAAAAAATGTGTTTTAACAATTGTGGAAAACTGTAGGTGTTCCCTTAATTTTTTTGAGCAGTATATAATATTAATGTCATTAGAAAACATTTTACCAATGTTAGCTGAAACTTCATTTCTATCTAGGAAAAGGAAACACTACATGGGCTTTGTCCCTATTCTTTCTGCAGTGTGTCACAGTTCTGCATGGGTGCAGCCCCTGCGTTATCTGCTCGCCAGGATAGCAGTAATCAGGGTCTGAATCAGTGTGGTCCATGTAAGATGGACTAACTAACACCATCTCTTGACAACCTGGAAGGATACTGAAACCCTGACTATTTGCTTTAGAGCAGCTGGTGTATCTTTATGTGAAGGCATGCTGTCTCCTTTGATTCACATCATGATAAATAAAACTGTTTTAATGTTTTCTTACCATTGCCTGACTGGATCTTCATCTGTTTTGTGTATCAAAATTGAAGTAATTTTCTCTGTAAAATCATATCATACAGCCACAAAATTCCTGAAGGGACATATGCGAAGCATTCTTGGTATGCACCAGAAAGTTTCAGATGTCTACCAGAAACTCAAAACCCTTGTAAGTTTCTGGTGTGCATACACATTTCTGGACAAATGTTCTTACAGGGGCTCCATACACAGTCCTAACAACTGTTTTTTCTTCTACTTCCCTCAAATTCAATGTTCATTTTTTTTAAGTTATCTATACTCTGTAAGAAATAAATTAAGCAAGTAACTGGGCCATGCTATGAAGGTATTTCTATTTCTTCTGGCAAATGGTCTTATAATCTATAATGCTAATCAGATGGTAAAAGTCAGTAATAAAAAGTACAATCAGTTTTTCACCTTTTATAGTTTATTTATCTTTGAATTCACTTACCACAGATGATGTACAAAACTAGAATTTCAAAAGCCAAACATTATAATTGAATAGCCTTGATGCAAACAAAGATCTTCGCATAAAGAAACACTTTTTTCCCCAAGCAGAAAATTGTCCACATCACAGGTAAACAGATTGGTGTTGGAATTACAGTAAAAAACCAAATGGCACAAAATTCCACGGTACTGGATCAGTTGATTTTTTTGATGGCTAAAATAATGTCCTGTCCTTTTTAAGGCACACACACACACAAAGGTTGATGAGCTAGAAAACAACATAAGCCACTGATGTACAGACATGAGTTCATACACTGAAAACAATACGTTCACTTGAATAAGAGACATACAACACTTTAATGAAAACAGTTCATCTGGCTTTTTAAATATCTACTACCTGACAAGGTGCAACACGATGCAAACTCTTTCAATTTGCACTGTTCTAAGTTTATTGAAGACAAAGATTGTGAAACTCCAAATACAACTTGAAGGGAGGAAAACCACTTTAAATGCCTTTGCCTGACAAGCAATAGAAACACTCCATCCACAGACTGACACAAGAAAATGTATCTTTTGTACGGAAATATGAATGATCTCAAAAGCTGGATGCACACATCTTGTGTTTTGTACACTCAGAGGATTTAGGTATTGTGTGTTCCTGTAGTGTTTAGGTAAGATACTCTTAACACACCATCAATTAAATAAATGTTGAGATCTTTGTCCTCACTGACTAAAACTACAGTTCTGCTCCAGGAGCAAGGACTACACCTTCACAGACTGGGGTTAGGAGGAATCTACATCTTTGGAGAACACCACAACACAACAAAGCACAAGTTCAAACACAGGACAAGAATGGTGATTGCACAATAATATCTCTATTGCATTGGGTAGGGAACATAGGAGGTATCTTCTAGGGTGCCACAGTCATATCACAGGCCAAGGAAAACTTGGCCCAGTGCTCCCAGGCTCACGTTTATTCTAGACCACTGCCTCGCAATATGGTGGCTGGAGAGCTGATGAAGCTGATTAATGATGTGGATATAAAGGGGCAAAGGGGTGAACTTGCTGGAGTGACACGGAGGGTGATCAGCACTAAACAAACATCTTGCAGGTAGATGCTAAGATATGCTAAAGATGCTAAAGATATACCCTTTCTGAAGTCAATTTTTGGAATGCTTTGATTAATCTGTATGCATATAAGATTTGGGATTCACATCATTCAAATCATTTATAATCAAAAGTCATTTTGGTCCGAACTGCTTTTACAGATTGGCAGTATCATTACAGTCTGTAGTTATATAAACATGCTACATCTACTGTTAGAAAAAATAGTAGAGTTAATGTTTTAAGAGAGTACAAGCAGTGAGCCATCAGGCTGCCCAATGCCACAGGCCTTAAAACTTTGTTAATTTGTGGACAAACAGTCATGAGGATGATGTGATATACCATCCTATATCATCCAGATATATGTAAATATATTGAACTTTTGAAATAGCTGGATACACAAGGGGCAGTATAGCAGCCCCAGACATGCTTTGCAAGTGGATTTGACAGCAGTGGGAAGTAGGACTAATCAAGTGGGACTAATCAGAGCATAAATCTTTGAATGTTTTTACTGATGCTCTGCAGCCCTTGTGCATCTCAAATCAGCATGTACTTTCCAGATCATTAACATTAACCCATGTCATAATATGGTCCCCTGTGGTTACTGAACCGATAGTCTGTGAAGCAGTAAAGTTGTTAAATTTGGATAAAATGAATAAGCTACAAAATATTGATATTGACCCTCGAGTAAGGCCAAAACAAAAACATAACTTACATGAAATTAAAATAATACTAGAAGATGGATTTGTTTAGCATGATTAGTTTTGGAAAGGAAAATGCATTATAAAGATAACTAGATGATTAGACTATAATGATCTATAGAGATAATAACATGACCTTCAAATATCTCAAACCCAAACATCCCCAGACTGATTTACCATGTTGTACAGTCAATACAGCTCACAAAAAGAAAAGGTATCAAGGCAATACACAATGTATACACAAGTATCATAAAATATATTCATAAATTTAAAAACCATTCAAGTTTTTAAATTTTAGTGCTTTATATGTGTACATAATTTTATGCAAACTATGTATCTAGGTGAGACAACCATCAGCTATTATTGTCCGTAATTGCAAAAATAAGACACGGAAACAAATTCCCTGACTAACATTTCAGTCTCTTCAGAGGATCCATTACTACTGTTTCATACCTGAATGAAAAATAAGCCCTATGAAAGTCATCTCAACGTGAAATAATTTGCTGAATTTCACACCCCAATTATTCACCCCACAAAACTGATTATACTTCTAATGTTCAGTACCTTCAACGTAATATCGTCTAGGACAGCAGCTCTCAACAGCTGAGGCAGTTCAATGGGAAAGGGCTACAACTGATTGTCCACATGTTTACAGTACCAAAATTATTGACCTTTCATATTTCAAAAAAATAATTTGCTGAGTTGGTCCAGATCAAGGTGAAAATTCCCTGCATCTTCTCATCTTCTCCGACCACTCGTCCTTTTACCCTTAGAATCTTTGTTTTACGTGTGTCCTCTGCCTCTCACAACACTCATGCATTTGGCAACACAGAGTACGAAGGGGAGTAGGGTCACATCGAAGCTACACTGAGATGGATCTAATAGAGGAAGAGCATAGATGGGCCAGTAAAGGGGGGAATGGGGTGGGGTAAAGTTCTAAGCAGAAAAGACCTCTTGGTGGTTGTCCAATAGGGTTCTTGTGAAGTTGTTGATGGGTCCGATGGCACTGAGTGTCATGGCAGCATCCTGGCCCCATAGCAGATTGGGCCCAAACACCACGGCCAGGTTAGCGTTGTTCATCTTGTTCACATCACTCCGTGCTGACACCTACAGGAAAAGCAAGCATGTTGATGTAGTCTGATATCAAATATGATCACAAGCATGTTGATGTAGTCTGATATCAAATATGATCACAAGCATGCTCATATAGTGAGCGGTAAAAGGGGTGAGCATCAAGGGACAACAATTCTAGCTAAAGGTACTTGTACTTGAATTTTTCCCTTGGGGATCAATAAAGTATTTATCTATCTATCTATCTATCTATCTATCTATCTATCTTGTATGTACAGGTAAAACACATGTAATATTTTGTGGCAAAATAATGCCACTATGGAAAATTTGTTTCCTTCATGCAACTTACCTCAGCTAGAAACTGGCTGAGGTACTTCAGGGAAGCGTAGTTCTCTTGTGGGAGCATTGCCAGCAAGTTTCGGATGGTCCCTACTTGAGAGGTGCCTTCAACATCTGGTGATAAAGCACACATCCGAGTTATAACACATACAGGTAAATGTTACTGTTCAAAAGATTGTAAATTCTGAGAACATCTCAGTTTTGTAAGACAATTCCAATTGTTTTAACTGAAATGTATTTGTTAAATTGATCATAGACGACAGATGACAGATTTTGAACACAGCATTTGCAGACATGTGCGATCTAATTTTTGAGTAAATCCTGACTACAGGCCACAATGTGGTAGGTTAGAGAAAGGTAATGACTTGCTTTGGAAGTTGATGATGTCATTGTACAGCTGGTATGTGAGCAGGGGTTCAGGAAGTTCTCTCAGGAATGTCTTCAGAATGACCGCAGCTAAGTGCACATCTTCCATCTGACCAAAATTTACTTCCTCACCTGAAAACATTCACACAAACCAACCACCATCACAGCCTAGTCCAGGTTTGGGACACTGCAGGCATTACTGGACCATCTCAGTAAAGTGACAGGACAAATATGGACTTAAGGCACAAAAGGAAGTGCACACAACGATAACAAACTGACAGTAATAATAAAGTGCAACAGGCATGATTGCTGATACATGACCACAACATGTAGTATAAGCAATCATTACAAAGCATTACTGAACTATTTAATAAAAGAGCAAAACAAGAAAAATATAAATATAAACAAATATAACACATAATTTGAAATAAAACACAAATAAACAAATATGATTTCTATTTTACTATAAGTACAGCATGAGTTTAGAACTCAAGCATGACACAGGTCAGAAACTCATTCCTCTGGAGTCAACCAATACAACCAATTACTGCAAAGGAAGTGCTAGCTATAGATGACTGGATAGGCACTAGAGGCTTGAATGAATGCAGTCATGTCGCGCTGTTTCTCCAAGCAAGTCTGTTGATACTGGCAGCAATAGTCGCCATATTAGTTACTTTGCATCTAAGCGTTGACAACTTCAACTCTGAATCACCTTTGGTTTTCTGAGAGCTTGGCATGTTCCCATAGTGGGAATTCAGTAATAGATGACAGAAAACAATCTTCTGAAACCGTTAGCTTGACACAAGTTAGGGAGTTTTAAGGTAAATAAATCTAAGCTATGGGGAGACTCTTGTCCCTACATGTTCCAAACCGGGAGCCCTGAACTTCTTCCTAATCAGACAACTTACCAGAGTTGTATTTCTCTTGAACAGTCTTCACCAGAGTGACATTAGCAGATCGTCGGAATATTCCCTCCATCTCCAGACCTGATAAGGTATATGAGAGTAAGAATGAACTCTGTGTTGTATACTGTACTTACAATAACTGCCTCTTCAAGTGCCTTCTCAAAGACCACACATACAGTTATTAAAGGAAACAAAACGACAAGCAGAGTAAAATAATGAGAATGAAGCTTACCTTGTTCCTTTAAGAACTCAATGGTATCTCGCATTACCAATGGAATGCCTTCAGGATCTGCGGACCTAAGTTTGAGCCTAAGAAAGAACAAAAGCATTAACTGCATTTAACTGCATTTAGAACAACTTACTAAATAAGCTGCTCTATTGCAATTCTAAATATTAAAAACAACAACAACAAAAAATCACCAAAACATTTCAGGTAGACCAAGCAATGCAAAATACTTGTACAAACAAAAAAGAGTCCTGTTCAACAACTTGTGTTCATAGTTTATTATTATTATTTATTATTATTATTATTATTATTATTATTATTATTATTATTATTATTATTAACTATAGTGTCACCTCACATCAACTACATCTCTGACAAAAAGACCACAGCCAACAGACTCTGCAGTTGAAAGGAAATAACTCTCTATACCAGCAGTACGCTATTTGATGGCAATTGAAGGTGTTTTGTTGGTGTGCCTGATCATTTATTATTGTTTGTGAATGCACATGCGAGTAAAAATAAATGCCGTGCAAGTGCAAAAAAATATTTAGGTGCACTGGTGCGAATGACTTCTAGCCAAGTCAATGTTTGTCTACAAAATACACCGCAACATCGCGAGACATTACTGGTCAGACCTGTTCCACAGTGACATGTAAGTTGCCGACAGCTGTATTAAAGTACACGTCTGCTATGAATGACCATGTAAAGATGAAAGATCTGCTGCCAACAGCTAGCACTAGCAGTAATGTTAGCACCAGCACTGCACCAGTACATAATGACTAATCGACTGCTACTATGAAATACTTGTCAATTAGTACAAATCAGTAGTCGTGAAGACCCTATTACAGGATTCACGATTTTGAGCTGTTGTCATGACGCCTGCTATAATCTCGCACTTATTGCTTCTTAACAAACTATCAGCTAATACGTCATTCTTGTGCATGTAACTGAATTTAGGTTATGTATGACTCCTAGGTAGTCCAACTAGTCCAAACATACTGTACAGGACACACTGCCAGCCAACACTCACCGATGACTGACAGCTGGCAAAGTGTATCCCAGGCCTAATATGCATACCATAAATAATGATCCATAATAATTGAATATATAAATATAATGATGTGTGTAGTCAGTGATGATGTTAGATGGAGCTGAGAGCACATACGTGGACAGGGGAACTCCAAACTGCTGATTAGGCAGAGGTGGACTGCGTGGAGGAGACTTTGGGACCTGTGCAGAAGGCTTCAAAGCCTGCCGGATCTTTGCATCATATCTGCAAACCAAGAGGCATTATATGAGGTAACAATCCAATCATTTTGTTCAAATAAAGTTGTTGCACAAACAAACATACATGGATATATACATTTTTTATACATCTATCCTGTGGAAGTGGAGGTAGATGAAACAAACATATCAACATAGTAATTTGACATAATTCAAAGATTTATAAGAAGACACAAAGCTCTTACTCTCTCACTCGGGATGGAATGACGAGCTGCTCACACTTCAATAATTCATCTAGCTCACTCAGGTAGTTGATGTAACTAATCTTGCGTCCAAACTTGAAGCTGAAAAGCAAACACAACAGACATCAGCAAAACACAGACAAGTTAACAATTCAAAGGTTAATTGAAAAGTATGTGTTTTCGAAACCAACATGCATTAACTCAACATAAAAAAATGACAATCACAGATTTAGGCACTGCAGGAAAATTGTGTGCAGAGGTACTTACCTAATTAGAGGTTTAAATAAGATGAGGAGTGTTCTAACAAACATGGTGGGGTGCACTATGACCAGGGATTTGATGTTCTTCTTGTATCTTAAGTGAGCAGAAAATAATTTGTGTCAAAATTCCAATGCCATAGATGACTAAGTAGACATATGGTGACCCAGGTGAGAAACATCTAAAAGGTTTTTCAAAGGTTTATATGTACTCACTTTCTGTCAAATTCCCGGTAGGCATCCCTGAGCCAGCTGAGGGAAGGCTTGTTCTCGCTGGTGAGACCATGGTGGAAATAGATGAGGGTGTAATCACTCTCCACATATTGGTCCAAAGTGTGCTTCAGGTACCTGCAGTCAGCAAAAGATCAACATATCTGAGGCTGTTCATATTAAAGTTAGTTACAACTACATGCACATTATAGTCCAACTAAGATGAGAACTGTGGTGAACTTGGACTTAAAGAGGCTAACTGACTATAACCTACATCAGCAACTTCTGATGGTCCAGTTGGTGGTGTGGAGGCATCCGGCAGGCACTGAACACTATGACCTTTCTGCCAAAGTTGTCATCCCCTAACACAAAAAGTCATGGGATTAGCATAAGATGAAAAGTAGGAAAATATAGCTTTAATCATTAAACGCATAATTTCACTAGCAATCTCCTCATTAGTAGAAACTGGAAGATGTGTTTTAAATAACTGATCATCATTCACCCATGGTGATCTACAAACATTTACCTTACACAATGTTTCATAAAAGGTGCACAAAATCCACACCTCAAGGAAAGTTATACACAGATGTTTTATTGTTAGAAACCACTTTTGTCTGCCTTTTTAAAGGCTATAATGTATTGAGAGGTTGTGCTATTTGGGTGGGGTCACATAGGCTAGCGATTCTTACATTTTGGGCACTGAAATGGGTTTCAATAAATTTAAATTGTATTCAACTTGAATATTGTATTCTCACAACTGACTGGTTTATCTCTGCCAAGGGGGTCATGTTTTCTGTGAAGTTTGTCTGTCTGCAAGCAGAATTATGTCGCACAATCAAACAGCACAATTTGTCTTAAACTTGGTGGAAAGGTAGCCTGTGCCTGTGGGAAGAGCCCATCACATTTGGGAGCAGATCCCACTCAAGGTGACTCTACAGATCTAGTCACTTTAAATAATGTTGTGCGAGGTGCACACTGCCCGAGTGCCCTTCTGGTTATTACTTTTAGGCTGTATGGGCTCAAGATATTTCCCTACTCTGCTTGTGTTTACTGTAAATGCCAATGAGCTAAATGTCACATACTGTAGGAGCGTCAACCCAAAAGGCAGAAGAAGGTCCATGACAGCAGAATGTCCATTTCAAAAGGGTACAGCATTATTAGAGGCGCAAGTAAAGATTTGAGTTTGCACAGACATTTCTCTATCAATGCCAATTTTGCCTCTAGGGGCTACTGGATATAATGCCATTTGTTTTTTAAAGAAAACTTCAGACAAAAAGGAATTTCGCAACCCCTCACTGCAGCTGTCATAGGCTACTGTCACAGAGCAGGTATGTAGGCAAAGCCACACATTACCAGAGGATGGTTTCGTACTGACAAATTGTGGATAGTAAAATTTGTTTTATTCTGACCAAGTTTGCCATGTCTAATCGATCATGTAATTTAAGAAAGCAGACAGCAGATTTTCACAAAACACACACCAACATTTGACATAACTGTGTGCAATTATCCTGCAAAGAACTGTTTTCTTAATTATAGCAGTTTCATAAACACTGAAATATGTTTCTGTCTGTGTAACAAATGCAACAGAACAATCATGTCCAGCACAACCATGGAGGAAACATTACCCATCTCTGGACCAGAACCTAACCACCCTGGCCTAAATAGGCCATTTACCCACTTGTACCAAAGAAATCATTTGCAGCACTAAGTGAGTGCATCAAACGGCACATTGTAATACAGCAGTCTACAACTAAGGATAGAACTCACCGGCCACCTCAACGATTTGGTGTCGAGCAATGTCATAGTAAGGGTCATCCCAAGCCAAATGAGAACCCTGACCCAAATGTTTCATATCTGTTTCTGAAAATAGGAAGAAAGGAAAGAATGTGGCAAAACAGTTATTTCAAATATACCAATGAAAACTATTGTAGGTCAGTAGAATGCCTTCTATGTTTTCATAACTATGACATTTTCTGTTAAATACCCTCACTGTTCCCATTTAATTTCAGTCAGCAAAATGTAGTGACTAAAAAGAATTGCTGCAAGATTGTGATATAACTAGGCTCTTTCTAAAAAAATCTCACTGCATCTACTATAACCGAGAAAACTCGTGACAAAGTGTGATTACTACGTGCTGAAATCTAGCTGTCAGCATCACTGAGGGAGGGAGTGCGCTGAGCTGAGCAAACGCACACCATTAGTCACTGGCGCAAAGTGCCCTTCAGGCTTCCATACAACTATATGCAATCATTCACACCAATAATCTCTTGCAGCTCCAATGCTGAATTTCACGCACTGCTGTTTCCTCCAGTGTAGCCATAAAGCAGTAAGACATGCCTTGATGCCTTAACAGAACAACATGCCTCACTGAAACGGATGTCACTGCATTTCATATCATGGTAGCCACCCTCCCTTAAAGAGACTGAGGGTTGGATTTTTTTTTTTAAAAATAGGCCTGCACAACAGACATCCACCGTGGCAGTGATTTGCAATGTAATTTGTATGCAGTAGGCTAATTTGATGTATGCAGCATTTGCAGGAATTTGTCTTACAAAAAGCATTGAAGAGAATAGCAAGGGGACTCTTTGACATTACCATGGTGCATTCCTCTGAGGCTAAGCCCAGCATATGCACACACACAGAGAGAGAGAGAGAGAGAGAGAGAGAGAGAGAGAGAGAGAGAGAGAGAGAGAGAGAGAGAGAGAGAGAGAATGCAATCATGCTTTTTAACCAATGTATTCTGGGACCAAAATAGATCCAGTTCTCTGTAACAGCTTTGAAATGGGAAGATCTCTTTTCTGTGGTTAATTCAATACTCTCGCATTTTGACAAAGCTATGCTGAGAGCAAAAAGTTGTATTTATGTGACAGACATTTGCTATCCTAGTATTCAATAAAGTACTGTTATACCACTATAACTATTATTATCAATGTAGCCTAAACTGGAAAAGGTGCATAGAAACCCCATTCTCTCCACCCTCCAAGGCTCTTACCAGACTTGCTCATGCTGGCCAGGTCATCGGAAGGCCACTGCTTGTCTTCCATGGGTGACAACTTAAGATGGTCTAAGGCAGTGCTGGGGGTGTCATCTACAGCAAGGTCATCCTGGAAGTCGACCAGAATTTCTGAGGCAGAGGACATGGCGGTCCTCTGGCTGTCACTGTGTAGCACTTGCAACAGATTCCTTCTCTATCAGTGCCCTGCCACAGAGGAAAAGGAATTTTCTGTCAATAGTTTTATCAACTAAACAAAGTCTGATTTAAGGTGTAGGCTACACATTAGGGGTGTAAAGGTACACATATTCGTACCGAACCATTTAGGTACAGGACGTTAGGTTCAATATAGATGTGTACTAAATGCAGTCTAATGGTAATCAACAGCAGGTTTTTTGTGCTTGTGGACCATGTTTCAAATTTGAGTCCCCACACAAACATAATGAAGTGGTGGACCATACGTCAGTTTACGTCAAAAAACGTTGACACCTTTCAAAACACTATTCCCGTTGCGCATCAGCAATTTTGTAAGTGAATTTTAGGTAAGCATTCCCTACAGGCTTACTGTACCGAAATTTAACTGAACCATGACTTCAAAACCACAGGGCTAGCCAAGGAAAACAGGTGAATCTGAGAGTACACTGGATATGCTCCCTCTCACTGAAAATGATTTCCAAATCAGAAACCTCAAGACCCAATCAAAACTGTTTATCCAGTATGGGACAGGCTTTATACAATGATGGACAGAGGAGCACAACCTATGAACACAACTGAGGGACTTTTGCAAATGAAGACCAACGGCTGTACTAATGGTGTCAGTATTAAACAACATATGTATCCATGTTTAAAGCCTTTGTCGGAAACTGAACATTAATGACAGGTGTCTGGTGTTAGCCAGGCTAGGGCTACAGACTCTTGGTCCCTGCTTGAACCCTACATATAAAAAATGCAGACAAACCCAACATAGACTATGTGTGCAAGAAGACTCGCCACTCTAGACAATCCAACCAAGAAATTTCCAATACAGGGTTCCTGCTCCCACATCATAGAACATTTTGATTAGTGAAGAAAGCTTGGCAAACTCTAAATCTGGTTGAAAATGACAACGCTTAAAAAATTAAAATAGGCCTACACTTTCATGCTACATTAAAACTAAAGTGGAGAAAATCTGTAAGTCGCCTTTATGTAATCCGATCTGATGCCACAAGTAGGCCTAATAGACCGCTTGATAAATTACATCTGCTGTGACATTCCGTTTCTTGAAATATCACAGTCATTCTGTAGAAGTCGCTGACCATGCGACAGAAAAGGATTAAGGCAGGATTCTAAAATGCGACACAATCCGAGGTTATTTTCAGTGAATATCCTACGCAGATATCCTAACACATATTTAATGAGAAAAAACCAACAACTGTACAGTCATAGTAAAGAACATATCCAGGGTGACTGGAGTGCAGATTCTATAGAATAGCTATTCTGGTAGGCCTACACTACTCTTGGTACAAGATGCTGTATGCACTTTTTAATGTTTGCGGTACCTAGGCTACTTTTTCACAAGCAATGCACCAATATTATGTCATCACAACATTTGAAAAGGCGAATAGTAGGCCTAGCGTGTGTATGCTTGCAACCATTTGTATAAAGTATATGCTTGCAACAATTGTAATTTCGCAAATATCCATGTTTGGATTAGCCTATACTGGCCAAAAGGTATAATGTTAATAAGATCGCCATTCTCCGTCTAAAAAAACAAAGTCGACTACTCCTATGCCTAGTGATCACGACAGCATTGACTTGCGAGTTTAAAGGAATGAGAATGGACCTTGTGCAAACGGGTTAATTAAAACAGTCAGCATATGTCAATTTGCCGTATCATCACAAATCCAATGTTAAGACCACAGCTGGTCGCATGGGGTCCGTGAAAAATCATAATGCTATTTATTTTCCTTTCGTTCCCTATTCAATGACAACGTTATGCATGTGACGTTAATGACACCAGGATGCAATACAAGAGCGTGATGCTAATCACATACGAAATTTTTCTTTAATGACAGAGTATTGAAATGAGCGTCGCTCAGTCATAGCCATTTTCTTGAGCCCTTTTGTCCGCTGAAAGAGTTAGCTATATGATGACAGCTAACTAAGCTATCAAAAGGCACCAGAACTGGCATCTCGTCGAGCAGGATAATGAAGGAAATAAACAGTAACGTTAACGACAGTCAATCTTAATGAGCTAAAGCTGACCCTGCTTGGCTGGTTCACTGCAGCCAACAAGAAGCGCCAACTGTTACCCATACCCATCTAACGAATCCTACATTGCCGTGGTCGCATATAAGTAACTTAGATGCCAAAATACATTTGCGCTCACATAGTTATGAAAAGTCATATGATAATGTTGACTGATATTAGTCTGTTAATTACGTTCATGTAATGAGCAAGCCGAGTTAGCTTGAAAGCTAGCTTGCAGTGGTTATCGTGGCTGTTCTAGCCAACGTAAAAAGACGTTAAACAGCTATCTGTCTGATATCAACTCTACGGATTTGGGTATTTTAGACGTTTGTTTAGTATTCGTTATAAAAACGGTTGTATCTTTTTAGGTGTGTACAACTCCGCAGTTTACCTTATTTCCGGTGATAGGGCTATCTCGTCAGTGACTTCCCACTTCTTTTTTCTTTCTTTTTTGACATCCACTGTGTCACAAACATCCGGTAACGAGTAGGCGGTCACTGTATTAAAGAACCAATCACTAACCATTGTCCAAATACAGCGCGCATGCTGCCTTCACGTGCCCTCCGAAGGTCCGTATTTCGTAGTGGCAAAGGATGTCGACTTTGGTGTGTTCAGGCTTTTAAGTCGGAATGAAGAAACTGCACAAATGTTCCAAATAAGATGTATTGCTCTGTGAAGAGCGTTTAAAGGTAGGCTACATTGTGCAGGTTTATATTTTTGGCGACTGTAGAGCTCCCTCTAGAGCCTTGCATTTCCCCTGGGGATCAATAAAGTATCTATCTATCTATCTATATTTACTCTGCTGTTGAAAATGGCACATTTCTCCTGACTTGCCCCCCCAGTCGAAAATTGTGTTGAGGTGAAAAATCTCCAAAGAGTTATATCTACTGACAAGGTAGGCTAGGTAGCCTATGTTTCACGACAGGGGTGCCATCACTTGTGTGAAAGTATTGCCACATTTCTGACCAAGCTCAACGTGTTTATTGTATCAGAGAAAAATAATTTGGAGTGGGTCATGCAAGGAGCTTCATTTTCTTTTTGATTGCCTCTATTACATTGTAAAACTACAATCTTGCCTACTCAAAGTGAATCACTGCTGTTTAGCCAGGTGAAGAAACTTTATAACTGCCTCGGGTGCATATATTTCCATCACGACTATGAACTGACAGGTGTAAAACAATGTATTGTTAACAGAATAAAAAAGAAAAGTTACATAAATGGTATTAAATGTACAAGAAAATTGACAGTAAGTGACAATTTGAAAGTGTACAGACTCAGGGGCGGAACCAGAGGGGTGGCTTTGGGTGGCACAGGCCATCCTTGAAATTCGATTGGCCACCCCAGGTGCCACCCCGAAATCCTAGTCTACGATTGACCATTATGACGGTCTAAGGCGGGACCTTTCTTGACGCATTTGCAGCGTTAGTTTGAAGTGTCAGACAGACTTAGGAAAGTGGCAAACACGCTTGCCATTATACATGACTTATTGTTTTTAGCATGTGAGTTTAGGCCTACAGGCTTGTGCTAACACGCAAAGATATCTATTTACCTATCGCATCCTAGACTAATTTTCCTACCTGCTTATTGTAGGCTACCTAGCCTGCCCAGCCAACATTTGCTAGGTCATTAGGCTAAGTGTTAACTGTGGGCCTACTTTTGTAAAAGCGTTTAATGATAATCCTGTCTTAATCAAGGTTTGAAAATCGGAGGTTCACAGGCCACTGTATTTGACAAAAGACAGATGTAAGTTATTGCTAGTGACAAAATATTAACTTTCGGTGTGGTCTCTTTGTAAATTATGTGTAATTAAAACATGTTTTGATCGTCCCAGTTGTCCCCTATAGTGCATGGTGTCCTATATATCCAAGGGCAATATTCTCACCCCTATGTATTGCCACTCTGTTTCGAGGGACAAGGGTAGGCTAGGAGAAGGGGAAGAATGACAAATGGGATTGAGCCTTAGGGTCTGTAGCATTATGAATGTAACGTTATGATTAGATTAAGGTTAGTCTTTAATTGGTGTTTCACTCCTGTTTCATACAAAAATATTTTAAGCATTTACTTGAGAGGTGTTTGTTGATTTTGGATTACTTTGTTATAGCTCTTTGCCAGCTCAGACAAAAAAAGCAGGTCAAATTATTTCAGCTACAAAAATAGATGGCCATAGATAGCCATATAATATAATAAAATATGTTTTAATGTCCCTATGATGGAATTTGTTTTAGCTCAGCATGACCCATTGATAGACAACTTAGATTTAATATGTTTGTTTATTTGTATTTGCATTTTATTCAAATACAAAGACATTTTACAATATGTGAGGGTATGGTCTTTGTCCTTCAATTGATGATATGGTGTTTGGTGCATGGTTTTCCTAATGTATTTGTGCTAATTTAACATCTTGAGCCTGTTTCTATTTATCTGGATGTTTTGCCTCATGCCACCCTTGAATTAATCAGTGCCCCACTAGGGCCACCCTTGTTAAAAATGTCTAGAATCGCCACTGTACAGACTTGAATATTATAGAAAATCTGAGCAGTAATTTGACAGCAGTCAAGAAATTAGACAAATGCCTTCCGGGCACATTTGACCACTGTCAATTTAAGGTCTGCTCTGGCAAGTTCATACTTCACAAGAGCTAGTCTAGATAAAAGTTCAGATACAGATTTATATTAATAAATTCACTTTAATAAAATGTGCACTAGGTTAGTTCATGTTAAGACTAAAATAGCTATAATGCCATTTACCTTCATTACTAAGCCAGTCGATACTTTTTGGCTTCATACGCGCATTCATACGGAGCCAGGAGGTGTCATTGCAAGATATTTTTGTGTATTGAGAGAATGTGCGCTCATTTTACTAAATTGTGCTCTCAGTTTAGTAAATCGTGCACACGATTTAGTAAATTGTGTGTACGTTTTACTAAATTGTGCGTTCAATTTACAACAGTTAAAATGAGAGCAAATCTCTCGATTGACAGACAAACAACTTGATACCAAATACCATTGTAAAACAACATGATAACAGGCTGACATTTTTGTATAATAGTCATAAGACATGGGGAACTGTTTTGACAAATAATGAGCAGAAATCTGAGACCATGGTGTCAAGGCTGATTGAACTGATATGGAATGATCTGTATTTGTTTGTCAATCATCTTCGATTTCACTAGACATAGATTCCTATGAGTCTAGAGTCCTATGCTTGGGCAGGGCATCCTAGCTTTACACACCAAGTCAGGATGAGTAGGCTACATGTGACTAGGTCAAGCCAGGATAAGTAATTTGAGATACATGTTTGTTCACAGCTTTCCTCAATGGCTGGAATAAAACATTTGTCTCCTTATATGTTATACTACAGCAGTCCCACCAGAATCTCACAAGAGTGTCTTGTTATTGTTATGCACAACGGTGACTGAATTTGCTATGGGAATTCTCAGAAATGGTGTGACTTTTTTTTTTTTTTTAAGTATATTTTTTGGGCTTTTATGCCTAATGCAACAAGATAGTGGAGAATGACAGGAAGTGAGTGGGAGAGAGAGTCGGGGTGAGATCCGGAAAGGACCACGGGGCGGGAATCGAACCCAGGTCACCGGTGTATGGTGCAGGTGCCCCAGCCAGTTGCGCCATGGCTGGAGCCAGAAATGGTGTGACTTTTATCAGAAATATTATGTTTACGAGATAATATGGCAACCTGTAATTGTTATGATGGGAAATCCTTCCACATGCAGGACTGGAAATCATTGTGAACCAACTGAGTTATTTCTTTCAATATTTTTTATTCAATTCCCAGTAAGGGCTTGTAGATGTTCCATAGATGGCATCTTCACTCAGGGTAGCAATGGGAATTGATAACACAACAGGTCAAGCTATTATTCTCACTTTGACATATTTAAGTCAAACTGGATAAAAATGGGAACACATCTCACAATGGGAAAAAACACTCCATTATTCATCATCGTCATCTGTATCCTCAATGACCTTCCTCATCCACCTTCTCATGCGGAAAAGATGAGTGTAGAATCCATATTTTCCATCTCGGTCACAGCCTTCACCCCAAGACACAATACCAATCTGATACCAGCGATTATCTGTAGGACTCTGAAGAGGACAAAAGCCAAAAAGAAACTATTCTTTATTGATGAATAAATATTAAAAAAACACAATACAGCAAATGAGTGGCCTATATGTAATCATGCACACAACACAAGACTTGTTTTTCATTCTAGAAATAAGAATAAAAGTTTATGATATAGTCTACCTTCATGACAAAGGGACCGCCACTGTCCCCTTCACAAGCATCACCACTTTTGTTTTCCTCTGGTTGGAATCCTAAAATTTCAAAAAAGAAATCATTTGATTGCTCCATTCCATTCAACAAGTATATTCCAAGCAGTATATCACCACCGCTCAATAGTGTGTTAAGCCCCCAACGTCGTCTTCCAGGCAGCGCTGCCACTGCCGACTTAAAGGCACCTAATCCTAAACCTAACCCTAGCGCCTTCCAGGCAGCGCTGCCTTGAAGACAACCTTGGGGGCTTAAAACACCAAGAAACATCACCACCATGCAAATGTCACCCCACATGTACACACATGGGCATATATTCCTAATGCTATTCCCCCGGTAGGAGGAAGAATGTGTGGTAATCAGGTATGTCTGTTTGTAAGTGTGTCTGTTCACTAGTCCAAGTCTAGTCCAATGTACTGCTGATTTTTAAGGCAGAGGGTTACCATATCTCCTTACCATATGCCCATCTATGAGTTTCTGTTTCTCTATTCTTTTAAAACAAAATTGGCCAACTCTACATATAAAATGACAAATAACCGTTGTGCAGTTGTCTGACTGCTGTTGTTTTTTGTATATAAATAATATGTACAAGAAAAAGTCTCAGAACTTGAATAGAGGAAAAAACTTGAACAGTTAATGTCATTCGCTAGATGAACACGTTACATCATCAAATGAATATTAACTCAACTGGAAGTAAAAAGAACTGCAGACTAGTGTAACGTGTGTAATGTCGAGAACTTAATAAAGTCAATGCTAATGGCATGATCTAGGAAATGAAAAACACTATAATATATATTTCTAAAACAAAAATGAACCGATTTACAATACATAACACATACTGTAAATATAGTACCATTATCTGGATTTAGCACAGATTTAAGGGCAACCCCTTACCAGCACAAAACATGTTGTCTGTAATACGAATTGAGGTAGATTTCCGACAGGTTTCTTGCTCGACAATGGGCAGCTGGACTTGCTGAAGGACTGAAGGGATTGCTTTTGGAGAAGAAGACCATGTCTCAAAGAGGTTCCCCCAACCTGTTACACGACCCAGAAATCCAACCATCATCAAACTATAGAACAAGAGAGAGAGAGAGAGACAATTCTTTTTCATTATCAGCATATATGACAGTGTGTCTCAATTGTGTTTGATTTTAAATACTACTGTTTTTCCATAAATTAAAGATTTGACTTACTCTTTAGCCACCTGCCTGGTGGGTAGGCAAATTGGATGGATATGAGCTGAAAATTCTATGGGCCTCCTCATATGCAGGAGAGCAATGTCACGATTAAGGTTCTCCTTCCAGTTGTATTTAGGATGGACAATAATTTTATCTAGGGCCACAATCTTCTCAATCCCTCTCTCAAACCTAAGATTTGTCCAAAAAATAGACATATGATTACATTCATATATATATATATATATATATAAATAAAACAATGGTGGCAATCACATACTCACTTTGAGCGAGAGTATTTGCCAAGCCGAACAAGTATGTCATTAATGGTGAAGTTCTTGTTCCATGGAGGGTAGAGGATACAGTGGGCAGCAGTGAGGACCCACTCATCGCTGATCAAACTAGCCCCACACAGCAGCTCCTGGGGACTACGCTTGTACAGCATCACCTGCCTATCACAAGTACAGGTGACAATTTCATTTTCAAAAAAGGTTCAGTGACAAAAAAGGGGTACAAATATGTGAGATCAGATTGCTATATACATCAGATTAGTGGTATTTGCTCTTTACCATGGGGCGCTTCCAAGCTCTGCATCTTCCCCTTTCACAATTCTCTGTTTACGATAAGAGTCAAATAATTCCTTTTCTTTTGAATCTGTTTGACCTGCTTTCTCAAACATTGGGCGCTCTCCACACACTGTGAAGACAGGAAGAAGGATATACATTAATACAACTGTATTCTATACCAGTGGTTCTCAAAGTGGGGTCTGGGGACCGGGACATGGGTGTGACGGAGTGATGTCACTACAGTTGAGTATGCGCTCTGGGCCTGGCTCTTTGGCGTTGCGGTCAAGCTGCAGGTTTAGTGCCCCGGAGACCCGGGTTCAAGACCGGATGGGGTCACTGCTCTCTCCCTTCGCTACATATGGTGTCAGAAGTGGGATGGCTTGCCGTGAGGTCATCGGAAGCTTGCCCAGTGTATGAGCCATATGAGGGACCCCCAGGATAGGTTGACCCTTGTGTGAGGGACCCCAGAGATGGGTGAAGCACTTGTGTGTGGGGCACCCTGGGATGGGAGAAGTAGGGCTGGTGGTTGCGCGAGGGATGCTAGTGTGCGCTCTGACCAACGGGTCAATTGAGTATGCGCTCTGACCAACGGGTCAATTGAGTATGCGCTTTGACCAACGGGTCAATTGAGTATGCGCTCTGACCAATGGGTCAAGCTGCAGGTTTAGAGACCCAGGTTCAAGACCGGGTGGGGTCACTGCTCTCTCCCTTCATTACAATGGGGGTGCAACCCATAGCTGAAGTTGTAGTTTATCATTTTTAAAATGCATATCTACAGATGATAACCCTTTTCACCAATTCGATTGTGTCCATCCATATTAACATTTATCTTGAATCAGTTAACTAAGAACCATTCCTACAGCTGCTTATGGTTATTTGACAACTAGTTAGCTGATGAATATAGAGTATGTTTGAATCAGACCATGTTGTCAAGTGATGCAAAATCTAAAGTTGACAAAAGACAGATCAAGTTCACACTTGGCAAAAACACAGGATAGTGAACCTGGCCACAACTTCAGAGAATACAAATGGCATATGCTTTCTATAATCATGAGGGGGTCCTCGGAATATTTTCTTTCACACAGGGGATCCTTGGAACCAAAAAATTCAGAACCTCTGTTCTATACACAATAAGTTATACCAAGAATCATTTCTAAAATAAGAATACATAAGCTTCGGACGTAATTATGCTTTTGACTCGGGTACATTCACAAAAACACTCTAGGATGCATTTTGGCGAGAGTTACGCTTTAAGCTAATGCAAGAAAAGATTCATTTATTATTGCACTTTCTATTTATCTTTGCCAGGGTCCCAATAATAATGAAGGGGTGCTATATGCATGGGTTATCTACATCTGAGATGTGACCTGTTTAGAAAAAGGTGATGACCAGCTTGCCTAGCAAATATGTTCACTCTTACTTACCCTGCTCCCCATTGCCAAAACTCCGGGGACTGAAGAAATCCTTTTTAGGACCAGGTCTCACAGTTCGCTGGCGAACTTGCTCAACACTTACTTCACTATCTAGTGGATCCTCTGACAAGAGAAAAACAAAAATGCAAATAATAATAATAAAAACAATGATAATGGCGTGGCAGTATGACTTAATCTAGTATCCTTAATCATATTGAGTTAAAATGCAGTTGAATAGGGAACACAAAAATCATGCCTGTAATAATTTACAAAGAAGTGGATTTTAAACAACCAAAAGGCCTCAAGGTTACAGTCTTGAGAATATTGAGGCAAACAAGACAAGCACTGCATTGTCCCTCTTGGCCATCTTCTTACCACACAAGTCCAGGTCACAATAGTCCATGGTGACATTGGGGTAATCTACAAAGCACCATGGCCCTTCTGTGTCATTATCTGGATTTCTGCAGTAGTTGGCGTCCAGTACAACATTGGGGAGAAACTCCACTCCTGAAGCCTTCTTTTTAGCTTTAGGGGAATTCCAGGGCAAACATGTGAAACCCTTCATAGTGACAGACAGGGTTCCTTTATAGTCTTTGCCATTGTCAGTTAGACAGTTTGTTGAACTGGAGTAATCGATAGTCACAGTGACTTTTGTAGGGGGAGGTACAGCAACAAATGGTCCGTCTGATGACAAAAAAACAACAACAAAATCAGGAACATGTACATGGAAGGCCCTAAATGCATTGTGTTTTCATTTTTAATATGTGTGTGGTTCAGAATTATCATAAATCAAGTCATAATTTCTTTTTGAGCTGCTTTCTTGTTCTCTATCCTTGTCTTTCATAGCAAATATGAACACATGATCCACCATTATTTTGGTTTCCCATTGAAAAACATGAAACTCATATTTTATGAACAATTACCACAGTTTGGAATAGCACAGCTCTCTCTTCTGACTGTGGGATCACGAGTGAAGCACCAAGGTCCATCAGGACTTTGATCTGGATTTCGGCAGTAGTTCTCTTTCAATGAATCATCCAGGGATGTGTTGAATTCTCTACAGATTTGGTAGAAATACAAGGGTACCATGATAATAAGCCATCAATGTGATGATGCAATTCACATTATTCAGAGAGAAATTAGTAATAGGCCTATTGCTCAAACACAAATAAACAGTCTCACTGAAGAATGAGCAATTAAGTTGATAATGCAGTAAGAGTTTAGTTCATACGTGATTCTGTGTGGAAAGTTGCTGCTCCAGTACTGGCATGCCTTTCCACTGGAGGTGGTGGACACCGCTGCACTGTACGTTTCTCCTTTTTCATACGAACAGTCGCCGGATGCTGCACATACATTTCATTTAGAATTTCAACACTATTGTGTAGACAACTGATTAGGACTGATAATAACTTGATGGCAAAAATAATCAAAAACAGTGATTTACCATCCAAGCATGATCTGAGAGTCTTTATAGATGTTGGATCTCTGGGCAATGTCAGGCCATTGCAGCCTGTAAAATAGCCAAGCACATCCTCAGTGATTCGACATATTTGTGGTCTACATTTACATGTATTTATTTAACAGTAATATTTGTTGTCTGATCATATTTTAAATATGAAATGGGATATGGAGGTTCTAAATAATTTTCAATTTAACACGATTAATCAATAAAATTGTGTTCTGGTGGTCTGTGAACATAGTTGTACTTTGTCCCTAGTTCAGCTGATCCTATTTATTCATCTAGAAATAGATTAGCCTGGGTGTTCCCATGCTGCCTTGCGCGCGATTTGATTCACGCTGCTAAGGCAGCCTGGAGACCATGGAGCAAATTTTCGCCTGAGATAGGGAACCAATCACAGAACAGGGGGGAAAGCAAGACGATGATGAGCTATGCACAGACGCATTTGATAGACATCCGTGGCACCCAATAAACGGATCTGGGCATTTTTTTCAAATACGAGAAAATGAACGTTTGGTTCCCAGACCACGTCTCATTGAGAAGTGGTGGCGCTAGCCAGGCTAGAAATAGATCCTATTTAGACAAAAATCTAACTAAGCATGTTGACTGATGAGACCAATTTAAACAATGACATCTTACCCTGGTATTTCCACCAAAATTGTTTCTAAATGGAAAGGAAAAATAATTAGTTCCTCAACATTGTTATCTGTACTCGGATAAACATTACTCGGATAAACATTACATTACAAAGTTTTAAACACTGAAATCTGTGGTCTTCACCAGTCTCACCGTTGGCTGAGGTTTTTCAAACACTTCACGGGCTTCCTCATGATCACATATCTCTTCCAGACACTCACGCTCCAGGTTACCAGGCTTCACCTCCTCAAGAAAGGTATTTGCTCGCCTTGCTCTGATGAAAACCTCAGAGGCTCTTTTGGTGTCAATAAATACTAACAACAAAACAAGACCTTAGAGTAAATATCAAGGCCACCATTTGAGTAGTCTTAGCATGTGTACCGCTTTGTGCATTTTATCTGTGAGGTGAAAAACATGTCAATGTTTCATTTGCAGACAGGAATATCTCGATATCTCTCCATCATAATTTCATCTTACCATCTTTACACATGCCCTGAAGAACCGAGCTGAGGAAGAGGCTGAGGAGTAAAGTTGCTGGAATTCCACCCATTTTAAATGTGGCTGAAGAAATCTTAACAAAGCCTGCATGAGACTCTGGACCCCACACGTCCCAATGCTTTGACACAGACCTCCACTCTCAGAAACAGGGTAGTGACTAGTTAATATTTAACTACTGGAGCTCAAAAGTGCCCTACCTGACCTGAAACCTCATTGAGATCAGGGAAGGGATCAGGCAAAAGTGAAGCTACTGTATATTGGTGTATGTTGATCGTGCTTTGCATACTTATTGTAGCAGAAATTATGTTTTTTTTTCATTAACAAAAACATCTTCCCATGAAAATAATGTTTCATCAGGACATATCTCTGAAATGGCTCCCTGACGTATCACTTTGTCATCATTTTTATTTTACGAAGAATGAACAACCTGTATCAGTCCACTCAGTATAGAAACTAAAGTGTTATCTGATTCCGTTGTTCATTGACTTGTCCTGGACATCTAAATATTTGTTGCCAAATATTGAACAACTTGTGACTTTAGGGACATAGTATCCATTGCTGTGTTAAGTTTGTGAGCTGAACATGATTCATTGCATATGTAAACTGAAAGGAGGAGTAAAATACACACATGAAACTGTGAACTGAGGCACAGAATTTCAACATTGATCCCTGAGCATGTTAAATAACGTGATCAAAGAAATCTATCATCGAATTCTGCCTCTTAAATAGCCAGTGATTTGTAATATAGTTAGTCAATAATGAACAAAGGAGATGGCTCAACATATATGAAGGAATCATTTCAATGTGTCTACCTATTAAAACTTTTTATTATTGCCTAACTCCCTGTTCCATCACTGCTTTGTTGGAAACGTTTCATACAAATACTGATGATACAAGGTCCAGCTCACCAATGTCAATATTTGCATACTTTCAACTCTCTCCAATCACAAAACAACAGCAAGGGCTTGTATCACAAAACAAACTTTAATCATTTCAGCAACACCTGTACAACAAAACTGATTATATGCTATATGCTAGGAAGAATGGACATACATAACATACATAGAATTTAATATTAAATCCCTGATTCAATCTCAATGGTTTCAGCCACAGAATTAAGTCCATCCTCGCCTTGCAGAATAACCATGTTACTTTGTACCTCCTGTTCTTGTAACATTATACATTTAGATGCCGAATCTGAGACAATAATCTCAATAATGTCCTCATTTAACTGGATTCTGCTGACCCCTTGCTCTGCTCCATTTTCCATTAGAACCATACCCTCATGGAATGGTCCAGAGCTAACAATCACTTCATCTGTGTGGGGAACGACTACCAGCTCCTCGACAGTTTGAACATACATCATTGTTTGGTTTTCTGTATTCTTCTCGGGGTCATTTGACCACGTGTTTGTTAGACACCTCTGTACTGTCTTTCGGGGTCGCCCTCTTACTGGGGCTGGATGATCTGTCTCCTGAGTTTCCAGGACTTCGTCCAGTTTCTTCTTGTGAGAAAGCTGATGACGAATGAGGCTCTGCATGAGAGTGTAGCCCGCACCGCATTTCTGACATTTATATGGCTTATCCTCCAAATGAGACTTCATGTGCCGCCTCAGTTTTGTGGCCATGGTGTAGGCCTTTCCACAGACATTGCACTTGTGAGGCCTTTCACCTGTGTGCAGGCGTTCATGGGCCCGCAGTGTATGAGGGTCGCGCAGAGCCTTCCCACAAACAGTGCAGAGGTACACCTCACCGGTGTGAGAGATGAGGTGCCGTCGAAGTTCAGGCACTTGGGAGAAGTGCTGGTCACAATAGTCACACTTGTAGGGTTTTTCTCCCGTGTGGATGCGCAGATGCCCGAGCAGGTTGCCTCGTTGGCGGAACGTCTTGCCACAGTGAGGGCAGGGGTACGGACGCTCCCCTGTGTGCAGTCGCATGTGGTTCCTCAGGGAGCCGGAGTTGGCCAGCTCTTTGCCACATTCAGGACACTTGATCTTGGGAGGGTGGTAATTCGCCTCCTTTGCCCTATGTGCCTCTCTGTGGATGCGGAGGGAGGGCCGCCGGGCAAAGGCCTTGCCACACACATCACAGACGAAGGGCTTCTCTCCTGTATGCAGCACCTCGTGTTCCTTCAGGTCTCGCTTTAAGCCGTACCTCTTGTCACACTGTTGGCATTTATATGGCCTCTCTCCCCGGTGCATCAAAACGTGAGCACGGAAACTCTCTTGGGAACTATAGTTCTTTCCGCATTCTGTGCAAAGGTAGGGTTTTAAGTCAGAATGAGTGAACTTGTGCTTTTTCAGGTGACACAACTGAAAGAAACTCTTGTCACACTGATCACATTTGTACCTTCTTTCTCGCATGTTAAGTTGCAAGAGATTGGGTTTCAACGCCAAAGAATCCATAGCCAGTTTCAATGTAGCTTTATCCATCCCATCATCAGTTTTGATTGCATGGCTGGCATCTTTGTCTTCCAAACCTTGCTCTTGGACAGCATGTCCATCATCGGCAGAATTTCTAGATGGTTGCTTCTCCTTTGCTTGCTGCTGCAGGGTCCTGACTTTACGCTCCTGTAGACGCTTGTGAATGCGACTAACAAGTGTGTGGACCTTTCTGGGTTTAGCAGCGAGACGGCAGCTGGCTCTAGTAGGCCCAGAGACTGCCTCAATATCTTTCCTATCACAATTTTCAACCACTGTAGTTTGATTCTTTTCAACCATAGTAATATCAGATAATTGAGCCAAGTTCAAGGAGGGTATTTTGACAGTTTGCATATTGATTCTATCTGTATTGTCATTTTCACAACCATCTTCTATATCTTTTTTTGATTGACAGGTCTGATTGGCTAGTTTTGGTGTCTTTTTCATTCTGGAGAAAGGTTTACTCTTCTGGATCCCAAGCTCTACAGAATCTTTTTCTTCATTCTTTGGTGATGGTGGGACTTCGGAATGCTCCAAGATTGGCTTGACCCCGATGTTTGCAAGGTGCTCTGTGAGAACTTCATGGTCTGTTTGGACATGAAAAGCACAGACCAAAAACGTATGTATAAGTTTTATATATATCTAACACAATAACATGCATTCACATTAATCTGATAAAACATTTGGACAGGTCTTACACTACCTCTATTCAACTGTTCAAATGTCACAGTTCAGAAACCAATGATTCATTTATTAAGTAATATAAGTAATACAATGAATACCACCACTGTTTTACTATCAGGATTATATGTATTGTATTGAAAGGTATCAATTGTCCATGCTCTTCATTGATATTTATTTATATGGCTTTTGCAGCTCGTTTGATTGATTGAAGTGTCCACTAGCCAATTATCAAAAAGCCCAGGTTGTACTTTTGTATTTTTCATATCTTGAAAAAATTGCTGGATTCTAAGATGGTTAGCATCCACCAGTGTCCTTATCTTTAAAAAAAATAAAAAATAAATAAATAAACATAATTAAATCAATGAATTATATTTTGATTTCCTCGTCTGGCTCTGACCATTGCTCTCCCTCGTCTGTGTTGTGCCATCATTGGCTATAGTTCCTTGCCAGTGGTCATTTATTCCTCTGGATATCTAGCATGGTAGATATCTAGTCGTAGCCTGTGGCACAGTGGCAACCAACGTTCATTACATCTTTCATTCATAACGACTTATAACTATAATCTGAACAAGTCATTAGAAAAACTACCTAGGTCTATTTATGAATGATAACGAGTGTAAACTTTTATTGGGGGCCAGAATGATGTTATTCCGTGCAGTTTTGAATAAGACCGAAATTTGCATTTACAACTAAATAGTGTATAGCATGGCCTGGTTCATCACTGATGATGTGTCCGATGGAGAGGATAAACAACTGATTATCTAAAGCAGATACTGTAGTGTTAAAAGCATATGTTTAATATGTCCTTATTTTAAGGTAACAGCGAACAACAAAACCTATTATTATGCAAACTTCTGCAGCTCTTGTAGTATTTTTTGAGTAACTCTATGTTCAACGACAAGTGACAGCCCCAGAAACAATGTTTCATCATACCTGGAGATAACACTTCCTGCTCTCCAATAATATTCTCCAAGGGCTTGTCATCTCCTGATTTGGGATAGATTCCTTCCTGGCAGGGTTTGCCTGGCATAGCAGCAGACCTTTCCTTATCTAATGAAATGGCATTGTCCTTCAACCAAAACAGCAGCTCTGTCCCTGGATTTATATTCTCACAGGCCTGTAGGCACAACTTTCCATCGACTTCATAAACCTTCACATTCTGCTCCTCCTTGTGTTTTGCATTGCAAGCAAACCTGCAATAGGTCAAGAGCATGAGTAGTATCACAATGATAATAAATAACAGTGGAAGAGAGAAAGAAAGAAGAACAGGAAAGAGAGAGAGAGAGAGAGAGAGAGAATGAGATATGATAGAACATTACAAACCAATCAATACATGTTAGCTGTAGGCTACATCAAGTGGAGAATTGCTTTCCATTTCATATTCCATTTTTCATGTCATATCCTGTGAGTCACTATTATGAGTATAGCAGCAGGCACAGTAACTGTGCAGTGAATTAACATCCGTCCACTTTAAGAGACAGTGCTGCAAGTTCCCAGATACTAGCCTGAGGCTAAACTGTGCAGGCAAATACAACACAGGCTACATAAACCTGTAGTTTTTGCTAACTTGTCAAAAAAGTAAACTTGATATTTGTAATCTGGCCAGAATTCACACATACAAAGTCAAAGCAAACTATTTGGAACCTATCCATATCTCTGTAGCACATAATCCAGAACAAACAATATTGTGATGTTCCATAGCTAATGTCATACATACCTCAACCAATACAGGCGGTCTGACAGCTGCTCCTTAGAAATAGTTAAACAAGTATTTTCTCCAAGTTTCTGGTGTGAGGAAAAAACACAGATACGACAAATCATTCTGTTAACAAAAAACAAAGTGATTCTTTCAATACATGTTTTCATAGTGATGACTGATGAGAGACGTTGGTCAGCACCTCAGTGATTTCCTCCACATCAGCTTGTTCCTCAAGGCATAGGATTGTGCCTTTCTGCAGTGGCTGACCAACACACCACAGACCAAACTCGCCATCTTTTGCCAAAGACGGACCCAATGTCAGCCCACGAGGCACAGCACTCAGAACACTGTGGAGGGATTCCAGCTTCATGAAGTAACTTAGTTCTCTGCACCTGAAAGTTCAAATAAGTCTCACAATATGCCTGTACTCATACAGGCACACAGATCTAAATATATTAAGGCCAACAAAGACTAATTAAAACATACCTAGTGGTTTACTGATCTGCATTAGAAATTATCCATCAGTCAGTTTTCACTAGCCTACACCCGTAACATAATAATTACATTTGGCTCAAACTAGTTCACAGTAGTTGGCACAGTTGTAGTAGGCTACAATAGTTTGTACAATAAAAGTAGTCAACATTTTAAGTGCTTATTTAACCAGAACGACTAATAGCTATCCAATGCGTTAAGATAAACAGTCTAAAGTAGCCTAATCCGGACGTAAAGAAACCTATTAAATGCAATTATTAAAAGGTTAGATGGGTATTGTATTGCTCAACAGCCAATCAATTTACTCTCCTCTCTTACTTGCCCCTGTTCATTGGTTATAGTGTGGTGTTCGGATCGAGCCACTTTTGTAGCACTGTAGCCTTCTAGCGGACGGTTAAAATAATGTGATGAGATTTTTTTCTGAACTGTTGAAACGTGCAGCCTAATTGATAAAGGACATTGCCTTTAATACCCCCGGGAAGCCAATATTAACCTACAAACCTACGAGAGACACAACAGGAAGTAGGAGGGTAACCTATCAAAAGTCAATCAAATACCTCGTAGGACTGATCTTCTAAGTTAGTTATCATTGACTGATATAAACTATTTAACGGTAGATAGCGTTACTGCCTTATTAATTTCGCCATCTCTGTTTCATTGAAATGCGCACGGGTTTGCTGATGTTAATGCTAACCTGGTGTTATATGGAGACACCGACGTGGTCAACGCCGCGTACAGTTACGCATAGTATTTTAGTAACTCATACGCATACTATCTGTATAATCCCGACGTTAGTAGCCTATGATAAATTCTGAACCAACTCAGGGATATGTTTCCTCAGTGTCTTGGCCAGTGGAAGTCGAGAACTCCGGGAATATCATCTTTTTCCATCAACACAGTAGGAGGAAGTGTAGCCATGTCACTATATTACCCTTCCCCACAGAAACGATAGGCCTACTAACAGACATAGACAGACCCTGGTTTAATTGATTTCAGTTATAAGTCTATATTAAATTATCTTATGTGAATGTAAATTTGCCGTGCTATTATTGTCAGTATATTGTTGTCTATAGAGCACAAAATGACACACAAGTTAATGTGGAACAACTTTTAGGCCCGAGTGTTTGCCACAGGGACGTATTTAGAGAGTACTCCAGTTGAGATTTCCACAATGCGCATGCTCACACGGCTTTGGACCAGAGCCCGTTTACGTACCCTCAGAGAATGTCTAATAATATAATATTCATGCGCAACAAGTAACAATTGTATGAAAGTTGTATCCATGTGCAATCAACACATTGTATCGTTTGCTAAATTACAGCAGGCTCGATCACAAGGTAGCGGTAGGCCTTTGCATGGGGTAAAGAGTGCACATTCTCTTTGAGGGAAGAGCATCGGTTCACTGGCAAAGATTTTGGGGTCCTATGAACGAACTATGGACTCCTCCCATATAGAAATATTGGTCTTTATTTAGTAAATATTGGTAAGTTCCTGGGGCCTCAAGTGCAGGGCCCTTGGAATCGCCCCGACCTGACGGAGGAAGCATGGACAACATTTAAGTTGCTGCTGAAATGCCACAGAAAAAATAGGCTACCCTATTCTATTCCTAACGAAATCCAGACAAATGTGAAACACTAAAATCCAGCAAGCCTGGTAAAGTAAATCCTTCATTTCACAGTGTTAGGCCTACTTATAAAAACTACATCCCTAACTGATAGGTGAAGGAATCCTTTGGCTTAATATCGTTCCACTAACATGTAGGCCCTACATCTTGGATACATGAGAAATTGTAACGCAATCTTCCTTTGTTTTTACCTATATTCCTCACAAAGTCAGCCGATAACCTCCAAGCCCCCTTTCTAAAGGTTACATCATAAAAAGGGGAGGCAGAGGTTAGGCTACTTCCAGTCAACCTATGAATATCATCAAACTAATTTCCTTTCACCATATGCCAATTCTTCATAGCAAATGGCAGAGAAGTACTTCTATCAAGTGGAAATAAAACACTAGACTTCATTTTGTGACTAGTCGTTGCCCCCACATGGTTGTAACTGTGTTCAACAGCAGAGGTCGCTACAGCCTTTTATAGAGTTTCAGGACCATGAGCTTCCAATAGAGAGGAGAGCTAGATATTTTTTATTTTTCGCTTGGGTTGTGGATGATAGTAGCCTGGAAAGCCAGCCCAAACTTAGCCCCGCCCACAATATTTCAGTATGACTAGAATTGAGTATGATGATGTCAGGCTAGGATGATGGGTTATGGATTGTAATTCTGATTGTAAACACCTCTTCAGTGGAGGTAGAGATCAGTCACTTCACCTAATAGAGTGATGTCAATCAAACGACCCTCTGGATGAAAGTCTGTGCAGTTAATGCACATAGTAGTAGCCCTTGTGCACCTCATGTACTGTAAATCAACCAGCATAGCTAAAGCTATAAGGGCACTACTGATTATTCAACTAGCCATACAGCTTAACTGAAAATTAGTTAACCTTATTGAACTAAGAGACATTGCTGCCGCTAGGGGCGCGTCTAGATTTCTAGGCTAAAGAGACATGGTAATTTTATGACAATTGACACAAAATAAAATGATTTAAATGTATAGGCCTAGTGGTTAAAATTATTTCCTTACAAGGATTCAATGATTTTTATTTGTCACATACATAAAGATACTATGTAACTACTACTACTTTATTTGTCACATACATAAAGATACTATGTAACTACTACTACTACTGTAAACCATGTAGTGAAATGGCATTAGTTGGATAGAAACTCCTCCTCAGTCTTTCTGTTTCAGCCATGTGGCTAGAGGGGCATTTACCAAACCTCAGCGGTCTGAACAGTCCATTGTCAGGGTGTGAAATGTCTTTTAAAATGTTTTGGGCCTTTCTACACTTCTGGTGTAGACGTCCTGTCCTGCAGGGCAGGGAGAGGCATTCTGATGGTACGTTTAGCAGAACCCCTCTCTAAGCACTATAATCTCGAGATGTGCAATTTTGATATACCAGGTGATGATAAAATTGTTGGGAGAATTGCTTTAAAACTTAACTGTTACCATGTTGTTAGTCGCTTTGGTTAAAAATGCGTCAGCCAAATGTAATGTAATGTAATGTAATGATGCTGTTAGAACACTCCACAGCTGAAAAGTAGAAGGCCTTCAAGATAGATGTTGACAGAGAGTCATTGTCTGGATTTCTTTAGAGTGTGTTGGAGGTTGACAGTCCATGTGAGGTCCTCAGCACCTATACTGATGGTTAATGTGTCAGATGTCAGACCACCTACCCTGATGATGGGCTTTTGTTTTTTGGCACAGGGACAATAATGGATTAGCTGTTTAAAGCATGAGGGGACAATGACTTGAGTCAAAGGTGTATTATGTGTAAACACAGGGGCTAGCTGGTCAGCACAGGATTTCGGTAACCTGCCAGAGACACCATCAGGTCCTGCAGGTTCCTGCATGTAGCCTTCGTGAAGACGTTCCTCACATCCATCTCAGAGACAGAGAGAAGGGTTTCCCCACTTCTGTCAGCATTTTCATCTGCAGCTGTGGTCAACAGCTGTGTCACAGCTGTGGTCAATTGCTTGAGTTTTAAACGTTTATTATTATTATTGTATCCATTATTGTATCTGTGTTAAAAAACAAAAGTCCATCATGCCTAAATGACTTACCGCCCTGTGGTTGCAATTGTGTAAGCACATAATGTAATCTGGAAACTGCTGCTCTGATTAAAAAAAACAATTCAATTGATCTCAGCTGGTATTCTGTCTATAATGGAGTGGAATGGAAATGTCTAAGTTACCCCAAACTTTTGACCAGTAGAGTACAAACAAGGGCTTCCTTGTACCTTGCAATAGCATTCACTGTTGGTGAACTGACCCTCTGGGAGGAAGGAAAGCTGCCATATTTTGCATCACCTTGGCAACTGAGAGGTTATTATGACCTTTTGATCAGAGAGGCATGTACTAAAACCAAAGCTGAGCAGACTCAAGATTCTCAAGGCTAAGGCATTCCCTAGATGTGTCTTATTCAATTATGGTCATAGTTTTGGTTAAAGTTCTTAGGCAACATTGTAAAGGCAACATTGTAAAGAAGTCAGAATAGACTATAATAGACTAATAATGATAACAATAGTGCCAGTAAAAAAGATCTTCATAATAATAATAACCAACCATTTGACAAATTCAAGTTGAGAAGAAGAGTTTTAAATGTTTCTTGAACAACTTCAGAACATTCTGGTAAATCATTCCCCCAGTGAGAAGCCCCAAATGGAAATTGATTTGTGTATAAGGCACAGATCAGAGTCCCACAGGTGTTTTTCCAGATAACATTTTAGAGAGGAATGAAATGATTGCCAATGAGAAGAGAATGAACAACAAATTGCATGCCTCTGTACTGACAGCACTGAATGGTTGCCTTTCTGGCCTTGAACTTATTTGCTGTTGAAAGGATATAGCCTACTATCAGAGTAGCTCTACTAGCCTGACATAGTCATACTCAATTCTAGTCAGAATATGAGTCTGATACTGCTCCATTGGGACATAATTCGTGTTTCAACCGATACAGGGGGGGGAATGCCTCTGCACTCAATTGGATAGACCTTCGTCAATAGGCCGTCAATGTCTCCTACCACACTCATTAGCGAAGTCTAAAAGATACGTAGTAGGGTAGGCTATTAGGAAAAAAATGATAGCCTATATCCCCTCCGTTTTTAAAAATAATTCTGTTGAACACTGACATGCTACAAACATGTTATAAACAGGGAAAGGCTATCGCAAATCCCTCGAACAGGTGGTCAATCAGAGATTTCAAACGAACGAGGGAACAACATGTCACAATGCAACACGCTGTTTTCCCTTGATGAAAGTGAAACCATGAGTTTTCCCACATCTCAGCTTTGGCCAAAGTTTTCAGAAATAATCATTTCAGTGAGAAAACCTCATTGAAATAATACGCATTTTCCATATGGGGTCTTAGAAGCCATCTGTCTTCTATAGCCTCAGCGTTTTTGTTGCAAACATAATCAACCTAAGCATGCTCAGATGACATGATAGACAAGGCGCTGTTGCTCACCTGTCCATCATCGTAAAGCCTGATTTGATTGGTCCGCCAGATTTGGTGCGAGCATAGTTGCTCCACAACAGAGCAATGCCAGACCGAACTTCCCGACCTCAAATGTTGTTGGCGGGACTAGGTTCGGCTGACACCCAGGCTATAGCTCTACAGTAATTGCACAAATACATGACCTTATTTATTTTTTACTTTGAGAGTAGACCTAAATAGGAAGAAATGCATACAAGCAAATAAGATCACATTGAATTGCAGTGTTCAATGCAGGTGAAAGCCAGACTAGCAGGGCCTGGTTTCCCGAGAGGAATGAATCTTAGCAGTTGCGACGGTCCGACTGCGACTGTCCGACAAAGGATCTAACAGGCGTTGGTTAAGTTTTTACATACGCTTAGAACATGCTCGTAGCATGAGCTGTGAGCTGAGGGGGAGCTGTCCACATTAACAGTGCTGAAATATCGCCTAACTTGGTGATATTAGGTCAGGTCCTTGAATTTCCCCTGGGGATCAATAAAGTATCTATCTATCTATGTCACCAATGCTCGTATCTAGGACAAGGCTTCTCTGGATCACATGTAAATCTGTGTTTTCACGTTCCTAAGATACAATAGTTTCAGGACGCATCTCTGAAAATCATTAGATGCCTGTGAGAGGGACCTCATGAATTCCATATGCTTATGCCCAGTATATGTAAAAGGAAAGGGGTGTCATATATAACTCAGGAGTTGTCAGGTGTAAGAAATCAATATTATCAAAACTCAAACTCAAAAGTCAAAATATGGAGTCCAGAGATGGAAGTGCTGTAAATAAGGCTATTGGATGTAGGAAAATAAGGAAAGGTAAACCAAGTTTTTGTTAGACTAGAAATTCACCAATTTAAAGTCAAGATTAGTCTTTCCCTGAAAGTCAACTCAAACAGGCCATTCAGAATTCCCTCAAGTTAAAGAGTATTTTATCATTTTGAGATATGAAAGTAAAACATGATATATTGTACAGTCCATCATCTTTGCTTGAGTGTGGAAGAGATGGACATTCATAGCTCTGGGAACACATTGGAACTGAGCTCTGTGTGCTGCTCTGACACCATTAGTGTCTGTCTATTGACTTGGAGTCATTGTGGGTTTAGGCTAATGGTCAATTATGTGACTGTAATTAGAAAATATAATTAACAAGAGTGTTTTGATCATTTACTTTGTTTGAGCTATAGTGCGAAAGGCAGCTGAAACTGAAGAGAAATAGAACATAATGAGGAGAGAATGTGACATCAGAGGGAGCTAAGACTAATTTGAGCAGGTACAGGAACACAAAGTCTGACTCTCTCTGTGTATGTGTGCGTGTGTGATGAAATGTATCTGTACATTTCTTCTCTGCTCCAGATTGAGGGCAGATTGTGTCAGATTGTTGTTTATATGGATTCTTTTTATTTATTTATGTGTGTGTGTGTTTGTCAGAGAGAGAGAGAGCTATTCTTGCTTTTCTCAAGCTTTGTTTCTTTTTGGTCTTGCTGTCTCCATGGATGCTGTGCTCTGCCCTGTCCCTGCTTTTTACAGAACCTGATTATAACATTTCCATCTGAAGGAGAGGAGGTTGTGTTCTCATAGTGGTCTCATACTTGTCATGTGTCAGTGTCATGTTGTCAAGATAATCATGTGCATGCAGGTGATTTTTTTCCATACTTGATAGCAGTGATAACATTGCTAGTATATGAACCCTACTGCTTTCAGTAATGACTTTAGTTTTAGTTTAATTTATTAGAGAAATGAATGTATATCAAAATATTTCTCTCAATTTATTTGATATGGTTAAGGTATTCTAATGAGACCACAGACCTTCATTAACATCCCAATACACTTGCTAATGAGCACTGAGCTCATAATCTCCCAACCCTTTGCACATTCATGTGCCAGAGCCTGTGAGCACATTTTGTCTTTGTCTGATGCCGATTTAAATACTTTTGGCCATGCTTGCTAAATTGTTTTTGGTAGAAATATATACATAATATATTATGTAGTATTGAAAAGGATTCTGGGTGATGAGGGATGTTGTTCTTAGCTTCTGGTAGCAACCTCTACAGGGTGTCCAGTCAGAACACGGAAACCAGATTGTTGTTCAAAGAGTTATTTTCTTCATTAATGCTTCACACCCACAACACAGAATAACGATGGATCAGGTGAATGAGTGTGGAATGATATGGAATGTGTAAGATTGTGTATGTGTGTGTGTGGTTTCTGAAATAAAGCAACAAAAGACAATTCCTGTCAATTCGTATACTGATAATTTCATGTTGTTTAAGATTCTGCAGTTTTGCAATAAATGTATGTATAAAGTATATATGAATAATTAATTAATTAAAACGTACCTTCACATCCAGAAAGAGTGTCAGATCAAATGTAGTCATATCTTGATTTCTGAAAAGCTCCTTTACTGCCAATGACTAACACAAACTGGCAGCCATCTCAGCCAAGTCTCTCCCATAGCCACCCCTCTTACACCCATCACAATCGTTTCTACACAAATGACATAACGGTGATAAAGGACTTTACAGCTTGAAATTCCAGCCGTTTTTGAAGATGTTTTTTGTAGTGTGTTTTTTTAAAGCATATCATAAATATCATATATCATAATAAATAAAGAAATAAAATTATCAGAGTGACCTTTCACTACACCTACATTTAAACACTAGACCCACATGGGAGTTTTCATTTAAGAAATACAGTACACTAATGCTCTATCTATGAGAACATTCACTGTTATCTGCAATAACATAAGTGCTATAAACTAGCTTGTCCTTTTTTTTTCAGACAGTTCTATGCAGACATACTGTAAGTCTATATGTTGAAACACTGAAAAACAGATGAATCACCCATATGATCTCTTCCATCACAACAGGACCGCTGCAGCTGCACAGACTTCCCTCTGAGAGCTGATATTTGATCATGTTCAGAAACAGAACTGAGCGAGTAGCGGTGGTCTTGGGTATCAGGATGCCCTTGGCAGCGGTGGTCTTGGGTATCAGGATGCCCTTGGCAGCAGGTTGATGTCTGTTCCCGCTCCAAATGGATGGGACTCACGACAGGGGGCAGGAGGCTTCTACAGCAGCAGCGTTACATACTGTAACAGCCTGCTCTCGGAAGCATTTGTCATTAATGCAGACACTGTCTGCTTCCGTATGATGAGAACAGGAGCAGATCAGATTCCCTTTTTCCTGGGTCTAAGATATTCAGGATTTTACTCTTATCTATCTACTGTAGTGTCTTGTCAGTTCTCCCATTGGCAAATAACTGATTGACTATTTGACTACAATTATGACTACATAACTGTCTTTGGAGGAGGTAATGTGCAATAAGCAACATAATGTGGCCCAGTACAGTTGTTGGTAGGCCTACAACATTTAAATGTGTAGATCCCAATCAGCATTTTCTCCAAGGGTTAGGGTTTTGGTTGGATACTAGATATTCCCCATCTGTCCAAAGTGTCAGATGTTGGCTGTATGTGCTGTATGTATGGATTATACCACTTTTTGTTCAAATTCCCATTGTGATGCTCTATTTAGAAAAGTCAATTAACTTTCAAATATTTGCACACCTATGAAAGTAGTTTCTGTTTTTGGCCACATTATTCTCCATCAATTCACCAAACTCATTAAGTTGAAATTAACTGTCACATCAGGACGGTTTCCTATGCAGGAGCTCACAGAGGTTACACAGACAGATACATAGCTTACATTTAGCTTTTTGAGTTGAGGTACACTGAATGAACAAACTTAGCTTAGTGATGAAAATAAGCTTGCAGTGTCTATTGTCTTCAATTTAGTCCATTTGGAGGTAACCTATTTGCACAAAATCGAATAGGCTATCTAAATCTAAGGTGGATCATTTAGGTAGTAAGAACGTTCAGATTACAGTAGCTGAACACATAAGCAAAATGCTAATAAAGGATTTAACAACATTGTGGTGTATCAGTGTGGTGATCATATTTGCTGCAGCTGCCACCAGATTTTACTTAATCTAATTAACGTTGTGATGGCAGGGCAAAGGTTGCATCAGAAGGTCCTACACGTCCTGTAAGCAGTGGAGACAAAACGGCTGAAAGGGCTGATCGAACGGGCATTAATGACAACCAACTACAGGGTAAGACTGAATTAGATCCCATGTTAAAACATCACAAATATCCTATATGAACTTAGAAAGTACCACAAAAGTATGGAAGTAGTATGCAGACAGCTGATATGTTTATTTTATTCAACTGTGGTACATATAACCTCCTAAACTACTGTTTGTGATATTAGGAAACAGAAGAACACTGCTGCTTCTACACATATTGCTACTATATTTCAAAGTGTCGAACCGATTACAGTACATTATGTAAATCAAGCCTGTGAGAAATTATTCAACCTTTTTCGAAAACATACTGGCACCAAAGCCTTTGACAAAAGGCTGAATAACTCTTGTGTTCATAAGGTCTGACATCTCCTTAGAGAGGGAGAATAAATTTGGCCTTCAAGCACAGTACACTGGAAAGCGTGACAGGATTGTTTAAGCAGCTTGGGCTGAACTAGCAAGCACTTCTGCTGATCTGTGCCCAGACACATAAGACAGAGTAATGTCTCCTTTACAATTTACATCACATTCAGACTACAGCTGATTGAACAATAGTCAGGGAACATAAATAATGACATTGAGGAAAGATAAATGATGAAGTAAGGTTTGGTAGGTAAGGTTAGGATGACATGACAATGTATGAAGTAAGGTTTGGTAGGTAAGGTTAGGATGACATGACAATGTGAAGATCTCTCTTGAAAAACCAAACAATAACTCAGTCAACAATGCTGCTTTCATAACACAAAAAGCACTTGAAAACATTTTAGGTTTTTAGGTAGGTAGGTTTTAGGGCCCTGAAGCTGGCTAAAGTGTATGGATATAACATGCAGAGATACTTTTCTCTCCATAGAGTCACTGTAGTTCAATGAGAGCTGGTGGAAATCATAAACGATAAGAGTAGCTGATCCATGTGAGCATGTTTCACTATGCTTTTGTTTTTGGTATGCTTGATTAAATATATGCATGATTAAATTGATGCTTGATTAAATCCAGAACCTTCGGTAAGGAACCTTTTACCAGAATTCCGGTAACTTACTGGTTAGCTTGCTGGTTAGAGAACTAATCTTAAGGTCAGATCCCTATAAACCAGATTACATACACAATAACTTAGTTTTGACTTGACCATACCATAAACTATCCATCTTCTTATATTTACTATAATTTACCTGAAACCTGAAAACCTGAAACCTGAATGAACCTGAAAAGTAAGAGGTGCTGTTACCTTGTTTATGTGTTCTGTAAAATTCAGCTTCAGAAGTACTGCTTTTGGTTTTGAGAGCATTTAAACAGTTAAATAGAAACAGAAAAAAAAAATGTGTATTGTATGTGATTTAGTATTGGGCAGTAACATATTTTCATTGCCAAAAGGCCTGCATTGTTTTTTGGAAAGCATTTGTGCAATTGCCTGGCAGATGCCCAAGCAAGCACTTAACCTTGAAGAGGAGGGATGGCTGGAGACGCATGGGATATCAGCCATCTCTTTATTGAGCCATAGTGTATGTGACCAGCTTCTAGAGTCTAAAATACCCTTTATTTAAAGTGGTGCTTTAATCTTAGAAATGATCTTTAAATATTCACAATTTTAAGCATGGAAACTTTGTGTATGATCAATGTGATGGGTTGAACATGGCTAATGATGCTAACAAAAAAATATTTGTAGAGAATATTTAACTGATATAACACCATAAGGGGTCTTATCAGTAGGCTACTCTAAACTCATAGCAGGATTGTCTAGCCATGATTCACTTTTGTGTCCCAGTCACTAACCAAGATAGACTGTGATAAGCCCCCTTAAAATAATCCCATGTGGAATATAAACACAGAGCAAATGTATGTATGTATTACAAAAATATGATACTTTTGAATCAGGTAACTGTGCATGTTTGGGTCCATTCTTCAAAGTGTGCAAAATGAGTACCTGTGAGAACCCAAGTGAAAGACACCCCCACAAACACAAACCAAGAGAACATATGCAGTTGTTCAGGCCTGTGAGTGTGGCTTAACAGACACATCAGAAGTGATGAGTTGGGAGAGTATGAGGGAGGTCTCAGGCAAAGAGAGGATGCCACATAGCGATCTGCTTGCGAGGGTTGTCTAGCATCTGCTGCCAGTGCTGAAGGCCAGTGCCAGAGGCCTGAAGACCCAACTGGCAGTGGCCAAGGGGCTCCAGCTGCCCCTGCCCAGTCTGGTTGAACAACTCTAAGTCCAAGCTGGACTTGGCCAGCATCTCACGGGGAACCTCCAGCATCATCATCTCATTCCAGACAGGGTTGATCTTGTGCTTGACTCGTCGCGTCTGCTTCTTCTTCAGCTTGGTGGACTGGTGCTTCAGGGCCAGCTTTACAGAAAGGTCTGAGGAGAGGATGAAGAATTAAAGAACAGGGAACACGGTTCTACTGAAATCAGTCAAATGGGTCAAATCAGTCAGTGGATGGTAATGTTGCTTGCGTATTGCAATATCATGAGTCCTTGTGAATAACCATATTTAGTGAGTTGTTTCCGCATTTGTCTCCACAATATTCAGAAGTAACATAATAAATAACACATTTATTGTGAAGTTACACTTGAGGATGGGGTCAATCGTCATAATATACTTGAAAACTTAGAAAATTACATGTTTTCCATGAAAGTACCATGAGCTTGAAAATGACACACTCAGGTAATCCAATATACAAATCCAAACATTAAAGTCCATAAATAAAGTAATGTGTAATAAAGTGGAACGACACAAGAAAAAAGTATTGAACATGCCTACTAACATTTCTTAAATACTTTGTGGAAAAGGCTTTGTTTGTAATGACAGCTTCAAGATATTTCCTGTATAACAAAACTAATCAGTCGCAGTATTCAGGTGTAATTTTGGCCCATTCTTCTAAACAAATCTTGAAGATTCCAGGGGTCCCTCTTGTGAATCCTGATTCGAGAAATCTTCAATTGGATTTAAGTCAGGGCCTTGATTTCCTTTATCTGAAACCAATTGAGAGTTTCCTTTGCTGTATGCTTTGGATCATTGTAATGCTGGAAGGTCCACCCACATCTCATCCTCATCATCATGGTGGATGGCAAGATTCTCCCGGAAAAAATGGCTCCATTCTTCATTCCTTTAACTGTATGAAGTCTGCCAGTACCATGAGATGAAACACAGCCCCTTACCATGATGCCTCCACCTCCAAACCTCACTGTTGGTATGGTATTTTTAGGGTGATGTACAGTGTCATGTCTCTTCCAAACATGGTGTGTAGTATGATATCCAAAAAGTAAAATTTTGCTCTAGTCTGACCAGACTACATTCTTTCAGTATTTCACAGGCTTGTCCAAATGTTGTGTGGCAATCTTTAAACGAGCTTCAACATGTTTTTCCACAGTAATGGAGTCATGCGGGGTGAGCGTGCATAAAGGCCATGGAGGTGGAGTGCATTACCTATGATTTTCTCTGTAACAATTGTACCTTCTGCCTCCAAGTCTTTCTGGAGCTTTCTCCAACTGGTCCTTGGCTCTTGGGCTACTTTTCTGTCTATCCTTCTGACTCCCTGGTCAGAAATCTTGCAAGGAGTTCCTATGGCCGGTTGATAATGCAGTTATGTTCCTTCTACTTGCAGATAATGGTCCCAATGCTGCTTACAGAAAGATTCTGAAGTTTGGAAATGCATGGGGCAGCCGTGGCCTACTGGTTAGCGTTTCGGACTTGTTACTGGTTGCCGGTTCGAACCCCGACCAGTAGGCATGGCTGAAGTGCCCCTGAGCAAGTGTGTACTTCACCTCACTGTGTGTTCACTGTGTGCTGAGTGTGTTTCACTAATTCACGGATTGGGATAAATGCAGAGACTAAATTTCCCTCACAGGATCAAAAGAGTATATATACTTATACTTACTTATACATCTGTAACCAGTTCCATCAATATTTTTTGCAACAATAAGGTTGCAAATGTCTTAGGAGAGCTCTTTGGTTTTACCCATCATGAGATGTTTCTTGTATGACACCATGGTGACGAAAAAACTTTTTATAACCCATCAAAATGTACTAACCCAGCTTATATTAATATAGGAGATAGGAGGGATAATTACTCTCTAACTACTTACAGATTCCAGCTCGTTCTTTGCCTTTGCTTGCCTTGGTGTACTGTTTTTTCTTAGCAGGTTCAATATTTTTTTCCTCTGGCATTCCCCTTTATTACACATAACTCTACTTATAGACTTTAATGTTTATATATATATATACAGTATATATATATGTGTGTGTGTGTATTTCCTGAGTTAGTACCAATGTCTGGTGAAAATTCCATGCGAATAGCCTCACTTACGGAAAACAATGCTGTATATTTTAAACAGGGCTTCAAACCAGAATTTTTCCTAATTTCCTAATTTAACTTTGCCTATATTGGGCTTACTTGAATTGGTTAGAACCAAAAATCTCAAACGGTTAATAATGTTTCATGTAATGCTGTGTGATATAACAAGAAGCAGGTATAACTTCCGGACTTCAAAAAAAATGTCTATTGATACATGTTTTACTCTAGCCTCTATTGTCACAAAACATTACCAAGCCACATTGTACCATACAAGCATTGCTGTACTTGTACACCTAAACAATCAGTTTCTAGCAGTTCCAAAAACCTCTCTGTTCATCCGGTTTATGCAGACAGACAGAAATAATTGAGTGTGTACCTGCATGTGTTCTTACCTATGTTGTTTTTCAGCCTGTCAGATTGGAGGCCCCTCGCCTTCATGACCACAACACCCAGCCTGTTAGCAGCTGGCAGGTAGCTAATCGACAAGAGAATCTCACCTGCAGATTCGGCCACCTCCTGTTGTTTGGAGTAAATACACAATTCTAATTAATATGGTATATGAGAGAACACTCTATCATAATTAATGCTAAAGGTCACTGAGAGTGGACATGACTGGCCTCATGTTAAAGGTCAAACACTTTCTGCTCTGGCTAGCGGGCACATCAATGAATATGTATGAAGACATCCCAAACTGAATACGTTATCAGCGAATATCTATGAGGTTGATAACTTGCAGGTGTACTTCACACACAGATGGACAAATCACATGCTTTTAGCCATCATTCCATTTCCATTTCCAGAGAGAAACATTATTGTTATCAGATAGATAATTCATCCATGGCATCATCCATTTAAAAATAGGAAAAGAGGTTTCATTAATGTAAGACTGCTAGAACGTCACAGAAGACCATTGAGAGATTTGATTAAAATAGGTTGAGGGCATATCTCTTTCAAACCTGCACAGCATAGATGATTTCATAACTAGGAAATATGATGAATGATGAATGATGAGAGAGAATAAATAGAGAGGTCCTGCATGACTCAAAAAGGATCATGCCACAAAGACGTGAATGCAGTGCAGGGTCTTTCTGAATCAGTGTAAGTACACATTTGATCTAGACTGAGTTACGTTGCTGAGTTGTAATTAGAGCTAGTATTAGAGTTTAGTTATTAGAGTTAGTAGAATGTAAAAGGTAAAGCAGCTGTCAGGGGTTGTCTCTTAATAATATAATGTTGAACTTTATTGGGCAAATTTTATTTCATTATAGCACTTGGCAAATAAGCCTGGTGTGAATCTAAAGAGTGTCTCTCTATATACTGGCTGAATTTATTGATAAGGTCATTGATTTCCTACTTCAATCTATGTTACACATACTCCACTGAGACAGATACAATTACACTTGTGAAAGCAAACACTTTGTGTGACCTGCACTTTAAATCATGTTTTGAAGGCATGTTCTGTGGAGAAGAAATGTTAAAAATATATTTGACATATGACTCAAAATGTTGAATTTGCATGTGTTAGTCTCCTCTGTTCCATCTGCTGTCTTATCCGTGCAATTTTTAAATAAGGAAACGGGAGGCCTCTGGATGTACAAACTGTTAAATAATTTATGGCCACGCTTTGCAGTTACGCAGTACTTGCGTCACAGCCCTCCCCATTTGCCAATCCCACCTTCCTGCCTCTTCACCTTCTGTCCTCCTAGGGGACACTCATCTACTCCCTCAAATCCTTTACTACACACATTTGTTTTCAGTAAACTCTAAATCAACCTAAATTCAGCTGTGCTTTTTATTCTCAGCTTTTATAATTCAACCTTCAAAATGCATGGTTCCTGAAAATAATGCATTGAGTCTGTAATTCCTTATGGCACATCTATGAAACAAAAAAGAGAGAAGCAAGCCCTGAGGGACTCTCTGATGACGCACACTGTCTCCTGCCTGCAGAGCTCCCACTTGCTGTCGACAGTCGACAGGGCAGGACAGGTGGATGTTAGCACACTGCACACACACACACACACACACACACACACACACACACACACACACACACACACACACACACACACACACACACACACAAAGACACACACATACACATTCACACACACCACATATGCCTCATTAGATACTGATCTGTGAGTATTTCTGTCCACATCACTAGAAGGACTTAGGGAGCAACGATGGGGAGAACAGCTTGGTAAATAAATGCTATCGTAAAAGGACCAATTTCCACCCCTTTCATTCGATAATTCGAAAACAAAGATGTTTTATAATACTTCAAAATAATATTTTATATTGAACCTTACATTTTCCAGTAGCCATACAGTGTGTATATTTAGACAAAATGTGGTTCTCTCTTACCGGGAGGATCTATTGCCTAAAATAACCAATTTTGTTTACTGTGCTTGGAGTCTGGTACTGGGCTGGTGGGCTCTATTTCCGCCCACTCACTCCGCCCATCAAGGTACAATGAGGCACATTAAAATGTAGTGGTGCATTGAAAACCACATTCAGACTCACTTTTATTCCCCCAAGACCCCTACCTCACTAGGTAATCAGCTCATTAGCTCAGATGAAAATAAAAAATTCCACAGGAGCTCCAAGTGGTTTTGAACACACAGCCTTACAACACTGTTTACAGCTCTTTGAGTCAATGTACAATGCCATTTTTGGTACAAAGATAATTTAGATACCCTTATGGGGTGGGTGCTTGTGTTTCTTTAGGAGTCCGCCATCTTGGTTTTAATAGAAATTCATATTAAGTGACACATACACGTAAAAGGGCGAAAATAGGGCACGGGCGGTAATAGGTCACTTTCCGATATATGCGTAACATAAGAAATGTCAATTCACACTCCTGGCTTGGATTACATGCCCCAACAAAATGAAGGGGAAGATGCTGTGGATGGTTTACCTCTTGATCTAATAGCAGTTTACTAAAATAAAGCTTAATCATGACTAACATCTAGATGAGGGAGTAATCACACAAAAATGTACACTACGTGCTCGTTCTCAAGCTACATGCAGCTTCAAAACAAAAATGATTGAAGACAAACCTCTAGACTCATCAATAGCTTATGAGCATAGATTACCACAGATCACTTCCACTTATTAGTTGATGAGGTGTACCTGTTTTGGAGGTTGAAGATCAACCCAACAGTCTGCATCTGACATCATGCCCACATCGGCCAGCTTAAACCTCATGACACCCAAGTTGGTGTTGCGGGAAAATCGGTCACAGCTGTGAAGGGCCAGAGACACCTCTCCCTCCACCTGGTACCCATCTGGCAGGGGGAAGATCAGGTCTTCTCCCCACTGAACGTGACCCATGAGGCGGCGCACTGAGGTCTGAGCCTGCCTCTCCCTCCCCTCTGTGGTCAGCAGGCCTGCGATGTAGCCCTCACCACCCTCCTCCACCGCCACGTGCTCCGCTGTGAGGAGGACAATCAGAGAGTGAAGAGCTGCAGCGTGCACAGTGTGGAAAATAAACATTAGAATGGTGGAGGAGAGAAGTTGAGAGAATCTGTGCTGATGCATTACCAAGAGAAATTGTGAATTAATGCTTCAACAACAGTGCAAAAATATGTAAAATTATTAACTGAACAAATCAGTAGTTACTGAACATTTGTATTTTGTTCAAAAATATAACAACATAAAATATTTTGTCACCAAGGAAGGCTATTATGTTCAATATGAAAAAAATATTTTCTCACAATACAGAAAAACAGTAACAACAGTCACACATCATTACAAATGCATACCAGCATCTTGTTCCCTAGGGGAGGAAAGTGTCATTTGAATTATCTAATCCAACCAAGCAAAACTAATACATAAGATTTGTGGACTAACTGCATTTAGCATTAGGTGGAAAAGATTGGAATCTTTATATCTTTATGCTAATGTTGTTTGATTGAGTGATTTTGCTGTGATAATGGATAGCCTTATTTCATTTTATTTTAATTTCACACTGTCAGCACTTTTGGTTTTGTATCTATAAGACACACTGTTTTAGAGAGGCTGCAATCTCATCACCTTGGTTTGGCATGTTGTAGGCCTATGTAGGTAATATTTTAATGAATTACACTGTAAAAGATGTGGTGTGGGGGTTGTCATGCCGACAGATACATTCAAGCGTCACTGCATTCTGAGGGTGGTGATAGCTTGAGGCACTGTCAGTTGAAAAGAATGTGTGCACACATTTAATTAGTTGTGTGTGTGGTGGTAATGCTATGCTGACGTTTATGTCAGTCGTTTGAGTGGACAAGCATTCTTGCCATAATGCAAACACAAACAGATATACCACAACAGTCAACTGATTATCAAGACCTTTGAAGACATTTTGACAACTGAGTGCAAAAGCCTGTTTTATTGAATATTTATTATTGAAATTTTTGTTATGTTTCAAATTTTTGTTATGTTTCATTTTCTTAAAATGGATTTAATTATTTTTTCCCTCATCAAGTCATTGGATACCTGTCTGACCACTTGATGAGGGAAAATAATTAATTAGATCCATTTTAAGATGAGTCTGAAACATTACAAAATGTGGAAAACTTGAAAGGGTCTGAAAACTTGAAAGGGTCTGAAAACTAACCCATCAGATCATTACTTCATTAGATTCACTGTGCACCTCCTGGATAACCCAGCAGCTCCTCCTCTGACAATTTCGATCCAGCGTAACATCAGAAGCCTCTCCAAGCAACCATTTTGCAATATTAGTAACATCTGCTTTATCTACTCCAAGTTCATTCTCATCACTTGAGGTTAATGATGCTACAGAGACTCTTTGCTCTACACTGGCATCTTGTCTGAATGCAGCATGTCCTCTTTCCACAAGACCCACTCGTTCTAAACCTCGTCATCCATGGCTGACAAACAGTATACGCTCAGTACAAAAGGAACTTAGAGCTGCTGAGAGGAAATGGCGTAAATCCAGAGATAACAATGATCTCAGTAACTACCAGTCTGTGCTATCATTTTTTTCATCCACTGTTACACTTGCAAAAAAGGCATTCTATCAGAGCAAGATTGCGAGCACCACTGACAGTAGAAAACTGTTCTCCACTTTCAAGTCTCTTCTCAATCCTCCACCACCATCAGCTACTTCACTGTCAGCAGCTGACTTTGCAACATTTTTCATTGAAAAAGTTGCTAAAATAAGTGCTCAGTTTGATGAACCTATCAGGAGGGCTTTGCCTTGTGTTGGCATGATGGCATCGTTGGACTCTTTCTCTCCTGAGGAAGCGGATGAGGAAGCAGTCTCTCAACTGCTTCAGCGAAGTCGTCCAACAACATGCCCTTTGGATCCTGTCCTGTCTACTCTTCTACAGCCTATTACACCTGCTGTTCTACCGGCAGTCACATATGTGTTTAACACTTCACTCTGGTTCTGGAGTTTCAGTTCAGTTCTGGAATAGTTCCTTCTTCTTTTAAACAGGCAGTGGTTACACCTTTGCTAAAGAAAAGTACACTTAATCCAACTGATATGAAGAACTACAGACATGATGTCTTCTTCCTTTCTTGTCATGCCTAAATTCTGCTTACTGCACATTAATTATAGTCTAATATAATATTCAGTATTCATTATTGAACGCTTAGCTGGAATGATGATCATCCTATTTTAAAAGCAGACATTCCTGCGAGCATGTAATTGGGCTGCAGGTACAAGAATGACATGTTTGAATGGGCACTGCACTAGTTTTTTTTTTTATACATTTACAAAACACCTGCTTTTTTGTGGAGTATTGAAGTATTGTGTGTAGATTGATGAGAAAAAAATAACTGAATGTGCTTAAAGATGAGTCTGAAACATAAGAAAATGTGGAAAACGTATGGGACCAGAGATGCTGGCTTACCTTCTATCACTGTGACATGCAGTTCTTTGTTTTGCATGTTATAGGTGAGAGAAAAGTGCAGCTTTGGATGGATGATAGAGCTACTTGTTGTCATCCCATTGCTCAGTTCAGAGCCACAAGGTGTGTCATCCGTGGAATCTGGAAAATAAGGACCAACACCGACATCTGATTCCAGAAGTTACAGTATTCTGTCATTTAAAAATTATCCGATTTTTAAAATCTGATATATGGGCTAATATTGAAAATGTAAAAGTGTAACACAATACACCAGCTCAATTGTCTGTCCAATTCCCTGATTAAAGCCCTGACTCTGTAACTTATCCTCATTAGTTATTCTGTATCTGGAGGCATTCATTTGTCAATTCTGCAGGGGGAACTGAGTATCATTGCAAGCATTGAAAACATTTAGTGTCCATAAGGGATAATGTATAGAACACCGGAAAATTATCGGAAAATAAGTCCCGACGTGTCTTTGTGCTGTCACAAAGCATTGCCTATAATGGGATACATAGTGCATCTTATCTTATAAACTGGATTAGTTACAGTTAGTGAACAATATGTAGAATAACAGTATATTGATGAGGGATCAGTTAAACCACATTTGATTTATACTGTATATAAGATTGATACCAAGGTGAATTCTAACTTTATTTATTTACCCTCTCTGGGGATGGCAAAGTCTTCTTCTGGTCCATCCGTTGCTTGGTTACAAGAATCAGACTCTTTGGCAGTTTCCTTCGGTGTCATTTGTTTTGTTTTTCCAAGGTCAGCACAGTTTAAGACTTCAGGTGAAGTGACTGATGGTGTAGGCTTGTAGGTTTTGGGGAAATTCAGCAGGGCTTTTGGCTGAATTGGTTCTGTGGATTTTTCCACTCTGAACTGAAAGAATATGGGGGAAAAAATGATGACTGTGTTGTGCAATACAAAAAGTCTTGTTTCTATTCACTAGGCCTACATTCAGTACACTTGACTTCACTTCTTAGGGCGCACTCACACTATGCCATCCATACCGTACCTAAATGTTTGAAACCCAAAGTATGTTTGTTTGTTTGACCAGTGTGATCGTTCCGTACCGTACCGTGGACTCGGGGCACAGCACGGTTGGGCTTATGATCGCACCTTGATTCTATAACACAGCAGCTCAACCATGCCTGGGTACAGTACAAGTGAACCGTGCCCAGTGTGAGTGCGCCCTTACAGTGCACATATAAATAATCAGACATCACAATTCATTCCCCTACAAAATATACCCTATGGCACACACACACACAAACACTTGCACTTATAAAATAATAAAATGAGTATATTGTACAGCATATTGTCTGCAAATGATCTGTGTATTGTCTTTAGCATTAGAGTGTCATGACGACGCCAGTTCCTGCTCCTACTCCACCCCAAACGACTGTCCCCACTAAAAAAGAAGCTTGAAGTTACAATACAAACAAGCAACACTCTAATCCCACAAAACAGTTTACATTTTCAAACTCCTAATGAGAGTAGCTGGAGGTGGAGTGGTTGACAGGTAGCAGTGACATTTCAATTCGCACCAGGAGAGCTTGAATGGAGCTTTGTAGATTTGTTGAAAATGAGCTTTGCTCAAGATCACATCTTTCAAATATGTTTCCACACACACTACACAGACCTACAGTACATTATCGAGCTCTTGCGTAGACCCCCTCCTGAGTGGCTGAGTCATTCATATCCTCATCACAGAGTCTTGTCGGTATGCAGTAATTCTGTATTAGTGCCTATTTTCTCCTACTCAGGCAACGTAGTATTTAAGAGATTCAGAGAGGGATAGAAGTTTAAAGACAAATGGATCCATAATGGAGTCAGAAGGTGAAAAAAGATCACCAATAACTAAGATGTAGATTAGCCAAAAATATACAACAGCAATGTGAAGTCAGGTATTTTACAGACCACACAAATTCACAGACGGGTATTAGATTTAGTCAGGGGGGCACAACATTATATTTATGTCATGGCAGTGTGGGAGAGAAACTGATTTGAAGAGGAAGAGATTTCAAAAGAAAGATATAGGCGTAGATAGATAATTAACAGTAGGCTACTCAGCTACTCATCAGGAATTAATATTTTCTTCATTTGGAAAATGGTTTTATTTATAGCCAGGCCATGAAGGTCAGCCACTAGTGTTACCTTCTATGATTACATTATTTCAAATTGTTAATAGACAGTGGTATTACAAGGACGTCATCTTGAGTTGGACAACTGTATACAACTAGAACAGATACAGTATGACTGGATGAGCAATTATGGGCTACAATTATGGGCTACAATTGCAACTAGACTAACCTGTTTCTAGCATTTACTGTCTCATTATAACAAACAAACTCAGAGAGTGCTTTGGCTGCTGATGTTTCTGATAGACAGCCATTTACATCACTCGCTAGCCTATTGCACTCAATCTAAAGCCAGAGCGTGATGGAGATGTGGCCTTTTCCTTTTTTATCATAGTGACTGAATTGTGAGTGTGAGTCATGCCTTACTCTGAGACACCATCTGTGTTCTAAAGGAGGGCCCTTGAGTCAAGCTCTTGGAAAGTCATGTGTGTTTGGTGTGATATGTTATCTCAACTGGATGACTCTACAAAGAAAATAATCTTTTGCACCAACTAATGGACATATTTTCAATATTTCCTATTTGTTTTGACAGCTTCTTGTCTTTTTTAAGGTATTTTTCATTTGCACAGAAAGAGAGATGTGGGTTGTGAGCATAGCCTTTAAAATGATTAGTGACAACTCATAAGCCCAATAGATCTTTTAGCTTGCCTCACATGCTTTTTGCCTTGATTCTTTTCATTTTTCATTGCAGCTGTAGCTAAAATAACAATCAGCAGTGAGAAACTACCAATATATTACCTCCTAACAAATCAGTCAGCAGATATGAGTCTCTTCCTGTGGTGCACAAAATCCTTTATTTATTTGACTGTCAAGCAACTGTTGCAGCATAGGGAAAATGTCTTTCGCACCTTTGATGATGCTTTAATTTACAAATAACGACACTATTTGTTCACTACACTATAATTCAAATTTAGTTTCACAGCCCTGTACATGCAAATGAAATGGAAATGTGTATGTGAAATGGGTTAGAACTTATTATGAAAATACATACACATATGATGTACTTATGCTAGCAATAACAAAACATGAATGGCACTATGTCTCTGTATACACATGAATGCTTTGTTTCTTTTTTGATTGTCTCTCTGAATTTAGAATTGGGGGAAATGTTGGTGTAAGTGTGCAATTCATTGAGATGACACATTGAATTATTTATTTTTGAAATCAGCTCTTTATAAGTAATAATCAATGATTTTCCTCAGGCATCATACTCCAGCAATGGGAGACAATACTCAGACCAAAGCTGCATCGGTTGAGTCCAGGGTATCCTTCAGCCAAAACAGATCTAATAATAGAATCACAGTCCTTCAGTCCTTACAGCTGAGAACCTCTGATTAAAACAAATGGCTCCCTGCTGGCTTGCCAAATGGCAATGCTACTATTTGATGTCATGCCATTAGCCTGAAGATTGCCACACAGTATTCTGTATGGCAAAATTAAATGGGAATAAAACTGAGATCTGTTTTCCAAAAACAACAAAATACCTTATGGAGCAGATGTATTTAAATCCCTTGATATAATAGAATATTGTATTCTGAATATGCATATAGCCTATCCTATCGATCCTTATTAAACACATATCATAATCTGCTGTTATGGAGGAGGGGATCCTTCAATAGAGTCAATAGATTGGGTAACAGTGAACCATTGGGTTGCTATCTCACTCCAGCTGAGGTCTGTATGATAATTAACAACTGTGCTTGGTGGTGATACACTGTGAGAAGGATACTGCAGTGGCAAACCATCAAGGTGCTTCTCTCTGTTTGACCAATTGTGGGCATCTGGATGCAGTTTTCTAAATACAGCCTCTGAAACACTTCTCAACAATATGCGGTGTGGAGAGGCCACGTGTCAAAATGCAACCCCCAAAATGGTTTCAACTCCAGCCAACATGCGGTTATATGCACATAATGGTGGATAGACACTCAAGGTAGTGTGCTGAAAACAAAAGGACAGGGGATATGATCCCATTAATCTGGAGATGTCTGCAGTCCTCACTAGTCCATCCAGATAGTCTAGGTTGCTCTAATCATGAAGTCATCCCCATAGTCAAGTTCTCACATTGGACCACCAGTTCAGCAATGAATAACAACAGCGACCTGGCAATACAATTCCACAACCGCAGAAACAATTTAAATAGGCCTACAATTTCTGTAAAAGCTGTTTAGCTCATGATTGTGAATCTGGCAGAGAGTCTGTTAAATCCTAATTTTATGAGCACAGTAGGGAGTGGAGTAATAAAAGCTTTTTGCCCGAGACACAACTTACTGCTCAGTTTTTCTTTCACTTAATTTGGCTACTCTTAGCTCCTTTTTCTCATTGAACTTTTTCATAATGCTGCTAAACATGTGAGCACAAATCACTCTTATTCTTCCAGAATCAGATAGGCCTTTGAACAGAATATTAGTTTTGCACGTAAATCACAAGGAATTAATTAATTAAGGAACGAATGATTGCATCTCACAAAAAACAAGTCTGGACTTAAATTGGAATTATGCATTCATACAAAAATAATTGAAGCAATTCAAATTCTGTATAGATTATTACTGATCTGCTGTTCACCTCTCAAGGAAGTGTGAAGAGGTAAAGAGGTATGACATACAACACATTTTTATGTAATCATTATTTACAAATGTTTTGTTTCTATTAAAGTTGGGCCTACATTTTATTCACTCGTAGAAGTGATAGAAATGACTAAGCTGTGTGGTCAAATAAATGACTCAGGCTGTCTCAATGGAGTCTCAATGGAGAGTCAATGGATACAAAACACTTACAATCCTAAACATGACAAATCATGTTAAAGGCAACTTTATATGGCAAAGGCAAAAAGTAAAGCCTCAGATATTTTTAAATATTAGTTTCGGATTTGAAGAAGAACCGTGACTGTGTGTATCTATGTATTTCATGTCTGTGAGGCTTGTATTGTATGTGGAAACAAATTTCCTATGTAAGGACAAATAAACTAACTAACTAACTTGTTTTCCTTTTTCATATCTTAAATACTGTCATGGCTCTTCGTTAACTTCAAATCTTCATCTGCTTGAAACTATGTCATCTTAACCAGATAAAACCCCTAATGCCAAAAGCAATAATAAAAAAAACTTGTAATGACTCCTGAAGATTTAGACAAGTGAGAGTGTGATGCTAATTTAGACTTACCTGCTGTAGGGAGTGCAGAACACTGGCTTTGGACTTTTCAGGGTCAGTCCCAGCTGCACTTTCTAGTTTCCCTTTCTTACAGGATTTGCAGAGGAGAGAGAGTCCACAGAGGGTGAGGATTCCTGAAGCTGTCCCCAGGGTGGCACCCACAAAAGCAGCCGTAGAGAAAATCATGTTGGAGCTGCTAACAGACAGAACAGAAGTGAAAGTGCTGAGGAAAATGAGAAAAGAGAGGGACTGAGCAGGTGGGAGGTCAGTCTTTTGACCACATTGCAAACAATCTGGACTGATCTAATTTTACTGTCCTCAAAACATGAAAAACTCCTCCTAAAAATAGCAAAAATTCAAGAGCTAAGAGGAGGAAGTGATGGCGTGAGAGAGATCTGAGACCCCACATTCATCACCCCAAAGCCAGCAGCACGCCCAATGCTGTCAGTAATCCACTGATCCGAGAAGAGACAGGAGAATGTTTCTGTCTATGTGCCTGCGCCTGTAGCATGAAGGAGGAGCAGTGCCGAGCATCTCCTCACATGAATTCAGTGAAAATAGGAGAGGGGGAGGGGATGGAGGCAGAAAATTACAAAGGGGGAGGGCGAGAGAGAAGGGAAGAAGGTAGGGGTGGCTACACATACAAAAAAGAGAGAGAAAAAAAACACAGATGCGTTGCTGATGCAGTCCCAAGAGGGACAGTCATGTGTAAAGCATGATGACGTCAGACATGAAGAACCGGCATCCTCTCCAAGTCTCTGTGGTAGACAGGAGCATGAAGTCCATGCAAACACAAAGAAATCTCACATGCTCACCTGTCATCACAGAGCCCCTGAATAAAGGCTCTAAATATCTTTGAATAAAGGCTCAGAAACCCTGATAATGAGCTGCGCAAGTGGTATTTAACTTTGCAAGATATGAATCATTACAATATGAAGATATAATATTAGGATAAAAATGTCCCACATTTGTCCTGTCCTGTTTTTATCCTCTGTGTGGTATCAAAATGGTTGAAATTTTAACACACACCTTATTAATTCACACTTGGATTACTCTATGCAACACTGTCAAGAGGCTTGTGACATTAGGAGGCAGACATACATGTTTTTCAGTGTTTTTTTAAACTCATTAACAGTAACAGTTCAAAATGAATACAAAATGACACAAAATAAAAGTGCAAGTCACTAAGTTGAATTGACTAGAAAAACGCACTGATCCACAAACAGTTGATTTTCTCTTCTCTTTTCTTATTAAGGCCAGAGAATTCTCTATCCATTCTATTTTAGACCCCTCCAACTTTTGCATTAAATATAGACGTAAATGTGTTTCCATGGAAACCCCCACACCCTCAAACTGAACATGCCCCCTTCCCTTCTTCTCTGCAGCAATCCAAGGGGGGAAGCCGTATATGACTATTTCAGTTGCAATTTGCAAGTTTATATTCCTTCCTAAGATGATATGATGCTAACCTCATAAAGTTGTCTCTGAGTCAGCTTTATATAGAAACTGTGAGGTAATCATGCATCTCATTCTGTGTGTGTTCACTGATTTGGACCATATGCACATCTTGCAAACATTCTCTCTTGTCTTTGAGGACCACACAGCCACACAATAACAGAAAACAAACTGTACCAAAACAGACATAGTGTCTCAGTTCTTCTTTTATAATAATAATAATAATAATACCTTCGACTTATATAGCGCCTTTCATGGTACCCAAGGTCGCTTTACAACACATGGATGGGGGGACCTCACTAGTAACCACCACCAGTGTGTAGCACCCACCTGGGTGATGCACGGCAGCCATTATGCGCCAGAACGCTCACCACACACCAGCTTGAGGTGGAGAGTGAGGGAGTGAATGAGCCAATTACAGTGGGGGATGATTAGGGGGCCAGATTGAATGAGCCAGGTTGGAAATTTAGCCAGGACACCTGGGAACCCCCTACTCTTTACGATAAGTGCCATGGGATCTTTAATGACCACAGTGAGTCAGGACCTCGGTTTAACGTCTCATCCGAAGGACGGCATCTCCTACAGTGCAGTGTCCCCGTCACAGCACTGGGGCATTGGGATCGATATTTTTTTGGCCAGAGGGAAGAGTGCTACCTACTGGCCACCCACCAACACCACTTCCAGCAGCAACCTAGTTTTCCAAGGAGGTCTCCCATCCAAGTACAAACCAGGCCCACACCTGCTTATCTTTAGTAATTCAGCTAAGACAAGGTATCCATTGGTCTGGCTGCTGGCCAATTTTAATGAGCAACATACCGTAGGTCTGCACATTTGAATCATGATTCACATTTGAATCATGTCGGAGTCATTCAATCACTGCTATATCTCACTAAGTTGCGTTGAAACTGTCAAGTATTGAAAGAAGTCTGATTTTAACAGGTTGACAAATATCCATGAGTAGCCTACTGAAGAGCCCTCTCCACATAGCCAACAGAATGTCAAATTACACCGACAACTTTGCTATTATTATTGACATTATTTTCTTTACAATAAGGTCCACCAGGTAGCTTATTGTTTAAAAAACTCCATCAGCATCCTCATTTTTAGTACCGGCCTACCTTGTTTAGTCAACAGACTTACATCAAAACAGTCAAATCATAGACTTTAGCTTAAAGCATAGAAAACAAATATTGGTTGTTCCTTGTTGTTAGATATTATGTCTCTACTTTAAACATGCATTCAAATATGAATCTAGTGTTATCCTTTATGTCTCTACTTTAAACATTAATTTAAATGTTAATCTAATGTTAATGTAATGTTTATTGATGTCATTGTAAGTGCTTGTTAAGAACCAAAAACAAGTAGGCTACTTAAACTATGACTATGAAAAATGCATTGTGCTGTGTCTATTGAAATTGGTTTAGGCTATTCATATTAAATCAGGAATTATGTCTTTTAAAAATAAAAAAGGCCTAACTTACAGGCTACAATGTTCTTTTACCCAAGATGTTCTCTTGAGAGAAGTCTGTGGGTCTTGTATGCCACCTGGTGGTTAAAAGAAATTGTGAAAATTAGACCTATTGAAAAGTCCATAAGATGTTATGCCTTATGATTTCAAAAAAAGAAAGGTCTTAGGCTTTCACCTTTGAAACACCACGTAGCCTACATGTACATGTCACATGTTCCAGTTAGGCTACAAAACAGGCTACAAAAAGTTTCTGTAGGCTATCTCCAACGTCTAACATTGAGAATGATTTCAAGTTGGTTGGAATAACATGTTTTCAGGCATGTTATCATGCCCTAGCCTATCCCTCTCACCACCTGCAATGTGTGAACTACTTGATAACGCAGGAACTTGCCACATCCACTTATCTGATGACAGGACGAGTCGAGTCATAAAATGTCACGTGGTCGCATCGAAAGCTTGACCTCAATGGCCTGCACATTAGTTACATGATGACCTACCTTCTGCTTGGAATGATAAAATCAAAACAACTGATCCAAAAAGTTTCAAGTTAGGCTAGGCACAGATAGCAAATACGTAGGGTACCTACGTAGCCTGGCATGGTCAATTCATTTAACCACTTTACCATCTCTAAGGTGTCAAGTAGCCTAATTTTAGAAAGTTCAGTCAAGTTCAATCTCAGGCCTAGGCCTACACCAAAATCTCCACTCCCAACAAACATCGAGTTTTTCTCCTGTGAAGTATACACATAGGGTTGCCACCTGTCCAGGATTTTCCTGATTGTCCAGGATTTTCATGGTCTGTCCAGGAAAATAAAAATAAAAATCCTGGACACTGAATGTCCCGGATTTTTGTACACGATGCGCAAAATGTATATTTCAGTTTAATTGAAGCGTGCCTACGTCCATAAACGTATGCACAGCCTTAGGTCTACAAAAATGACGTAGCATAACATGGGTGGTGGTGGTGGGGGCACGCACCGTGGAGGTTCATTAGAAATTGTAAGGTGGAGATGGAGAGTGTGTGGGACAAGGAGAGACAGAGAAAGGAAAGTTTATTCCACATAAGCAAAAAAGCAGAACCTATTATGTATTCCCCCTTTTTTCTCAATACTGCCCCCAGGTGTCCACAACTAAAAACTGTTGAAAATATAACAAAATAATAAAGGTCTGCTATTAAATAAAGCAATTAACTAAACAAATAACTAGAAATTGTCATTCTTACTAATTTTAGCTATACAATTGTCGCTTAGAATGACGGTTTTTATCTTGGGTTAGATGTGCGAAAGGCGCCGTTGCTTACAAACAAAAAGGTCGATTGGTTGGTCAAAATGTCCAGGATTTTTGTCAGACACAGGTGGCAACCCTATGTACACATGAAATGTAGCTTACTCTCCCTCCAAGGCCCCCATCTTTCCCACGTTCCTCCAGAACCTCAGTTTTTTTTTTTTCAGACTGCACACTTCAAGCTTGACAAAGCTTGGTTCCGCCCATCAATGCATCAGGTTCCAAGATGGCGGCGTCCATGGTACTGAGCTTGGATAATTTGCCTTCGGATCCTTTACTGTTGATTTTATCTTTTCTTGATTTCAGAGACTTGATCAGGTGAGTGCATGTCATCGCATTTGACATTAAGAAAGGCACGTGTTATTTTGTATAAATACACAAGGAAAAGTTATCGATATCGTAGAGTACATTTAAAAGTTTTGCAGTGTTGTTGTGGCTTACTTAGCTAAAAGCTAGCTAGCTAGTTAGCTGTTCAGGTAATGTAACGTTAGGGTTATCTCCGATTGTTGTTTGGCTAGAACTAGCTCGTATTATTCCTGTCGCCACTCTTCATCCAAATCCTCGAATCACACAATGTAGTAATCAGATTTCCCATTTCCCCGAGTTATTATAGCAAACCTTTATACTAGAGCTGAGTTTTATGTTCCCTGAAATGTAGTGAAAGTTTGACATGACAGTAAATTTGAGAGCGGCCGCCAACATCTGGTGTTAGGTTGTTTTAAATCGAGTTGTTATTATCACCCCACGTTCATAGACATGATCACATGCTTTAATTGCTATCTTTAATAACGTGTGTAGTTAAGAGGATTGTGATGTTAGATAACTTACAAAGTTGGTTTCATAATTTCCTATCTAAACGCGTAGAGCCCCGTCGTTGCCTAACGTTAGCGAAATAGCCATTATCTACATCAGCTGTAACGTAGGCTAATGATCTGTGGTCAGTTTTGTGGTGCCGTATCACTTTGGTAACATCCAGGTTTAGTCTGTTATGTCTGTCAAAGTCCCACAATATGTTCACTCCTGTCACGCTAAAACGTTTGCTCATTTTGTTTCAAAATGATTAACTGATGTTTTGATAACATCAGGTTATCGTCAACTTATGAGTCAATATTTTTTTTCACATTGACATGTTAATGAAATGTAATTTGATGTTTTCACATTAACATGTTAACATGTCATTTGAGATTTTGGTGGACTTCTTTGCAAACAGACGTTGATAATAATGTGCGTCTGTATAGCAGCCATGTCTTTGTCCATACGCATAAACATTTGGTTTGTCCAAATGGGTAGAGAATTTGGACTTTTTTTTACCAGGTCTCTTTTTACATTCTTCTCAGCTTTGAGAAGGCATGTTAATTGAGCTGTGTTCTTGTAAGCTTCTACTTAATTAACCTATTCAGTTGTAATCCTGCTACTCTGGAATTTAATAATGATCTTCCTGAATAAATCGGGGCCTACTGGTTAGCACTTCGGACCTGTAACCGGAGGGTTGCCGGTTCGAACCCCGACCAGTAGGCACGGCTGAAGTGCCCTTGAGCAAGGCACCTAACCCCTCACTGCTCCCCGAGTGCCGCCATTGATGCAGGCAGCTCACTGCGCCGGGATTAGTGTGTGCTTCACCTCACTGTGTGTACACTGTGTGCTGTGTGTGTTTCACTAATTCACTATTTCACGGATTGGGATAAATGCAGAGACCAAATTTCCCTCACGGGATCAAAAGAGTATATATACTTTTACTTATACTTTTACTTATACTATACTATACTATATATTTTTTTTTTTTTTTTTTTTTTTTTTTCACCTAGTATCTATTCTATGCCACAAACAAGCTTGCCCTCAGAGATGTTCAAGGGAGAATGGCATGCATTTGATGGTGGGAAAGTGATTGTGGGTTAGGGGCCCAATTTAAAAAAAAAAATTGTCCCCCAGCGTTCATAATTCTGAATGGCTGGACTATATCTGAGTAATAACAACAACAGGTTTATGGGAAAAGTTTTATTAGACCATAGCATACAAAAAAGATGTCAGAAATATTAAAGCAAGTTACCATTGAACTGTGCGAGTCATGTGTCATAAAGTGGACTTGTGGGGCTTGCTCATTTAAACTGATATAATAATCACCTGTACATTTTAAAAACACTTACTTCAAAACAGCCTTTGCCATAGTTAAAATACATTCTGCTGACCTATAGCCTGTCAAGCCTACCTGAAAAAAACAATGTTAGCCTGTCTACATCATTTTGTTTAGCCTTATTCCTTTTGTCCTGTAGACAATGGACAGACACTTCATTTTACACATACATGGTCATTGCTTGTCCGAAAAAGTCGAGCGATAACTTTTGTTATGATGATCAACCAGTTGATCATTAAAAAAAAAGACGCTCAGCAGGTCGGGGGCCGCTGTGGCCCAACTGGCTACAGTCGGCTATCTCAATCAACCCCAAGTGGCCACGAGGACTGGGGGCGGTTGAGGTCTTACAACTCCTGACATATTCAGTTCCACCAATCAAATTCAGTCTGCTTATGAGGCATGTGAGCACGACATCCACCGCTCATACACACCTATAAAAAGACACTGAACATCAGATAAAATGAAACAAATGGTAGGGTTTTGATCCCTTGTCTAAAAATTGCTAGGCGTCGATGGCATTCTGGCTTACTCATGCTTTCTGAATGTCACCAACCCTACCTAGCAATATAAATATACAGTAATGCTAGGCCTACATTAATGTTCAGCTAATGAATCAGCAGGTATGTCATCAGACACTAAGACCTGTCACGCTGCCTAGGCACTAAAACATCTTGGCCAGTAACATAAACAATAGTTTACAAAAAATACCTGGTTATCAGTTGACTTCAAAATTTGCTACAATTGTTTTCCATAGCTGCAGCTTTGTGAGTCGTCGACTCAATGAGCTGTCCGGACACAATCCGCTATGGAGGAGACTCTGTTTCAAACACTGGCTTGTAACTGAGTGAGTTATCCATATTTTATCTATATTTGGTATTTCTATAAATTATTCTTGTGCCTTTGCTTTCATACAGAAATGCTTTCAAGCAACATATCGGTTCAGCATACACTTAATTAATTAAGGTTTTTTTTTATGAGTTAGGGTTTGTATATTATTGTATTTGTTTATTTTCATCAGGCTATTGATCATTGATATTGCATTGTCATTATTGTTTACTACTGCTATTTTCCTTAATGTAGTCTTACCAACATTTGAAAACTGTTCACTGTTCTTTTTAACTATTGTATTGTTTTTATTTGTCGCTTTGGACAACAGCGTCTGCTAAATCATATAACCATAACCATACATTGGTGCTTTCATGACAACATAGTGCAATAAACTAGTTTTTGTAGATAGTGGATGTAAAAATGAGGTATTTAGAAGAATGACCTTAATGACCACAAGAACCAAAGTTTATCTGTGAAGATGTATGCTTTTCGTAATGACCATGTTTAGTTCTACCAGTAGGTATTACTAACAAGTATTTCTCCTGAGACCTGAGAAGTCAGGAAGGTGTGTACTGAAGCATGTCTGCTAGGTAATTTGGTCCTGTTCCATTTAGTGATTTATAAACAAGTAGAATTGCTTTAAAGTCAATTCTGTGACTTACTGGAAGCCAATGCAGGGACTTAAATATTGGAGTAATGTGGTCAATTCTTTTAGTTTTCGTGAGAACCCTAGCTGCTGCATTTTATATCATCTGAAGCTGTTTAATAGTCTTTTTAGGAAGGCCTGTGAAAAGCCCATTGCAGTAGTCAACCCTACTGGAGATGAATGCATGAATAAGTTTTTCTAGATCTTGTTTTGACATTAGCCCTTTTGGCAATGTTTTTGAGGTGGTAAAAAGCTGATTTAGTTATTGCTTTCATGTGGCTGTTTAAATGTAGATCACTGTCAATTATGACACCAAGAATTTTAACAGTATCTTTTGCTTTAAGCCCTTTAATATCAAGGAGAGTGGCAATCTTAAGTCTTTCCTCCTTTTTACCAAATATAATTACTTTTTCTTTGTTCAACTGAAGAAAATGTTGAGACTTCCAGTTGTTGATCTTGTCAATACACTGACAAAGAGATTCAAGGGGACCATATACATTGGGCTTTTAGTCATTAGGTTTTTAGTCAACTTTAGCATGTGTATGTACAGGGTATGTAAACTTATGAATACTGTAGATATAGATTTTTCTGGATGAAATGTATCCATATTTTTAAGTTTCTCTTCATTGTTTTAACTGTTCAGGTCAGAAAAAACACAAAAGGGGCAAACCTGGAAGGATCTTTTCCGATGGTACTATGCTGATCTGGGTCGTTATATAGACCACCACAGCATCCTGAAGAAAGCCTGGGATGATCTGAAAGCTTACCTGACACAGAGATGCCCGAGAATGATTGAATCCCTCAAAGGTAGAGCGGAAACATCAGCAGCAGTTTGTAAACTATGCATGACCTATACAAGTTTTATATATATATATATATATATATATATATATATAATTTTTTTTTTTATTTTTTTTTTTTTTTATAATTATTTTTTATTATTTTCATCAAGAAGTAATACATATACCAGCATATACTGTGTAACTTCATATCACCATCAAAATACAAATCGTACTAGTAACAGTACTACTTTACTCCACAGGATCTTAACCCTCATGCATGCTCATACAGTACTCATACATTCACATACACATACTTTGCTCTCCATACTACCACTCACCCACATATACCATATTCCACTCATTCACATGTAACATTTATTCCCACTCATCCATATTTCACATTCATTCCCACACACACACACACCCACACACACACACACACCACACACACGTTTGGTTTCCCGCTCTCAGTCGCCATACCTAGTTCTTATTACTTAGCCACTTAATTTACAAGGCTTCATATATCCATCCAATGGGATATTTTAGCCCAATGGGAAGAGGACCATCCATCCAATGGGATATTTTAGCCTAGCTGTGTTTTGAAAAATACTGTTTAAAATATAAAAATACTGAAAAAGACCGTAAATTCAATTCTAATTCTACAAGCTATATTATTTGGTTAAGTCTTTCCATGGTTAGTATAATGGCCGTGACTTTTTTTTTCCAGAGCTGATTTTCATGGAATCTACTGTTCTACTGTTCATGGATACTGCTGTTCAACTACATGGATACTGCTGCTTCTCTGCTTTGATGTTGTTTTTTGTTTTGAATAGAGGGAGCTAAGGAGGAGGAACTCGATGCCATTGAGGCCCAGATTGGCTGCAAGCTTCCCAGTGACTACCGTTGTTCGTACCGAATACACAATGGGCAGAAGCTGGTGGTGCCTGGGTAGGAGCACACTTTCTGACAGGCTGATTTTTCAGAGGGGTTGTGTGACAGATACCGTAAGCGGTTGTGTAGTGAATCAACTGTTAATTAAGGCATGTTATTAAGGGCCTCAGCTATCAGTGTTGTGCCAGTTCACAGCTTTTCTGAACTAGTTCAAGTTCAGTTCATACATGCTCAAAGTGAACAGTTCACGTTCAAAGTTCACAATTTTAATTCTGAACTAGATCAAAGTTCAGTTCATTTTACTTTTTTCGTGAGATATTTAAATAAATACTTTTTTTCCACACTACGAGCTAGAAATCACTATACGTTCTTTGAAGCTGCTCATTAGACATTTGCTCATGACACTGCAATTGTGGGTTTCTTACCAGGTGATAAAACTTGCAGCAGTACAGACAAGCTAGACCAGTTCTATACTTAGTGCAATGAAATCCAGCCCTCGGCGCTCTCGTCGTTGCCTGCTACGCGGCGTTGCTATGCCTACCCCGCTCTGCTGCAATTCATCACGGGTAACGTTGTGCGGAAGCCAGTATGCTATTCAACTATTCTCAGCCGGACACTACGTTGCCCGAAATGCATTGCGCACACAATGTCAAAACCATTTCTGTCTGGTGATACATGATTTAAGCGGCACCAGCGAGAATACTGGAGGGAGGAACTTTCTCTCGTTGCGTTTCAAAAGAGAAAACAGATGTCACTCAGTTAACAAATTCCAACGTTCATTTACAGTGATGTCTGCCATTCATGACACATAATGTGAACTAATTCACGTTCAAGTTCTTTATTTAAAAATGTGTTGCGTTCAGTTCAACGTTCACGGAAAAATGAGCGTGTTCAATGAACGCGTTCTTTTGAACTCGTTCACGCACAACACTGTCAGCTATCAGCATGTATTGTACTGTGGTTGTGTTCTATTTCCATGGACTTTTGTAATCACAGCTTTCAGATTACAAGTATTTTGCGTTGACATTTTTTGTCTTATTTTATTTTCTGGCAACCAGCAGCATCTACTGACAGCATGTTTTGCTGGAGTGTAGGACAGAGTGGAAAGACCAAATGTATGATTGCCACTTTGGCCAATGGTGGAAATTGTGTGTCTGAACTTGAAATAGAAGGTCTTTCATTTAAAATAATGCAGCATCATATTTAAGTACTTTCTCATGCATTCTGATACAACTGTATTTAATTGTGGTTCTGAATATGCATCTGAATGTGCATCTTACATGATAATATATAAGGCCTATTTAACTAGTAATTAAAGTAAAACTTGTGTGATATTTATCAGATTGATGGGCAGCATGGCATTGTCCAACCACTATCGCTCTGAGGACCTGCTGGACATTGAGACCGCAGCAGGGGGATTCCAGCAGCGGAAGGGCATGCGGCAGTGCCTGCCTCTCACCTTCTGCTTCCACACGGGACTCAGCCAGTACTTGGCCCTGGAGGGCACTGAAGGCCGCGTCCGCAGTGAGATCTTCTACCACTGTCCGGTAGGAGCCTCCAGCCATTTCACACTCGGAGTTACAGCACAAACCCCTACATGTTTCAAGTCTTTCTCCTAAATAGCTGCAGTATGTTCAGAACTAGAGTAGCAGGTATGCTGGTATTACTAACGTTGACAGTGTTTCCCACAGAATTTAATTCCATTTGTGGTGGTTGGTTTACAGAATTAACTTGAATACAACGGTTTTTAACAAATTAGCACAGCGTGGTTATGATGCTAACCAGATTTAAGCACAATTTAGTACAACCAGTCCTCCTACATAATTGTCTTGACACCACTAGGGGGAGGTCTCGACCCCTGTAATATTTATACTCACCTCTTGAGCCGTTCTGACTTGCCATTCTTTTGTAGGATCAAATGGCCCAAGATCCATCAGCCATTGACATGTTCATCACAGGTATAAAACTGTTTCTGTTTTCTCATACTTCACATATATTATTACCAATTGCAGGTGAGGTGCAGGTATTATTACCAATTGCTGTACAGTTTCTTTAGTCACCACTCTCATCATGTCTGTGACTGAGTGGTTTGTATTTTTCTGAGCCTCTGTAACTCATCACAGGGTCAAGCTTTACAGAGTGGTTTACCTCATATGTCCATAATGTGGTGACCGGGGAGTACCCAATCATCAGGGACCAGATCTTCAGGTATGCATCGCAAGCCACTACACATGAACGTGTAGTTGTATATTGGGTTATGATTGCCATGCAAATTACAAAGGTGTGACTGTATGTCTACATATTGGATGGGTTTGTCAATCTGTGACATGCCAGGGGACTGTAAATGAGCCTGTAGCAGCCAATAACGTAATAACAGCCAATAATGTAATAATGGCCAATAACATAATAATTATAATTCAATAAAGCAAATAATGTGCGTATAAAATGCGTCAAATGGCATTCATGTTTAAAATTGTACAGGGTCTCTTACAAATTAATGAAATAAATAAGCCAACAAACAAACATGTTAAAGATGCATCAGAAACAGAACTAAAAGAGTTCTTCACCCTCAGTGTGCATCAGTACACACACACTGGCAGGGCTGCACTAATTAATGCATCACATGCTGAGCAGCCCAGATGTTCTGGAGCGGCCGTGCCCGCTGTGACTTGGCTTAGAGCACCTTCCTCGGTCAATGCTCATTGTCCCTCTCCTAATGTTTTGTCTCAGGTATGTCCATGACAAACAATGTGTGGCCACCACAGGTGACATCACTGTCTCCGTCTCTACCTCCTTCCTGCCCGAGCTCAGCTCTGTGCATCCCCCGCACTTCTTCTTCACCTATCGAATCAGGTACTTTTCCCTTATGAGACTGATGAAGGATGGCATTCTGTGGGTGTACATTAACTTCTGCCTGTACTGTGTGTGTGTGTGGAAGTGTGTAAACTCACTGCTATGGTATGTTTGTGTGTAAACTCACTGCTATGGTGTGTGTGTGTGTGTGTGTGTGTGTGTGTGTAAACTCACTGCTATTGTGTGTGTGTGTGTGTAAACTCACTGCTATGGTGTATCATCCCTGCATCAGAATTGAGATGGCCAGAAATGCCCTGCCTGAGAATGCCTGCCAGCTGGACAGCCGCTACTGGAAGATCACGAACGCCAATGGCAATGTGGAGGAAGTGCGAGGCCCGGGTGTGGTCGGTAAGAAACCTGTCAATCAGGTGACAGACCTAAAGCATTAGCTGTGGCAGTCAGCCCAGTTGTTCTGAAGACACATGGGGCCAAGTGTATCAGTGTTTGTGTACAGCTTGCCATAGAACCATGTGTATGCGAAATCCCACAATTTATGTGTGGACGTTTTTAGTCCTTGTTATCAAATGGAACGTGCAGCTAATTCATAAATCTGAAAGTGGGTCAAATCGTGTGCATATGAACATGCTTAATGTCCACCCCCACAATTATCCTTTTATGGTCTACACAATGGACTATATTCCACGGAAGCCTCTTTATTTGTATGTATTTCCATTGGAGCAACACCCAGCATGGTCCATGTTCACAGGTACACCCAAACAGTAGTGGCTACAATACAGGTGACACTCCATCGAAAATGTATGAGCAGGCTGAAGAGCCTTCCAGGAAGAGCCTGGCAATACAGTACATGTGCGAGAATGCAGTGATTGATACACAGGCCATTTAGTCTACTTGCAGTGATTGATACACAGGCCATTTAGCCTACTTGCATCACTTTTAGTTGCTTTTGGTGTCAACAATCTGCAAATTACAAATATTATGTGAAGGGCACCTCCAAACTATTTGCAGAAGTATGCTGGTTTTCTTGGCAAGTATCTTTTCATGAATACAGTTCCGTGGGTCGTGCTCTGAGTGATGTCTGTGCGTGTGCACCTTTGATACATGTGGCCCTTAGTCTCATCCCCTTTCAAGTTATGAATGACACTAGCATGTGTTTGTTACTTAGTAGCAGCTAAACAGATTAAGATTTCTGGTGAAATTCCTTTTAACAGTTACTCTAATATTGTTTCCTCCTCTGAGTTGGTGACTTTAATATTGTGTCCAGGGGAGTTTCCTGTGATGACTCCTGGCAAAGTGCATGAATACGCCAGCTGTACTACCTTCTCCACCACTTCTGAGTACATGGAGGGACACTACACCTTCCACCGGCTAAAAAACAAGGAGGAGGTCTTTGACGTTCGCATCCCTCGCTTCCACATGGTCTGCCCCACCTTCCGCGAGTCAGTCGTTCGCTCTGTAAGTGCTGTGCGTCCTGCGCCTCTGTTGCTACAGCCACATTCTGTGTGCCTGATCACTTGTGGTAGATATAGATTGAGTTTGTGTATTTTCCAAAGCCGCTGGAGTTTTCTGCCTGCATTTTAGGGGAATAGTGCTGGTTTAAGGAAAACAGAACTGGCTGCCAGAAATCCTATTCTAATTCCAAAGATTATAATGCAGGTTACATTGGTGCTTTGACCCGGGTTGGGTGTGAGGTTTAGTGGGTGAGTGACAGACCACTACCCAGAGATTTTGGCCTCCATGCTAGGATGCCCACTTCCCAGGTCAGAGGTTGTAAGTGTCAGTTCAGTTCAGTTCAGTTCAGTGCTAACCTGACCCTAGCCAGATGAATTTCGTTCCGCCTAGCTTCACTCACATCCATCTGGGACCTCTTCCATTGAGAGTGATTTCTGCAACCGATTTTATGGTACAGCCAATCAGAACGCAGGGCGGGAGTTTCATAGATGTGACATAGCGTAGAAGCGACTGTGAGACTGTTATTAGCGTCACGGGTTGGCTTCGATGTGAGTGGTTGAAGTAGCACGTCAATAGATGATGGACAAGTGGCTTATTCAATCATATGCAAGCATTTTTTGATTAGGCCCAGCCTTCTGAAGCAACACTTCAATGGATCGGTTCCAGATGGATGAGTGGAGCTAGGCGGAGCGAAATTCATCTAGCTAGGGTCAGGTTAGTTCAGTGCAGGACTGTGGCTACACAACGCAGGTTACACCAATCCTTAGAATCAAGCATGTCAAGCAATCACTTTTTTGAGTTTTCTCAAGATTTGAGTTTTCTCTTGCTGGATTACTCAGCTATTCAAGGAGTTCCATATATGTGCCAGCCAGACCATTACCCAAAGACAAAAGACACCATTTGAAATGTTTCCAATTTGCCCAGATTTGATAACAGCAAAATTAGATTTCTGTTGAGTTCAGGCTTGTCCTGAGAGATTGTAAGGTAGTAATTGAAACGATTAAATTATATTTAATGTCCTTTTGTCTTACAGTGAGCTGATCAAGCCCAAAAGGTTCATTGCACGTTTAAAATAGTTGTAGAACATATGATATATTTGTTGCGTACTGAAAGAAATCATACTCCAATAAATTCTTCCCCTACCCCACCCCTCACCCCAAAACAATCTGAACTGTATTAATCCTGCTTAAACCCATGGATACTTGGAACATTTACAGGGAATGACCAGCACAGCCACAAGATGTTATTTTAATCAATGAAAGAATGAGAGTTGGACATGTACTTCTGAAAACTGTGGCCACTGCTCTCATTTGTACACTCACCTCATGTGTGTGTGTCTCCCTCTCCCTCCTGCTCTCTCCCCCACCAGCAGAACTCCGTAAGCGATGTCTCCATTGCCCCCTTTCATGACGACAATTCTTCAGACACGGATGACTATGATGAGGGGGAGCTCCGTGGCATGAACCTGGCCGCTCCGGCAGGTCGCTGCCCTCGCCACGTCTGACACTGCCCGGTGGCACCGCACTATGAAAGGGGCGAGTTGGCAGTTTGTCAGGCCTTTACAACTCATGCCTAAGCTTTTTAAAAAATAGTTTTTAGCACAGCCGGCAGTAAAGGATGGTCTTCTTGCCCCTCTCGGGAATCTTTCACAGAGAGTTCAAGCTGCCAGTCTTCTTATGGTATTCTTTTGGTGATGATCAAATGCAGACACATTGCTTTTCCTTATTTGTTTGGAGCAAATAGGATGCGTCACAAGATGAGTGTGCTCCTGATTACATTACATTTGTGCACATACAGACAAAGACACATGACTCAGAGACTTGATTGGTGTGGTCTGACTTCTCCAATCCGCTGTTACAAATCTGCTTCTCTGCATCAGTGCAGTTGGTTTGTTTCCCAGAAAAACACAGCTTTGCCACTAATGCTATGAACCAATGGACTCACATTCAGTGATGTCACAGTCAAAGAGGTCAGATATTACCACTTCAGTGGTTTGACTCCAACATGAGACAAAGATCTGATGTGGTATGTAAAAGAAAATAAATGATGGTGCTCATGTCTTTACCAGCGTAGGATCGATGTGGATGAAACTTCTTTGTAAAATATGATATTGCCACAGACAACAACATCCCATGTAGTTTAAAGAGTTTTTTAGAATTTTGTGATTAACTGAGAAGTGATAAGTAAAACAGCACAAGTGTCAGATCTTACAGTTACGGAGTAACAGATACTTTATTATTTCTCTCCCACTCCAAAGTCACTTACCCTCCCATAGAGACAGTTGGTTTTGTTTGCTTGGTCTGATTCCTTGGCTTGACCCTGATTTATTGTTTCAGCTTTTAGCTTTATTGTCATCCAGTGTTCTCTGGTCTATAGAACCTGAATGTGGAAAAGCCTGTCCGGTGCAAGAGATCTATACGCCGCTTTCACCTTTTTGAAGCAGCCCATCATCTCGGGTGTAAACAGAGAACTGGACTTTAAATTATCTGGTTCAATCAGAACAAAAGTATTTGAATAAGTACCATGGTAAAGATTTCTTTTTTCATGTTTTGCCAAGTGGGTAAGTGTTCTACCCTTTTTCGGTGTACAGTATATATATGTATAGAGAGAGAGATATGAGGTTTCTTTTCTTTTGTTATATTTTCAGTTTTTATTGTGGGTGATTGCTAATTAATATTTTAATTAGTTTCTCCTTTTTTGGAAAATAAGCTGTGCAATAGAGCTTTCATTTATCTACTTTTGTTTGAAGAAAAATCTCTTATTTGCAAGTGTATCAATTATATTTTTTCTTTATAAATGTGTGTCATGTTTTTTATGTTTCAGGTAAAATAAACACTATGCTTTACTTGGCTGTGGAATGACTGATCTTTACCCAGTGTGACATTGCATATTAACTTTGAATGGTGAACTCCAAATAGATGAATTACCACAATCTGCCATCAAAAACATTCAGACTAATACAAAAAAACCCTGTTTTTAGTTTAGAGGGAATATCTAGAATTCACCCTTGTCATTTGGGATCTACTGCATCTCTGGCTTCAACAATGACATCGGTCAAAGAATGACAATAATTCAAAGCACTTTCAACAATGACATCTTTTGATTTTGAGATTTTTTTTAATCCCAATGGCTGTTTGGGAGGACACACGGGCCTTTGTTTGGAGAAGCCTAGTCTTACAACAATCCTTTATGGGCTGTTTGCTCTCTTTACTTCATGCTGCCAGCGTGTCCTCAAGAGGCCTTTGTGGTGTGGGTAGGGGACCTTTGTTTAGCCGCCCAGGGCAAGCTGGAGCTGCTATGCCTTCATCCCTGTCTCCTGTGTCTCCACACTGGACCTGAACTGCCCACCACCGCTCAGAACATATCTCCTTATGTTTCTTGTGCTCATTGATGGTAAATCTTAGGGAAAGTTGTATATGTTTGAGTTCAAATGTGTGTCGGGGTGTAAAGTGTGCGTTGTCTGTAGCCAGAGAGAGGGGTCTTGTTGTAAGGGCACCATACTCATTTATTACATTCACACTTTTTTTCTCTTGATCAGGAGAGGGAACAATTGAGCCAGCGGTGACAATGACCTTATATTTGGCAGGGTCACCCATACGACCAATTGCAATTCTAGCCAGCAGGCTTGGGGGCGTAGAGAGTCTGTGGGGTCGTGAGTATAGCATTCTTCACAAGATCAAAACTCATTGGCAGAAGAAAGAAGAGGGTGCAAAGCTTCTCAGTCTCAGTGTACTCCAAGAAGGTAAGAAGCATACAAAACTATATGAATCATGCATGTGTTTCAGGTGCTTATGTGTCAAGCAAATACGGTTTAAGCAATAAGCAATAAATAAGCAATGTTTTAAGGAATTAACAGCTATGATATATATTATTTGTCTTGAGTTTACTGTGACTGCAGGGCAGGTTCAGTTTAATGTACCTCATGACCAAGTGCTCATCATTAGAGTTAGTATTGGAAAATGAGTTTGTTTCAGGCAATGTTTCAACTTGACATGATCAACACTTAAATATTTACTAACATAAACATATCATTGGGTGATATGTATTCATTTATTCCATGTCTTTTCAGGAAGGAAGGGAGATATTTCTGGTATCCAAAGGGGATTTGATATTTGCACACAACGATGAAAACATCTGTTGGGATTTGCATTGTTTTCTGTCTTGCAATATTTGGACTGGGTATGTGAAATGATTTTGATTATTTTTCCCCATTGATGAATTGTAGCATAGTACAACATAACAAAACACTATATTCACATGAAATACCTATGGTTTAACTATTCATTTCTAATCTTTAAATGACTTCAAATGCTACAAATGTTAACCATATCAACTGATGTCATCTGAAGTTTCTCACCTAATGTTTACTTCAGTATTCCTACTTCAGTCTTTTTAATTTTCTTCTAGAATTTAATGAACAGCCCACCAGTATCTGTTTGATATTGTTGTTCTGAATGTACATAGATCCAAAGATTATGACTATTTTGGAAACTGTATAACAAAAAGATTTGTTAAAGTGAATGTACAAGTCGTCTTCCAATTTTGACATGGACAGTGCTGTGGGCACACGTTTACACTGGATACAATGAAATGGAATCTTAAAGCTCTACTGGTACAGATATACTGGTAGGCTAATTCTGATAGAATAGTCCCTTTCAACATATGCCCTGGCTAGAGAGAGAGAGAGATTCATCAATTGACTATCTAGATGGTTGGTGTAGTGCTATATTAACTCAATAAAAACCTTTTTGTCCAGGCTCTGCACTACAATGCTACAAATGTAAAGATTACACTGGGAGCTGCGCCAAGGTCAAAGGCTGTGGCTGGGAGGATGCCTGCCTGACTCTGAAGGAGAGAGGTGCTTCTCTTCCCTACAACTCACTCTTATATTCATTTACATCCAGTAAACTACACTGTCTCTTGTTATTGGAAGTCTTTTAGAGTGGTGATTTGCACGCTTTGCAAACATATCCATTCCTAGTTGAATGTTATTAACCATGGTAGATATTGTTCAGTAATATTAGCCATGACCTTGGCATAGATGATAATGGGTAATGGGGTATTCGACTATTATAAGGATAAATCCTAACACTTTTGCCCTCAACACATAGGTGGCTTGATCTACCGCCAGTGTATCAAGTACTCTGACTGTGATTACAACCGGCTCTCCCAGATGTTCCCTTCAGTGGCCAGCTTCACATACAGATGCTGCAGCAGTGACCTGTGCAATGCAGCCCCTCTCACTGCTGCCGGCAAGCCTCTGCTGGGCCTGCTGGCGTCCCTGGCTGTCTTCTGGTGGTGTGTCCTCTAACCCAGCCCAGGCAAACATCCAAAGAGTTGGACCATGTGGCAAACGGAGCAGCGATTCGGAGAATGACTAATCACATCCTTGCTGCCTTTCCTGTCTGATTTGTGCACTAAATGGTTAGGCTTTGTTCGTATGTGAATGGGAATATGCATTAATTTTGTACGTCTAAAATGGTCATTTTTGTCTGCAAATGAAGTGTGCATACTTCAAAAAACACAAGGCGTAAATATGTGTGGCTTTTTGAAGATAGCTTTGATAAGGGAGTGCTTTGGCACTTTAAATTTAAGCTAAATGAGTAAAGCTCACACAGAAAATAGTGTATGTACTACTGCAGTTATTAAGGAAGTGACAGGATAAACTTGCACATATGCCAAAAAATAATCTTTTTATCTGCACATGCGTGTTATTTGCTGTATTTTGTAAAGACATTTGTGTTTTATGAATCACCTGCCATTACCAAACCATTTTCATTCTTCGACTCTACCCTTAATTCCTAAATATTGCCTTTCTCCCCTATTAAAATGACAAAAAAGTATTTATCTTGGCTCTCCTGTACCTTATAGTCTAGATGATAGAGTGATTAATAGTCCACATGGACCACATGATGGTCACAGGAGTTGCAACATGTTTACTAATAGGCCAGTGGTACAACCACACAGGAAAGAATCCATCTCAGGGTATCAGACATATTTTACCTGTTAATGGCTTGTATGAATGTTTTTGTACCATTTAGTTAATCCAATGTTCAGCTAAATTCAGTTTATCCATATTCAGCTTTTAGTTTTCATGGAGATACAGTAAAGAAAGAAAAATGTTTTCATGTTAGACAAAACAGTGATTTTGTTGTAAAATATACATATGTTTTACATGGGGGCACAGCAAAAGCTTTCATTGTTGTGATTTTCTGTTAGTTTTTTTCTGTTAATATTTTACACCCAAATTCCATGGAAATTTGTTCAGACTATGTGCTATGTGCTCAGTTTGCACCAACAGTGGCTACCTGCCACTGCCTTGCCATGTGGAGCCAGATGTGACTGATGTGAGGTCACATGTGGGAGGCTGGCTGGAGAGTGCTCCAGAGGCCACTGGAAAACACGGCCAACTCTCCTTCTAAACTCCACCCATCCAGCCACAATGAAGCGCCTTTAAACCTGTTCTCTGATCTCAGCAGAACTGCTTCTTTGAACTGCTTTGACAATGGATTGGATTGATGTCAAAATTTAAACTGGAGTAAACAAACTAATCTTGTGGGCTGTCCTATGGGTTTCCCTGTGTATTATAATAGCTCTGGCTTGTGGTGAATATATGCTGGTTGCTTGTTGGACTTCAGTCTCGGAAAGATGCTGAGACTAGGGGCTGCAACAATATGTCGGAACCTGAAAATACTAAGTGGAGACAAGGGTGGAAGAGAAAGCATCAGCAAGCAGTTGGGAGTTGGTTATGTATATAAAATAGCCGATGACAGTGTTTAGAGAGCAGAAAATAATGTACAGCATGATAGTACGCCTACATCCATAACGCCAAGCATATGAATGTTAGAAGTTATGGGGTGTAAAGCCATGGAGGTTGCAGAGAGGTCTGTCTTTCATTCTCCAAAGGTTTTAGATGAGATGAAGAATAGTGTTAGTAATAATACCAAAGTAGTCAGGTAGTTAGTAAGTTCATTGAAAATAGTAGGAAAAAACTTTAGACAGCATTTTGGCAGTATGTTACTGAAGGTAAATATGAAAGGTGGGTTTTGTCCCCACGTATTGAGCAAAACCACATTACATTTAATGTTTTATTATTACTTTCCCCAGTAACCCCAGTTTTTCACAGATTCTAAAACAGTGATAATATTACAGTTACTAGGGAAGATTAAGTAAATAGTATAAATTAAAATATCAGCCTATTAATAGGTCTGAGGGAAAAGTGTCACAAAACTCTCAGTTTGCATTGCCCATACCTTCACATTTACAAAAATGTGTTTTCTGCTAGAGCAAGTAGCTACATTTTGTTCAACAGGTCCAGGACCATGGAATGAGAAGCCTTGAATTATATCACAGACTATATAAAAAACCTTCTTTATACAGTCTGATAAAAATGGACAGAGAAGGATAAATAGTAATATAATGAGTAATGTAACATTATATTAACCATATCACACCACCAAAAACGTAATACAAGTATTCATGACTTTTTAAAGGAGTAGCCTAAGAGCAAAAATGTTACACACCCAAAGCTGGTCACCACTGGGATTGCTACATGTTGATTCAATGATTTTATGTGTGCTTCTCTACATCCTTGAGCAATACCCCTAAAACTAGTGTTTTTTAGTGTATGTATTGTATGTACACCACACAGGCATATGCAGTTTCTGATGGACAAATAATAAACGAAAACCTTGACAATTAAACCATTTTCTATAATGTTGTTCTTATGTATATTGATGCAACAACTGAGGGGAAATGTTCATTTCTGTCCAAAAGTAAAATAAAATATAGCTGCAAGCAGCAATGAGGGGTCCAAGCAGTAAGCTTGAGTTGCCATGGCAACTCAATGTTGTTACATCAGACATAAACAGTCACAGCAAGTTTCATGTCAAACAACCCAAGATTGGCTGAGATATAAGGTCACTTCCTGCAGCTTGGCCACCGACTTTGATTGCCTATGATGGGCAAACGATTTTGTCAATGGCTCCAGAAAGTAATGCACTGATAAGGCATGGTCTGAAGGTGGTCTGTGCCAATTTTGGTAAAGATCGGATAAAATATGTGACCTGTGAAAATATTTTTGTGTTTCCGACAAAATCCAAGATGGCAGCCAAATTGATTACAGTGACATCACAAGTTAGCATTTGTCTGCCTTCCCATAGTGTTAACAGACACCACTAGTAAGTTTAAATTCCAAACACATCAACAGCTAGAGGCTAAAATGTATTTTTGCTAATTGCAGTGCCTCTAGAGGTCAAAGGTCACCAAATTTCTTGAGTGTCCTCCTAATGGGGTCTTGAGTCCATGTACTAAGATTGTTTTTGATACATGAAAGTTTGGCGACTTCACCACTGATTTCGATTGGCGGTTACGGGTGAACGGTTTTACATATGGACTTTTGTAAGGCATGGTCTGAAGATAATGTGTGTCAAGTTTGGTGACGATCGGGCAAAATTTGTGACCTGTGGAAATTTATTTTCACTTTCGCTAAAATCCAATATGGCGGGAAATCCATAATGGCGGAAATTGACATCATAGAACGTCGAAAGTTGAACTCGGCTTGGTCCAAGGATTCCAATGATACCTCATTTTTTAAAATCGGGCCAAAGGGTCAAAAGACATGCATGAATGCATGTCCAACTTTGGCCTGTTGGCGGCGCTAGAGTGCTGTAGGTGCCGACATGAAACTTGGTGAAATTAATCAGTGTGCCAAATTTCACTTCGCTGCTTGGTCCCAAATAATAACAGGAGATTATGTTCTGGACTCTATTGCTGAGGCATATGAAAATGAGATGCATTGGCCATTACTAAAATCCCTTTGATCAACTACATTAAGAAAAATTGTTTTCTTCAAAGGAATAGTGATAGGATCCATTATCAAAATATTGCAATTCAATCCCTGACTTACTTTAGTGTCTGACTTTGTAGGCAAATGAATGACATGAGAGTAGATTATTTTGAGGATGTAGCTTTTAGCAACTGTGTTTATTATAGGCCTGTCACTTGGTCGCCAAAAGCTTGAGATGGAACACAAATGAAGGAAGGAAGTGTGTCATGTTGCCCACAAAAAAAATATATAATGAGTTTGATGTATGAAAAAGGAGCTTCTACTTGTGCAAATGAGAATAACAGACACACTTTCATGGCGGAATATTTTTTTCAGACCCAGTTAATTACTGAAGCAAAAACTGGAGCATATCCTGCTACTGAGGTCATATTAATGAACTGAACTCACTGAGCCCCTTGTATCAATATGATATGGTGAACATTTGCAACATTTGAAATAAATTATGTCAGAGACTCTTGCTTGGACTTCAGGCTGGGAAAAGCATGAGGGTGTCTAATCCATTGAATCTAGATCATTCACACTCCTACTCATCCTCTGTAATAGCAGCTTTTCTCACCAAGGACAATAAAAATGTGTAATCTGTGCCAGCTATCCGCACAGAGAGATACACTCTCTTCCATATACCCCCCCCCCCCCCCTTCCCCAACAACAACCATAACAAACAACAACACATTTATTGCTTAAATGACACAAGTTGTTCTTACAGTCATGACTACTTCCCATACCCCCTCCCCAAACCTTGTTGACCCCTTGCCCTTCATAAACACCATCCTGTTTGAACAGCTGGGCCCATATTGTGCAGTGAGTCTGAGAGGAAGTGAGAGAAAGCAGTGGGTTGGTGAGTACTGAACAGAAGTTGTCGCTGTATGTTCATTAAGAGTGTTTCTGGACATGTTCTGAAAAGGGCATGAGCTTAGAGTAGAAAGGTTGTTGGTTGTGTCTTGGAAATTTGTAATGAGACAATCACAAAAAACACAGGCTCTCCGCTATTGTTGTATCCTGTCAAAGAAGATATCTTAGTCCTGCATCAGGGTTTTTCTGGGGACAAAAGTCCCATTTTCATTACGAAAGGAGGTTTTTAAAGCTTGCATGCATTCACACGCTGTACTCTGAAATGACATTTCTGACTATCAAAGCGTATTAAAGCTGACTCAAATGAACTGACAAATCTGAATCTCTGTTTTCAGAATGTTAGGAAGAAAAAAGGGTGATTGTGGTAAGCAGGTGTTGTAGTAAGCAGTGGTTGTAGGATGAGATCTGTTGGTCTTTCACACACTCACAATAAGAGAGTGTTGGCTCAACATTAGCAAGGTGTTGTCACAGTGACATCTTGTAAACAACTGTTCTGTTTAAGCTCATCAGTTCAGCTACACTTCTCTGATGCCAACAGCTCCTATTTACTCTGCAAATACAAACCATCATTCCACTTTCCACACATAACAAAAAGTTCAGTGTTGTTTCTCTTTCAGGGTTTCACTTCTGTTTGACTGGGATTAGTTTACAAAAGAGGTGGAATGTTCATAATACAAAAGTACATTTACAGATCTAATGTCAAAAGGTAACAATCAACCTTCTGACTCAGTCACACTGCTTAACTTTACTTATCTGCAGCTTTGAGCATCGTGTTAACTTGACATGACTCATAAATCTTTTTGTTTTCCGTCAAAAGATCAAACCGTATTCATGGCCTCCTTAAAACCAATACTGTAACAGTATGATCCTCCACCAAATCAATCAGACATGGTTACCATAGCTTTGAAAATATTTTTACAGATGTTGAACATGAGAGGGTCTTTCCTTTGAGTATAGAATTAGAGCGGTGAGAACTCTCATCGTCCATCATCTGTATACATTTGGTCAGGTGTCAAAGAACAATGTAGTCAGCTGACATGGTATGTGTTTCTACAAGTTGTGTCATGAATGACAACAAGTTTGCTGAGGAGAAAGGCTTTAAGACTGTCCCAGAGTCACAGTGTGCACACAGTTTGTGTTTGCAGAGTGGGAGGGGGGTCAGGGGATGTGGGGGGCTGGGTATGGGATTGTCAGCAAATCTGGGAAAGCGGCAGCAGGGGTGGTCTGGACGGTGGAGATGAGTGGGACACAGGAGGCTGGGCGAGGCAAGAAAAGGGAGGATAAAACAGAGCAGCTACAAACATCATCCCAGGAGAAGGATGTGAGGACACCGGAATAGATGACATGCAGGAGACACACGGGACTATTGCTCCTCAACAGAACAGCCTGGACCAAAAAGTAAAGCATCGTCACTAAAGCAGCGCAAATGCTGAGGTAAGATCCTACTGATTCCTTGCTGGCAGCTGGCATGCAGATTATTCACCCTAAAAAGTTTATTGAAATAAAGCTTGTTGTATTTTGTTATCTCATTGCGAAATCAGTTTAAAACTGAGGGGAAAAAATGAGTTTTAATCTCTGTTTTAATGAAAAAATAAATTTGTCAAATGATCTCTGTTTTAATGTAAAAATAAATTGTCAAATGAAGTCAGTACACAGACCGTGCATATTTACATTTATAGTATGGAGACATAAGACACATAGGCCTAGATTAAATAATAATTTGGTTTCAGGGGAAAATATTAATTTAGTATCAGACCATACTTTCTGCTGATTCTGCTGAGGATTAATGTTAGGACCCCAGCATGCATACTGTACTGAGCTCGCATGCCTGGCTATCAGGTCACTAAAAGTCACTCGATATTTTCATGCTCATATTATTTATTACCTATTGGGAATGTCAGGGAAAATGTTTTGTCCTTATTCAATATGTTTGGTCAGCGCATGAAGAATATTCCGTTAAACATCTTCTTCACTCTTAAATAGCTGTGGATTGGTTTCCTTTTCAGCTACATCCTCTAAGAAGCGGAAAGGTAATTAAAGGAAGGAAAGGGCTTCTGACTCAAGGGCCCTGCACACACACGCCACTGTGGCTGCTGCCAGCTTGGGAGCGATGTCCCTTCCTGAGGCACGCTTCTCCACTCCTCCACCTTCCTCTTCCCCTTCCCCCCAGTGTGACTACAGTGAGTGGAGCCCCTCGCTGGTTTTCATACCTTCTGTCTACGTTCTAGTTTTTGTCCTTGGATCTCTGGGCAATGGTCTGGTCCTCTGGGTGTACCTGGACAGGCCCAGGGGGAGAGTGGCAAGAGTCAGCAGCTGCTCGAAGTCCAGCAAGCCCAAAACCGCTTGCAGTGGACCCTCCACCCCGTCGTCATCCCGCTCCATCACCGACTCTCTCATCGCCAGCCTGGCCGCAGCTGACCTGGCCTTTGTGCTGACTCTGCCCCTCTGGGCTGCGTACACAGCCCTGGGCTACCACTGGCCCTTTGGAAAGCCCCTGTGCCAGGTCAGCAGCTTCATAGTGGCACTCAACATGTACGCCAGTGTCTTCTCCCTCACTGGCCTCAGCGTGGAGCGTTACTGGGTCATCGCACGGCGACGCAAAACAGGGGCCATGCGGGGCACAGAGCTGTGCCGGGCACCGGTCGTGGTGAGTGTGGTGTGGTTGGCGGCGGGTGTGCTGGCCCTGCCTGCTCTCCTGCTCATGACGGTCAAGCAGGTGGGCCTGGGGAGCGAGTCCGATGACGAGTGGCCTGAGGAGGAGGACGCTGGCCTGCCTCAGGACTCCGCTCTGGCCTTCATCTCCTCCTGTGACATGGACTACTCCAGCCTGATCCCCGCCGAGCTGGAGCCGGAGGAGCGTGAGCGGCTGGAGGTGGCGTGGGGGGCGGCGCTGGGCCTCAAGTCCACGCTGCTGGGCTTCCTGCTGCCACTGGCCGTGCTGCTGCTGTGCTACTGTTCGCTGGGGCGCCTGCTGGCCCAACACTTTCGCGAGAGTCCGCGGCCCGACCGCGGGCGCCAGCGCCGGCTGCTGCGCGTCATCGTCACCCTGGTGCTGGCCTTCTTCCTGTGCTGGCTGCCCTACCACGCCAACAAGAGCCTGGCCATGCTGATGGAGCTGGAGCTGCTGCCCTACTCCTGCACCTTGGTCCAGCTGCTGCTCCTGGCCCACCCCTACACCATCTGTCTGGGCTACGTGAATAGCTGCCTGAACCCGCTGCTCTACGCCTGCTGTGACACAGCCTTCCGCAGGCGCTGCAGGGCCCTCCTGAAGAACATCGGCTGCAGGTCGAGGTGCAGCAGAGTGACTGAGGCTGAGGAAGAGGAGGAGGAGGAGGAGGAGGAGGAGGAGGAGGAGGAGGAAGAGGAGAGCGGGAGCAGGAGCTCAGCCATCCCCTCTGTACTGCATGCAGAAGCAGGGGACAGCCAGAAGGACAGCACTGAGAAATCTGACTGGAATCGTCAGCTCAGGAGGGTGGGAAATGGAGAACCCAATCCTTGTGGGACGGCATAGTTGCAGTTTCAGATGAAGTCAATTTAATACATGGACACAACCACACTGTCTGAGAACACTGAGGAATTGTGGGAACTGACTAGTGGGAATTAGGACTTGTTTATTTTATTTTGAAATGCTGTCACTGTTTTTGAGATTTGAGATGACCATAAAAATTTTCCATTTCCTGTTGGTGAACCAAAATTAGGCTACATCGAATAAAAACAGTGTTTTTCTCCATGACCAAGACTATATTTTCACTATTAGTTCTTACCTCAATAAAATAAGGAATATGTCAAATAAAAAGACATCCTATGCAACTTTAAGACATAGGACGATTTTTAATTCTGTCAAATAAATATTGTTTTTCAAAATATTAGAGGTCATATTGAATACACATACTGTGGGGATAAGGTGCTATTCTGTATTTTGACATACAAATAAGGAGTTTCACTGAAGTGCTTCACTATGCAAATTAGAGGCCCAGATTTAACTAAATCAGTACACTTAACATGGGAGTAGCATTCCGGTAATTTCAATATTTGAATAGCATGCACAATTGCATATTTAGATAATAAGAGAGATTTTGATAAATGTAGAATTCTTTTCATCTAGTTTTCTCTGTGAAATAGGAAAGGAATTTCTTGAATTCTTGAATTTCCCCTGGGGATCAATAAAGTATCTATCTATCTATCTAGGAGATGGCTAAACTGCACAGTGCAAAACATGGATGTGCGTGTTTTCTGTTTGAAAAATGCAAATGAGCAATAATAACAACAAGGCATTTCAGACAATATAGCCTACACTATAAGGAAAATCATGGGTAAGAGCATTCAGAAGCTTATTTGTTTGTTTGTAGGCTAACAGATCAATCAAGTATGCAAATCAGCTTTAACAATTCTCAGCTTCCACTTTCTCAGCATCTATCCAGCAGTGTTCTTCTGTGTGGTTATATGATTCTACTAACATACCTCCTACAGGAAGTGCTCTGCAACAGTCAAGGCCTCTTCCTCACTCTCCTCTGTCCTTAGCACTGCTTCCCAAATTTTACACACAGTTCAGCTGTCCTGCAGCTACTGATGTTCCAGCCATGAAGCCCATTTAGAGAAAAGACATCACTTCCTCCCATCTTCACTCTGCTTCCTCCACACTTGCAATCTCATCTCATCTTCTATCTACAGTCTTCCCTGCTCAACATTCTCCTCTTCCTCTGCGCTATCCTGTCCTATTGTGTTGTTAATGGTGTTGTCTGGTTGTTGTTGTTGTTACTCATCAGTGTTGTGCTCGAGGGACTTCCCCCTTATAAAAACTAATTTTGTTGTGTCCAGCTTCCACAAGTCGGAGCTGGAAACACTGAATCACTCCTTAGACAGGACACAACTCAAATTTACCAAAAGCTTGTAATGACATTTTACTGGCATTGGCATATGCCTCTGTCGGAGCAGATTGCCGTCTCATCCACCACTCAAATATTCACCCACCTGATGGCGCTGTTACGTTGCGATGATAGCGTTGATTATATAGGCCTAGGCGGCTACTCTACTCCATTTTGTGGAGCAAAACAGCAAAATATCATATGCTAATATCTTACTAAGCAACATTACACTCTGAAGCAAAGTGTCAGACAACAGAAGTGTGATTTGCTATAAAAAGGTCAGAGTAGGCCTAGGTTAGGCCTACATCAAATCATCCGCATCATTTCGATCGAAAAGGCACTTATGGAAAAACTTGGCAACAGTTTGTAAATGAGGTAAGCAAAAATGAGGTTGGCGGTTTTTCATCCATGTTTATGCTGAAGCAGACGAATAGCTTCCTCCGCCACCTGCAGGTGGTGGCAGCAGTCCACTGCGGCCCGCCTCGCATCCTGCGAGGGAGCTTCGATGTGCCAAACTGGGGGAGGGCAGAACACAGATGTTCACGGAAAACATGCACAGTTTACACAAACACGCCTAAATTTAACACCACAGCTAAAATGTTATTAGAGAAAATATTTTGTCTAATAAATATTTTGTCTAATAATTAGACCTAGCCATTTTCACTTTGAGAAGCGCAAAACTGAAACGTTATTGTTTTTTTTTGTGTTTTTTTTTAGCATTGCTGATAATCACCACCTGGCCTTGATCAAAAGGAGGGGGCCAACTAATTTAGAATATGCACTGGTAGGGCATGGTCTGCTGTCAATAGGCTCTCTTTTATTAAAATGTAGAAGCTATCGAAAATGGATTGTCTGACGCAGGTTGTGAAGGAGGTGACGCACATGGGCGGATTTTCGGCATCGCCCAACAATTCGATCGGACTGGCTCGGAGTCTGATGTTGTAAAGGTGCGACTGCTAGGCGGCAGGTGTGAGCTCACGCGCAGCTTAAGGCCAAAACGAGCTCTACCAGCTTATCTCTTTTTAATTATAGCCAGCGACCTGATTTCAGCACCGCGGGTACGTAACAGCTCCACAGCAGCGCTCTGGGAAACAGCACCTTGCGCCTCCCCATTCAGACACTGTAATAGGCACCGGACAGCGCAGTCAGAAGAAGCAGCGTCACCGTTAGCCAAGGGAGCTGTCCAAACCTGTCAGCACTTTCTTGTAGTCGTTCACAAGGTGTACAGATAGAAGACAAAATACGAAGTGAACATACCAGGAGCTCTACTCCTGGCCACAACTAAAATAATGGCGTCAAAAAGCTTGGGGATTCTGGTCTTAATTCAGGTTTTTGCTCTAACCGTTCACCATCTCTCTGCCTTTCCAACACCTGCCAGTGCTGACGGTAAGTGGACTCTAACAAACCTGTTATAGGAAGTCATATGGAAAAATATTTATGAGGTTTTCTGGCAGGATGATGTTTTCCCATAGCGATCATATAATGAAATTACAGTCATTTTCTCAAACGATTGCTGAAAGACACGATCTAACTTGATTATCACAACATAATGTTAATAACTGATTTTAATATCAGTCTACATTTTGCCTTTAAAGAGATGTACCCTAATATTACATTTTGTCTATTTCATGTAAGTGTAAGTCGATTGCGTTCTATTTTCATGGCAGTTTAATCTTTTGTTCACTAATCCTCTTATTCCTCGGTCTCTCCGATTGGACAGTGCAAGGCAACTTAATACAGTAGTCTATGTCGGTCGCAGTCCAAATCATTAGGTTTGAACTTGTTAGAATAAAGTAAACAGAACACTCTAACGAAATACCATAGATTTTAGCCTGTGTACCTTGTGCATTTTATTTGACATAGCATACTTTTTTGCCATTTCAGATAAAACTGTACACAACAGACAGTTAACTGAGGAGAGACCTGTTCAGGAGCAGGTGTGTGTCATTCAGAGTTTGACATTTTGTTATTATTTTATACCAATATTAAAATTCTGAGCTGTTAATATTAAAGTGACGCACTTCCTGTATTCTCTGTTTTTCTCATCAGATATATACCTACTTAAGGTTATATTAAAGTAAATTAAAGAAAAGTAATTTAACTGTCCTAGTCCAGAGCTGAAATCATATAAAGAATCAAATAGTATTGTTCAACCCAAGACTACCTGACTTACTTTGTCAGATAGATGTATGACATACTTTTCTTGTCCTTACAACAGATTGCTGAAGCTGACAATATTAAAAAGGCAGACACAACAGGTAAGACAGCAACCACATTCCCTTTAATTTACCCAAATAAACTATTTCTTGTGTTTTTTGGTAATACGTTTGTTATATATTACAAATGTAATATTTCAGCTCCAGATACGAAGCAAGCTGAGGAGTTGAGTGATTCGGCAACCAACTCTGATAGTGATGACTTCACTCTCTTGAAGTCGCTGGCAGAGAAATCCAAGCAGGGTGAAAATGAGACCCCCAAGTCAAGTAAAGATGACCAGTTCGTCCCTGATGAGGCCGACTCAACCAAGAACAGAAGGCTAGCAGATGACTATGATTCCACCAAGAATGGCATGGACTACAAAGGTGATTAGACATGGGAAAACACTTAACTGAAATCATTGATGAAAGAGAAATAATTATCAGAAACAGTAGCAGTACATCTCAACACTGACTTACCTTCAACCCTTCATCATTTGTTTATATAAAATATGCAATTATTAGCATGAAACTTTAAAACAGAATGATTACAAGCTGTGGAAAAGTACTCTCTAACGGGGCTAGGTCAGTGTTTGGGCTGGTGCTGCAACTGCATTTAGGGGCACAGGTCCCAGATGTCTGTCGGTTTGATCTTTAATTCTGCACTCGCTGCTGAGCTGACAGGTCAGTCTAGAGATGTTCTGTTTGAGATGGGATTATCTGTTCACCGTCTGTCACTCCCAGGCGTGCTAAACCTCTGCTACCTCTAAAGCTTACTTACTTCAACCCCCTTCTGAGACTTTGGTGTGGTACAATATACCTAAATTTGAACAGGTTCCCATCCAGTTTTCATATGTTTTCGTATGAGTGAACCAGTATCCAGTAAGCCACTATTCTGTCTGTATGTCTGCTGTTTTTCCACTGGTGTGTTTTTGTAAGAGAAATGCACCCACCCGTATCAGATCAATACACTCTGCAGGGCGTATGTGGATTTGGCTGGCGAAGTGAGGCCAGTGCTGTAGTCATGTATCCTTCCTCTTTCATCCATGCCTTCTCTATGCCTTCAGCTCTGCGCTCTTTGATCCAGGCCATTCTTGCTGAGTTCAATCACTTTAACTGTGCTTAATGCCGCTGGGTCAGCAGCCGACTATGTGCTCATACAACATACCCTGTGCTGGCAAGCACTCTACAAAAATATTTTTGCACTACGGATGTCTTTTAGGTCGGCTGGAGCTGCAGAGAGTTTGAAGCACTGAAAAATGTGATGTTGCTGTTTTAGCTTTGAGGTCTAATCACAGCACTGAGAGGGCCTGTCTTTTTTATCTGTTGTGCTTGCGTTTAATCAAACACAACTGCAGAGATCTGCATGGTTATGTTCAAATCCACTGCACCACCATGGCACATTATATAAGAGTCAAATTACAGAGCCAGCAGGAGTTTGACTGCAGGCAGATGGATGCTGCCAATGCCATATCACTTTCACTCACTTCCGCTGGTGGGGATCTGGCTCATTAATAACTGCCATGTAAGAACTGATTGGCTGTGCTGCACTAATGATCCAGGCTGTGGCTTTAGGAAGCCACACACACACACACACACACACACACACAGAAAGAGAGAGAGAAAGAGATGTAGCACTACTGACATTTAAACTCTAAAGACTAAAATGCAGTCTTATTTAAAAAAATCATATTCGAAATACAAATTGTAATGTCTGATGAATTTTCCAAAATGTTTCATCCTGCTTTATTAGATGACCCTGAGAGTTTCCGTCAGCTTGATGGGACCCCACTGACAGCAGAAGACATTGTCCAGAAAATTGCCAAAAAAATCTACGAGGAGGATGACAGAGGGGTGTTCGACAGGATTGTGTCCAAACTTCTGAAACTCGGACTGGTAAGGAGATGTGGGTATTTCTAACATGTGCGTTGCCTAAGACAACCTAATCCACGTGGACACAGCGCTAACATAACTCTTTGTCCTCAGATCACGGATAGCCAAGCAGATACGTTGGAGTATGAAGTGGCAGAGGCCCTCCAGGACCTCATCACCAAAAATGCGAAAGACAATGAGATTGATGAGCCAGACATGAGTATGGACTACCCTATCTCCAGGGGAGATGATGTGGATGCAGCACCTGAGGACAACATGGTAAGACAGGATGGAGAGAACACTTGATTTGAGGAGGACATTCTTATCTTATCCACTATGGTCCTTTCCATGTGTAAACTACATGTATTGCAGTAACACTAACCCTAACACCCACATGCATGCATATACATACATACACACACATATGCATGCTTATACATACATATACGCACATATGCATGCGTGCGACCAGTACACACATACTCACGGTTCTTATTAGATAACAAATTGTGTAGGTTTATCATTTCAAGTTTTAATGAGAGTGAGGGTCAAATCTGATTTGATCTGACTCATATAAACTCACTGTCAAGCGAGGTGATGCCTCTTGTTTTAACCTTCTGTTCTGTCTGACCAAAGGAGGAGGCCGACAGGCTGCCCAGCCGGCGCTATGAGGAAGACGAAGAGCCAGAGAATGTGGACGAAGAGACGGACGAGGCTGCGGACACAGCTTGGGACGCAGCCAGCGAGGGCAATGACAGGAATGAGCTGAGCCCTGTGGACAGCCTGCAGGACCTGCAGTACTTCCCCAACTTCTACCGCCTCCTCAAGAGCCTCGACTCAGGTGAGAGCGTCAGGACATGCTAGCACAGGTTATCTGTCTACACAGCCAGTGTTTACCTGATGCAAGATTGAATCTCTAAGCCATTGCCTGCACTGCTATAAAGCCATCTTATTTCCTGTGCACTGTTTAACTTTTGATATGAGGGACGGTATTGGGTGTAATGAATTTCACCCATACCACACTGCCATTCAATTGAACCAGTGTAATAACACTCTGAAAGATGGTTATGTTATCAGTGACTCACAGTGGATGGATACGGTTAAGAGACATTTTTGTCATACTGAAACAATGTTCAAAATATGATGAGAAAATGTCTACTATAGTTCATAGCAGCTTTTCTGCAAACCTTGAAACTCTGCTACCTCACTCTACTCTTCTCTGCTTCCTCTAGAGCAAGATGCTGAGGAGAGGGAGACCCTGATCACCATCATGAAGACCCTGATTGACTTTGTGAAGATGATGGTCAAATATGGCACCATCACTCCAGAGGAAGGCGTCTCATATCTGGGTAAGTTTCCCAGTAAACTTTAACATGTTGCTTGATGTCCCTCTGATTTCAAACTGATCCCGTTTTACTGCTTGCCCACTGCACATTGGATATACCCAGATGGCCTGGCATTACTTGCCAAAGACAGGCTGTAATTTGAGCAGCATTAAAACGGGAAACTAACATTTTCCATGTCTCATATTGATGTGATGTATTGATTCAGATCATATTTCCTCTTGCCTCAGTAGCCTCCAAGATGACATGCTGAGAGTAGCCACAATCAAAGGAGAGATTAAAAATAACACTTCAATGCAAATGTGCTCTTGCACACTCACTTGAAAGGATATGGCAAAAGTGTAGTGATGCATTGTTAACAGTGAGAGCTAGTTATGTTTAAATTAGTCTAATGACTTTAGGTGGACTTATTTTGAACTGTGATGCAGCATATTGTAGAGAGGGAAAATGATTCACATCGGATTAGGTGGGAGATCCCTTTTGATGTTGGCGGTATTGATGACACAGTGTGTCTGTGTGTGTGTAGTGTGTGTGTCTGTGTGTGGGTGGGTGTTTGATGTGCCATTAGGCCGCTTGTGCTCTTAAAGCCAGGCCTATCTCATCAGAGACCTGTACACACACACAGCAGCTGTGTTCCGGGCAATTACCCTCTGTGAAATAGGACAGACTCCTCTGGAAACTACCTCTGTTTGATGTTATTTGCCTGACATTTCAGGGTTACTGCATATGACCTTACCCCTTCAAGCATAGAGGTCACACTCTGTCTATATGGCATTCTATCTTGTACTGAATTTAACCTATTTCAAGCCGTCATGTTGTTTTATTTTTCCCTTAATTGCATAGTTACAGAAATAAGTATTGATCCAAAGATAATTTATACCTGCAAAGTAGAGGGAATTTACAGATGATTTACTTTGAGTTGACCAGAAATGTTTGTTCTCTGCGCTCTCAAAAGAGAGATCGTAACAGATAGTAAAAAGTGTGTGTGTGTGTGTGTGTGTGTGTGTGTGTATGTGCAAATTAGTGTATGTTTGTGCATGTATACCCCTGTTTAAAAGGCTGTGGGGAACAGCACGCTCTAAGCCTTCTTTTGGTACAGCCAGTGATCCCTCATTACATGGTCGACTGGTCAGCAGGGCCAGCCTGCTCACCTGTTTGGGCCTCCTGTCCTGTGACACAACCCATCCAAACTAAGTGAGATGATGTGTCCTCTCAGTGCTCAGGGCCTTAGTAATTAGCTGTCTCTGTGATTTAGTTCTACTGTGTTCAGACCTCTAACGACGTTAGCAGAGTCATTAAGATAGCAGAGAGATAACATCATGCATGCCCCTATTACGTAAAACAAGGTTTCCACAGCAACCTCAGCCACTTAATGTCAAGGTTCTATGGCGACCAGGGGCACGGAATTGTGTGTTGCCTGGTAACAGCCCATTGCCGACTCTATTGTGACAGGGATGAGTCACCTGTCACTCTGATGAAAGCTGTTCGATGGAGATAATGCCCCCTCCGTCATGACAGTGTGTAGCCTATGTACGTATGTTTGTCCATGTGAGTGTGTGATACCAGCATATTCACTTCCATTAGAATGGTAATGTTAGACTCTGTGTTTCTGTGTTTGTACCAAAGACTCAATGACCATGGTTGAAGCCACTAATCATTTTAAGGGGAGTTACAGTGTAGAGTAAAAATAGTATGGTAGTAGTAATAGTAGACAACCTGTGTATGTTGATTAGCTATGTATAGGTCATCAGCGTAACTGAACCTTTTCTCTGCAGAGAATCTGGATGCCATGATTGCCTTGCAGACAAAGAACAAGCTGGGCCAGTCTCTTGGGATCCCAGTTCTGACACCACCTACAGGTACATGTCCCTCTGCTAACTCCTCCAAAAGGACACTGACTGTCAGTCATGAGAGGCACATTACATTAGTGCAGTTGGTACAGTAGAAGCACAGCACCTCACATTTGGCCCTTTGCCCCACTGTCCAGGCAAGCTAACAGACGATGAGGACAACACTAAGGCAGAGGCAGCAAAGATGCAGAAAGAGTATGAGCTGCTGAAGGACTCCACCAAAAACATGCAGGCCGCAACAGAGACCAGTGAGTTGGACACAATTAAAATTTCACACTCACCAGATCAGACATAACATGAAATTTAAGAATTTGATATTTAAATTTGAATTTAACAAACTGCTACTCAGGATATTTTATGTCAGTTATGATATGGTAATTGCATACATGTATGCACCAAGACAAGGAAGGCCACAATAGAACTTGATTATTGATCATGATCATTTCAGGATATTACAATTTTGAGAGAATTAAGTTTCAATGATGCAATGAAGAAAAAAAATGCTTGAACAGGTGGTACTATTTTTTCTGCATATGAGCCAGAGAGAGAGAGGGAGAGAGAGAGAGAGAGTTTGTGTGTGTGTGTGTGTGTGTGTATGTGGGTGGGTGGGTAAGACACCACTCGACAAACCCATCTGCTTGCACCTCAGGAGTGATCCAGGTTTTTCAGATATCACTTGCAGAGGCCAGTGGATCTGTACATTCCCTGCACTGCTCTGCGTCTCGTGACTGAAAAACAACATGTGTACAATGTCATACATCAGGCAGAAATAAAAAAGGCATAGACTGGAAGTTTTGTATGTTTGCATTTCAATTAGAATGAGGTCATCTGTATTTTTTTTTACACAGCTGACAATTCTTTGTGCAAATTCATTAATGTGAAAGATTTGGTGTTTTGTGTTCCACGAAGGAGAAAATGCTCCTTTAGAAAACAAAAGACTTTAACTTGACCCCATTCTCTTGCAGGTCACCCGGGTAAATCTGAGACTTATTTGGAAGCAATCAGGAAGAATATTGAGTGGCTAAAGAAGCATAACAAAGACGCCAACAAAGAGGGTAAGCATTTCCCCATCTTTAGCTTACAATACAAGAACTAGTGGCGGTGTAGGAGGGAACTGGTGGCCTATATAACACTGTCCTAGATTAAGAGAGGACGCCACTCTGATCGTTTGGGAGGGGGTGTTAGTTACCCCAAGCTTCCTGTCACATATTTGTAAACAATTCAAATATCATTTGTCATGAAAACCAAGGGCCGTAAGTTGTGTACCTGCTGTAAGGAAGTTCTAAGCTGACTCTATGCTGTAACTTGTGTGCCACATCAAATGTATTTCACCTTGATGTGAGATTCTGTTGCAAATGGTCAGAGATGGAGCGTGGGCTGAGGGCCACATGGAGATGCTCTCTGGAGCCTCATTCAATTAGGACCCTCTTTATGTCGTTTTAGTCACACACACATTTGCAATGTAAATCAGTGTTATAGTAGTTTCCAGAAGATTCGTGAATATGCATGCTTCCTTGATGGGCTTGCCCTAATTATAGGGATGTGGCTGTTGTTTCTCAAACAAAGACCCCTTTTTTCCACTCCATATACCTGACGCATATGATCAGAACAGAGTCGTAAATACAGTGCTTCATTCGTAAATACAGTGCTTTATTCGTAAATACAGTGCTTCATTCGTACATACAGTGCTTCATTGGTAAACCAGGAGCTCTTGGAGCACAGAGAGGGTGCTGTTCCAGCAGGGCAGAATAGAGAAAGAAGTGATAGAGCGGGTAATGGGTCTGTGTGTTGTGGGGCAGTGGGGGAGGTGGGGGTGGGGGGTGGATGCTGAGAGTGTGTCTGTGGCGCTCCAAAGCCCCTTTTCCCTTTGAGCTGAAGTCTGTGTCAATGCAACAGATCTATCACATTACATGATGTTGATATTCATCATTGCTACTTTTGGTTGTTGATCACTGTTGCTTGCAGCAGATGTCAGCTGTTGCCTGCAGCCAGATGTCATCTTACTTGATATTCTCATTGGGAAATCTTCAAAATACGCACTTTTAGATAGACACATTTTCCTTTTGCATACATTTCGGTGAAAAAATAAAGCATTAGCATATGCAATTTAAGGAAGGGTATATATTTTATTCACAATGCATTGCTACCTCACATCGATTAGGGTTCCCATCAATTCTAAATGGATCTCATACATATTTGATAATGATATGTTAATGGATTACAATACTATTGCTGACATAATTCTTTTTTGCTGTTGTCGTTGTTCTTTTTTATGTTATCACCCTCACTCTCTCTGGGATGTAGATGGCATCTTAATCGGATCTATCTATCTTTTATCTGCTCACATCATTTTAAAAGCACTGGTCCAATTTACTTAAAATTTTCACATAGAGGGTCACACAGATACAGAGATACACAGACTAGATATCTGTATTCACATTGGGAATTTGAGTCTGGTTACGGTTTATCACATCTTGATTAGCACAATTTGGTCATCCTACAAGATCACTTTCTTTTACTGTCTATGCCTGGATCTGGATCAGCATCCAGGCGAAGGATTCTTTTCACTTTCTTTACCGACCAAATATTGGGGCAAAGGTCTGCAGTACATGACTGCCCTTCTTATTTTACTGGGTGCCATACCGGTTCCGCACTAATAGAAACGCAAACAGTCAGACATAGAGATCCAGTTCCAGCACAATCTAAGTCCTGTGGAACACAGCAGTTTCCTGTAGCACTTAATGAAGAGGAGGAATGAAATGTTAATGAGTGCAGGATATTCATCAACACGTAAGGTCGTCTATGCACTTTGGCTGCGAAACACTAACCAGCCATAAAAGCTCTCCTAAAAATAGAAATGCTTTTTTGACTTTCTATCGCTTTCCTGTCAGTACTTACACTCAAAGACAGTTTTAGGCTCAAGCTGAGGTGAATGAAAGCATGCAATTTAAAAAGACCACTGGACCCACACAGAATGCTGTTTATGGCAGCAGACAAAAACTATATTTTATTTGACTCCTTCCTCTTTCTCATCTTCTCTCCTCTATGGTGTCCACTATCCTCATTCAGTTTGTTTCTTGTTCTTTTTCATTTTTTCTTGTCTATTTTCTTATTCCTGTCTTGTCCATGGTCCCCTCTCCGATCTCTATCGAGGGCCCCAGTGAAGTGTACAGCCCTGTGTTTATTGTCCATTGATCTTCTCCATGTGCCTGCTGGAGGCCCATTAACATGCAGAGACGTGTATTGGGGTGTCTGGGAAAAGACAGCCTCTCCCTCTCTGATTGATTTTAAAAAAGGAAGTGGGATAAAGGCTCCATAATAGGTAGAGTCGGAGGGCTTTATAGTGACAGTGAAAGGCCCTGCTATTGGTGCAGGTCATTTCCCTGTACGTGGACACGTGGGCTGTTTACTTGAATGGGGGAAAGTGAGACCATGGCAGAAAAAATGGACCACTGTGTTCAATTAAACCATCATTACTCACACTTAAAAAAACCTTGATCACTTGCACAGATATATTTTCAGGTAAAATCAGTTCAAATTAATTATTCCATCCCTTTTAAGTGTGATTGTTTGATTTCTTTTTTGTCATTTGACTGCAGCATAAGGGAGTCAAGAAACATGAAAATTAAGGACTATATTGTGTATAAATTTAATATCTTATGTAACTGACAGGGAAAATATTCACTACATTGAGCACGAGGGCAGGAGAACAAACTTTCAGCAAAACAACCCAGATACTTGTATTCCCTTGATTACAACTTTGTTGGGGGTTGATGCATACAAAGCATCTCTCTCACTCCCACCCAACACCTGTAGCAGCCATATTTTATAACACAGATAGATGTCCATGCTCACCATGAGCAGGCCCACCAGAGGAAGAAAAAACAGATTTGCGTGGGTGTATAAGCTTTGGACAAGACGTTTTTGGCAGACTTGATGTACAAAATAGCCTTTGTATATATTTTTAAAAAGCTGCTTCTCACTTTTAAGCGAGACTATTATCATTAGTCAACACTTGCTATTCTTAGCGTCTGTCAAAATAACAGAATCTTAGATGCTCTAACATGCCTTCTTCTTCATCATCCCCAGAATACGACTTGTCCAAGCTGAGGGACTTCATGGACCAGCAAGTGGATACCTACATTGATAAGGGGATTCTAGAGAAGGAGGAGGGGGAGGTGATCAAGAGGATCTATGGTAGCATGTAGAGATGACTGATCCATGACCATGTATGACTAAGCTAAGCATTTATGTGATTCTTCTGTATGCTGAAAGGAAAATGACCATTTTGACCGAAATGACAAACGACAATTGTATTGAACATCACGCCTCTCTAGTGGGTCTCTCAGAGAATGCAATAATGATGAAGACATTGCTGAGGGCCTTTTAGTATTGATAGTATCCAATTGTAATCTAAACACTCTGGGTAGCAGTAGCTGAATACAAGGCAAACAATCGCCTGCACCCTCACTTGATAACACTTGCATTACCTACAATAATTAGTAAAACAATAACCAAAACCTATTTATTGATCCCAATGGAACCTGCAAAAATAGGGCACTGCCTTCCTAAAGAATGAATTCTCTGTGGCTAATGTGGAATGAGTGGCAAATAATTTTAGAAAATCACACTGTAGTTTTTGCATTTACTTCTATTTTGCAATAGACACTAAGACATGTGTACATCTATATCAAAATGTATCCATTCTGTGTAATCTGTCCTAGCATACTATTGTTTCTCTAATGTAAGCATAAAATCTATGGCTACTTAAGTCAACCAAAAAATTCTTTGTTTTGAGGTCATCTCAGTGACTTTTTTCTTCATCCTGTTTTATTTCATTGTTCTTGATTAATGTGAATAAGGATCTTTCTTTGTACTTTTTGTCACACTTCTGCACCTGCAACATGGGAGTTTACCTTCGGCATGTTTCAGTATGTTTTACTGTACACCGTTCTAGACACAAAATCAAGTATTTTTAAATGTAAATATTTGTGATTTTTCCAAAATGTTAAAGCAAATAAAACGTTGCCTTTCTTTATCTTTGTAGTTTGTGATGTCTCATTAATATAAGTGCAATCTATGAGGGATATTTGAATAGGATAAGCGGTCCAAAGCTTTTTGACATGTATTTATTTATGTCATTCAACTGAGTGTATGTGAGGTTATGATTACTCTAAAATCAATCTGGTTGCAATTGATTTTGCTACTGGCCTAGTTGTATTTATAGTACATGTTAAAGAAAGCTTGTCTGATTTGTAAAGCACAAACTGGGCTAGATATTAATGATCAGCTTAGATTTTTTCTGCAATAGCTGGACTCAGAAATAATGCAAAATTGAATTGGGCCAATGTGAACATTTCTATGATTTTATGTAGTGTATCAAACATCATATTGAAATATTTGATGCAATTGAAAAAGGGGGCATTACCACAGATTGCTATATATCTACACAGGATGATGCCTGGAGGCATACTGGCATTTCTAAAATAGATTGGTCTTCCACGGTGTGGCAACTGCGTGACACACAATGTGTAGGGGCCTGAGCTAAATACCCTTATCTCTCAGCTAAACACAAGTACTGTTCACATTGCAAAAATACCTGTGTAACTGTGAACACTATACATTTGACAACCACTCATGAGATTAAGCTTTGTAATCTAATGCATCTACACAAACCTCATCAATGCTCTATGCACATTTGTGCTGTTTCAAATGACTTGTAACAGATGTAAATGTCATGAACATGTTACTTGCTTCATTTAGACATAGCATGCAGAGTTGTGAGGAATCATCCTTAGTATTACCCTTAATGGTTTCGGAACAGTTTAGAGTTTTGGTATTATTTATGAACAAATATTTAAATCCCTATTTGAGGCTCCATGCACTTATGTATGGCAAGTGGTGAATTTTGGCAAACAGTCTGGGCTCTGCATTTGACAAGCTGATGCTCAGTACTGTAATCGGGAACACACCGGGTTCAAGAAACTGTTTTACAGATGCATTTTATTATTACTCAAAACAAGACAAAAATAGCACAATATAACTGCTTCTTGTCAACAAACTCAATGTCCGGGCGCACTCACACATGCGCACACACACACGCACACACACAATAAAATAAAATACATTCACACTCAAGAATGAAAAGTTTCCCTTCCTACTAACAAAACATTTGTATAGGCAAATAAGTTTTAGTATTGTTAAGCTATCACACACGGACAGCTTGCTGTAAATGTTCAGTCATTCAGTTGAAACATGACATGGTGAAGACTGAAAGTTTTCTCAGATGTGATATTGCGATGGCTTCTTAAGAGAGAGCATTGATTATCCTATTTGTTGCAACTGCAATTATCTACTAGTGCAGAGTCCCTCCTTTTACTTTGGGGAAGTCAAGAGGTCATGTCTAGAGCAGCTTTAAAAGCATGTAGTGGCTACCTGGTGCCCAAAATAATCTCCAAAAAATAAACAAATGATGTATGGATGGACAAATCATATAGAGACCTGAATTCTGTGTTTCCAAATGCTTCTCCCTTACATCCACAAAGAGCTGTAACTCTCTCTCCCTCTCAATGTAGGCTCTTCCTCTGCAATATCAATGACTACGCTAAAGCAGGTGTTCATCCGTGATGTTTGTCTGTACTGCCCCCTGGTGACAGTCTGGTAACTGTATGATGTGCAATTTGGAAACAGCATCAATAATAATAATAATAATTATAATAATAATAAAATTCTACATCTAGAAGAGTGAAAGGCAATGGATGACCTCAGTGCAAGAGCCTGGACATAATGTCCCATTTCAAGGTTTGGTAAAAGCAATACATAAAAAGAAGGACAGACAACAACAAACACAAGGGCAAAATGGAAAGGAATTTGGAAAGGCTCCAGGTAAACAGTCCACCACCACTGCCTCAGATTTCCTGGTAGGATGACGTTGGCTGTGATGTGTTGTCTTCATCGCTTCAAAGGAAAAAAAAAAATGTTACATGTCAAGGTTTTGAATCATGTAATGATTATTACAATGAACTTAAAAACCTGTTGTTTTAACCATTCGTGTTGCAGACCTTTTATAATATAGCACTGACCAAAAAAGACATTTACAAATTTATAATCTCCATGAAAAAATGTCAAGGTCAGGTCAGATCAGTGAGATTGTCTAGACAACCCGATTCACGGTTAAAAGGATTAAGTATAATGGCTTTCATTTGAAGCTGCCCAAAGTACAGGCTCTATACAACACTTCCTCCACCTGCCCACTCAGGTCAACTGTCCAGGCTCACGCCACCCATAGAGAGACCTCTGACCTGAGTCTGATGTTTGGTCAGATCCACTTTCCCAAACAGACTGGGGCACCTCATCAATTGTGCAGGACTCCTCGTGCAAACAGAAGGGTTTGTTCCTGGCTGTCTGTGTCATGAATCTTAAAACCAAGCAACTGTCCCCTGCACTTCAATTGAGCAAATACAGATGAGCAGTGAGCCAGACAGCAAACACCACCTTGTGTACACGTGTTTTGTCTGGAGATTCACACACAATTTTGTGGAACAGATTGACAGATCACAGATTGCCTCCACGGCCTAGAGCTACAGTCCCCCTTGCTGGCGTTATCATTTATTCACAACTGCGCATCTGACGCTGAACAACAGCTCATGTATCAGTTACACCAGTGCCACCCTGCCTTTAAGGAATCACAAGGGGAAGGAGAAGCATACTTTGTTACATTTCCTCCTGCTGCATTAGAACAAAGAACCAAGGTACTGCCTTTGAGTCCCAAACCGTTTTAATACTAAATTTCCTTATAATGTAAAAATGCTGTAAGCAAATTCTAAATATGTGAAGTGTGATGATATATTTTCCTTTGCATGGGACTATTCTAACACCATGTTGCATCTGCATTCATTTGAAAACTACGTCTAATGCTTTATAAATAAAGTCTGCCATTTTGGGTCAGAAAAAAAGTGCATGACTCAAACTTGCCTTCTCCCAAATGAAGGGTTGCAGGCCAACTAGGAACAAGTGCAACAAACATATTTAAGGAAACAAATCTATATTTGGTATCAATCAACAACTGAGAACCCATTTTCTACAACAGTTGAGAATTAAACAATTAATTTGTTTATTAAGCACTGATTAATTAAACCACTACATTACACAAAGGTAGAGCTCATCTAAAATGGGCAGACATAGCCGAAAAAAAGGAGTAATGTATCTAGAATGATTTCCAAAACAAGGAAACAATATGTTTCTGTCTCACCACTGAGGCAGACTCACGAAGAATCTCTGTGTGAAATCGCCAAGCATATTGGGCTCATTACAGCAGCTTGCACTGAGACACAAGTATGGCATCCACTCTGATTTTCTGCTCAGTAGACAGACACAAGACTTTGGCTACCAGTCAGTCTAACTGACTCAGCACCTCGACAACAGGGCCAACAGCACTACTCAAAGGAGCACCAGCAAGCTGACTATCTGTGGAGATGCCAGGAAATGCAAGACATTCATCAGATCACTCCACTCTGATTCGACGTCAGCAGCCTTCTGGCCCATGCAGACGGGAGGAAAGACATCCTTAATATGTTATCCCTCTGACCTTCCTCATTCTTATCTTAACATTTTCACTTTCACAATTTTATGACTCGCTTAATTGCACAATTGTGAATGCAATAGAAACATTTTTTCTTACAAATTGAACCCTTCAACATACTCTCCTTCACCAATGTGAGGCTTACCTTCTATCCTCCTCTTTCAACTTTCTTGCAGCCTGTTTGGATAGTTTAATTTGCAAGTCCAGTCTATGCAAGTAATCCTTGGCTGAGAGTTCCTCAGGCTGAGGGGGTTTGACACTGGGCTCCGGTGAGGGAGTGGGCGAGGGCCCATCAGAATCAGGGGCCACATCTGCTTGCTCCTGGGGAGTGGTGGCCTCACTGTCTGGGGACTCCAGAGACAGTCCGTTGAAAAGAGAAGGCTTCTGCGAAATCACAGGGATATTCAGGCTGTTCCGCAGGAAGATACAGTCATTACTAAAGAGTTTGTTGGCCCTCTTGATGTGCTCCATCTGTGTGGTAAAAACAAAGAAAGAATTAAGTGATTTTTCATAATTCTCAAATGAGTGGTTAGGTCATCTTTTCGTTGAACTATGATTCATCAACTGAATGATTATTAACAAAAAAAGCACTACATGATGTGAGGTTAGGCCTATACCTAACGCTCTGGTTAGTTTTATTATCAGTTAGGCGGCTACATAAAAGCAGTAGGCTGGCTAACCCTTCAGGTGCAACATTATGTCAGGCCATGAATGAGACTCAACAATTCCTGCTTCTCCTCCAAGGTTGTTCCGCAACCTTGCTTACTATTTCGGCTGAATTTTGTCTCCAGAAAGAGCAACACATGGTAAATTACGCAGTCGCTATAAATGAACTCATAGCTATAGGCTACTGCTAAGTCATTAGCATAGCGAGACTGGCAGCACAGCGCAAACGCTAGGCTACTTTATGAAACTGGCGTTGAAGTACAATTAGGACACGTTAGACTGGGAGGTTTTGTAATTTACCGCAACATTTCCAGTGCGCAAAGCTCCTTTCATATTATGCAAAACAAACGATATAGGCTACGAGAAAATTCAACTTGTAGCCTATGTTTAGTCATAACGTTACTTACGGTAACACCATATTTGAGCGCTATCCCTTGCAATGTATCGCTATCCGTAACACGATGTTCAATGTATTTCTCTCCCAAAGACGCTGTAACGCTGGCCGTGCTGCCATAGGACCGGGTTTTGGTGCGAGCCAAGCTCTGTGATAATTCACTCTCTGATTCTGATCCGGACCGAGACCTTGGGAAGATGGGTTGCCCGAATCGTCCGCCTCCATCCCGTAGAGGCAGGACTGGGGAGAACTCCGCCATCTTCTTTCTGATAAATAAAGAGGCTGCAATAATACGCCAGCTTATCGCACACCTTCCGTAGACCACCGAGGCCTTTCTTTAAATTCTGTGAAGGCCCATGTTTGGCTCCTTGTCTGCAAAACAGCCTTGACGTACCCTTGGGGAAAAACAGTCTGTCAAAATTGCAGAAGTTGGAGCTGCGACCTCACACAGAACGTGTGCCGCCAGGGCACTGTAACATGATAGCCTACACTGTACGGGAGCAGTTCGGATCCAAAATTATGGTCAAGATGATAATTAGTGTGTAAAATAAATGTGTACGAATGTGTTAGAGTTCCCAGAGGTTTGACTACATTAATTTAAAATTAGCCACAATAATGTTTTATTCTTTCATCTCTTTCGTCTATTTGACCTGTTTTCTCCCTTATTTTTGGCTACTTACCATCAAAATATGTCAGTCGCCCTAGCCGTAAATTGACATAGGCTATTATAGTCCCGTATAGGCTATAGTTTGCTAGGCCTCAATTACTTAAATCCAAGTAGGCCATATCCTCTAGGCCTACTCCAATCCTGGTGGAAAATATTGGTTTATTTTCATCTTGAGAGTAGATTTCTGACCCAATAATGAATGTGATAACACAAACATTATGTTGTGCAAAATGAGTAGGCTAGACCTAGACCACTTCGGATAGGTGTTAAAACAAAATGCAAAGAAGCTGGGAAAACCAATTATTTCAGGAAACCATTATCTCCAGTGTGATAATTTTGAGTCCTCCAGTAGCTCTCTCCAGTAGCCTACAGCTGCCTGTTCTCTGCCACCAACATGAGAGAAAGTGAATGAATCATTAGGAGTTATTTGCATGTCTTGGGCAAATTCCACAGGTGTCTGTAAGAGAACTAGTCTGGACAGTTCACACATGCAGTTCAGCCCAAGACAAATATCCAGAATATATCTAACTGATAATAGGCTGCATGTACTAATATGAATCATTAGCAATTGATAGCCATTCAATCAAGCAGGAAGCAAAAGTTAAAATTTTCAACTGATAAATGCTTGTAGGTTGCCCGTTGAAACCCTTAGGATGAACTTTGAATCATGCTTGCTTTGCTTGCCAGTCCTGAAAAAAACAATGGTTAACAATGGTCTGTGGGACCTGTTTTCAATGTTTGCTAAAATAAATATTATGCTATTTATTAATTCTTCAAACTCAGACTCATTGGTCTTAGCTCATTTTCTGTGAAGAACATAAAAAATAACTTATTTTCAAATTGTGCAAATGAGTGGTCCATTCTGCTTTTTTATCCTTAAAATGAAAATAACAACAATTCTGTGCAAAACATGAACTATGTGTTTTGTTTTCTGTGCACGAAGAATATTTTGTGCACAACAATGTTAACACATTTTTATTATTCATAGACAGTATTCAAAATGAAGTCTGTACTGTTGGTGCCCCATATGACTCACATTAATTCTACAGAACAGAGATATAAGATCCTGCTCAGGCTGCCACAGCTGAGTCCATAGCAATCTGGTGAAGGGACTGGCTGGCCACAGGAGTTAGTTCTCTCAACCTCAAAGCCACTGGCTTCTAGCAGACAGAAGTCGGCAGAAGCCCCATCACACAGAAACAGCAGAAATATTTCCACTGAGATTTTATAAACCACCAGCTGCTTTTTTTTAGACCATACCCGGATTTACCTGGACTCACCATTGGAGAAGGGGTACAATCAGAACATCAGAACATCAATCAGAACATCTTAATATGGACTTACTTTTGATATATGTTTTTACACTGCAATATCAGTGGGCTGGCAAAATGAGAATTAACTAGATGTACCACAGAGCGGTACAAAATATGACCGCCGCCCAGTCCAGCACATGTTTTCCACAAAAATAAGTCACACTGAAAGGCATATATGATTCTACCTATCTCACTGAATTGCATTATGCACACTCAATTCTCACTGGTATCTGCTAGACAACAAGTACCAAAACATGATTAGTTCATAGATTTCACATGTAATATACATTTTATACAACCCCACCCCCATCTTGCCTGTTAATAATTCTGAGAAATTCTTGAATTGTGTGCATGTACATGTTTATGTTTATGTGTGTGTGGGTGGGTGTGTGTGCGTGCATGTGCATGTGCTTGTGTGTTTGCCTGTTTATGTGCCTGTGTGTGTGCATGTGCATGCATGCGTATATATGTCTACTGTGTGAGTATGTGTCATACGTAGGATTACTGTGAATGTTTGTGTGTGTGTGTGTATCTGTTTATGCACATGTGTGCATATGGAATGGGTTTACATGACCCCTGGAGGCAAACATACGCACAAAATTGGTCATCCTAGGCCCTACGGTTCTCAAGATATTCACAGAAAACTGTGTCTGCCCTACAGTCCGGCAGGGGGGGGGGCTAAAGATCAAAACGAAAAGCAATGGTTCCATGCTATCCATGTGGGGTTACATGCCCACCAAGTTTCGTGTACCCCGGTCTTTCAGTGTCCCGGGAATCCTTGTTGGTGTACGGTCACTAAATGTACACATAATTTATTTTATTGTAAGGCCCCCCATGAACGAAAGTCCACGAAACTTGGCATGCATTCGGAGGGTGTCATAATGATCCTACACTTTCAATTTCGTGCAGTTTTGACCATGTCAGCCAGAGATATTGTGATGAAAACACCTAATGTTTTGCTTTTTAATTTTTAACTAGGTGGCGCTATACATGAAATAAGTGGTAATGGGATAGGTTGACATGCCCCCTTAAGACCAACATACAAAAAAAAGGTGGACCTCCTAGGCCCTACGGTTCTCGAGATATTCACAGAAAACTGTCTCCGGCCACCTACAGGCCAGTTGGTGTATAGTAACATAAATTAATTTATTGTGTGGCCCCCCATGAATGGAATTCCACAAAACTTGGCGTGCATTCAGAGGGTGTCATAGTGATCCTACACTTCCAATTTCGTGCAGTTTTGACTATGTTAGGTCACAGATACCTGCGATTACAACACCTCATTTTTACTTTTTTGTGTTTAACTAGGTGGCGCTATACATGAAATGAGTGGTTATGGAATGGGTTGACATGGCCCTTTGAGATCAACATACAAAAAAAATGGTCCTCCTAAACCCTACGGTTCTCGAGATATTCACAGAAAACTGTGTCTGCCCTACCCTCCTTTCGGGGGGTCCAGTCCAGCGGGGGGGCTACAGATCAAAACGAAAACAGGAGGTTCCATGCTATCCATGTGGGGTTACATGCCCACCAAGTTTCGTGTACCCCGGTCTTACAGTGTCCCGGGAATCCTTGACGGAAATTTGGACATGCGAAAAAGAAAAAGAAAAAAAAAAAAATCTGACTAAACCTATATGACACTTCGCTGCGCGGCGGTCATAATTAATCTGGTCTCATACACATGAGAAAGGAACAGCTGGCATGCAAATGATATGAGGAGCACCAGTCCATTATGCAACAAGGTGTTAATAACTCAGCATGACACTGTGAGCTGCCGTTGTGCTCATGTCCAAATGGGTATTTAAGGGATTGGTCCTAATAAAAGTATCGGTTGGTTGTGATGAGCCCAAGTCTGTATCAATCTCATCCGTACAGAACACCCAGAGGCCTAACGACTCCCACATGCTGGTTTGGGACATGAAACAGCACCAATGTTCTAATGATGTCATGTATATGGATGTGTGAACTGATCCACCAATTCTCTGGATGAAGTGATGAAAGAAAGAAGCCTTTCTAATTAATAGTATATTTTTTAAAAATACTAAAAAGCATCTGCCAAATACCATAATGATATAATTTAATCTATTTCAGTTAGTTAAAATTACCTGTGTAGAACTGTCAGCAACTTGCTCTGAAATCAGTTTAGCAAGATATATCTAACCAATATATGGGTGAGAGTATAGGTAAAGGACATCCTTGTGGCAGTGATTCTGCCGTAGTGCCGCAGGTAATCATCACATACATTTTATATTACTGTAAGACTTCATGCAATGAAAATGTATTCATGTTTTTAAATGGAAGATGGCATACACATGAAATCTGCATCCCAGTCTCACTTATTACACTCACCCAGTCTCACTTATTACACTCATGTCCTGGCCTGTACAGCCTAGCGACCCATCACCTGCCTATGACAACTCTGTCCGGATTCCTGGCCCGTCTGCCGACCCACCACATGCCCCTTGACAACTCCCTTCCCCTGGACAATTCCAACGCTGGACTATTTGAACTTTCTGTCACTAAATCAGGATTAATGCATTATCATACCGGATACGTAATCATCCCACCTCTTGTAACTTTCACCTCAGGTGCTTTAAACACCATGTCCTATTCTCTACACCTGACACAGTAAGGTCTGTATACATGACAAATGCATATTATGCATTTGTCATGTATACAGACCTTACTGTCCTGTATTGACCCTAGGCAGATGGGTCAGACCCTTGAGTCGTGGATCTGCTCGAGGTTTCTTCCTATGTATCTCCAATTCTAGGGAGTTTTTCCTCGCCCCTGTTACCCATGGGCCTTCTTTTCTTTTCTTCCTTTCTTTCCTTTTTCTCTGATTGCCTATATTCTGTAAAGCGCCATGATACATGTGTAATGTTTTGGCGCTCTATACGCACAATAAATTGAATTGAAATTGAATGTCTGTCATAGTCGAATGAGAAATTAATTCACTACAGAGGTGGATAACTCCCAGTTCACAAAGGGTATAATGCAACTAAGTTTGGTGGAAACAGGTTTATTGTAAAGAAATTACATTTTATGATGTGATTAAGGTGCCTTCACCCATAGCTGTTCACAAATTCTCTCTTGATTAGGAGAGAGGGTCTGTTTGGATGGAAGCCCAGCTAGTGACCATGGTGGCTGCCACTGTGTAACCTTCAGTGCCTTAACAACTGATCACTGATGAGTCATGTTTTTTATAAATTCCTGGGAAAACATAAATAAAATCATGTAATTTGCTGATGATTCTTCATGGAAATGTGCTCATTATGTGGAGGCATATGGGAGTGGGAATTAAAAAAAAAAAAAAAAAAAAAACAGTGTAATTACTGGAAATGATATTCATTGGTGAGGCTTTGCTGACCAGCTGGTTAAGTGCAAGTGATTCAGGTTCTGTCCTAAAGCTAAAATGCCAGCTCGGAATATGGTAAGTGTCACCTGGTGTCATCAAGGGTAGAGATGTAGAATAGAAAACAGGCTAAACACACATATGTCCTTTAAATCATTACCTTTGTGATGCAAATTGACTGATCAATGGATTCTTGCAAGGAATTTTATAATTAGTAATATTTCCACCTGTGAACAACATAATTCTAAGAAGCAAAGGGAAATTGCATAGTAGTCTCTATGCCTGCATTAAATAGAGATGAAAGGTAGTCACTAATCACAAAGAAAGATGGCCAGTGTACATGTACTGCTTTAAGCTTTTAAAAGCAGATTAATTTCAGGGATAAGACCGTTCTCATTGTGGAGAAACTAACAGAGGCATTGAAGGGCTGATAAGCACAGGGACACCTTGTACTTCTCTTGTTGGTGTTGGATTGTGGGACCTTCCCAGCTGTATGTGAACATGTTGGCTTTGTTAAAAGACATTTCATAAATGATTACATAGGTGACCATTGTATTGAGATGTGTCAATAATTCATACTAAATTAAGTTGAAAACATTTTGTTCCGATTGCTTGTTTTGTCATACTTATAAACTTGTTCAGCTCACTGGAACCACAGGCTAAATAAAAACTTAACATTGTTAATAATGACACTTGGTTTGAGGTTTGTTGTTGGCCCTTACCATAAAGATATGGTAGCCTAATGTGCTTGAATGCTGATCTGTGTCAATTTGTTCAATAGAGTTTTGCCATGCAATGTGTTCCATCCATTTCTATTGTAATTTCCATTGTGTATAAACTGTGCTACAGCATGTATCGCCATCACTAAAAACAGTTTTAGAATTACGTTTGGTAAGGTGAACCAGCTTTACAGGGGCCTGTTTTGTTAGTACTCAAAATACCTTAATTCTATCATGCTGTTCACAGGTTTTGCTGCAGATTTCATTACAATTTTCTAGTGTCACAATAAATACATCTGACAGTAATAATTATTCAGTGTAATCAGCAGAACTTTGACCATGAAAGGCTAGCATAACACATATAAACAAATAGGACTAATACATTTTTCATACATACATTTTTAGTCTCTACTTTGTCTGACAGAGAAACTACTGGAAGTTTGCTGTGTGATTGTTGATGTGTCAGTCAGATTGAAGTAGCAAGTATTTTTATGTTAGTGCAGCTGCACTTACTGGGTATGTATCATCAGTGATGCATTTGATCTCCATGGTGAGCATGCAAGGTAGGCCTTTTCCTTTGTTGCACTATCACAGTGGAAAAGCACCACACTGACTCATGCCACCCTCATGGTAATTTTCCTAAGGCCTTCCTCCTTGGACCCCTGACAATGTAACGCATAAGGGATGGTTGTTAATAGCAATGCTGGAATGGGAAATTACCAGTTTGTTTGTGGCATCTGCGTTTTGCTTTCACTTGATGCTTGAGTGGGGTGGGGGGACTGTTCTCTGTGCAACAGGCTTCTTTGAGGCGGCATGTTAGAACACCTTGTGGGAATATACAAAGATTTTTTTAACAATTTTTCTTTATTCTCCATGATCCCTTCTTTTTAAAAACACCAATTTGACTTGTCTTATGCAAATCTTTCTTTTTTATTTTCCTCCCTGAACATGGGCAAAATGCACCATTGAGATCAATATGTTTTGTATAGCGTTACCACAAGTTACTATATACAACTAGAGGTGGCGCTGTGGTAACTCTAAAACATATTGATCTCAACATGTGTCTCCTGGGTAACATAGGTACATAGGTCTAGTGCGTGGGCCCTGGTTGAATTGACGTGGAATGACCCTATAGCATTTGAAAAGTACAAATAGTGTGTGTGTTTTAACAGCCTTCTTGGATATAGTAGAAATAATAGCGTTTAATGTGAATGGACAACTCTATGAAGTTAGGTATTTTGAAATTTGGACTTATGGATGTAAAATTTGGTCAAAATTAAAATCAAGATTTGTGTTATAGTGAATGAAACCAAAAAGTACATTTTCCCAGTACAAGGAGAATTCAAGGTATCTTTGGTTCCTTTTTGTAGGCGAACTTCAGAGGTCTATGACATCAGACTTGTAGTTAATACCGCTTACTGACAGATGGCAATGTTGCATCAGTTACTCCACATAAGAAGCTGCAGATGACTGGTATGTGTTTACCAAATCAGACCTCTAGGGTGTCCCCAAAGTAAAACAGCCATTTGTCAAAATAAGATTTGCTCCTTTTCTACACAGGAAGATCTACATAAATATTCCTGACAATTTCAGTTCTGGCCTATGAAATGCATGCTGTATTAAGGCTATGACTTCACTCCTCTCAGTTTTATTTAATCAACTTGATTTTAATTTTGACCAAATTTTACATCCAAGTCCACTATATGTTTTTTGTATGTATTCTGTTGAGGGAATGTATGTTTTGCACAGCATTTATGAGGAAGGAGAAGGGGGGGGGGCATATGGAAGGGGGTATGGGGGGGTAGAAGACTTTATAGAAGACTTTATGAGTTTACTGTGAATGTGAATGACCCCAGGGCCTGTCTGGACACACACATATACAATATACAGCCATACCCTGAAGCTGATGATGCAGAAGGCATCTTTTTGAGCAATGTTGCAAGGCAATGCTCCTAGATATCGATTCAGTATTGCTCAATGAGCAAAAATATTTTTCTACAGAACTTTCATTATCAGTTGGAAAATTGTCATGACCATCCAATCACAACACTCAGGACCAGTTATCTGGTTGCCCAACACTGCTCAAAAAGTTACCCTGTGTATTATGACCCAAAGATCCCTCCCTTATAATGATGTGAAACAGAAAGGTTTCACTTGATCATATATTTTATGACGACGTACACACCAATCCCTGAATTCACTGAGAACTTCCTATCATTACTATATAAGGTTGGTAAGTGTGTGGTGAGAGCCAATCCACTGAAACAGGTGGCAGTGAATGTGGCTTTTGTTTGTTTGAAACAGAGGTGGGGTTGCCTTCATATCTACCGGAGATGATGTCATGCTCTCAGAGACGCAGCTTTGATACAGGCCCTCCCTTTGAAGAACAGCAGTAGGTATTGTTGCGACATGTTTTTGGGCATGTTGGGCATTCAATCAATACAGTTTTTACTGACCTTTTAAGGTGTGACAGCAGTTAACTACCAATATGTGGCGTAAGTAGCCACATAAGTAGCCTACGCATACAGCTGCTGCTGCTGCAATAACATCATTAGGTTTCACAGGGGTAAGCACCTTAGCTTCACCACAAGATAAACTTTACTTTTTGTGACATTTAAATTCATATCAATGTGACACACATGGCTATAACCACAAGCTGTCTTCTCAAATGCTTGCATGTAGCGTTAACACATGTTACAAACCCTTCTTCTCTAACAGCTAGAACTCCCTTTCAACACTGGAGATATGTATCAGTCTAGGGTGTCAGTTTCATATACAAACAACTTTAAAAAAATAAAAATAAATGTGCTATTCTCGTCTCTTCTAATGGTCAGTAGAAACAAACTCATTTGAGGCGGTCAACTCAGTTTGGAACAAAGTTCAGTACGTGGGCCCAAACAATCGCAGTATTAAGATAAAGCAGTGCTCTCTCTGTTCTGGCAAAAGTGCACAGGATGACATAGCTGCATTACATCATCTTCCAGGCATGAGCAAACAATCATAGAGACTGGATTCAATTAGAGAGCCACCACCTGCAGGCTCTCCCCAGCTATATATATGTTATATGACTTTATAGGAATCACCATGAAAGCTCCCTCTTAACGGCAGGGACAGACGTTTTTGCACTGCTTATGGTACACATACAATTTTACATATCAATCGCAACAGCATACAAGTTTTGAATGACTGCTTTAATGACAGTTTAAGTTCTGTCAGCTACGTGTTCACAGCATGAGGGAAACATACAGGAGACTACAGTGATACGTAAAAACATTTATTATTCAGAATGTTTCATTCTTTTTACAGTGCCACAGAGCCATGGAGTTAATAACAGTACATAATATTTCCTCTTCTTGAGTCCAGAGTTGAAGTATTAAGGTAAAAAAAAAATCTGCGGAGAGTGCCTTACCACTGATATTTATTATTCTATATAGATATTTGTATTATATACGAAGGGGTGGGAGGAGTTTCTGTGAAGAGGTCTTGAGATGGACATCTATATTACACATCAAAAGATCAGACATTTCACAGGGCAAGGGCCATTTCACTCACGTGTGTTTTATATAAGCATGATCCAGCTACCCGAAAAGGGAAAAAAAAAAAAAAAAAAAAAGCAAAAACACCTGACATCATGGCTCAAAGCACAGATGTACAAAACCTTAAAAATTAATTGCAATACATACGCTCAAGTTTACAGACAAAAGACAGACAGAAAAACAGACAAGCATGATCACAAACGTGCTGATTGGTCCACAAGGCTATGTTAACACATCTCTCTTCAAAAAGAGGTGTAAACAAACAATAAAATGGAATGCTAAATTGGTCTGAGTGTTCACATCTAAAGCATGCTCACGTGTTCCTGTGAAAAAAAGATCTAGCCAATTCCTGTTGACCTCTTACATAAAAGAACAGCATACTTCTGCTAGCATCCTATATAGAAACACAAAATGTGTATGTGTGTGTTTGCGAGAGTAAGAGTGTATGTGTATCTGTGTGAGGGAATTGTTTCCGCCTTAGTGGTGTGACTGCCTGGGAGGCCAGAGACCTTGTCCACAAGGTTATCCCAGCATTTAGCTCTACAATTATTACCACAGTTGTCTCTGAATGGAACTCCCTCCATCCTTTAAGCTAGACATTACAGCAAAAATAGTAAAAGTACAATCCAGATCCAAAACTAAAGGAGACCACCAGTGTTCATGAGCTGCATCAGTCTTTGGCATAGGTAGACCAGCTTTAGTCTGGTTACTCATTTGAAACGCATTAACCTGATCTGTTCTTTTTATTTATTTTGTTTTTCCTTTTAAAAATTACCATGTGGTCTAAACGCAGCATTTAAAATCCTTCAAATCAAACAAGATCCTAATTGTCTAGTTCCCTTGTCCCTTGTCAGGGGAAAACAACCCATAAGAGATTAAAAAGAAGCGTATAACAGCGAGGGCACTTCAGTAGAGAGGAGACTATGGTTCAACAGTAAAGCCTGCTCTATAGGCGCACGTCCACTCACAGTCCCTATCTCTCTGACTTTTCACTTTCACTCCACACACATACATGCACTCTCGCGCACACACACACAAACAGACTCTCGCTTACACACACCAACACTGAAAGCTATTGTGCCGTTATCCATATGTGTGAGTGTGACACGTCGGATAAACACACCACAGGTGGGGCAGTCAGCAGTGATAAGACTGCTCAGTGCTGACGCCAGCACGGAGGGCTGTGCTGTATTTAACCAGCAGACATGTCCAGTCAAGCCTAGGTGTCTGACAGAGTCACAGTCCTCCGTCACTGACCATAGCAGCTGATGCGCTTCTGCCCTCCACCCACAGTTGCACTGTGGAACACAAAGGAGATGAAGCAGTCCAAGCTCATGTGCCAGACATAGGAACCCGGTCTCTCCCTACTGACACTGAGACTAGCAGAGATACACTGAAGACTTCAAACTTGGATCTCTACACCGAGTCAGCCACAAAGCCCCGTGAGCACTCATCAAAAGATGTCCAAAGCTCAGTCTAAGAGCATGCTTCCATTTCCCACCTCTTGCAGTGAAGCCCGAGAGGGTCATTAGAGGTCAGCTTTTAGAAATGGGCCTGAGAGGTCCAGTTATCACCTGGCCTGGATGGATCAATAATATCCTCTTTACTCTTCCTGTTAAACGTGATCTTAAAAGTTGGCTCTATAGAGCTAGAAGCATGTACTGATGATGAAGGATTTCTACAGTCCTGTAAGCTGTAATCATCCTATCCTAGTTTTCAGCAGAGTACAAAAACAAAACAGAAAAAAAGAAATACCCAAATTAACAAAAACATTAACAAGCCAAAATGTCTCGCACAAGCAAGACAAGAAAATGATGAAAAACAAATGGAATGACAACTCTTGAAAAAAAAAAAAAAAATATCACAGCTGGAATGATAATATATAACATATAATAACAGCAAAAACCGAAACACAAAATTTAAATGCAAAGAAAAGAAGAGGGCTGTTCCAGTTATTTCCCTTCTTCATGGTGGTGCTCTGGTTGTTGAGGACGCCTTGTTGCTCCGAGAGTTTGGCACAAGACTGGGGAGGTGCAGTTGAGTCGGGGCGGAGGAGCGGGGGGGCAGGGGGAGGTTTGGCAGGCAGGCGGGCGGGCGGGCGGGGACGGAGTGGGGTGGCCGCACAGCATGTCTACTCCCTCTCCATTCGTTTCCGGCGCACTGCAGAAGCAGGACAGAGATATTGGTCAGGTTATTTCTCAGCACCCAATCGTGTTGCCTTAAGAGATCTGTGGGCGTGTGGCGTAGCTGCCTGTGGTTGTGAGGGTCAGCTGTGTCCAGCCCATGCTGCTGTGTTAGATCCACCAGAGTCACTCTGGACAAAACGTATTCACTACATTTAGACCAAAGACAAACTAGTGAAATTGAAACATGCACTGTGAATTGTGACCTGTAATAAAAACAGACCATAAGTCAGAAGCTAACCGATGTCTGAGATGATATGAGGAATTATATGAGCCTGCATTCACAGAGGCTTAACAAGAATGACATTTAGAAATGAACTTAATAAGTATATTATAGCAGTCCCAGACATACAGCACCTGACTCGATTTCATTCTGCTCAATGAGATCACTAAATAATGGATTCAATGAGAAGGACACTCAGTGAAGTGCCAACCTCACCAGATTTGTAACAGATCCTCTACCAGGGAGGTTTCCTTTTCACCCATGTCTGTTTGTTTGTTTATTTATTAATTGTTTATTTGTACCCTGGAAATCCAGAGGTTTCGAAAAAAGAACAATTTGAATTGTCTTTGCGAGACACTCTGGCAATGAGTAATGATGCATGTTACTTTTACCCCTTGCATCGTGAGGAACCAATCACATCGGTGTATCTGATATAGGCGGGCCATGTGGTGAATTAAAAAGATAACGACAGCATTGCAACGAATCAGTTAGTAAACATTGGTCGTAGTGTTATCCAATTGCGTCGAAGTCCGGAATCAGTCAGTAAACACTGGTCGTAGTGTGATCCAATTGCGTGCAGTGAGATATTCAAATGTATGCTTGGTGCCGCCCCTCGAGTTGGGCCATTTTCATTATTCGTGGCCAGACCCTTAATCTTTCTAGATTACCAGGGTCTGGATTTTCCAGGCTAGTTTATTTGCAGGATGTTGCAAAAACTACTGACCCAATTTTCATGAAACTTGGTAACTCAGCAAACGGTACATTTGGGAATGTGTGTATTTGAATGTGAATGCTGTATTTAACAACATTAGCCAATTCCACACATTTACACCAATTTTCATGATAATCCAGCGAGTAGTTTTTTTTTTGTGTAATCCTGCTTACAAACCAACAAACGGACACAGGTGAAAAAATAACCTCCTTGGTGGAGATAACAAAGATGCTGCAACTTCTTCAAGGTCTTCAGTTTAATCTAGACTAGCTGTTTCTGTGTGATCAAGCGCCTGTACTACCGTAACGTCTGAAAATCAGCTCAACCCTTCTTTGAGCAAGCAGCAGTAGTCCTGAAAATAATCCCAACTCATACTTAGTCAGAATCTGAAAATGCTTTTGCATCCAAATAGAGGCCTTTCAGCGTGAGCCAGGTTAATATCTACTCCCACACACGGCAAGATTTCACTGTTAGGGAACACAGTTAAGAGGGCATGCTCCAGTTTCAGGGCCAATGGTCACTACCATGCGCAAACCAGATACCCGCGTGACAGGGGCCACCCCAAATAGGCGTCTTGTCTGAGCTGGACACCTAGGCCGCAGAGGGTGCTGTGAGGTCATTACCCCACCCACAGCAGGGCAGCTGCAGGGCTTCAACAGAGAGAAGACATGCAAACAGCAACAATAAACAAACTAAACAAAAACAAAACAGTTTCACAGAAGGGCTTCAGTCTTCACCACGGCAATGAGATCCACAACACAAACAATCACTTATTCACAAGAGTCTGTAATGCAGTTAAATGATTAGGATGACTTCCAAAAGCAGACAGAACAAAAGATCCTTCTCCTCTGTCCCCAGATTCATTTAAAGGTCTGTGAGACTAGAACTTGGCCAGCCTGTGTAATGGCCCTGAAGAAGCCCATGGGGAGGAACTCATCAGGGAGGAAATGACTGAACACCAGGGACTTAAGGCACGAATCCCCAGCTCACTTTCCCACACATCCCATTACTTGTCTGGCCCAACAGCAGTCGAATAACGCTCTTCAAGTTATGTTGAACGGTTAGTCAAAAAGTGATGAACACATTTATTGCTGGTGGCAACTATTTTTACACAAACTTTTTCTTCTCCAGTTAATAACCCAATTTTCGATTAGTGTTCCATTATTAATGGATGGTCTTCCTGGTCTTTTATTAATTTGATAAATCGGCATCCTTCTCGGAAGACCATCTGGGCTTTTATACATACTGTAGTAAAGCTGCCTGATCTCTGGCAGAGCTAGAGTACATCAGTACATGCGTCTAGCTCTATAGCAAGTGGTAGGACAGTTTCACCCACATCCTGCACTAGTTTGCAGTGATTCAAATGTTCCAATCCTTCAGAAATGTTTTATTTTGTTTGTTAAATGGCTAACACAACCAGATACAAACAATTACTGCCAAAACAGGGTGTGCCCATACAAGACTACACAATGACTTCCTGGGGGTGGTTTACTTTTACTTTTTTTTTTTTAACCTAGATTCAGGCGTATACTCAATAATCAAGTGATTCAAGTGAAGCACTATTTTAACTACCCATCTATCATGTCATATACAGCAAACACAGAGATAATGTCCCATAGAAACCAGAGATATGAAGTCCACAGTTGGCATCTCTAGAAAGTGACAGCAGAGAGAGCAATGATGTGTTGTTTGCCAGGTAATGTGTGTCTGGCGTGAGAGGTGAGGGGCTCTGGTCCTCAGAGCGGTGCTCTTACCCAGGTCGTTGTTCTTGGTGATGGCTGCTGCTGCTCTGGACCTTGGGCCTTGCTGGGTGAAGTGGTAACCAAACTTGATGATGCTCGTGTTCTGCTCCAGCATCTTGGCGATGTCCATCTCTGCATTGGCTCCCAGCTGCTGTCGCTGAGGAACGGACAGACAAGGAGAGGGTCAGCCTGAAAGGCGCTCAACTGCTTCATAAAACTGTACGCAGGATAGAGTGGCTTCTCTGGCCCAAAACGTCAGTAATTTCAGTTGTTGTTCAGTCGTCACAGATCATGTTGTAGAAAACACCTGTCTGTACTTGCCACGACAATCATAAATACCATTCAATACAGGCCTCAATTCTACTTTTGGGTCCCCTGCAAAGAAACAATCTAGCTTTGCTTCAAGCACATTTAAATTGAAATCAGTATAATTGAAATGCACTTGATTAGGGATGTCAATGACTAGTTCATTCAGGTAAAAATAGGAAAACTTCTTTGCGAAAAATGTTTAGATGCTGTCAATACCTGGTTGTCAATTTTGATCTCTGTGAGTGCGTCATTGTCCCTCAGGGCTTCAACTAAGGCCTGAACACCGGCACTGGTGATAAAGTTAGACTCCAGGTTGAGGCTCTTCAGGGTCTTGTTCTCTCGCAGCATGTCACTAAATGCCTGTCCAGAGAGAGGAAACATAAGACACTTCATGATGTCCCACTGTTACACTGCCAGTGAATGTGAAAGTAAACACAGCCCAAGGGAACAGGATGTGAACCTGCAGGGCCAGTAAATGTGCCCATTCATCCATAAATCCCAACAGGCTCATGAAGAAAGACAGGTTTTGTCAGAACAGAGCTCTTTTAGTAAGTCTTGGAAAGGGCTTCATAGGCACCATATTTCTGAGAGTGTTTCAAGAAAGCAATCAGTATGTAATAATGGGTTTGGTAAAGTTCTACGTCTGTATAGAAGATCAGCAGAGCCCAGCTGCAGTGTAAATACAGCACCAGTGAAACCGAAACACAAAAGCTTAGGCTGTTCTTCAACTGTGAGCTGGTTTATTTCTCGGCTATGGCAGAGCTCCTACAGACAGCTCTCCCCTGACGCAGCTTACCACGGCGATGGGATCGTTGCTCCGTGTGGCCGCCAGGCTGAACTTCTTCACATGCGTATTCTTCTCCATGGCCTTGGCAAAGTCCTTCAGTGTGGGTATAGGAATGTTCTAGAAGAGAACACTGTGGTGTTAGAGCCTTTGCACAGCAAGATATCTGGCTTGTAACCCAGAGCATATACTGCAGTTAGTACTATACCTTGATGTTGTTGAGGTTGACCTCCGTCAAAGAGGAGTCATCTGACTTTATCCGCTGCAGCGTCTCTTCGACGTTGGTCGGGTTGGGCGGCTCATCAAAAACAGGATTGACTTTTTCACCCTTGATGATGTCTACCATGAAAGATGAGATTAAATAGGTTTCTATGGTAATCCCTACACCCTGGTAGAAGTCATTATTTTGGTAGTAGATATTGGGAAAGGGTTTGGCAGTAGTGTAATCAAGGATTCAAGGAGTTTTAAAATGTAAAACATGCAGTGAACTGTGGCGTACTCACTGTTGTAACCGCCTTTACTGCTGGTCCCATCGTAGCTCTGTGTACTTGTCACTAGTGTGTGCACCCCAAGGATCGCTGTTAGAAACACAAACACAAAAAATAAATCTTCATAAGTATGTAAAGCATAATGTTGATGGAGTTTTGGTGCCATCGTTTGTCCTCAAAATCTGTAAGTGGGCTGACAGAGAACACACAAGCTGACGTGTGGACAGGATGAGCAGCAGTAGTGTGTTTCCCCAGTGGATTAAAGGGTGGGGTGATGTTCCATTGTTTTCCATAACAGACATGTGGAAATGTATTTTTATGCACGAGGGGGCGAAACAGACCCAAAAGTAAAGGAGACGTGGGCTGGCCCTGCGGGTGGGAACGCTGCATTAAAAAGGGGGCCGCCCTGGGGAGCTCGATCTGGCTTTTTAAAAGGGGCTTTCTCAGTTTCTCTACACAGAGCACTGAAAGGCTCTGGTGAACAGACTGCAGAGTTACAAGCACAACTGACATCAGAGACAAACAACAAAAGTGGAAAAAAAAAAAAGAGACGTCTACTCCTCCCTGCAGCCAGGTCCACTGAATTAGACTCCCTAAAAGCTTTGACTCCAGAGTCCCTCAGCAAGTGAAGAGGAATGGCTAGGCTGGCAACTGAGGGTCCTTTGTTAGGGTTGCCCCCTTTCCCACACGGTCTGTCTATGTGAGTGGGCCGTTTGTTTCTTAAACTTAAATGTTCAACTTGCAGGACATACAATGTCTTACTGTTGTCCTGGCACAACAGGAGACACTTTGTTCCCTCAATCTTCCTACCTGCAAGGTCACAGAGCTCTGTGTCTGTGGCACTGGAGAGAGCTTCTTCTAGTTCAGGGTCAAGGGTCGTCACATCCTCCTGTCGGGTTTCCATGGGCTTCTGCTTGGGCACCCACGCTTTTCCTGGGGGAAAGAAAACAACGATAAGTCTACGTTCTCTCACACACACACACACGCAATAATGTTTTTTCACCTGAGTGGCCTGTGTGGTTTCACTACGAGCACATCAACTGCATCAGGCTGTAAGCACATGGTTAAGCTTAAGCACAAAGACTCTATTCTGCAAGGGCCGCTGTCACACACAGCGTGTCTGTTTTGTGCTTCATGAGTCCGAGTCAGAATCAGCTGTGAGAGCCCAGTCAGCTGTAAGACATCACCATGGGGACCTGGCTCATCCAATATCAAGAAGAACCAAAACTAATGTTGAGTTGCGCCAAATGAGGCAATCAAGAAGATCTTAATCTGCCCAAGTTGTCAGTCACCTGAGGTCATGTGTTAATGCTTAGAATACACTATTTGTCAAACTCACAGGGGAAAGAACAGGAGGAGAGTTCACTGTGTCTGATAAGCGCACATCTTTTTTAGCTTTTAAAAAGGAAGACAAATACTAGAGCTGAACTCAAACAAAAGGAAGAGAAAAGACTTTGCAAAGATGTTATTCTATTCCACCTCATCCTGCTCTAGTCTTTTGCGTCTTGAAATAAATAAACTAATCAAGCTGAGGTACAGCTCACATCTGGTGCCGGAGTGCATCATCTGTACTGGGTCCACTGCACACACTTTCCATTAAAACCAGAAACGAGCTCCTACAGCAAAGCCAGCAGAAACCACAACATGCGATCACATTTCCCATCAGCCTTGGCTTTCCAGAGTGACTCACTCTAGTGCCAGACCCAGCTGCGTGCTGCTCTCCTCTCCATCCCCAGAACATGCTGACCATTGTGGAACCCAAACCCCCCCTCACTGTCTCTCTGTCATAGCTTTCTGCAAATTGCTTTGTAGCGGAATAACCATGGTGACACTCCACGTCCCTTTATTAGTGCTCGGGGAGTGTGGGTTAAAGATTTCAAACTCAGACCTACAACAGGCTTCATATCTCTGATGTCACTCACTGCTTGCAGAGCACTTTTCAAAGAACTTTCAAATGGAAACACACATCTGCTTTTAAGATGAGCACCACACTAAAGGATGTGCTGTTCACTTGGTTGGTGCTTTGCATTCTGGTTGACAGCTTCTCTACACCATGATCATTACTGTGTCTGCGAGTCGATTTCATTTGAAGAAACGTGATCTACGGGGATAGACTTTCAGCTCTGTGCAGATAGAGATAGTCGTCTACTGCAGTGCGAGCCAGTGATGTCCAGGGCGCATGACCACCCCACACAATGAAGCTGGGTGCTGTTGAAGGTGGTTGGGGACATGTTAGCACCTACACTGGGTACACTGCACTGACCGATGACAAGCTTCCCTGGGGCCTCTCTGATAGGAGCTGCCTCCATCTTCAAGAAATAGCTCACGTTAAATGAACAGGATAGCATTATACGTATTTTGTAAGTAACAAAGTTTTCCCTACGGAAGTCGCAGGCATAGAGATTTTAATCAGCACTGATACTCTTGTTGATACTCATTATTAGTTCTTTTTTATCACCATCTATCCATCTTCTATCTATCTATAAATGACAGGAACATCTATCTGTCTGTCTAAGTCGCATCTCTCTCGAACCGTTTGTCCAATTGATTTCAAATTGGGCAGGTGTAATGCAAAAGATATTGTTGAATATATCGGTAAAAGTAGCAGACATTGCCTTTCTCTGCTATACTGTAGCCACTCCCCCTCTCACACAGCACAGCACAGGAACAGAGACAGAGGGTAAGCAGAGTTTTGGCAGCACTGAATCAAGATGCATGGATGCTGATCATGTCTGACATCAACAATGAAGACTCCCTGTATGCAGTTTGCTTGCATAAAATGATTCCACAGATTTTGCAACAACACACCAACAAACACGGGTATGCAGTGGCTTTTTAAAATTACATAAAAATGATGTGTAATAAACTGACACATCGAATATCCCAGGCTACTTTGGACTTGAGACTTTAAATAAACCAATGACAATTCCGACTGCAAGGTCCCAAATTCAAACAGGCGATAGGCTAATGGTCCCGAATTTAAGGACGTTTCAGAAAGCCACACAGCTAGACAACTAGTGGCAGACAGAGCGACATGTCACTAATGCTACCACTGTTTTTGTGCTAAGACTGTTTTTGAGTCACATCGTTGCAAATCTCATATGATGAGAAAATGGTTTGTCTTCTATATACTTAAGTTACTCAAAGCTTTAGGCTTATAATTCGATCAGCTACAGACGAGTGGCAGACAGAGCATGATGTCACTTATTACAGGCTACCAGAGATAGTGGTAGTGGGAGTCACATTGTTGCAAATTTCATACTATGATGCTCATTTCACAAAATAGTCGGTCTTCTCGATCAGAAAGTTATTCAATAAGCTTAACAATAAACATATTAGGGGAGTCACGATTCTCCAAATCCTCGATTCGATGTAATTTTCGATTTTAAAGTCACGATTCGATTTTCAATCTTTTTTTAAAATATTACTATTAATGCATTTCTTATATGTTATTCCCTTTTTTTGGCCTTTTCCTTTTCTGTTTCGGGGGGCTTTTATTTTGAAACCGCTTTTTATTTTGAAACGTTCCAACCATGAGGTTGTAATGTAAACAGAACTAACATTAGGCTAAAACAGAGACGTGAACATAGTGAAATGAAACAACACAGAATGATAATTTGATTGTTTCAGCACACTCCGAAGAGACCCAAGGTTAGTGTTCATGGAATATGTACTTATCAATGTGCATTTTAAACCTTAAAGTAAATTTGGACTGTAACTAGATCACCTTTTCACTTGCTCAGTTGAGTAGACTAAGTTAGTTTTAATTGACGTGAATGAATGAATACTTCCACACCGGTGATTTAAAAGTAGCAAGAGGGGCTTTGATTTCGGTAGGTTGATGTGTATATTTTAACTTGCTGCTGCCTAAAATTAGAGGAGTGTAGGACGCTGCAGTTCAGCACGTGCGTGCATGTTTGTGCGTCTTGGCATAGCCTACATGCTGGATGTGACATTGGGGGTGTGGTTGCATCGTCGATTCGAAGTTCGAGATTGAGATGTAATTTCGATCGATTTCGATATAAAATCGAAATCGTGACACCCTTAAAACATATGGCCTTAATTAAACACATGGCATTTTGATCTGTAAAAATGTCCCATGCAGCCATGCCTAAATTATGCTTACTGCATATTAATTAAAGGCTAATATATTATATTATATAATATAATATTCAGTATTCATTATTGAATGCTTACCTGGAATGATGTTTTTCCCCCCCCCATCATCCTAATTTTAAAGCAGGCATACCAGCAGGCATGTAATATATAACATTTTTTACAGGAATGGCATGCATTTTAAAAATAACAATCATTTGAACAGGTGTATTGATTGGCCATTTCCTCTGTACGATTTTATTTTACTGACTACCAAGCATAGTTGGTGTGTGATTGTGTGTGTGTAAAGGTCGTCAAAATGTTATCAATGACAGAAAACAGCTGACGGGAGGGTTCAGGCATGTCAGAACTTTATGGGACAGTAAGATGCATTAGACTTGTGACTTCTGTAGAAAACACTGGTAATCTGACTCCATAATTAGACCTACAATATCACTAAACAGTTTATAAAACAAATGTTAAACACAAGGGCATGACACACCAAGAGTTATATGTATGAGAGGAACAGTTTAATACTCCAATACACGGTAGCTTAAATGTTACAGATGTCAAGTAAACACAAAACCAAACCTGGGATGAATGAGTGAGAGAAAAGGGGGAAGGGAAGACAGAGATAAAGAGTGTGAAAGAGTAGATGAGCAGGGCAGAGAAGAGAAGCCAAGCTCACAAACACTCTTAGGTGTTTGGTTTTATACACTGAAACTCATTCCAATACATTTGCCAGTGACCAATCCCTATGAGGCCCTAAGATAACACTATACCCCATTAATCAAAGCCCAGCAGAGATCACATTGGACTAGTTGGGCTATAAAACTATTGCAAATATTTCAGATTGCAATGAAACCATGATCAGTCTGCTGCCCATATAACAACAATCAATTAGAGACCAAGCATGAATATTTTATATTAATATACAGTATAATAACACAATACTTGAAATACCACTCATCTTGAGTCTCTCTGACCCTGGTGAAGGGCTGGGTTGAAATGATCAAAAGACACAGGAGATGCAATTAGCAGCATTGTGATCCCTTGGGTGCCAACAGTTCAAGCTGGAAAGCTGTGGTGTGACTTGCCTTTTTGGCCACCTGGGCAAATAACGTCATTGTCCATTAGATGTAATAATTTATTTGTATTTGTTATTTATTTATTTTATTCCAAAGCACTAAAAAGTATCGGTAACGTCAGAGCTTATCAATACTATGGTCTTCAATAATTTAGCCCCAGGACCTATGGATTTAATTATCCAGGGGACCAAGGATCCGTTTATGTGGTACAACCTCCACAGGATCCTGGCTGACCACACGAAAAGACATGGATTAAAATGCAGACGTCTTATCATGGAGGGCACGTTTCCAGAGAGCCCGGCCCAGGACTGGGTGGACATTCCTGTGTTTGTGTGTGCGTGTGTGTGCGCACCCTTCTCTCCTATCTGTGACTGGCATCTGAAGCTAGAGACTGGGCCTCCAGAGCAGTTTCCATCAAGACACAATATCTGAATCTTTCAGGAAACACACAAGAGGTCTCCCAGGAACAGGAACAAAAATGCAATGGAAAGGATAATGGCCATGTACAGGAATGCCACAAATCAACAAACATGCCGCCATACAAGAGAAGACGACGTTTGGACCCGAAAATATGGCCCAATCAAGTTTAGCAAGAGCCTACAAAAGGATGAGGTAGGTGGAAAACTATTTCTGTGGGGGGAAAACAGAATGAGTAATTCTTCAGCTCAGCAGGGGGAAGTTTCCCCTACGAGTGCACCCCCCCAGCAGACCCCTGCCAAGAAGAGAGAAAACTGTATTTAGAGTAATTACACTGACTGCATGACTGAAATTATGTTTATAAAACACTGCTGTTCCTGATGCACTCTGACATAAGCCCTCGTTAATCTTGGGAGTGGATACTGCTTTGGTTTACTTGTGCCATTCTCCGAGAGGCGTGAGAAAGAGTCAAACCAACTGCGGACCCTTTTGCAAAGTCAAGACGGGACAAGCTGAGAGAAAGCAGGCCCATTCTGACAGGACATGGAAATTGAGAGTGCCCATGATTCTGTGAGGATGTTTGAGCGAGATGGCACCGAGATTCCATAGAGCTGACGCTGGGAGCGGAGAGGAGCAGTCGCTCGAGACGCCACAAGGGAACACGGCGAACAAGGGCAGATTCAGCCGTTTCAAGGAAAGGGCACTTTCATGTGTCCTCAATTCAATCAGTCGTTCCGCTGGAAAGCACCTCTTTGTTAAGCACAGGAATATGTCTGTCTAGATTCCTTGATGTGTGTTGCCCTTGCTAAAGTATGTTATCTCTCTGGTGCTTTGAAAACAGAGTTAAAAGGGAGAGAGTCCCTCTTTTCTTAGTAGCTGACCAGGCTGGACAGAGCTTGGCAGGTTTCCATGGTGACCTGCAGTGGGTGGCTCAGCTACAACTGACCCTTTGAGTTTACACATGCTGCCTCTCCCTTCTCTCCCCTGCAGTGATGGACAGATGGCCCATTCTTTCTATCTCTTTCTATTTCTCCCTCTACTCAGCCGTTTCCCTCATTCTCTGGCTCTCCAGGAGAAGGAAGTCGCCCTGCTCCCTTGGCCAGCATCGTGAAAGAGTACTGGCGTGGACCGGGGAGCTGCGCTAGGGGCCTGCGGATGGGGAGATTCATGAGCGGAGATTAGCATCCGCTGAAGAGCCTTGTCATCGTTAAGCTTTATTCATGGCTGCTGCAGTGCGGCCAGAGGCCTAGGGAGGAAGAGTAGAGTTCAAATGGTAGAGACTCGGACACTGCTGCACGCTGCTGCACGCTCCATACAACTCTATACAAGAAGAGACTGCCTGTGACAACACAATATAAGGGCAAGAAACCCTGCTGGATCAGGAAATGACCAAGTACACAATGAACAAAGCTTTTTGAAATAGCCTAGCATTTTTAAAAATAAAAGGACTCTGTGTTTGCAAGACATTAGCACAGAGAGTGAGGGTGTTGCCATAGCTCCGCAGCACAAAACAAATGCAACGCAAGACCACTGCATCAGTTCAGGCATAAACTTGAGAGGACTTTTAAACATGTCGGAAATGCCCAGAGTCCTGCGCCTGCACTGCAGAACAGGAGAGGGGTGGCTATTCCACAGGGGGCTAGCACTTCCTGTTTCCCCCTCACACACAACAATTACACAGCAATCAATGTCACTGGTCTGGCTCACAAAGGCAAACAAACAAGAGAGACCAATAGCAGAGAGAAAAATGCCCTGCAGTCTCACAGGCCACCAATAGCAGCCAAACAACTCATGCCTTATGGTTAAAGCATTTGCTGTTTACTTCAAAAAAACATACCAACTAAACATTTTCTGCATTAGTGGTAGTTCCATAGCACAAATCATTCATCAATCAGGAATTTGATAGAGTGGTTTCTGGACCAAAGGAGGAGGGGCCTTTGTGGTCACCCCACTAAACCTACCCCTCCGTCAGAGGAGGAGTGTAGAGACAGTGAGCGTTCACAAATCAGGCTCACTGCAGTCCTTGAATGATTTCACCTCCTCAGGCACCCAGTGCTTCAACCCCTGCAGTGCTGTGCTATGACGTCTCTGCCCTGACTCTTTTCAGGAAGACAACATTAGGAGAAAATTACTCATTTCCTGTTCTCAGTTTCTCAGTTCTCAGAGCCACAAAGTCAGACCCAAGAACCAGTAATAATTCTGCTCTTTTTTCCACTAGTCATTTTCTGTTAATACAATTAAATCTCAAATCACCTTAATCACTTATCTGTGACTGGGCTTTAAGCGGGCGATTCATCGTTGTGTTTTTAGAGCGGGACAGGGAAAGGACTGGGACTAGACCCAAGCGCCACAGCTTCCGCTTTCCACGCTGAGCCACGGCAGCGTCCAGCTCAGGGCCAGAGAGGAGCCCCCTTGGCTGGAGTGTCCTGAGTGCAGAGGGCAGGAATGTGTCAGAGGTCCATTTCTGACAGCAGCCGTTTATTTAATTCAGCTGCCCTCTCGCATCACCAGGGACCAATACTCACCACTCTGGAATTCCTCTGGACAAACTCCAGAACACAGCGTTCCATTACACCAAGATTTCTGGGCGTATCTCTCACATGTGTGTATATCCTTTTGCACCAAAGTCTGTTTCTCTCTCCCCCCCTCTCACACACAAAATACGACCCACGACTGTATATTCTCTGGCAGACTCTTGAAACACATCTGCCTGCATATGCACACACACAGACTCGGAGCTTCTGGAACAGCCTCAAAATTCATTACTCGTTCCACACGCTTCTTTGTTCCGTCTGAGAACCTACAGAGCTCTTTATGTCTGTGAGCGTGTAGGCTAAAGAAACCTCGCATTGCAAACTAGTAGAGACAGCAGTCAGACATCAGTAAGGGTGGAAACACTGTAATTCTATTAGAGTGTGCATGTGCTGCTTTAGAAGATTCCATCGAAGAATCTCCAGTTACCAACCTCATCCATAATTTCATTGTACGTTCATTCCCCTCTCTCAGAGAGTATGTGTGCGCATGTGTGTGTGAGAGACACTGCAGCTGGTTACATAAGAGGAGGCGGAGGGTGCATTGGTAATACCTGCAGTGCCAGCAGAGTGGGAATTACAACAGAAGCTGAGCAGCCCACACATCCTCAGAAAACACCAATCAGCCAGCTGCCACAAATGCACAGCAACACTCACTCAGTCCCACATGCCCAACTTTAAACTAAAACTAAAAGCCCAACAGAAGACTGAAAAACACACACACTAGATCCTACAATGTTACAAACTGCTACTGACACAAACAAACCAGAAAACATTTCACTCTAGCAGGTATGTGCTGATGGTGAGAAAAGCTCTCTTTCTTTCTCTTTCTCTCTCCATCTCTCTCTCTTTCTCTCTCACACATACACACACACAGAGGCTCACCTTTCCGTTCCCCTGTGAAGGGCACAACGTCTTCTCTATCTTTGTATTCCAGGGCTTCCTTCTCCAGATAGTTGAGCAGCCGATCTCTGTTATAGGGTCCTGTGGCTTGCTTCACTGTCTGGTCTTTCTGTCGCAGGCCAGCTGGCAACAGTGCATTCTGGAAGCAAAAAAAACCCCGGAATTATTAAAAACACAATGGTCTGCTCTTATGGTTTTGCCTTGGCAAGTTTATTCATGATAAATAACAAACATTTCAAGAGGCCTGAGAGGTATTTGCATAAGCAAATCAACAAACAAATCCTGGGCTGTCCAGGGCACATCTGTGTGAGACTCCAAACAAGTGCAACTTCATAGGCCTTAGAAAGTCAACCAGCAAGGCTGCAGACCAGAAGAAGAGAAGAAGACAACATCTCATCTTTCTGTGCTCCTTACCTCTGGGTCCATCTCCTCCAGAGCATTTTCCAGTTGTTTGAGCTCCTCTTCTGAGAGCTTGTCGAGGATCTCATCCTCATCTATCTCCTTGTACTTCTCCAGGTCTTTCTTGAATGGCAACGCCATATTTGCAGGGATACAGTCGTCTGGTAATGTTAAGCCAGAGATGGGGGGATTCCTTAATATGAAAAGAAAAATAAATACCGTGAGAGGGTATAACATATAAGAATATCTCTTTGCCATCACTCCATCTGAGGCATGAGGCATGTGGTTAAAATTTGTATAGCACTCTTGATCATCAGCTGCGTGAAACCAAGGCAGAATGAATGAAAGGTCACTGGCAAAACTGATCTCTTTAACAGTTGTCTGAGGCACAATGGCAGCATTCATGCTAAAAAAAAGTACCAGATTCTCTGGACAGTCACACTCAGTTCATGCTCAGTAAAAAAAAATATCTCCAGATTTAAGCCGAGTTAGGGTCAGTTAGAAATTACAAACATGCATGCCCCCTCAAAATGATTAATCTTGCAAAATTCATAATAAAGGGGACAGTGAATTACTTGACAAGACTGAGCAGTAGGCGTACACAGCAGGACAACAATGCAGAATAGAGTACGACTAAGTGAAGGAGCGGAGATCACAGATGAGCATGGGGAGTCAGAGAGAATATACTAGACACTCTCTCCCATGGTCACTTGTCAAGAATGAGCTCGTTTTTTCCACATTTCCAGCAGATGTTTGCCATTCTCCAGCCACAAGCGGCCTGTCTCACACACACTTTGACCCTGCGCTGGAACACTCCCTCTTACAACATCTCATTCCCATCCCTTGGTGACCCAATGCTGAACCCCACTCTTCCTGCAGCTCATCTCACAAGAGGAACACAACAATTGAGTGGGGGGTGGGGGTGGGGGGGTCTACGCACCAGGACACTGTTCATGCATGTGTTACTCATTACCTCTAGTACATGAACACAGAAACTACCCGACTTATCTCATTAGTTGAAAGCTCCTTTCCCATTGCCGCACTGAGAACTGTTTTTATGCCTGCCGTAATACACGCAAGGGCACTGAAAAGGTCATTCTTTCCAAGTGACACACTGCCTTTAAAACAACTATTACAGCAACATTGCAGCCAGCATAAAAAAAAAAATAAATCACATTTAAATGTGCAGTTCTCTATAAAAACATCATGGCGAAGACGAGGAGAATCGTAAACTTCAGAACGCGATGACAGAGGACATGAAACATGCAACCAGTGCTCTTGCATAACACCACATCATTCATTGGTCACAGCAATACACTACAGGGCGCTCTTTTATTAGATGAGAAAAAAACAACAACCATACAAACCCCAACTGCCTTTCCTAGTGTAATTCAATCCCAAAAACACCATCTTGTGACGGTATACCATATGTCATCCAGGAGGTCTTGATCCTATGTGCTTTAGAGGGAGGTCATGTGGGAAGGCTGTTTGAGGGCAGGGTGGCGCTTACACTGAGCACACCACTAACACTCAGTTTTGGTGAAAATGGAAAAATAACACGTGGCACTCGGAGGCAAACGAAGGGCTGTTGTGATAGTAAACATGAAGGGACCCGGAACACTGTAACTCACTTCAGGCAGGCCTGACTGTGAACCACTGTGATCACTGCAATGACAGCCCAAGGTTAGATCACCGCCTGGCTCCAGTCCCCAAACATAACACACACATACGTTGCTAGCGAAAGCTTACGCTCTTCATTTCCTACAAACTGTAATGGACCTGGACAACAGTCAAGTCTGACTATGATAGAAACCAAACTTAAATGACGCCATGCCCCTGTGCTTGTGAAATACATGAACACTGCAGATGAGCTTCTGCTTTCTAAAACGATCAGAAGTTAAAAACCCAGCCCAGAGAAAGTTGCTTTAATCCCAGTATAGGACAGTTTTCTATGCTCTACAACTCCATTCGTATCAAAAGCTCAGGCTCATTTTCCACTATGCGAAGACAACACTGCAGCAGTAACATACAGGCTGCAGTAATTCCAGCTGTTCCAACAACACAATTTATGATACAATGTCTCCAAGGACACAATAAAGTTGGATTCATGCTAGAAATATTACTTGCACCTGCAAAAAATGAAGGATGTGAGGTCAGTGGGTTTGGGCTGGCCCTACGTCTGCAGCCGACCAGTAGAGCTAAACCAGTCTAATCTACCAGAACATAATGCTCTTACGGGAAAGTCGTTTGTTTACCGTCAAAAAACAGGAGGGACACGTTTACCTACAGAACAAGGCAAACACAGGGAAACGCTGGGGGGGGGGGGGGGGGCGATATGGACAAAAAATAATATCCCAATATTTTTTGTGATTTTGACGATAACGATAATTAGTCGATATCCTTTATCCTTGCGTTATTTATTAAAATAGCATCATTACAATAATAACCAATAACCTAATCTGTGACTTTTTAACCAAATCAACCAATGCATTGTCACGTCACACATTTTCAATTCTGCCCCCACTTGTGTGTGTGGCAATGACATGGTCTAGCCAGCTACATTAGAGAAGATAAATAGGCCTAACAGTTTCCCAAGAGAAAGTCTGAAGCTGAAATTCCTTTCAAACCTTTAAATAGGATTCACTGTAAAACTAAGAGCAGATAAACAGAGTACATCTCAGTTATTTCCTTCTATGTTTTGTTTAAGAGCTATCACGTAGGCTAGCATTCCATGTTACAGAACTCGGGGAGCAGTGAGGGGTTAGGTGCCTTGCTCAAGGGCACTTCAGCCGCGGCCCACTGGTCGGGGCTCGAACCAGCAACCCTCCGGTTACAAGTCCAGAGTGCTAACCAGTGGGCCATGGCTGCCCACAATAATAATCGGTAAATGTAGATATTTAGACCGAACTTAAGTCCATTTACAAAAGAGTTACATGAGAATAGTTCTTTGTTTACAACTGACTATTAAAATACTCAAAGGCTAATGTTTTCTCTCCATATAATACCGTGTAGGAAAAAACGTGACTGTCTCATCGATGCTACTTGAACAGAAGCCGCATAAAATCCCAAGTAGGCTACTTTCGCTGCACAAAATAAACATTAGGCGTGTGTGGGACAACGTTGTGACCCACTAGTGATCACGTGACACTTGCTCTGCTGCACTTCTCCCGCATACACCTCCTGGGAATGTATAAGTCTTCAGTGCGTGATTTCAAGTGTTTCTTCCCCATAAGTAACTTAAATACTCGATAATGTCAATTTGCACATCGTTAAAACAACAATCACGATATTATCGCAGACGATATATATTGCCCACCCCTAGGAAACGCCCATCCTTCTTTAACCTATTGTGATGCATACAGATGATGTCAGCATCTTAAACTCCAGCTCTCTACTCCATACAGTCAACAAGTATCAGAATCATTGAATTTGAAGGGATTTCCACATTGTGTGACTTTTTTGAGTCGTCTATTATTGATGTAATGAAATATTAGGACTGTTTTTCCCCCACTGTAGCCAGCTGGTCAGTGTGTGCTGGACACCCGATAAGGAATCTGCATTGCTGACACACACACACAGATAAGTTCTATATTGCAACCAATAGAATGCTGATAATGCCTCATGTGATCAATGGAACGCCATTTTGCTCAACTCATGTAACTGTGTACATCCAGTGCATATCAGCTGCAATTGGACAGTACAGTGTTGAGCGTCCTTTCATAAAATCCAATAAACAAAATGCTCAATGCTAGGAAAATTTCCTTCAGCCCTTATTCACTTTTAACAGTTTCATCTTGGGGAACAAAAACAGCAAACTATATTTGTAATAATCATACATTTGGTTCATGTTTCCTTTGTCAAAAGATTTGTATGCAATGTGCATTCATCATTACCTTACAACATTCCCTGGTCCAAGGCAGACCTTCTACATTACTCCAACACTGAGTTTCAGTGGAAATTGTTCCTTAATACAAAACATGTTCCCCCAAGGGCCTACCCAGGAAATCCAGTCTCTGCGAGACACTCTGGCAATGAGTAATAATGCACGTTACTTTTACCCCTTGCATCGCGATGAATCAATCACATCGGTGTATCTGATATATGCGGGCCATGAGGCGAGCTAAGCAGATGACGACAGCACTGCAACGAATCAGTCAGTAAACATTGGTCATAGTGTTACCCAATTGCGTCGAATTCCGGAATCAGTCAGTAAACATTGGTTGATCCAATTGCGTGCAGTTGGTAACACTTTGAAGTTTCATGCTTGCATTTGAATTGTACTTCAGGGGTTCTGATATGGAATGACTACACTAAATATGGAATAATTACATAAAAATATAAATCTTTGCCATTTCTATTTCAATTGAATTGGTGTGTATAAGATGGACTATACATCTGCACAACTAATATTGGATAAAATAACATGATTATTCAATTTCTATGGATTCCTATGAATATGTCAAGACCCAATATGCTATATCTAGCATATTGCTAAGGATATGCACTGCAGCTAGAAGGCAGGGAAGCACCAAAGGCGGAGGAAGGGGAGGATGGCATTTTTGATTAAATTTAAGTGAGACATAGTTAGATTAATCTGACAATGTAAAGCACTACACATATTTTACATGAAAAAAGATTGTCATGTATTGTTTCCCAAGAGACCAAGCTTTCAAATGATGTAAAATATGACTATGCGACATAACAGTCTGATGTATAAAAATGATTTAGAATGTTGGGGGGAATGTTGTGGGGGAGGGGGGGTAACAGTCCCGCCCCCAGTCCTGCAGATTATTAAGAGTCGTGGAAATGATTTTTTTTTTTTTCTAAGTAATGCTTCCTCTCCTTACTTTTTTATTACTTTGCAATGCTTTTGGGTTGAACACGTTTGTGTTCTCAATAAAGACATAATATTGCATTTACAAGCTAAAATATGGCGAGGTAATGCAAATGTATTGTGAGAGACCACAAAAACAACTCGGGGAGGGGGGGGGGGGGGGAGAATACCACCCGGATTCTTATGGGGCTCTGTACAACTGTGGAAGGAAACAAGGGATTTTTTTCCCCATTATGACACCAAACAGATGGAGTAAGGCTAAAATTAGCCTTCCTCAGCTCTCTGGAGTGGCATGCTTCCATCCTCATTCATCTTCCGTACCCTACCCTCAGACTAACACAAAAGAGAGATGATGATGGTACAAGACATGAAGGAGACAGATGATCACCACATCACATGCACACAGGGCTTAATGCCAACAGGGTGCACACAAGTGAAACTTGGGCCACACCTAAGACATGGATCAATGGTCTGCATGCTGTAATCAAATACATGTGCATCAATGTGTCAATGTGATCATGTTAGTGAATGTCAGATCATTCACATGTATTCAAGTAATATCACATCACTCTACTGATATAATGATGCTGTCAAACCTGTTTACTGGGGAGATTAGTGGCTTTATGACCAAAGACTGCTTCTTCTGAATACAATTGAGAAGAAATAGGCCTAGACTACAATGCATATTGTTTAGCTGCAGGGTTCATTGTTTACATGGAGGACGACAGACACCAAATTAAATACGCAATGCAAGTAACATACATTTTACCATACCACTGTATTTCTTTCCAGTGGCAGGGCTGTAACACTACATAAAAGCGAAGCTCTCAGATTTCTTGGGTGCGTCTTAAATACAGCTCCCTCGCCCTTGTTTCTTATGTTGGACCACACCCTAGCCCAGAACTAATTCTGGCATTATCTCGACAGCATGGGTAATTATAAAAGAACAAGACAAAGAGATCGTGTAGTGTAGTATTGTTCTCGATTAGGTCCTCAATGTATCTGTAACCTACTAATTCATAATTTGTATATCTGGGACGGCGGCACAGATGAACCGCTTCATAGAAACTGGCGACGCAACGTAAGAAGGGCCGTGGAATTGATTGAAGTGTCAAATGCTATATTTATATAATATCGGTTGCGGACACAATAACTATGGTGCATATATTCGCCATTTACAACAGCTAATGTCTGACTGCGCGGCCGCTCAGCAGTTGCGAGAAGAGTATGGAATTCCATTCAGCAAAGAGCTCGTGCGTTCTCGCACATCAGACATGTCTCACTCGAAAGTGGGGATTGGCCATTCCAACAAAACAAAAGAATGAAACAAAGTTAACTGAAAGAAAGCTTCTTTTGGATAACTCAACAGGGTCAAGATGCGACAACCATTTATCAGCCATCAACCGGACTCGTCCAATACACTAATAATGTTACATTAATACGTTAGCTAGCCTAACATTGTCACTTAGCTAGCGACAAGCGTAGTCAAATGATTTCGCACAAAAATCCTCCAGAACTATCCACTATGCACATTTATGTATCTCAATTGATTCAATGGTCTAACACCTTAATGACTGTGGGCTGAATGACTGGACTGTTTATTTTTCCAAACTATCGAAGCTAGCTAACTCAGTCGAGTGAGTCATTGGTCATCGTTACGTGGGATTGAATCGCATCTTCCATATAACTTATAACGTCCCATATAACTTATAGCTATAATAGTGGTATGATACGATAGGTAGACTAGCAGGAAAATCAATCAAGTTAATATACGCTCATTGGCTTGCTGTTTCTAAAAACTGAGATTATGTCGCCTTATGGTTCACACATTATGATCCATAGCGGTTTACAACAATTCATCCATGGCATTGCCACAAACACAATAACGAAGGTAACGTTAACTTAACGTTAAACTTGACGTTATTGAGAAAGGTATACGCGAGTTGTCATATGTGTACGTTGTAATAATAGTAATGTGTTGATGTCTACAAAAGAAACAGATCACAAATCAATGTTTCTGAGAACACCTTCCTAGCAAGTGCAGAAGTTAGCTAACGTTATAGTGCCCTTGTATGAACGTGAGGTAGACACTGGCAACGGCAGCTTAGCCAGTTAGCCAGCTAGCATGGCTAGCAAGTTAGTCAACACCAAACGAGGCTACTTAAAACACAATCGTACAGTAAAATAAATGCGTTTTTCTTACCTAGAATTCTCCTAGTGTGTGAGCTCACCCCAGTACGACTTTGCTGACACTACGCTAAATCCAAGAAATCTTCCCAGTGTGAGATCCACTCACCCAAAGGGCGGTACCACAGGAAGCTATCAAGTGTTGCACGGAGTGTTGAACCAAAGAATTTCTAATTTCCGTAGACGGGCGCTGCTGGTTGTGCAGTCCTACAGTCAAGAAACAGGCAGGGCAGGAGGCGCCGTACGTAGTAATATTCCACCAATCAAAAGCAGATACGATTGAGACGCGCGTACGCCAAGGACGTTGGGATAGGTAGTTAATACAATTGTTAATACAATTGGGGCTATACTCTCCATTTCTTTAGTCATAGAGTTAGGCAAATATGGAATCTTAAGGGTTGAGGTGTTGATTTTTTCCTCTGAGCTATATTTCTGTACCCTCACAATTATTTTTACAGGGGTTATTTTGTGTTCCCTCAATTAGATTTGCACTCTCAAGGTTGAGGCTGCTGATTGATTGTCTGGTCTGAGCCATCCATCTTTTTCTCTTTCCTTTCCTTTCTGAGCCAGAAAACCACATTTTTGAGCACACACACAGGACAAGATTTACTGAGGCCGACCTGCTGTGAACCCACGAGGGTCTGGTTAGGCTAGCTCTCACACCAAGGGTGCAAGTTTGACAGTGTATTTTGCCGACATAGCAGGCACACTGTGACCAGAGTGAAGTCAGACGCATGAAGTGGGCAGATTAGGCCAAAGTTAATTAATAAAAGATAGATGGATAGGTCAGAATTGAACGCTGGTTGCATGTGTGTAGTAGTGAGCAGCTGGAAGTTGATACAGGTGCAAAACAAGTTAATTAGTCCATTGTGATGTCATAGTGCTAATACAAAGTCTATGGGGAAAAATAAGCTTGTTTTTTATTAATATCTCAAAAAGTATAAAGTTTACAAAAGTGAAAAATACATTCCCCACGTGTCCTTTTCAAGACCTACGTTACAAAGTTTGAACCAAGTTTCTACGTTAAATGGTTAAATCTTTGGAACACCTCTCCTTACTCCCATGGTTTTTGCTTAACTGCCTACTTATCATACGCCATGACATTCATTTTATTTCAGTTTGGATGTAAGATGATGTCACATGTCAATCTTTTGGAGACAGAGCTCTTGGTATTCCTATTATTATTGTTATTACTATTGGTGAAGCAGTGGTTGGGTCGGCATCTGGTATGCTGCTGACCCAGGCTCACTTCCCAAACCCGCCATTGTAAGTCTGTGATGCTGCTTTGGGAAAAAAAAGTGTCTGCTAAATATCAGTCACCTTTACATTTGCCTAAATCTTTTGACTTAAATTATAAAATTTGTGACAAACACATAAACATGATTCTCTCCATAAGAAAAAGGAAGGTTTCTCCAAAAGTGAAAAGCACACTGTCCAATTCATGTGCAATCTCTTCCATAAGAAGCTTCACAAAGAGCTGTGGAAATGAGAACCAGACTTATTAATTTGGCATCATTTACAAATGTCATTCATGCCACCCAGTGGTCATTTTCTGCACTCGCTACAATTGTTGAAAGTTTATTCAGGTCAGGTGTAAAAATAATGAATGCTGAGATTATAATTATAATTATTACAGTGCATGTTCTGTTATCCGAAGTCTTCTTCTTATTACAGTGCATGAAAATGCACTGTACTGTTCTTCCTAGGCTTCTTCTTATTCTTATATTTCTTCTTCTAACGCAGTTAATGCAGCTTCAACCGTTTAACGTAGAAACTTCATTCAAACGTTACGTAGGTCTTACTAAGGACATGTGGGCTTTGTATTTTTCATCTTTGTAACTTTTATACTGTTTAAACTATTAATTAAAAACTATTAAAAATTTCCCCATAGACTTAAAGGTGCCATGTGTAATGTCCGGCAAAAAATCAACCACATTCCACCGCAATCCACATTCCATAAAAGATGGGGGCAGTATACCTCCAGAAAGTGAGTTGGTCTACCCTAGAGTAACAACCGAGACACATGTATTGCAGTTTGGCTGGCGGTTATGTTGCCCGCATACCGCCTCCCATGGCCGAAACTGGTATTATGACACCTGTCGGGCTGTGGCTAGTAATTTAGCATGCTAATTCAGGTTGATATCTCCGCAGCACTATACCTTGTCATTTTTTAATGACATCATCGCCCTTATTTCTTCTCATTCTTTTGATGCGTGTAGCTCATTTATTGGATATTTTTACCTCAATTCTTACACATGGCACCTTTAACATGGGCTGATGACATCATAATAGAGCACTTAAGCAATTAGAATCCTAGGCCAGGTGTTCCGGCCACCTGCATCAACTGTCAGTTTCTCAGGCTTTAAAGGTGCGATTTGTAGGATTGTTACCGAACGTTCTGCAGGCCAAAATCAAAACACTGGTGAACGTTCTCAAGACTACCAGACGCGAGCCTCTTCTGGGTTGCCAGATGTAATTAAGACTTAGCTAATGTTAGTTGACCTGCAGCTGCTTTAACGTTTCTCCAACCATGACCCAGCTACACATTACGGAAACAGTGAAAACAAAAAATACCTCTCTAACCAACGTAACATATTTAGCTGAAGTTAGCGATGCAGATGAAGTTTAGCCTAGGCTACCTGTTGTGGAGAAATATGGCCAGCTCTGCGTCAGACTTGATATTCTTCGTTTGACGAAGACGTCACCATCTCAGGAAGCTCCTCCGATGTCCACTTAATTTGTTTCTTGTTTAAATTTTGGAAATTTGCCTGCCTCTCGTAGGCGTTCATGACTACAACTGACAGCTGTTGACAGTTGGCCTTTGCCAATTTGGCAACCCAAATAGGAGGACGCGCTAGCCCATTATTAATACGCTATTCTAGAATGAATCGTTCAAAACATAAACGAAAATTCCAAGACATTCCGCCCCGTAACTCATTTTTTTTCATGGGTTTTACGGGTTAGAGTAATGTTGTCAAATAAGCCATTACTTCAATTCATCGTGTTTCCTTACTCTCTGACAACATATGGTGATCATTTTTGGAATGGTTACAGTTTATTTTCCATTATTTCCTACATACTGGACCTTTAAGCATACAGTCTCATTCTCTTAAAGGTCCAGTATGTAGGAAATAATGGAAAATAAACTGTAACCATTCCAAAAATGATCACCATATGTTGTCAGAGAGTAAGGAAACACGATGAATTTAAGTAATTGCTTATTTGACAACATTACTCTAACCCGTAAAACCCCGTAAAACCCATGGAAAAAAAAGAGTTACGGGGCGGAATCTCTTGGAATTTTTCGTTTATGTTTTGAACGATTAATTCTAGAATAGCGTATTAATAATGGGCTAGGCGTCCTCCTATTTGGGTTGCCAAATTAGCAAAGGCCAACTGTCAACAGCTGTCAGTTGTAGTCATGAACGCCTACGAGAGGCAGGCAAATTTCCAAAATTAAAACAAGAAACAAATTAAGTGGACATCGGAGGAGCTTCCTGAGATGGTGACGTCTTCGTCAAACGAAGAATATCAAGTCTGACGCAGAGCTGGCCATATTTCTCCACAACAGGTAGCCTAGGCTAAACTTCATCTGCATCTGCTAACTTCAGCTAAATATGTTATGTTGGTTAGAGAGGTATTTTTTGTTTTCACTGTTTCCGTAATGTGTAGATGGTTGGAGAAACGTTAAAGCAGCTGCAGGTCAATTAACGTTAGCGAAGTCTTCATTACATCTGGCAACCCAGAAGAGGCTCGCATCTGGTAGTCTTAAGAACGTTCACCAGTGTTTTGATTTTGGCCTACAGAACGTTCGGTAACAATCCTACAAATCGCACCTTTAATAAGACTACACATCTTGTTCAACTGACACTTAAAATGTCCCACGGCACACTAACATCCTGTGTGAAGAAAAAATAAACATACCATAGCCTAAAATTTAAAATAATACACAGATACGGCCTTATTATGGCTTCTATGCAAGACCTGCTCAATAAAACAAGCGCCCTCTGTTTCATTTGTAGGTGACTATATCTATAATTTAATTGTTATGAACTGGATATGATTCTGTGAATACTGGATATGGGGGCCCCGTTGTACAATGCATGCATACCACATATAGTGCAATCATAAAATCAATGAGTGCATGTGGTTATAAATTCTTTGTTGCAACAGTTGCTTTTCTGGACCAGTGAGTGACATTTGGGTAATTTTCTGCGGCACACCTGATGATCTCTCACGGCACACTAGTGTGCCCCAGCACAGTGGTTGAAAAACACTGATTTAAACTAGCCACCTATTTAACTGTTTAGTCATTCCAACTATTAAACCTCATCTACCGAGCAACCAATATAGCAACCATGTCAAATACCCTAGTAACAGCCTAGCAACCACTTCCACAGTTACAACCTAGCAACCAATGAGTTTAACCTAGCAACCAGCATAGCAACCACCACAACTAATCTAGCAACAGCCTAGAAACCACCTTAAGTACCCTAGCAAAAGACTAGCAACCATGTAAAATACCCTAGCAACAGCCTAGCAACCACTTATACAGTTACAACCTAGCAACCAACATACCAACGAATGAGTTTAACCTAGCAACCAACATAGCAACCACCACAACTAACCTAGCAACAGCCTAGCGACCACCTCATGTACCCTAGCAACAGCCTAGCAACCATGTCAAATACCCTAGCAACCACTTCCACAGTTACAACCTAGCAACCAACATAGCAACGAATGAGTTTAACCTAGCAACCAGCATAGCAACCACCACAACTAACCTAGCAACAGCCTAGCAACCACCTCATGTACCCTAGCAACATCATAGCAACCATGTCAAATACCCTAGCAACAGCCTAGCAACCACTTCTACAGTTACAACCTAGCAACCAATATAACAACCAATGGGTTTAACCTAGCAACAGCCTAGCAACCACTTACACAGTTACAACCTAGCAACCAACATAGCAACGAATGAGTTTAACCTAGCAACCAGCATAGCAACCACCACAACTAACCTAGCAACAGCCTAGCAACCACCTCATGTACCATAGCAAAACAGCCTAACAACCATGTCAAATACCCTAGCAACCACTTCCACAGTTACAACCTAGCAACCAACATAGCAACGAATGAGTTTAACCTAGCAACCAGCATAGCAACCACCACAACTAACCTAGCAACAGCCTAGCAACCACCTCATGTACCCTAGCAACAACATAGCAACCATGTCAAATACCCTAGCAACAGCCTAGCAACCACTTCTACAGTTACAACCTAGCAACCAATATAACAACCAATGGGTTTGACCTAGTAACAGCCTAGCAACCACCTCAATTACCATAGCAACAGCCTAGCAACCATGTCAAATACCCTAGCAACAGCCTAGCAACCATCACAACTTCAACCTAGCAACCACCACAGCAACCAACAGGATTACCTAAACAACCAGCATAGCAACCACTTAATTTGGCATAACAACCAACATATGTACCATAGCAACACTATTGCAACTATATCTGCATTATTTGTTTTTACTCTGTATGATATTTTACATAATATGTTTTGCATTTTCATGCACTGTATTTCCTTCAGGAAATGCTTTTCTAGTTATTATTATTATTATTACAGTGCATGAAAATGCACTGTTCTGTTATCCGAAGTCTTCTTCTTCTTATTCTTATTCTTCCCACCAAATTTCTGCGTCTAATTCAGCTTCAACCGTTTAACGTAGAAACTTTGTTCAAACTTTGTAACGTAGGTCTTGAAAAGGAGACTTGAGGAATGTATGAGAAATGTAAACTTTATACTTTTTGAGATATTAATAAAAAACAAGCTTATTTTTCCCCATAGACTTTGTATGGGGACTATGACATCATAATGGGCTAATTAACTTGATTTGCACCTGTATCAACTTCCAGCTGCTCAACTAGGCCCCATCAAAAAGCTAGTTAAACTGATTGCACCTGTATCAACTGCTTTCTGCTCAATTAGGCCAACTCTCTCTGTGTATCTCCATTCTACAAGGATATAAGGCACATTCCATCCAACTTTCTATCCATTCATCCTCTTCAAACCATTCACTCATCTACCCATTAAACTATCCCATCAACATCCATTAAACAATCTGCCTAACAACATCCATTCAACTTTCTGTCTATCAACATCCATTACACTATCTATATTTAACTTTTAAACTATATACTCTGTCTCAGGCTTTAAACATACAATCTGGCTCTACAGATCCTGTTCAACTATTTCCTCTGCCCACAACTGTTTCAAAATAAATGTCCTCACTACAATAATTCACTATTAAATAATTTAACTATTTAAACTACTCAACTATTTAACTGTTCAGCCATTTCAACTGTCAGTTGTTATCAACTATAACTTCTGCCAACTGTTATCAAATAAAAGTTTGTTTTGCATTTTATGTTTATGATAAAGAGCGCATATCAGGGACTTCTTCTTCTTCTTCCTTAAATTTAATGGCGGTTGGCATACCAACTTGGTGCATTACCGCCACCAAGCATATCAGGGACTGTCCACATTTTCCGGAGACATACCGGAAGCAAAGACTTTTAACATCAAAATACTTGTTGTCCACGCTTCCTTGAAAAATGGCGGATATGGATGAATTGTTCGGGAGCGATGGCGATAGTGATAATGAACAACGAGGTACACATATTTGTTTATTCTGGCACTTTTATTACATATTAGTTTGTCACTTTTAGTTGTATCACATATCTTGTTTCTTACGGCTGTGCAAGGTAACCTATCGTGTATAGCTGTTGTCTTTCTTGCTAGCTCAGTAACTAGCAAGATCACACCGTAACGTTAACGTAAATGTAGTGAATTAGTGCGCTGAAATGGTATGGAAACGTCCGACTATAAGTGTGTTATTAAGTCCCATGTGTATATCCCTGTTAACATAGTCACCCGGAGGCCTATATATTCAAGTTTAGTAACTGCATACAATTGGGTGATGTAAACATGATTGCTTGCTAGGTACCCCCGCACAACATGACCAGAACTTATTGATACTTTCTTGGATGCTGAGCGCATCTTGAGGACACTGCATTTCAAGACGGTTTTTAAACATTATAAGTAGGCTTCAGTCTGACACAGTCGTAGTCACAATGCAGATCATGTTATCGTTTTGAAGTTATGCTGACCATCGGTGTTCTTCACTGTCTTTATTAGAATCTGGCTCGGGGTCAGGATCAGATTCCGAGCACGAACGCCCTAGATCTGTCAGCAATGGCTCGGGAAGTGATAGTGAACGTGAACGTGATGATGACGATGATGAAGAAGGCCAAGACGGTGGGAAGCCCAGTAACAAAGAGCTGTTTGGGGACGACAGCGAGGATGACCATGGGAGCCAACACAGTGGCAGTGATAATCAATCCGAAAGGTCTGGAAATCAGTCAGATGCAAGCATGCACTCTGAGCAAGAAGACAACGAACAGTCGGACGCAGAGCAACACAGTGGTTCGGAGGGTCATCATGATGAGGATGTCCGGGGGCGTGGGTCAGATGTAGGCAGCCCGGCATCAGGGGTAGGGAGTCGCCACTCTGATAGGAGTCGCCACTCTGATAGGAGTCGCCACTCTGATAGGAGTCGCCACTCTGATAGGAGTCGCCACTCTGATAGGAGTCGCCACTCTGATAGGAGTCGCCACTCCGATAGAGGCAGTGCAAGCCCCAGGTCGGAGGCTGGAAGCCCACATTCTGATGCAGGCAGCGCCCACTCGGACCCAGGAACCCCTCAGTCTGGACTGGGCACCCCACACTCTGACCCAGAGGGCCACTCTGATGATGAGAAATGGGGCAGAGGGATTAAGAGCGACCAGTCAGATGATGAGGAGAAGGCCCAGCACTCCGATGAAGACAGAGACCACTCAGATGATGAGGGCACAGGGAGTAGACACAAGACAGGTAATATATTCAAGATTGTGCATGGAATTGCTATGATGGGTGGACATCTTGACTATCATTCAGTGTCTTGACTATTAATCTCTATTAATCCGAGTTTACATGTGCAATTTTGGTGATTCCTGTATTTTTGCTAGCATCAGAGAGTTATATGTGTCCATGGATTTAGTTACTGAAAGACTCCATGTTTGTTAAGAGCACTCTAGTCATCTTGATTGTGGAGTAGCAATGGACATACACAATTAGGCTACATATATGTATGTATATATCTCATATATGAGACCAGATCCAAATTCTTCACAATGCATGTTTTAGGTAAAAGAAAATAAGGTTGTCAGATGTAACCCGATTAGCTGATGATTGATTTTCATTTTGGTTCATTCATTTGGTTCCCTTTTTCGAATACGTTTATCCAAAAATGTTGTTGGTTTTCGTTCTTTGAACCGTTTCTAATGAGGCTCTACATGTCAAGTAGGGCTGCAGCTATTATTTTCATAGTCAAATATCAGTTTGTTATTGGGTGAAAAAATGTTGATCAGTGTTTCCCAAAGCCCAAGTGTATGTCCTCAAATGTCTTGTTTCGTCAACATGCCAAAGATATTTAGTGTACTGTGTAAGTATCCTAAAGTTGACAACTAATCGATTAATTGTTGCAGCCCTGATGTCAACTTAATGAAACAGTTAACTGAAATATTGTACAAACGTGAGATACCATAATATTGAACCAAAGTACTCTCTAGCCCAACAGGAAAGGCTAAATTACATTATATCACATTTCAACTACAAACATAAACACTGACGATGAGGACACTGATGATGATCTTGTGAGAGGCAGCAGTTGAAATAATTGAATGTAATACAGTTCCGCATAAAACATTTATACCTTTTATCTAAAAGAATTATTCTGATTTTGTGTTTTGTTGCTCTTCACAGAGTCTGCAAAGGGCAGCGATAGTGAGGATGATTTTATTAGACAGAAAAAAAAGAAAATTGCTTCAGACTCTGATTCGGATAGTGAGGTTGGAGGCTCCAAAGGTAAGTATGTCAATTCACACCACATACCACAGTAACACTTTTGTCAGTGTAACACTTCAGCATTTATGATTCAGCAGTCAGAAATGTATACACAGTGAATATAATAATTAGAATATTTGAATGATTTAATTGAGTATTCATCCAGTGGGCTTACATAACAGACGCAAATGCTCTATTAATCTTAGATATGGTGCTACAAGTCTATGCAGCTCACACTGTACCCTGCACTATGTTGTACCTGTTCTTCTCCTTGTCATTGAAATGTCAAATTCAGTGAGTTCAGAAGTAGTGTTCCTGAAAGTGTTTAGAAGTAGAGTGCTGCTGTCCTTATGGCACATTGTATGCTACTTAGGATTTAACCATCTCTTTTCTCCAGGTCCAAAACCAGCTGCAGATGACCTGTTTGGTGAGGCCGATGACATTTCTTCAGACAGTGATGCTGAGAAGCCCCCCACGCCTGGACAACCGCTGGTGAGTCTGCGCTCTGAAGTAAAAAAAAAAAGGAGGCTTGGTTTGGGACTCCCACTGTATTAGTATTGTATTGCAAGGCCTTGGTAAAGTGCACTGGTCCTGTAGACTGAGAGGTGGTGCTGGCTGGTGGTGTTCCCTGTAGGATAACGAGGAGGGGATGGAGGGCGAGCACCCGGAGGAGGAGCCTGTGCCCGAGACGAGAATAGAGGTGGAGATCCCCAAAGTCAGCACTGACCTCGGCAGTGACCTGTACTTCGTCAAGCTGCCCAACTTCCTCAGTGTGGAGCCTAGGTGATAATTTCCCCATTTGAACTCCCTTTCAAACAACAGTTTCACATTTGAGTCAAATACTCTCAAAAACTACTAGATATGGAGCTGGGTTTCTCCTTTATTACATGTGCTGATCATTTGATACGTGTGTGCAAATAATGCTCTCGTCTCTTTAGGCCATTTGATCCCCAGTACTATGAAGATGAGTTTGAAGATGAGGAGATGCTGGATGAGGAGGGTAGAACAAGGCTCAAACTAAAGGTATCGTCTACATTTGCTCTCAACAAAAATTTTGTTTAGGGGCCTAAAAGTGTTATTTCACTACACTGTAGTTCGGACTGTATTGTATTCATCAATTGTGTCGTCTTGTGGTCCAGGTGGAAAACACAATCAGGTGGAGATCCCGCAAAGATGAGGAGGGCAATGAGACGCGAGAGAGCAACGCTCGCATTGTGAAATGGTCCGATGGCAGGTCGGTTGACATTATCTTTGAGGCGCAAAAACAACCCTCAATCAGATCCTCATTTTTGAGGAGCGCAGAATAAAATCAGTGAATCTGGAGATTTAGTTTGTTACCTTTTTGTGGGCGTGGTGGAGCAGTGGTGATGTCACACCATTGCAATTTTGTGTTGCTTTGGATAAAAACATCTGCTAAATACCAGTCAACTTTAACCTTTTCTGTCCCCCATCAGTATGTCGCTCCATCTGGGAAATGAGGTGTTTGACGTCTACAAGGCCCCGCTTCAGGGAGACCACAACCATCTTTTCATCAGGCAGGGCACAGGTCTGCAAGGTCAAGCTGTGTTCAAGACTAAACTGACCTTCAGGTGAGCCCACTATTGAGACTAGACAGACATTCAGGTCAGTCCACTATTGAGACTAGACAGACCTTCAGGTCAGCCCACTATTGAGACTAGACAGACATTCAGGTCAGTCCACTATTGAGACTAGACAGACCTTCAGGTCAGCCCACTATTGAGACTAGACAGACCTTCATGTCAGCCCACTATTGAGACTAGACAGACCTTCAGGTCAGCCCACTATTGAGCCGTGTTCTGCTCAAAGAGATCTCCAAGACCTTTTTCTGTTCCAAGATCGTGACTGCTAGGTTCTGTAGCCAAAATCAGCAGGTGCAGTTAAAGGGTGCCAGTGTTTTGGATTATCACAAAAGGAAAACGGATTGTTTGTATATGTCACCAACAACAGCACAAATACTATTCAAATATGTACACTATGTCATAATTCCTTAATAGCTCCTGGCTGGACAAGTGAAAACAAATAAAGCCTCTGATTTGATGGTCCCCCTTGGCCTTTTGTATTTTAACAGACGGCTGCTCTGCTGATTGACAGTCTAAAGCTGTTGAAAGTAAAATTTTAACCTTGTTTCACTCAATTAAGGGTCCAATCAGTGAAGCTGATCATGGCCACTTGCAGCTATATTACTTTGTGAATGTAATTGTTTAGTATGAGGTGCCATTTTAAAGATGCTGTTTGTTGAAATTCATTGAAATGATACAAAAATAGTTGTAAAGAGGGTGAAAAGAGGGTCCCAGGTTCAGATTGGGCACTCACACTTGGGGTTTGATTTCCAGTGCTTCATCAGTGCCAGCATAAACAATATCCATTCTTAAACATGGCTGCGTAACCTCGTAGATGTATTTATGCCCTTTTCGTATTCTAGGTTGTTGCCCTAATGGTCTTCCTGTATGTCCTATAAAATTCGTAACCATTAACAGAGAGCTCATGTGGTGTTTGTTTTGACTTCTCTACCAAAGTCACGTTGCCCATTTCCCTTGTCATAAAACTCTTTTGTGTTGCTCCTCTGCAGGCCTCATTCCACAGACAGTGCTACTCACAGGAAGATGACGCTGTCTCTGGCTGACCGCTGTTCTAAGACTCAGAAGATCCGCATCCTGCCCATGGCTGGCCGTGATCCAGAGTCCCAGAGGAACGAGATGATCAAGGTAATGGCTGCTAAAAGTTTGATAAAAGGCACATCTAGGCCTTTTTGTTATTTTTGTTCCTGTGAATCAGAATGGGCTTGTCATTCTACTGTTCAGTTATGCACGCAACACCCTCTGCTGATGATGCATCCTTGGTTCCATTCAAAACTGGTGGAAATGCAGGCTGAATCCTGAACAGAACCAGTTCAAGAGCTAATTCTCTGTTGGTCGATTGTTTGGGATCTGTATTCTGATTACTGGACAGGCTCTGTCTTTGTGTGGTGTTTGTAGTGCAGCCATTGTTGGGAGTGGGGATGAGGTGGGGCGTGCCGTGTGCTGTTTGATTCATGTGGACCCCTGTGTTGCTACTGTAGAAAGAAGAGGAGCGCCTGCGGGCCTCTATCCGCCGGGAGTCCCAGCAGCGGCGCATGCGGGAGAAGCAGCACCAGCGCGGCCTGAGCGCCGGCTACCTGGAGCCTGACCGCTACGATGAGGACGAGGAGGGAGAGGAGTCCATCAGTCTTTCTGCCATCAAGAGCAAGTATAAGAGCGGAGGACTGAGAGGTGAGGAGGAGGAGGAGAGGGAGGAGGAGGTTGCGTACCACATGCCGAGATTGGCCACTGTGTACAGCCTAGAACAAAAGCTTAACAACAATAGCAGTTGGGATAATCCGGCGGCTTACTTAAGCAAATTAAGTGTCATTTGTTCCTCAGCAGAAGCTGTGGCTCTGGTGTGTGGCTCATGTGTGTGTTTATGGCACTAGGTATTACTGAGTATTACTAGGTAATACTGAGAATGTCCTTGACAAGTCTCTTAGAAAGTTAGATTTTAAGATGGCTTTTCAAAACAATATTAATTCCAGATTAGAAATGCTCTTAATATGCTTGAAAGAACAGCATGCAAGAACCAGCACAAAAACATGTCCCATTATAATCAGTTGAGCCTTATTGTAGCAGCGCTTTGTTTAGTGTCCAAAATGGTTTTAATGTGCATTGTTTGATGTGGTGCAGCCATCATTGTGTCTCTATACACGTGTTCTTGTTCTGTCCTCCTGCAGAGGAGCGAGCCAGAATCTACTCCTCCGACAGCGACGAGGGCTCAGACGAGGACAAGGCACAAAGGCTGATGAAGGCCAAGAAACTGGACAGCGATGACGTGAGTGCCACAGACAAGCCTCTCTAGCAGCGTCACTACTGTGTTGGTTTTAACTGTGTCACAGAGACAACATACTCTTATCAGGAAACCTTTGTATCGGGGTGGGTTCACTCGTTCTACCGTTGTGAAATGTTCTGAACCGGTGTGAAATGTTCTGAAATGTTCCTTTTGTTGCTTTATTTCTCTTTACTTTTACTCTGGCTTTTAGGAGTGCTTAAAGGAACACGCCGACCTTTTGGGACTGTAGCTTATTCACCGTATTCCCCAGAGTTAGATAAGTCGATACATACCCTTCTCATCTCCGTGCGTGTAGTTACTCGGTCTGACGCACCCACCGCTAGCCTAGCTTAGCAACATTTTCCTATTTACATGCTGTGATTTGTATAGTTACAACGTGTACAAATAACAATTTCAAACGAGACAGCCATTTTGTAAGCATACACATACGGGAGTTTAAGTCCCAAAAGGTCGTTGTGCTCCTTTTAAGAAGTATAATGGCACTTAACTGAAATGTCACTCCAAAGCCTCTGCTATTCCCACCCACTAATCTCCAGTTATAATCCAGAGAGTTTTGAAGTTAAAAAGTGAGTAGAGTAGACCATCCTCCATTCACTGTGTGCAGTTCCCCAGGCTAGCAGCAGGTGGCATAGTTTCACACTTTGTTGCATGCCCTACCATTGCACTCGGAAGTGTTGAGCAGGAACAGGAACCTTTTGTTGCTGTGTGTGCCAGGCGTCTCACTGTGGTGAGGAGGGAAAGGTATGTGGGAAAAGCCTTGTGTTTACTGTCTCACTGTTCTCTTTCAGGAGGGAGAGAACTCAGCCGGCAAAAGGAAGGCAGAAGACGATGGCGAGTCCTCCCCCAAGAAGGCAAAGAAATACGTGATCAGTGATGAAGAGGAAGAGGATGACGATGAGTGATTTTTTTTTTTTAATATATTTTTTCCCCACTCATTTCCTTTTTCATTGTTTTTTTTATTGTTTTGTCTGTGTGTTTTGACTTAGTATCATGGAGTGTCCATTTGTACATTTTATAATGGAGCTGCCCAGCTGTAAAGTAAAGAGGAATAAAAGAGTAAACAAACTTCAGTAATCTTCCGTTCTTTGGTATTTTTATGGAGGCAGGCTGGTGTGCCCAATGGTCATAAAATATTAGTAGTTGCAAAGTATTATCACCTCTTTGCTGATTATTTATGTTGTTTTAGCAATCACACAGTGTGCCTTTGAGCAACATTTTACCAACTACTAACTGTCCCCCATTTTGTAAATGGATAGACCTATTTATAACTAGCTCATAATTTATCAAGGCTCACAGTCGAGGCAGATTCACTGGTGCACAGGTGCAGTTTGATATTGACAGAGAAGTGTGTAATCTGGCCTTGGCTTGACCTACTCTTGGCCATTGCAGAAGGGCTAGTGAAGTCATCCTAGAGCCTGCTAAATCAGCCCGCTGCCCCGGAGAATGTGGATCCCGGTTAGTGAGTGCACCATTAGCCAGAGTGACGCACAATGTGCACTCAGGAGATAACAGAGGGGCTTAGCCCTTTGCACGTTTCCCCTTTTTTTTGGGAAGGTGTCCATGGCCGATGCCTGTCCCTGGGATACCTTTAATGCAGGCCCCAGCCAAACAGAACCGGCCCCAGAGTGCTGAGGTAGCGAGCCGGGGTAAGTATGTAGTGAAAGCGAGTTACGTAAAGTAATTTGCTGCTCAATCCACAACAGTCTACTTCTTACTGCCCCCCCCCCCCCCTGCACCTCCATGCAGCTGTACCAGGCAAAGCACTCTGCAGGAGAGAAACAAGGCTCCTTTCATGAGCCATATTGACCAATGCCCCCAGAGAAAGTGTGCTAGTAAGGCACCCCCTGGGCTTTCACTCGTGCCCACCCGCCACAGATTGTGGGTAGACCAAAAGGGCAATGCCATCTTTGACAGTCACTACCTCCAAATTCCACTGGGCCAGGAGCCGGAGTGCCCAAACCAGACAGCTGTGCCGCCGTCCTCACTTTGTCTGAGTCCGCACACAAGCTTTATGAGGACGTCCCAGTCTTCTCAGCCAGGAGGAGGATGCGTCCCAGTCTTCTCAGCCAGGAGGAGGATGCTTTTTTCCGTGGAAAACCTCAGCAGATTCTCCTGCTCAGGGAAGAGAGAGCAGGGGTCATTAATCACATCGGCTGGCTCACCACTGGTTATTCATAGCAAATGCTCAGTGTTTTACTGCAGGGGCAGGGATGCTGCATGTGTTTGTGAATGTGCCTGTGTTTGTGTGAGAGTGTCTGAATGTTTAGTTCCCCCTGGTGTTTCAGTGTTGAAAGCTTTTCTCATGCTGAGCAGTGCACTGTGCTTGAAACGTGCTCTCATGTTTGTGTTATTCAGATGGTACCATGTGAGTGCATTGCTTTGTGTTCTCTGGGTGTTTGAGTAGGATGCCATCGTTTGTCTCTCCCCCTCTCTGCTCAGGATGTCGTGAGCGTCGGCGGGCCACGCTTGGCTGCCTCAGCCCCAGTGTTACATAACTCTGCTGCAGAGAAGGGCTGCACTGGCAGGGCAGCGGGCGTGTGCTGGCGACTGGGGGGGGGGGTGCAGAGGCTCTGCAGCATTTCATCACCCCCTCAGCACTGCACTCTCAGCCTCCATCCCCTCGCCTCCAGCTGACAGCCCCAAGCACAGGCGACTTGAATCAGGGCAGCACCCTCAGTGTGGCTGTCCTATTAGAACACAACATAGAGCCAGTCAATACAGAGCACCTGGCTCTTTATGCTTCACTGACCTCCAGGAGAAGATCGATGTAAGCACATTCCTGTAATGTTTGTTTTAACTTTAAGCTAATGTTTCCTTTTTAAAAGAAAGGCTATATTCAGTCCTGTTGTTTGAAGCAGAGTGTGACCTTGAAACTGTCAGATGTTAGATACACGCTTTCATGATAACTGACAGGTGGATCCCTCGCCTGATTGGATGCATTCTGAGGACCGCATCATTTCCCCCCAGTTTACAGAACGAGTGTTCTTGGCAATAAAATGTTGATTTAGCCTGGTTCATCCTATAATTAATCACTGACTGTAGGGACACTGCACTGATTATGTTCTCTTAGTAGAGTAGCCAAGTCCTTTTACCATATGTTGATACTGAACCAAGTCAGCCTATTCTTTCCTATGGGATGATATGTGTATGGAGTCTTATAGCCAAAAGACAACCTATGTCCATATATTTATAAGCAATATAATCATGCCTGGATTTGGCTACGGTGTGTCTTCCTCAGATAAGAAAGTTTCAGAAGTGCCCTATAACCAAAGACACCTTGAGATCAATAGAAGGTTTCCTCAAACATGTCTTCAAGCTCAAATCCAGCAAACTTTCTGTTGCCTCTGTTGGCACCCGCTGTTGCCTCTACACACTGTAATGTGTTCCTATGTAAACAGTCTATTCATAATCACACCTGAGCCACTAGGTCTTTATTTTGGTCCTTAGACAGTGGTGCCAATGGGTGGATGACCAGTATAACAGTAAATCTCAGAAGTCTATTCTCTGATGGCCAGGAGCTATGCCATGACTTTAGAGACCGCACTACAGACAAATGAGAAAGGGGAGACAGTGGCTGAGTCGAGACAGGAGCTTTTAGGCTGCTTAAACCTGTCTGAGCATGTCTGGGGAACAGGCCGAATGTGCACTGAATGTACAGCTTATATACCGATAATGGACCAATGGTTAAATTGTTTAAATTTAGTAATGCTTGTGGTTGTTTCAATATAAAGTATTAGTTTGGTCATTTAATTTTCTTATAGGTCCATCTGTTGATTGATGCCCAAATATCTTGGGAACAAATGTGTTGCTTTAAAGGAACAGGTCAACTTTTCAGGAAATAAACTTATTTGTCATCAACCCTAGTTCGATGAATACACCTTCTCTTCTTTATGCATGCAATAACCCAGTTTGACGCTGTTAGCCTAGCTTAGCATAATTCACAGGAAGTGGGTTACACCAGTTAGCCTATAGCTCCCGTTTAGCTATAAACTAGCTATAGGATAACTGGAATAATTATAAAGTTCATTGAATTGAATTGATACTCAGTGAGGCCTTCCTGATGCTGAAGACTGAGAGCCAAAGGAAATATTTATCTATTTTTATTTATTGAGAGTATGACACATGGGCAGTCCCTGCAATGGATACTGAAAGAGATCACACAGACACACACAAAAACACAGTGTTCTGGCATTGACCAACAAGTCTCTTGAGCGGCCACTTTATCCAAGGCTCTGCCTGCGTCACCGGGTCCCTGTCTAATGACGCCAGCTCTCAAGCACAGTGCTGTTGCCCTGGCTGCAGCTGTATTTCACAAGTTGGATGCCCTTTACCTAGACCAGGAGTGTCCCCTGTGTCCCTGGGCAAGTTGCATAAGAGACCAGTCTAATAAATATAAACATAATCCCCTGATACTAACCGTGCTACTGTCAGATGTCACTGTGATTATTCATAGACAGAGGTGATCAAGGCCCTCTGCTCTCACACTCGATGGGCAGAAATGTGATAGAACTTTATCAGCATTTAATACTTTGTCTTGATGAACAGCGCCACTAATTCTTTGTACGCGTGTTCAATCCTATCCTTTCTCTATTTGGGTCAGACTGTTCTTTTAGAGGGAGGCAGTAGACTCTGTAAGCAGGTAAAAACCCTCCACATCCCAAGATAAGATTTAAGAGTATACAAACAAAGCAAAAAACACATGACACATAATATGCAACCAAAAGAAATCTAGTGAATGGTCAGAGATCAAGGAGACCTGTAAAATGACTTAATCAAAAATTAAAGGGACAGTCTTAATACTTGGACTATATGTGCCAGGAAAAGCAGTAAATGCATTCATGTTGTTAATGGGAATCGTAAGGAAACTCCAGATTCTTTAGAAGTATTACACTGTTCATGGAACTGTTTTGTGTAAATGTTTGATGAAGTGTTCATGAAAAACTCTTCTGCAGGATTTTAGTAAGAGATCAGGAAATTAATTCAGAATCGCATGAGTCAGCTTTTTTTTATTTCTGAATTTCACAGTGAAAGAGGAAAAAGGTAACAAGAAGCAAGAAGTAGCTAAATATCTGTTGAATGGGACCAACAAAAAATGCAAAACTGTTTGGCAGTGACTTTCTAAGGGCACAGTCTAGGAACTGTCCTCTCTGACCATCTTAAGCCTCCTGATGACAGCAGCATCTCCCCCTGGTGTGATGATTCATCTCTATCTGGGCATGCACCCCCACCAACCCTGGCAGGATTTCAGCTGAGGACGATGGCCTCAATTCCCAGCAGTCCACATACCCAGCACACACAGTCGGCCCCTGCAGACCTGCAGTATTTCGAACCTCTTTGCGATTCCCGTAAGATAGAGCGTTAGCCCTTCAATTATCTAACTCTCGATCCGTACTAGCCAAGCAAAACAGTGCAGCACAGCGCTTGTCTCCCCACGCCACCAACTCAGACTGGCCCCAGTTAAGTAACACAGGGAGAATGAGTAACAGAGAAAGCAGTTACACAAGAACCAGGGCATGAACACTGAAATGTTTTTGCTTCCAAAATTTGATGTGACATTTTTCCCACAGTGCTGTTGCATTTCTATTGCACAGTGTGTACATTCACAAACTCTCAGCAAGTGAGGATGACTATTCCATTAGCTCCACTGACAGGGATGGCTGGCCTATCATAAGATGCTTATCTAAGGAAGGTATATGTTCAGTTCTAAACACAGTATCATATACTGTATACATGCCATGGTTTATTTAAGCTTACAGTGACTTTGGACTGTTACTATCATTATGGTTATATGTTAATTCATTTGATAATTAATTGATTTAGTTTGATTAGTAAATGAATAAAATGACATTTCTTGGGTAATGATTCCTTAATTTGACTCAAATATCTGTATTACCATGTAAGAAAACATGCATAGCCTTCCCTATCACTCCCTCTTTTGAATGTGTGCATGTCAGATGGATGTACTAATATGGCCTGTTGTTGCTGAGGAATCAGGATAGTATTCAAAACAAATTGGTGCTCACACAATAACATTGTGAATGGCGTAAAGCTCGAACAACAAATAAGGCTGTTATATAAGAGATCTGCACAGAGCAAGTCAAACTGAAGTCCATGAAAATATTATGGGAATGTCCTGCCCTCCTTATGTGTGGCTGTGAAACCTCACAGGACCCCTCGTGTCCCGGCCTCACCAGCCCCTACAGCACCCACACTCAGGATGGCGTCACCCAGGCCGTAGAAGCCAGAGGTTTATGTGAGAAAGCCTGTGTCTGTTTATGTGCCTCTTTCTTTCTCTCACCTCCTTTCTCGCCTTCATTCCAGAGAGCAGGGACGTGCACAGGAATTTTGAGGGGCAGTTGCTCTGACCTGAAAAAAGGGCACCCCCCCCCCAAAAAAAAAAAACTCATGGGCTATATGCAGGACTGAGAATAACAGCGTCTTTTTTAAAATATTTACACAAAGAAGTAAAACACTGAGATACAGCACTCAATCACCTTAACTTATCATTATTATTTTCATGCCCACTAGTGGTATTTATGTTCTGCTCAGGCAAGATCTTTGAAATGACCTTTTAAATAGCCTATGTTTTTTTAGATTACAATTATTTAGCATGCAGCTCTTTAATCCTGTACTTTCTAGCATGGTCCTCTCATCTCATCTCGTGATCATCACTTAGGCCTTCCTGTCCTCTGTGCCTCCTCCTGGTCCACATTTTCCTCACAGTAGTCTGGAGGCTTATGACTGCTCCTCATCTTAAATGTATAATGTAATTATGAAACATTGTCATTAGTAGGCTAGGCTAAAATATGAGTTAATTAATCAATTCGTCTACCCAGTGTCATGTCATCTTTATCACAGTGCAAAGTCTCTGTCTCACCTGCTGGTTGGCTTGTGATTGCTGCCTCCCTGAATTGTCTCTCCCTCTCCTGAATCTGACTCTTTTCAGTGGGCATCTTGGCTTCAAACAATACCCAAAATACTAGTGATAGGATTTAGGCATTTAACCATTTTGAATAAAATAATTAATGTGATGCATTACTTCCATCATTCATTCTTCTTGCTAAAACGAAATGTGAGAAAGATATAGATGATATAGATTATAGATATAGATGAATATTGTACCATTTGTGATATGGCGCACAATTCATGGCCTTAATACACAGCAAGCATCCAAGTGTCCTGACAAATACTTATTGATGTTATGGTATTGAGAAAGTCCCTGTTTCCCAGTCCATTGCCTACGACAGTTTCCTTGTAGAAAATGGAGCCCAGAGGAGAACAAACACTTGACCTACTTTGGAATTTGACTCTTTCATTGACTATGGTCAAACTAGTCCAAATATGTGCCTTAGAAGCTAGTGCAGCCTACCATGTTTGTAAGAGAAATAGGAAAATTATGCTTGGCTACACAGCATTCCATGGTCACATACTGTAACTAAAACTTCTGACATGCCTTAACACCAAATGAGAACTGGAATGAGTTCAGGTCAGATTGTTTTACACAACCTGCCCTTGACAATCTTTTTTCCTGGGAACACAGGGGGCCTTTATTAAAATAATCTTGCACTTACAGTATGTTTCGTAAGGATCTGAAGTGACCTCCTCACTGACAAAAACCTTTAGTGCAGTTTTAATCAGTTTACAGGAATAATTTGCTGGGTTTACATTGCTTTTGTGTCTTTTTTTGCAGGGATTTGCTCATTCCACATCAGTGTGCTTGAGTTCATGCTGTGTGCTTGAATACTGTAAATCCTGCTGTAAAAGTTGCAATACCAGAGGCTCAGTTTCTGAGGTCTACGAGGTGACCGTAATCATTGAGCAACATCTCAAGGATCTCCTTTATAGAAATGTAGAACTACTACACCAGTTTCTGTAGCCTATTGTTTAATCAGGTATGCAATAAAAAAGTACACTATTCTCATCCAGCAACGGATCTGTTAGCATGATACAGGACCATGAGCTGGCACCCAGACAGCTCAACATAGCAAACGAGCCCATACACATAGAAAGAGCATAGAGGAAACAAGTATAGAACTTTCTCACAGGAAAAGAAACAAGAGATACCATGGATTCCTAATTAGACTAAGGCCTGTTTATCTGGCTCTCCCAAGTATGACCTCCCCCACCCCACCCTCAGCGTTCCTGTGCTTCTCTGCTCAAGGGCTGGTGCCTGAGCCAACAGCAACCTTGCCGATATAAATAGGCCGTACCACATTTAGTCTTCCTTTTCCTTCTTTACTTCATAGAAGCGACTGACAGAAATAAAGGACAAGCGCCACCCCCCCCCCCACCCACCCACCCCCTATCGCTGCCTTCCCGTCTGACTCCAATCCGTCAGTAACCTGTGAACTCTGGTAACCAATACCAGTACTCTGGTAACCTGTGAACTCTGGTAACCAATACCAGTACTCTGGTAACCTGTGAACTCTGGTAACCAATACCAGCACTCTGGTAACCTGTGAACTTTAACCTTAAGGTCAGAGCCCAGGCGGTGTCATGGTGACTGTGTGAGCGGTCGGAGTGCAGTGGAAACTGAGCCCACAGTGTCCTGTTCTCCCGCAGGGGCAAGAGGGTTCATGGTGTAACACAGACGGCTCTTGCAACTTTGTGACGAGACAATAGCGTCTGCCCATTCTCTCACTGGAGGCAAAGCTTGGCCTGTTGAGGTCTGAAGCACTGTATTCACTCGTTTTGTTGACTTGCCATTTTACTGCTGATTTAGCCTGGATCCATGGATTATCAGCTCCCACTTTAGGGCAGTGTCTATTCAGACCTGATACCTATTCAGAACCATACCTATTCAGCCCAGGCCTCCTGAATCAGCCTGCTTTAACTATAAATTCAAATCTCAGATACATTTGCACACATAGTAATGTATTGTTATATTTCACTGAACACTACTGGTGTAAATACTGTATTTGACACATTAGCACTGTGCTAAAGTTATGTATAAAATTGCCTCTACACTTTAAAAGTCAAGTGTGAACGTTTCTCACTCTAGCTTTAGGTTTTGGGCATTATCTGGAGTGCACTTCTGTTTCCCTCGTACTTAGTGTGGTGTGTAGGCTAAAGGTCCCCTGTGTCCAGCCTGACATTGGAAGGTGGAGCCTCCTGTCAGAGGGGCCAGAGATGGTGGGTGGAGAGGGGATTTGTCCACTCACTGAGGGGCAGTACAGCTCCAAGGCCTCCAGTCTGCTGAGAGTCTTGACCGGCTGTCAAACTCACACTCATGATTTTTCATCTTAACTAAGGATTAAAAAAAAAAAAAAAAAAAAGCTAAGTTGTGGATCCAAATGTGAATAAAACTTTGTCTCTGACTGTGCAGAACTGTTATTGTAAACACACAAGGAGCATATGCATGTTTTAAACTGAAGTCAGGGTTTTGGGAGTGGTATCCAAAGAGGCATTTATGTAATTAGTTATAGAGGCAATTATATAATTATATAATTAGAGACATTTATATAATTATAATCAGAAGATTCAATGAAAGGAAAGAGGACCAATGCTCTCATTTGACTTATACTGCAGGCATCACTTGACGTTTTGAGGTGATAAGTTTGTAGAGATATTACAAAGATGCTGTCAAAAGTGTCCAGTATTGTGACGGTAATCCTTAACCTTTAGGACATGCAGGCTGAGAGAAACGACAAGAACAAGCTTATCCCTGTGACTGTCAATACACCTTTGATATGATGAAAGGATAATCTGCCAGTCTTAGGACACTGTGCAATCCAGACTCCAAAACCTTTCAATTCAAAACTCTACACTTGTGTTGTTGAAGAAGATGGTTATAAATATATTTTTTCCATGATTTTAAGTCCTCCACTTCTCAAGCATGCAAGCAGTCAAAACATTGCTGCAGGTTCATATGTGTTATGTAAAGAGCGTGTGAGTGGGAGCTGTTCATGTGGATCTGCTTCACTGCCCACATCAGCAGGCAGCCACATCAGGCTCCTGGCTCAGAGACAGCATAGACCTGGCATAGACCACTGTCCCACTGCACCGGGCCTAACTACAGACACACACACACATACACACACACACACACACACACACACACACACACACACACACACACACACACACACACACACATGCATGTGCACACTCACATACACACACTCCCACCGTTCTGGGACATTGATGTTTGTCTGGGTTGAGAGAGAGAGAGAGAGAGAGAGAGAGGGTTGGTAGTCTCTGTGGACGTATCTTCATGGACACATTCACATACTTCCACAGGATAAACAACATCTCTGCTGCTGTGCAGGTCTGAGGTCTCAGTGGAGGGCTCTGTATCAGCTTACCTCCCTCCCATGCTGTCTCATGTTCTCTACCCCCTCTCCTGCCACACACTGCTTGCCTTGCCATTTTCTCCAGGTAACGTTGATATCCATCTTCAACTCTCAGATGCCTGTGTCCATGGGCTCTGAAAGGCCTGCACAGCAGAGTGGTGCCGGCCCCTTCTGGGCCTCCTGTTCCTCAGAAACCTCTCAGCACCAGCCTAATCCCCCTGACTCTCCACATCTCTGTGCCCGGGACCAGACTCAAATCCTAGCAGAGACAGGCTGTGACGTAAAGCTTATGGGTAAGGGGAGAATTTTAATGGAGGTAAACGAGTCCCTGAGGAACCTGCGCAAAGTGTGCACGAGTGGCTATGATGTTACAGGAACTATGCAATAGATCCCTGCTGATGATGGTTCATTCTGGAACAGTGACAACAATTCAACATTTGTTTACATCCTGTAACAAGTTTTAACTTTGCTTACTTTGTAAAACACATACAGTATATAATATCTTAAAATATATGTTATACTGCTCATATCACAACAAATGAATGTTCAATGTTTTTTTTTATTAGTCTGAAACTGAATAACCTGTAAATAACAGATATTCCTGATGAATAATAAGTAAAACTTCCTGATGGCTTTTAAACTTTGATGACTGTACACTGATATGTGCCTTATGCCAGATAACATATCCATTCCTCTATGTGTCTACCATTATGGAAACAAAGAGATGCCTGTTAGAAAATACCTGTCCTAGTTTACCCCCACAAGCACGTTCCTCTCCTTCTCCTTCTCCTTCTCTCTTATTATCCACACACTGTCTCCTTTCCTCTCCTGGGGCTTGTTGCCATGATGCCACCGCTCCTATATTTTGCTGCATGTAACGCTCCTGTCTGGGACAGAAGGTGTATAATATCCCTCATATAACAACTGTTTTTGCCCCAGAGGCAGCAGGCCCCAGTTCCTCTGTGGTGTTTGGATGGGCACAGTACATCCTGTCTGCCTGTGATCAGCAGGACTTGGCACCGCACTGTAGTGGCTAATAAAGACAAAAGAGATTGTGCTTGTTTATTTTCCATGGCAGTGCCATTTCTTTATCGATTCTATTGCATCTTTTGACCTTTCTTAATTACAGTTTTGGTCTGGAGAAGTGCTAATTCAGTGTAGCTAATTTAACCCTCATGAAAAGTAAAATAATTTGAGTGCCAATCAATTCTGAAATATATATATATATATATATATATATATAAATAAATAAAACTGTTTTCCTAAATGGGCAGTATTAAAACTACACATGGTTCATGCTGTCTGTTTGATTTGCTATTTGAGTAAAAATCAAATGAGTGAAACAACCAAATATCCAATCAATACACAAACAACATACATTCTTCTTTACGCATGGCATTCATAGTTACATTGAATCCCACATAAAAGGCATGGACAGGCTTTTATTTCAACTCTCAAACAATTGAGGCCATTCTGCCCTGATGCTGCAGCCCCAGTCCACAGATGACGCTCCATTCTGGGGCAAAGGACAGGCTGTGTGTCTCCTCAGAGACCTGGTACATCTACTTAGCAAAGCCTGCAGTCTCTATGGGAACAGGCGCCCCTTTCTTGTCTGATAAATCATTCTGTCTCCCACACAGGGACAGACTGTGTTAAGGAGGAAGAGGATGAGTACATGAGAATGCTAACACAAAAAGCAGAAAACTTTCAATAATATGGCAACTTCAATAAAACGTGATTATCAGATACTTCATTAAGAGGGTAATTCCAGGAAGGAAATGTATTAATTAACTTATTGTTCTTCTTAAGTTTTCTTATTGGGGGCCTAGCAGCGAAGCTGCAATAAATAAGCGGGTGCTGTAATAAATAAATAATAAAATAAGTGAGCTCACATCTCAGCAACTCTTTGGCGTATGAAGTCCAGGGACCTGGTAGCTGATTGTGAGAACGCACAAGGACATTGGTGTAATTTGGCCTCTAGGGGCACTGTAACAAAGTAAATTAGCTTATTTTCCAGCCGTTCTTTATCCAATTGCAATCAAACTTGCTATGAGTGCTTGCTCATGCCATGGCAACGTCATTTCTGCGCTAGCACACTGCTAGGCCCCCACATTGCTGCTTGCAGCAATATTTATTATTATTCCCGTCTCCCTAATTTTTGGCCAGCTCCTGCGCCTAGACCCCAGAGACACCGTTCCAACTTTAAAACGTCCAGGCAGTACCGGTGTAACTTGCTCGAGAAGATGGCGTCATGCGGCGTTATCATTCCTCCTCCATATCGGACTTAATAGAATGCGAAACTAAATTTTCACAGGTCACAAATTTGGTCCGAACTTCACAAAACTTGACGTACATGATCCTTTGACCAAGCCTCACAAAAGTTACTAGAAGGATTTTTGATTTTTGGAAGCGTTTGCCTGTCACAGCCAAACGAAATCGGTGGCATAGCCGCCAAACAGGAAGTCGTCATTATCTCAGGAATGCTTTCACATATCGAAACCAAACTTTGTACATGAACGCGGGACTCCAATATGAGGATGCACAAGATCTGAAAAAAAAAGACATACTTAAAATATCAGATTAATTGGCATGCCCACCTATGTCTATGTATTACTAGCCTCAGACATCCTGTTTTTCCACCACTTCAACTTTGCAAAGTATCATTGCAGCCTTGCCATGCATCTCATTTCAGTATCATACATGGGTGTTTATGGACCTGCAAATAACTCAGAAGTGGAACCATGTGATATTTATACCAGCAACACTTTGCAGTACACTGTGATGGTGTTCAAATAAACTTGCTTAATTATCATCATATGAGAGTATTATTCTAAATGTTACAAGTACAAAAGTTGAAGGGAGATTATTATTCTAATTTGTACATGTACAAAAGTATGCAAATTAATATATTTGTTAACTAATTAATATGTTTTCTGGTGTTTAACTTGCAATGCATTCTGGGTAGGCACGTTGTTTTATTTCTGGGGTAGGCTAATGAGTTTGCGTTGTGGCTGTTCATGACTGCAATACGTTAGACCGGCACATCCGGGAACTTGACTCGTGACAAACGTTCCCGCCCCTTTCGGGGGGAAAACAAACAACCCCTCTCATTAACTCCAACGCAAATTAGGGTCAATAAACGTAATTCGTACAGAAATCGCAGGAGTAAATAATAACAAAAAATACCACAAATCAATATGACCACTCAATACATAACCACTTTGCCGGTCGTTGACCGTGAAAGATACCTACAAAAGCTTAATTCAATTAATATAAAAACATGTCCCTTCAGTCTCCCGAGTAGGCTACGAAGTGGTGCAACAACCCCACTCAGTGACCAGAAGTGTCATACGGTCTTCTCTTCTTATGGCTTGTAGCCATCATTTTCTTCTGTCATGATTTTTTTTGAGGACATGGTAGGCAAAAGAAACTCAGGGAGGGGTTCTTAGATGTGTGGTTGGTACATGTCTACCGGTTCACTCTGGCTTGTTCTGAGGGAATGTTTTCCCCTCAAAAGGGGCATGGCGCAAACAACATGCTCTGTGTGACGCGGGTCCGGTTGTAAGTATATCAGTAGCCTACGACGGGAATACAGTTTGTGAAGGTGTGCGTTGATGAACCAAGTAAGTTAGACGTGAATCTTTTAATTACCTAGCCTACCAGTACTTGAATGAAGAGTTTAATGAATGCCAATGTGACCAGAGCAGTAAGGAGGGAAAGAGAGAGGCTATAAGCCACTCCCAGTAGCCCGACTACGCCACCCTGGGCTTAGTACCCTGGGACTTCTTTAAGAGAATTTGCTAAGGAAGGTTTGACACAGGTCCGAAAGCACCAAGCAGACAACGTGAATTCCAGTCAAATCATAAGTTTATTAAATAACCAAAGGGGGGGGGGAAGGGAGGAGTGTCCTGCAATAATACCTGAACCGAGTCAGAGGTTATGAAAGTACAAAAATATTTATTATTGTTCTTTTATTATGATACAATATGAACAGGTGATTTCTAAAGTGGGGCCAGGCTCCACTGGAGCTAAAAAGATACAGCAGATGGGGGCTTACCTGAGGGAGACAGACTAACTGGAGGTGTGTTCTAAGTTCCAGCCATCACACGTGCATACACACTGCAAGAAAGTGACTTACCAGTGACACAGCAGCCCACCGCAAGCAACAATGACACCACAAATGTGCAGCTACAGGGTCCCACCACCAGGTGACTAGCCTCCCTCAAAGAGGGCCCCACATCTGCCAAACAAACAAATAAAACAGCACCACAAGGGGGGGGCAAAAATACAGTCAGCCAATACAGACGTTATGGTAGATAATGCAGGCACACCAGGACAAAAGAAATACAAACACACGCTAATGACAGCCAGCACCAGACAGAACCTAAGCAGTTACCAGGATGAAGCATATGCCACTTATGCCCCGTTCCTCTCTACTAATGCGGCAAGCAACATGCAGGCTGACATAAACGCCAAATAAACCCAAACACAGGCAGACGTAGACACTAAATTAATGCCCACAAAAAGAAAGACACAGAACGTACTTGAAAAACCGCACACAATTAGGCTACACCAAAATAAAATAACTACAGACAAGACAGCAGCACGACCCACGCTATGCACCCCGCGTAGATGGAAAAGGCCGCGCTACCTGGACAGGACAGAAAAGACATTGAACATAAAGCCTTCTACTGCCGCCTAAAAAGTTACCCATTAAAGCAAGCATCGTACATACCTATGTTCGTAACTACGATTAGTGCACAAAGCGCCGTATGGGGAGCACTCACCCACGTTCAGCTACAGGCATACAAGAGAAAGTGTTACGACTCAAAACAGAAAATAAACTACGAGAGATTTAAGACAAACATAGGTGCATACCTGTAGAATGAATAAGGGATGGTGTCTAACACACGGGCAGCAGGAGCAGACTAGCCGGTGACCACGAAGCTACAGGTGAAGACAAACATTGATTAAACCATGTTATTAGTCTGGCAGCAAACGGGAGTATTGCAACATACCTGATGACTAAATCCGACACGCTAGGGGGTTAAACAGGCAGAGCTTACAACGCTTCTTCGTACCTGGGTGGTTTTATACTGTCCGGCCAGTAATCAGTGCGAACGAACTCCGGTGTGTAACTAATCACCACGCCCCCTTAGTTAGCGGGAGCAGGCCAGTGTGGGACATGTAGGGAAAACAGGGAGACATGGGGAAAAGACAGAAACAAGGTGAACTGGCTACAATCTACCCCCTTGTTCTTTATCGTCGCCCCGACGATAAACAGGCTAACTGGAAAATGGGCAACAGCTTAAGATCGGAGAGGAACTCCGATTAGCCAAGACACAGGTCAAGGAGAGCTTGCAATCACATTACTCGGCCTCTATACGCCACGGGGGAGGTGGTGGACATTGGAGTGTTGCCCTGCCGTGCCTCGGGCAGTCCTCCTAAGGGTAGTTTCATTGCTGTCAGAGTTGTTCTCGTCTTGAGATGTCGACAACCCAGGGGGAGGGGTCAGGACTGGAGGTGGCAGGTCCACTGGCACCTGTGCAGGTGGAACAGGACGCCTACCATCCATAGGACCAAGCCTCAAAGAGCATGGTTCCCGGTCAACCTGGAATGGGACAGGAACTACAGCCTCTGTGGTGGAGGGGTATACCGAAGAGGGTGCAGTTGGGCCCTCTCCTGCAGGTGGAGGGGGGGGCTCAGTCACTTGAACCCACAGACCTTCTCCAGAATCTTCTTCTGGATGTGGCCTTGGCTGGAGCGGTTGCTCTTCTTGGGGGGTATTGCGGGGCTCCATCCTAAGTTGAGGCTTCAGCATGATGCGGTGGACGTGCCGGACCTTGCTTGGGTCATCGACAGGTGCGATTGTGTAGACAGCCCCGCCAACTTTAGGTGTTTTTAATACCTGGTACACAGTTGAACACCAGAGTTCCTGGATCTTGTGGCGTCCCCTTATCCCGTGGTCCCGAAGGTACACATGCTGGCCCTCTGGTATTGGGTCTTCTTTCACATGCTGGTCGTGGCGCCCTTTCCGTCGAGCAGCATTGGTGGCCAGGCGCTCCTGGGCTCCATCAAATGCAACCTGGAGCCTGACTTGATGTTCCCGGACCCAGTCATGCACCGTACCGACCTCTGGTTCCCGTACTCTGCCCAGCAAAAAGTCAACTGGCAACCGAGGGTCCTGACCAAACATAAGAAAGAAGGGGGACTCCCCTGTCGACTGGTGTGGTGTGGTGTTATAACAAAAGACCAGTTGGGGAAGACAGGAGGCCCAGTCCCTCTTCCTGGAGTCTGGCAACGTGCGCAACAAATTGTGCATGGTTCGGTTAAACCGCTCACATTGCCCGTTGCCAGCTGGGTGATAGGGAGTGGTACGGGACTTGGTAATTCCATACAGGTTGCAAAGCTGCTGGATAAGGGCGCCTTCAAAACTGCGCCCCTGGTCAGAATGAAGGCGACTTGGCACACCAAACTTAAAGAGCCACTCGTTCACCAAAACCTGGGCCACCGTAGAAGCACGCTGGTCTCGTGTCGGTACTGCTAATGTATACTTGGTGAAGACATCGGTAAGAACCAAGACGTTCTCCACCCCATTGCGTGAGGGTTCTAAGACAGTGAAGTCAACCGCCAGGATCTCGTTCGGGCGTGACGCTAACAGATGACCCATATAAGTTGGAGCTCCCCGACTAGAGTCCTTGGCCACTTGACAGCGACTGCACTCTTGGCACCATCGCTTGACCTCCGCAGACATGCCAGGCCAAAAGCACCGCCGACGAACCAGCTCCAATGTTCGTTCCACCCCTTGATGGCCGTGGTCTTGATGGAGCTGGGTCATTACTTCTGGTCTCAGGGAGGCGGGCAGAATGACTTGGAGAATCTCCTCTCCCCCATCTGGGCGGAAGATCTTGCGATACAGCAACCCATGCTCCTGGACCAACCGGTCCCATTGGCGCAGGAGGGCTAAGGCAGAGGTTGACAGTTGCCGACGCTCCATGTGATTAGGCCGCCTCTTCTGCTTCCAGAGCCTGAGTACCGGGTGAATGTCAGGGTCCGCCATCTGCAAGGCACAAAGCTCTGATGTGGAGTGAGAAGGAAAAACAGACATAACAGTGTGGCTGAACTGAGTGGGCGGTGGTAAAGCTACTACCTGCTGCAGGTGAGTAGGTACGGAAGTCCAGGGAAAAAAAGTTAGCATAAGCCAACACAGGGGCAGAAGTGAGTCTGGTCTTTAGGCTCTCAAAACTTCTTTCACACTCCTCACTCCAAGCCACTGTGAAGTCCCGCCTCAACCCTCTCCTAGACTTTGTTCCAGCCAGCTCCGCCACCAGCTTATGCAGGGGTGCCGCCAACTTCGCAAAACCCTCTACAAAGCGGCGGTAATAGCTTGCAAAGCCAAGGAAAGAACGAAGCTCAGACACCTGACTGGGGCGGCACCAATTGGCTACGGCCTCGATTTTCTTTGGGTCAGTGGAGACACCAGCCCCAGAGATGACGTGGCCCAAGTAGGCAACTTCTGGCCTACAGAAGGCACACTTTTCTAGCTTTGCCTTCAGCCCTTCCCTCTGCAGCCTCTGCAATACTACTTCTAAGCGGTCAATATGCTGGGAGGTGTTAGATGAGAAAACTACCACATCGTCAAGATACAATAGTAGCGACTGGCAATGTTGGTCTCCGAAAATCCTTTGCATGAGCCGTTGGAACGTGCTAGGAGCATTGCACAGCCCAAAGGGCATGCGATTGTACTCAAAAAGCCCAAAGGGTGTGCAAAAAGCGGTCTTTGGCTTATCTCTCTCCAACACTGGGACCTGATTATACCCGCTTGCCAGGTCCATTGTCGAAAACAAACAAGCACCTGACAATGCATCCAAAGATTCCTCGATCCTGGGAAGTGGGAAGGCATCCTTACGGGTTTTGGCATTCAATTGCCGGTAATCCACACATAAGCGTGGGCTGCCGTCCTTCTTCCGGACCAGAACGATGGGTGAGGCATAGGGGCTGCAGCTCTCCCTAATGACCTGTGCCTCCAGTAACTGATTAATGTGAGATTTTACAACATCATACTCAGAAGGAGGCAACTGTCGGTAACGCTGCCTAACTGGAATCTCGTCGGTCACAGGAATTTCGTGAGAAATGAGACTAGTGCAACCTAGGTCGCCATCATGAGCAGAGAAAATGTCCTCATAGCTCAAGAGCAGAGACCGAACACGTTCCCCATCGGCATCTGTAAGCGCAGTCAAATCAAGGGACTCAATCTGACTCCGTATTGAACAGTTTTCTATTTGGGCAGTGGCTTCTACAGCTCGAACTTCAGCTACTGTGGACACCATAGACCCTGTATCCAACAAACAAGGAACAGTAATCCCCCCCATGACCACATCGAGGTGAGGACATGACGACATCAGATTAGGTACAGTGCCAGTCCCCATCGAGCTAACCCCAGAGTCAATAAATGCCCCATCTGAACTGTGACTCAGCAACTCAGTGGGCTTTAGTTTTCCGACCTCTGATTGGAGCTGGTGGGTCTAGCAGTGCCATCCATAGCGGATGCTAAAGAAGCTGACCGGGGTCGAAAAGGAACCTGCTCCTCATTACACTCTCTAGCGAAATGACCAGGGCGCTGGCACCTCCTACATATTAAGTTATGTTCACGAAAAGGCCTAGTGCGCCTCTGACCTTCCTGTAGGAGAGCGATACTCTGAGCTAACTGAGTAAGCTGTCCCTGTTGACTCTTAAGGATGTCTTTAAGCTCCGCTAGCTCAGAGCCCTGAGATGTATTGGTCACGGTTTGAGAGTCCCCCTGAACCTTATACTGGAGACCGTAGGCGGATGGCATCGAATGACTGCGGCCTCGTGCACCCCCAGGCGTACCCTCCCGTTCCCATCGTAAGCCTCGGTGCGCACCTCTAACAGTGTAGATGTGGGCTGACGCCGCACCAATTGTTTAAGCTCTCTGCGGAGGGAACCATCATAAACATGCTCAATAAATTGATCGCGTAACATTACCTCTGCGTTAGTTACAGCATGTGGTGCAGCCTGTTTAACCTTCCCCATAAGGTTCATCAGCGCCAGGGAAAACTCCAGCAGACCCTCTCCATCCTGCTGCTTTCTCGAAAAAAATGCCTCCTGTAGGGATACATGAGATTGGGAACAGCCATACAGTTCATGCAATATAGACAGTACCTTCACTGGGTCCTCCCGTTCAATGGCAGGGCGATATTTAATCTCCTCCCTCGCATCCCCCTCTAAGTGATCAAATATAAAGAAAGCTTGGTCAACTGTAGAGAGATGACGAGCCCTCATGCAAGCCCACACTTCTTCCTCCCATTCATCAATGCTAATACCTGACCCGCCCCTAAACGTAGGACATTTCTTATCTCGAGGAATAAACACAAGTCTTTCCATTGGTGGACCCGGAATCACAGGTGGAGGCACTAGCCGGGCTGGTGCATCAGGGGTGGCTGTGGAGGTAGAAGCAGTAGTGTTAGCCCCTGCAGCAGCCCTCTCCTGGCGCAGTCGTTCATTGTCAGCCTTAAGCTGAGCGACCATGTCTCTGAGTTCTTGCATTTCTTCCTCCATATCTGCCACAGTAACCTACTGCAGAGAATAATCACAGGAGCAAAATGAGGGGGGAGCTACCACCAGAGGTCCAGACTGCAGAAGGTTCCCAATCCGCCGTCTTCTGGTCAGCTGCTGTCTTGTCTTGTCTTGGTTTTGCTTTGGTTATTTTATGTTTGGTTTTTGTGTTGCCTGTCTTGTCCTTCTGTGTGTAACTTTCATCTTTATTTAGTAGGGAGGTGGCTCTGAGGGGGTCTAGTTTAAGCACATGTGTGGTGTTTTTGGTGTATTCCTTGTAGCTTTACTGTGTACTTTTGCTGTGTAACAGGTGAACCTTTCTTTATGCTTGCATGGTATTGGTCTGAACTTCCATAGTTGCCACCCTCAGATCTCCACTTCCCTACCTTTGTCTTAATAAATATTGTTTTCCTGTAATTCATGTCCACTGTGTAGTTACGAACCTGAAAGCGGTACAATCTCTTAAAGATTCCCTGATGCACTAGGCCTCAGGGTGGCGTAGTCAGGCTACTGTGATTGGCCCCTTGGCCCTTCCCATGTACCACCCTGTTACACCAAGGAGGGACTGAATGTTAGCATATGTTTACTTTGTTTTTAGACTGCTAGCTAAGTCTGCCAACGAACTTTTGTCTTTATTTTCCACTATGTATTTGATAATCTAGTATGATAGTCAGTATAGCGGTGAAAATTGACATCACGGTTATGATTTATTTATATGTTTCTATGCATGTTAAATAGTTAAGTTATCTCCTGAGTGGGCATTGCTTTTTGTGGCATTTCACCAGAGAGGGTTAAAGCAGAGCTAGTAATCAAGGATCTTTGATTTCACGTCGCGATGTTTTGAAATTAGCCTGGAAAATCCCGACCCCGATAATCTATTTTGAAATGCGTCTACAGGAGCTTTCAATCGCGAGGGAACAATTTTGCATTGTAGGCATAACTAAGGGATGCAGTAGCCTAACACCACCAACAACAACCAAAACTAGCCTACTCATTGTCAACATGTACATTAAATGTAACGTTTCATTGTGAATCAAATTAATATGTTATCCTCTTTGCAAACGTAGGCATAGACATATGGTGACAGATTAATTTAATAATGTTGCTGCGTGAATCACGGTAAGCGTGAATGAAGTGGCCACTTCTTAAAGGGAAACTTCCCCCTCTGCTGGAGAAATTGTGCACTATGCTATTTCAAACTGTGGGAAAAGGTAACGATAAAGCACATGGATTTGTTTACAAGCTAGCGAACGGTTAGCATAAGTTTGGCAGAACTATGTGGATGTTACAAGGTAAGAAACACGATTTAAAACTAGTTTCTTGTTTCTCACTTCTCTTTCCGGGACGGTAAGTCTCAATATTGCAAGGTTGGTTTTCCGCCTGGGGACGCTAGGCGCAGCGGGGAAAGTCACTATTTTCACCGGAACAGGTCATTTAACCATCCGAATGATTTCTAAACTGGTTTATTACGTTGAAATAGTTGCCAAGTTCCCCTTTAATGGGACCCACTGTATGGAAGTAGGCCATGGGCGTAGGGTGGGACGCTCATGACTAGTCCTAACCAATATTTTAAGATGACAATATTTTAGCGAACTCATTTGTGCTGCTGATCATTCCGACAGCAAGTACGACAGTACAAGAAACAGTACAAGAAACGTCGTCATTTGATTGGCTGAAAAAACGGGGGGGTGGGGGGGGGGGGGGGTGGTATCTGACACGCATGCTGCACACACTGGTAGTCAAGTGAGCGGGTGTGTCAACGACAACGGTAAGTTACCAGGGCTGTCTGTCAATACATAGGCCTAACCCATAAAAGGCCAGAGTGAAACATTTTGATATTCCCAGTGACCAGGCTTTCAAATTATGCAGATTCTATTATGTGGAAAAATAGTGTAGCGACTGGCTGTCAATCAGGGAGTGCCCGTGCTATGCATAACCCCAGGCACGCTCATGGTTGGCAGCCTGGCGAAAGGGGGGGTGGGACCCCCGGGGAATATAGGCTACGGTTCGAGGAAGTTCTGCCTCTTTTCGGCTCTGGGCCTGACACGGGCCGCTGCGTGTTATATGCTGCATTGTGTGCTTTGGTGACAATAAACCAGTTCATGAAACTCTGGCTCTTGGTGAAATGCTACACTGGTGTCAGAAGTAAAAATTATTGAAGGAGTGATTAGGGAAGACCGAGGGTGCACCCTGCACGATTAGTTAGTCACCAGTTTAGTTTAGTTTAGTTAGCGTTAGCAAGACCGTGTCGCCACAGTGTGCGTAGGGAGATGAGTGACGGAGTAGGAGCCGGGCCGCAGAATGGATGTTTGGTCACCTACATAGGGAGCTGAGACGGCTGGAGGACAGCAGAGACCTCCTTAGGGGCACGATGGAAGCGATGGCCTCTGAGATCGGCTTCGATGGACGAGGGCGTGCACGCTTTGCGACCTGCAAGCCAAAGCTGGAGGGGGACGCAACACTAACGCCACCTCCGGCGCGGGAAGCTCAGATGTAAACAACAATGGCGGCGCCCACAGCCGGACCGCACTATTAGACTGTGCTGGGGCTGTGGAAAGCCCGGTCACCTGGTACACTCATGCCCAAAAGCACCCAGGCACCAGGGAAACGACCCCGGGTCCGCATAGAGGGGGCAACGCGGACCACGAACCACAAGCCCCCACATACACCCTCAGGCGCGGCTGGCCCGAGGGCGGTTGCGGTAGTGGGCCGGACTTCAATTGGGGACCTCTGCCACATTCCAGTCACTGTGGAGGGAGTAACGCGTGTGGCGCTGGTTGACATCGGCTCTACAGTGACATTAGTGCGGCCCGATGTGCTCCCCAGGCGAACTGTGTTGGAGCCAACAGCAGTCCACCTGTGGACGGTGACGGGGGAATTGTCACCCATGAAAGGCAAAGGGACACTGACATTTGTGATGGGCGGTAAAACAGTGCGCCACCCGGTGTGGGTGGCGTTAGTCCAGGACCCCTGCATTCTCGGACTGGACTTTTTGAAGAACACAGGCTGTCGGCTGGATCTTGCAGAGGCCACCCTGTGCTTTCCGGGGGAACGGCCTGTCAACATGGCTCCACCCCCCCCGGGCTACAACCCTACAACACCCCAGGTAACCACTGTGTCAGCAAACACCGCTGAAGCCAATAATGACCCTGTTGAAGGGACCGGGAGGCCCACTCCTCGAGACCCCTGTAGCCCCCCACCCCCCCACTCACAGCTGAGCATAGGCATGTTACATCCCCCGCTGCTCGGAACACACCAGCCGCCTCCCCCACTACCCCCCTCACCTCACCTAGCCGCCTCACCTGTGCCACAGCCTGCACACACTATACAGACCCCTATGAGCCGGGCACCTGAACCATTGGCAGCCCAGCTCCCCCAAACAGGAGGGAAGTGTCGTGTCGGCAGTACGGGGTGTATGGCGACGGAACTGTTCTCATCTAGACCCCCAACAGGGCGAAGAATTGTGGCCACTATTGTCGCATTTCAAGGACATTTTTGCATTCAAAGAAGGTGACGTAGGGCGCACACACCTAATACAGCACGACATAGATACGGGTGACAGCCTGCCTATCAAGTTACGCCCACGTCGCCTCCCACTGGCACGCCAGGAAGCAGCAGACAAGGTGTTATGGGAGATGCAGCAGACGGGCATTGTGGAGCCGTCTGACAGCCCGTGGGCCGCCCCTGTCGTCATGGTCCCAAAGAAGAACGGTCAGTGGAGGTTCTGTGTGGACTACAGACGGCTCAATGGGGTGACAAGGAAGGACTCCTACCCCCTGCCACGGGTGGACGAGGCTCTGGACCAGGTAGCGGGTTCGGCCTGGTTCACATCACTGGACCTGAGATCTGGATACTGGCAGGTGCCCCTCTCCCCCTCTGCCAAACCAAAGACTGCTTTATTGCTGCTACTGGAAGAAACTGGAATCCATGCATTTCCACTGAATTATTTTTGGAATCTGATCCCTTATCATACCTGTTCATTCTTACTCATTGCTCGACTTATCGTGACTAAATTCAAGATGGCTGCAAATGCTAAACTTCGTGAAGATACTGTCTGTATAAATCGTCTTGTAAGTAAACTACCAGTGCTTTTTCAAAGTTCTCAATGTCTCGTTTTAAATGTCAGGGCCCTCGGAAGTCTACCAATGAAGTGTGGAGATACATTGAGCCTCGTAAATGGGTGTAAAACAGTGATTTATTTGCATGGCTAGCCCGATGCCGAAGCACCACTATTGAAAAAGCTGTTGGTAGCATCGGCTAACTAGCGCCAGATTTTGGAGTGCAGGGGACAAGCCGAGATGGGCTATGAGACATACGTTCACACTCGGTATCATGTTTCAATACACTTTAGGTCAATATCACACCGGAATTCTCCTTTAAATGACTTTAAATGATATGAAACATATTTCACAAATGGGCCTCTGTGTACCTGATGGCTTGCCTTCACTATTCGCGATGTACCCGAAATAGTTGCAGATTTCACTTCACCTTTTGTTTTATCCACAAGGCCGAGGACGGTCGGCAAAGAACTACTGTATGTTGACGTTGGCTGCGCACTCACTCACTCACTCAGAGCTGCCTGCTTGACACGCCCACTTGCCTAGATGCGTGCAAGGAGCAGTGAGAGCAGCAGTTCACGTAGACACAGAACGTTAATTTTAATGAAGTATCGATTCTAAAATCGTCGGAAATCGTATCATTTTTTGCGTGAAGGCATCGTGATACCTTTTTAATATCGATACACCGTGCAACTAGCCTGGCGGGCCATCCTATATCATTGAAATGTATAGTCTGGAATTGAACCATTCACCTTGCTTAATCCAAGGGGCGGGCAGAGAATTGTCTTTCAAACTGCCTAGGCATGCAATAGGCCAGCGCTACGACCATATCCGTATCCGGTCGGCAAAACAGCAAATACATCCTTCTTCGAAAGGAATGACTTAAGTGCATTGTGTTGCTCAACTTTCAAAAAAAAAAAAGAAGTCCAACTCCTCCAAAGTTGACGCCAACGCCGATTCAAACAACCGCTCTTCGTTCGCCATAGCCACCTTCCTTGTTGTTCATCGTCGCAGGACTGTCGTTTTCCTGTTAAGCCCGCCTTAAGACTCTCTAACAAAATAGAGCGCTGTGATTGGATGACGTCCACGGCGTCAGCCAATAGAAATCCCTATGGTTTGATACTAGACGTACAGGCTGAGCAAATTAATTTGCCGCTGCTAGGGTGCGTCTAGATTTCTAGGCTACCGTGCAACACTAGGAGATGCAGACACGGCCACCATGGGAGGAGGTGGCACCGCTCTCCACAGCGACGAAAGGGCTGTGGGCTAAGTTCCAGGGCCTGCGGCTCACTGATGGGGTGCTACAGCACGCCTGGAAGGATCCAGCGACGGGAGAGCTGAGGTGGCAGAGAGACAGACCGTGCTGAAAGCAGTGCATGGGGCCATGGGGGCTGGTCACTTCGGGGTCACCAAAACTCTCCGTCGCCTACGTCAGAGCTTCTACTGGGGGCAGTCCAGGAGGGACGTAGAGGACTTCTGCAGGAGGTGTGACAGCTGCATGGCAAAGAAGTGCCCCTCTGAACAGTCCCATGCACAGCTCCAACAGTTCCCAGTCGGCGCACTCATGGAAAGAGTCGGGGTGGACATAGTCGGTCCACTCCCGGTCACTGACAGTGGGAACGGGTACGTGCTGTCAGTAATGGACTACTTCACTAAGTGGCCCGAGGCTTATGCCCTCCCTAACCAGGAGGCAGAGACTGTGGCTGAAGCTCTACTGGAGGGCATGGTCTGCCGTTTTGGGACGCCCCAAACCATACACAGTGACCAGGGGCGGAACTTTGAGTCACGAGTATTGGCCGACCTGTGTCATAGACTGGGTGTAAACAAAACTCGCACCACCCCCCTACACCCGCAGAGCGATGGCTTAGTAGAACGCTTCAACAGGACCCTGATCCAGCAACTGGCCATCATCACTGCTAAACATCAATGCGACTGGGACAAGCGCCTCCCACTCGTGCTGATGGCCTGTCGGTCTGCCGTCCTGCACACCAGCCCTTCTCATGCTGGGTAGAGAGCTCCGCACCCCACCAGCATTGGCCTTTGGCCTCCCTCCTGACACCCTAGCTGTGCCCCCAGGACGAGAGTATGCCAGGAGACTGCAGGACCGCCTAGAGACAGCTCACAACTTCACACGCGTACAGCTGCAAAGCGCAGGGGCGAGGCAACGCAGAAACTACGATCTACACTACAAGGGCCGCCACCTGGAACCAGGGGAGCTGGTTTGGGTCCACAGCCCGCAGAGGAAAAAAGGTCGTTGCTCTAAGCTGGACAGTGACTGGGTAGGACCCTGTAGAGTGTTGGAGCGTCTAGGGGAGGTGGTATACAGAGTACAGCTACCACGTGGCAGACGAGTGGCCATACATAGAGACAGGTTGGCCCCCTACCACGGAGATGCTAACCCCCAGCTCCTACACAGGCCCTCACAGACCCCCTTTAACAGCCCCCTCCCAGACACTACTCACCCTGCACCCCCTCAGCGGGAGGGGCACTGGGCCCCGCACAAGCCCACAAATGGGCACACAGACACACATTCAGACATTCCCACCTCACCCCTCAACCCAGTGCCACTCTCTCCCACACGTGACATGGCGGTGCCTGCTCAGCCCCAGAGGCGAAAAAAACCGCCGGCCCATCTGAGAGACTTTGTTTAAAGTTGTTGTGTTGTGTTGTGTGTATTTGTTGTTCCCTCAGGGTCGAGGAACTTTGATGCGCGGGGGGGGGGGGGGGGGGGGGGGTAATGTAGCGACCGGCTGTCAATCAGGAACGTGCTATGCATAACCCCGGGCACGCTCATGGTTGGCAGCCTGGCGAGAGGGGGGCGGGACCCTATTGATTAGGGGTGTGCAGCATGGTCACATAGAAGTTGCGCTATCACAATAGATGCTATTACCAAGTCACTGAATGTTAATTAGCCTACCTTAATTTAGAATCTTGGAAGTCACAATAAACATTGGATCTGGACATTTTTCGTTTCTATTCTGTTTATGTTATGTAGCCTATTTCTGAGTGTAGCCTACACATTGCAGAGAAATAAAAGGGAGACCCAAATTCATTTGAAGGACTGTCATTGCATTGTTATGACACATGCTGTAAAAACGTGTTGGCAATGAACACTGTTGGTTATTCAAATATAATGAATCATTATTTGATGAATAGTATCCAAATAACACTATCATATACAATATGGTAGGAGGGTTAAACTCGCTAGCCAAAGGATAGGCTACAAAATAAATGAACCACTTTGTATGCAGGAAAGACAGCATCAAACCACTACAGATGGATAGCAGGTTGAGGAAACAACATCAGGGCTTCAGGTGAGGTTCTAATTATTAGCCTAGGTCAAATTGTCAATTCAGTTGGAGTCAGCAGCATTGCTGTACAATATAATGAGATGGAGTAGATTCAATTCTGTATTGTGATATTCTGTATTGCCAACAGTCTGAAATAACAAAGGAAATCGCCATTAAGGCACTGGTATCTTACAGCAAAAGAATTCCAATTACAGTTAAGCATTAATAAAGAAATACAAATATAATTTAGTGTCGCATAAATTCATAGACATATTCAATCCTAAGCTATGGTGCATTTCCATACTCAGTAACATAAATAAAATACTATATAGTATTTTATTTATGTTACTGAGTATGGAAATGCACCATAGCTTAGGATTTAATATGTCTATGAATATATTATATATATATTGGATGTCCCCACCAAAGCTGAGACCAAACCTACGCCCTTGAAGTAGGCTAAATAAAATAGAGATGTTTCAAATAAGATAAGGTTAGTCAGAATTCTAAGATCTGCCTGCTTGACAACGGTATAGATAGAACTGGCCTTTGGCCATAGCAACCATCCATTTAGAACCACTGGCCTTCATAGCAACCAAAGATCTTAGCTGTGATGCATGTAGCCTACAGTATGCATGCAATGTGATGCAAAGTATAGAAAGGTGATGAAATATACAGAGACAGGTCAAGAAATATAGTGCAATGTAGACAGTAGTATAGGTTACAGTTGATTTACAGAAGGTGGTTTAGAGTAATATGAATTAATGATGCTGTTCATTGACTTTAGTTCAGCATTCAACACGATAGTACCTCTCACCTTGGTCACAAAGATGAAGGCCTTAGGACTGAACACCACCCTGTGTCACTGGATATTTGACTTCCTCACCAACCGTTCACAAGTGGTTAGAGTGGGGGGTCTGACATCTGACTCATTAACCATCAGCACTGGTGCTCCCCAAGGCTGTGTTTTGAGTCCACTGCTGTACAACATCTACACACATGACTGCAAAGCCAACAGTAGTCATACCTCCATCATCAAGTTTGCAGATGACACAGTGATCTTGGGCCTGATTAGTAACAACAATAAACAGCTCTACTTGGATCAGGTTGATGAGGTGGCACAGTGGTGTCAATCTAACAGCTTGACACTGAATATCAATAAAACCAAGGAAATGGTAGTGGATTACAGAAGGCAGCAGCAGAACTACAGTTACACCCCACTAATGATCAGCGGGCAACCTGTAGAGAGAGTCACAAGTTTTAGATACCTTGGTGTCCACATTACTGAAGACTTAACATGGACTGTTAACACTCAATATGTTCTGAAGAAGTCCAGACAACGACTCTACTTCCTTCGTCAGCTAAGGAAATTCAAAGTTTCTACATCCATCATGAAGGCCTACACCTCAGCGGTTGAGAATGTTCTAACTGGTAGCATCATCACCTGGTATGGGAACTCAACAGTTAGAGATTGTAGTACTCTGCAGAGAGTAGTGCGCTCAGCTGAACGTACTATAAGAACTCAACTCCCTGCTCTACAAGATATCTATTCCAGAAGAGTACTCCTAAGAGCCCAAAAGATTCTGAAGGACTCATCCTAACAATGGATTATTCCTACCGCTGAAATCAAGAAGACGCCTATGTAGTCACAAAGCCAGAACTGAGAGACTCAGGAGAAGTTTTTATCCCCAAGCCATCCGAACTCTGAACTCACACTATACTGACTTTGCACACATTCACTCCTCAGCACTCTCAAACATTTCCCAACTCTGAACTCACACTATACTGACTTTGCACACATTCACTCCTCAGCACTCTCAAACATTTCCCAACTCTGAACTCACACTATACTGACTTTGCACTCATTCACTCCTCAGCACTCATGACCCCCCCCCCCCCCCACACACACACACACCACACACACACCTACAAGACTTTTAGCACTTTTACATCCCTCTCCCTATGCTACAGACCTTTCATTTATTTTCTTATTTCATCACACGTCAAAACACACACACACACACACACACATATCTGACTTTCTCCAACTTTTGCACATCTCCATAGAACTTTTTATTTATTATTTTTGATTTCTCCTCCATCTACCCATGTCCTTGATTGCCTAGCCTTTCTGCCCCCCCCCCCACCCCCATCCCCAACACACACACAAAAAACACACACACTTACATCATCACTGTCATCACCTCACATACATACAGCACACTGCTTGCTACAGTAAGCCTCCTCAACATACTTGCTGCACACTGCCCCCCCCCCCCCTCCCTATATACACAGCACATTGTCTTCAGGATCTTCTCCAACACACATCCTCTACATACTTACAGCACACTGCCCCCACCTACCCACACACACACTACACACACACACACACAGTCACTGCTCCACTCCCCTCCTGCCCACACACACATCTTCACTGTCATCACTCACATACATCATACATACAGTACTCTGCTTGCAATAGTAAGTCCCTTCACCATACTTGCAGTACACTGCCCCCCCTCTCCCCTACATACACAGCACATTGTCTCATGAGGAAGCTTCTCCAACACACATATTGCATACTGCCCTCTCCCCACATACACAGCACACTATCCCATCTCCCCGGTCATCCCCCCAACACACACACCAAGACCCCTGGCAATTGGGTTAGCCCCTTGAACCGTGGATCTGCCCAAGGGTTCTTCCTTGGTAAGGGAGTTTTTCTTTTCCTTTGCCCCTGTTGCTCTTGGGTGCTCGTTGTTGGTGCCCCCCCCCAATTGTAACATACTAGCTCGGAGTATGTACATTCAGGGGAGACCAACGCAGTGTTGAAATAATAATAAATTAATTTATTAAAGAAAGTTAAACATAAACTAATATTGCGGAATAATGATAAGGATGAGGTGCAAGTCAGTGTAGTGTTAGTTATGCAAAAGTGAAGTGTAAGTCAGTACAGAGAAGAAGGTGACGCAACAAAATGAATGCCAAGCCGGGAGGAGGAGAACCGCCCCGAGTGCAGACTGAGCTGATCTTAAATATCACTCCCAATCAGGCACACCTGGGCACACAGGGGAAACAAGCACCCAGGCCCGTCAGTGCCAATGGCCATAGCCCCCCCCCCCCCCCCCCCCCATAAATGCACAAATAGGCTGACACCAGACATAATTTCACTGCATTTCTTACTTCCAGTAACTATATGCATGTGACAATAAACTTCCTTGTATCCTTGTATCCTTGTAAATATGTGCAGTGTATTAGCAGTTACCTCATACAATAAGTAGAATAATGTATGTAGATGTAGCAGTAACATTATAATAGTAGAAAGAATAATATAGATATATGCGGTGTATTAACAGAATATAATAAAACAGAATAAATATGGATATTCTGTAGGCCCTTTCACACTGGCAAAATTGCCACGATTTTATGTACCAGAATCGCGGAACGACTGTCCCTTTCACATAGACTGAGGCGGAACGGCGGGACAAAGTGTCTCGCCAAATTTACTACCAAGCCGCCTAGACATTTTGCCGAGTTTTTTCGTTCCGCCACCAGTGTGAATGGGTCAAGGCGGAAAGGGGAATCTGGGCGGACATTTCAATGCTATGTCCAGCCCACCACAGGAGATTGCAAATAAATCTAACTGATCAAAAGCAGCAATAGCAGAGACAGCACATTATGTCAATCTATAAATTCACAAAGTCACCAGTCATTCAATGCCTGCTAGAGTTGACTGTAGCTTGGAATGCAATCAGTTGCCATAATAGGCTATCCTAAAATCCAGCGATAAAGCAAAGCATGAACTCATGAGTGTCTGTCTGCCCTATATGTATATCCTCTGATTGTAATGTATTTTGTATTTGGCCTGTTATAAAATCATGTAGACTTATTGAACAATTTAAACACATTAGGAACCGCAAAGTTGGAGATATGCATAAAGACATTGCTGCAAATTTAAAACCGGATTACTCTGGAATAGCTAACTGTGCAGGGGAATGCTTTACACCTTTATGTTCAGTAAGGTCTGCTGTTTATTCTGATATATGGTTTGTCATGTGTTTGCTGATATATGGTTTGTCATGACACATATATAACAGATATGTACATAACATACAGCTATGTGCAGTGTGGTAACAGTGTCATTGTAGTGCAGAAACAACATTATAAGAGTAGTAAGAATAAGTCTATGTGCAGGATGAATAGTATGAAGATCAGTAGAATAACTATGTATACCGGTAAATGTAATTACAGTAGGCCTATGTACATTTGTAAATAAATAGAAAACTATGGGTGAGAGGGATAAATTAATTTTATTTAATCGTAAAAGTAAATTGCATTAAATTAAATTGCAATTAAAAATCTTTCCAGTAGGCTATAATGTCACGCAAAAAGTATACAACCAAAGCTAAGCTTGATAAACTAGAACATCCAAAGAACCAGAACTTGAGTGTAGTTTTTTGCTGGGTCCCAGGCCATGTTGGTCTGAGGGGAAATGAGAAAGCGGACAGTGCTGCTAAGCAAGCATCAATGAAGAAGTCACAGAATGTCAAATCCCTGCCCCAGACCTTAAACCTATACTGAACTCTTACATCACAGATAAGAGGCAATCTGAATGGGATTAATGTACCAACAACAAGCAAGGAATGTGAATTTTGGCACGTTTTCATGATCCACTGGGTCGTTATGGGCCACTGTTGCTAAAATTACTCCTATTGTGGCTATTAGAGACATGCGTTCATGGGTATCCAGCTACATTTAATGAGTTAAGTAAAATACATTCACACACAAAAAAAAAGACATCACTAATGGTGTGGACATTCCTTTATTCTGAGATACATCAATAGGGTCTCAAAACAATCACAAACAGACATAAGGTCTTTATAGAGCAAATCCATATAGATTATTTGTCAAATAAAACAGTAAAACAGAATTAGGGGATGGAATATTTAACATTCACACTCATAGCTCATATGTTTACTATAAATCAGTGAAAAAGTATCCTGACAAACAAGCAGCATTTTAATGCCTTGGTCATATTTCATAATTTCAATTCTTCTGTAGGTTACCTGATAGCCCAGTTTGACAGGCGCAAGACGCGTGACATTATTTTTGCAGCCAATCACTGCTGTCGTTTTATTTTATTGATTTGATCTTATAGTCATAGCAGCTAAATTTGAAGGCAGGCCACAGGTAAAATCCAACGAACCACATTCACCCCGCAAGCCAATAGTTGAATAGCCCTCTCCTAGAGCTTTTGAGATATTGCCACTGCTCCAACACTGAAAGGCACTGTTAGGATGCTTGGATCAAGCCAGGTTCAGCATAGCGTATGCCACTGTCTGCTCACGTTGCTGACCGGACCAGGGCCCAGTTCCCCGAAAGCATCTTAAGCCTAAGAGCGTCGTAAAGTTTTACGAACGTCTTAAGATTTGCCGACTGTTTCCCGAAACCATCGTAGCTTAAGAGCGTCGTGAAAACATTTGTAGATCTACGAGTGCTCCAGAGTACTCGTTACCGGCTAAGAGCGTCTTAACAGTACTTCTGTCACCAACAGGACATACAGAGGAATTACAACTTAGAATACATAATCCAATTTACGTTCCCATTCTTTATTGTGTTTACCTGTGATGAATCAGATTTTAGCGTGCAAAATAGCCTACATTTAATGGTCATAATAATGTGATGAAAAGCGGACAAAAATGCAATCAAGTTATTAAACGAGACGTTGCCAGAATAGTTTGACATTATCTTTGCTAAGTGAAGGCTATATTTTATTAGGCCTATGAGGTAAAAAGCAGAGAAAGCAACATGTGGTTTAGTCTGTAGCCTACTGCATCAAAATCTAAGCCTACACATTTCCTCTCTTTCTTACTCGATTTCTTTCTTATCTTCAAACGTGTTCTTGACACCGCGAAAAATTATTGCATGGTGCAACAATCTAATCTTAAAATAATTACAATTATTTATGTCTCTGTGTGGTATATAACCTACTTGGAATGCTTACATGCAGATGTCAAAGTGTTTCTATTTTCGTATTGATGTGAATTAATGTGTAGATCCGAAGTTTAAATGGTAGGCCTGTAGCTGTGACGTGCAGTCACTTGACATCACCGTCAAATCAGAGGATATTTCAGAACTATTAACGTGGACAGCGTAGAAAACCCTCGTAAGAGCGTGTCTCTGTCGTTATCGGGAAACTGGGCCCAGGGCAAGCACACTTTCGCAGTTCCCGCCGGAAATGCAGTCTAGTTAATTTTGACATGCGTCATCTCAAAACGCAGTCGGTTCAACATCAATGTGTTTTATGACCATTATGAAAGGTTTCCTCATACTTCACAAGGGTCTAATTACTCCGTTTTCTAGGAATGACTCCAGCTCTAGTTCGTGGTATTAAATTATAGAACTGTATTGTATCACCTTTTTCAAAAGGTTAACTGCTATAGTCAAGGAGCATGCTGAATGGAGCATTGCGTGGCTGTTCTCTCTAAGCGGAAAAATATATAGGCTACTTCCATAAAATTTACATCACTGCTTATCTGATCATAAAAACGTCCCTTTCTTAATTCTCAGAATTTATCTAATGGTTCTCAGAGAGGGGAATGCAAGGTGCTCACCATCACCTGATCAGGGCGAGCCAAGCGTGAAAGACAGTGTATCATCCAACCATGTCAGTGACAAATACGCAGCTGAGGTGGACTCAGCTTCCCTCTTGCTTTTCATTTCCCCGGTCTCCACAGCTGGTCAATGAGGTGGTCATGGTATGAGGTCAGTCGACTTTATGGTCATTTAAAAATAGAACATTTTACATCCCCCCTTCATTATTGATCAGGCTATTGCTTAAATGATTGTGACACCACGGTCACTGCTGACACCCACAGTGAGGACAGCATGTTCAATTTTTATTCAGGATGGGCTGTGGTTACGTAATATGGCTGAAAGTCGCAGATTCTCTTTTTACCAGTCTGACCAAAATACATATACTTGTGTTCTACCTGACACCCACTTAGTACAGTGATAACTGATTGCTGATATTAGTGATAATACTGAGGTTGTAAGGCAATGATTGTATAGTGTTAAAAGGCCAACAGTGGGTAGGGCCTATTTGAGTAGGTGGTGCAAAAGTGAACTTTAATAAACTGGTAATAGATCCTATGTCCTGACAGAGGCCCCATGGAATGACCCATCCTTACACTCGAGTACAATGGGGCACAGCTGGAAAAATAACAAACTGCAGGCATCTGCGAGCTCTGGCAGGGTAAACCATCAACCCAGATAGACAAGTGCCTGTGGTATTTCAACAGACTGTATTACATGGGGCATATAAACAGGCAGAAGTGCTGTCCCACAGTCAAGAACAAAGCCGTCTCCCCCGGCCATGATAATAAACAAGGCCTTTTCACCATTTGCAGATGTTACAGTATGTGCTGAAACTCTGATGAGGAGGTACCCAAGGGGAAAATGAGCATCTGTTGACATCTCCGTGGCATGCAGGTGACCCAGCAGCATTTGGAGAGTTTGTGTTAGGTGTGTGAGAACAGCCTCGGGACTGGTGTCAGAGCCCACCTCTACCAGACCTCTGTCTGACGTGTCTCATACAGGAGAGGCCCATAATGTGTTTGTCTGTTGTTACATCAATGTTCCACTTCACCAAACCAACAAATGCTCTCAGGAAAGAACGCTGTGTGCTCTTTGTCACTCCGGCAGCACATTGATCGGCACTGATGCTATGGTGTAGAATGGAGCCACAGGGAGAGTCGGTGTGTGCAAAGTGACATTATTCCAAGAAAACAAGTTGCCTTTGCCAAACGTTTCCCCACCGCACATACTCAGACCCACACATGCAACGAGACACATACAAAGGACCATGATAAACCGTGTTAATAGAGCTTCATGAATGCAAAAGATTCCCACAACCCCCCCTTTGGCTAGTAGCTTTTACTTCAGACAGAGCGATCAATCTTATCAAGGCATTCGGACGAGGTTTGATGAACGATAAGGTGCCATACCCTTGTGTGTTGCTGTAGCAAAATGTGTTATGCGAGTTGAAGGTCGGTGAATGGAAATTTGTGGCGCTGGATGTGTTACGTGCTCGACTGAGATAGTGCGGGAGAAGGGGGATTATGTAACAGCTCCTGACTCGTGTCTTTAGTCTCAGTCATATGGGGCGTGCCGGCTTCACATCAACTCTTCCTACATTCAGCCCCAAAACAAGCCTGTCATCAGATTAATGCCACCCTGACAACAAAAGTCTTTGCTGTGAAAACAGATGTTATGAAAAAAGGCATAGGATGCACTTTTCCGATTGTTTGAGATACAAATATTTTCAGTACAAATGGTGTTATCAAGCACAATGCACCATGAAAGGTTTGAATGCCATTTGACCATAATGATTGTCTTCTTGCCCTCGATAGACAATCAGGGCTGTTTTCCAATGATTGCTTGGAGGTCAACAGGACAACGTAGTACAATACTGTTTTACGCAGGCTAATTTTATTGGAGTACATTGTGTGTGCTTTCTCTGATTATGGAAAGTTTATGGCACTCTTTCTTCCTCTGACGCCTAAGACTCTACTCTGACACCAGTCTGCCAGATCTCGCAAGGCTGCGTAAACTTTGCTCCATCTTTATCTTTATGGTTTTAAGAAATCTTCCACTCACAACAGACTTGTGTTCTGTGTTGCTTTATTCACCAAGATTGAATAGATCCAAACCGATGACTTAAACTTAAACGATTCTTGATCAATTAGCTTACTAGTGCATCAGGTTTATACACTGGATGATGTTATATGCCATGTGACTATAATATCAGTAATATGATTCTGAGAAATAACTGAAATAGGTGAAGGTTAGACTGATGCATTGTGTTGATGAAGGAGATTCATCGAGTAACAACTATGAACAAGTAGCTGCCTGGGCCAAGTTTGGTGAGCTCATTCCATCACATGGCCTCTCTGCACATGAAAGTCTGTAGAGTAACACAATGTTCTCAACACCAGTCAACAACAAACAAGGCTGTTGCAGGTCTACAGGAACTCAGCCCACTAAATCTGGTGCAGCAAACAAGCCGAATGATCCCAGCCTCACAAAGCTCCATAAGAGGGGATTGTTTGGAGGTTAAATAAACCCAAAATGATCACCTTGTAAAGGCCCCTACTGAAGCCCTGTTTTGAAATTGCACAAAGGCGACAAATCCCCTTATATCACCAGGAACCCAGTTTCTCCTCCAGCCAATTCATACAGACAAGCACACACACTCACACACACACACACACTCACAGAAGCACGCACACAAATGGCAAATTTGGAGGGTGGTATTCGTAGAGCTGACACTGACAATTGTCCTCGAGCGAGAGACAGAGGGAGCATGGTTACATCACAGAGCCCTATTTGCCCTCTGACTGGAGGAGACCCTGTCTGCTGTGACTGCCAGCCTCGGTGCACCAGCAGCTTCTGTGAAGAGTCTGAAAGTTTGCATCAGCTTCCTGAACTTAGCTCAAGGTACTTAGAGAGGATCCAGATGGTGCAGATTCTGACAGATGGCAGTGAATCTGCTCTTACCTAATGAGCAGCTTAGCTCTTTCAAACAAGAGCCACAATGCACAGACCAGAGTGAATGAAAGTCATCTATGAGGGGGCTGTGAGGAAGCTAACTAGGGATTTACACCAAAGACTTGATCCAAAGGTTAACCTAAAAAGGAAACAAACCCATCATGTTTGAGTGAAACACAGAATTGGATAAACATCTATGGGAGCCCTTGTCTTAAGGGAAAAGAGGACATACTGCCACATCTGGTCACAGCCCCTGATTAGGCCTGTTTGCCTGTGAGAGACAGCTGTGATTCCCAGACGGATCCAGACTCTGTTGAACATTTTTCAGATATGCCTGCAGAGCACAAACATTAGACCTGCTGGTCACAGAGGCAATCAAGTGTGGCGGCTTTCATCACTGTGACGCGCAGAGATCTTGGAACAGGACATTCAGTCAAAAGAAACCACTAACTGCAAAGTTAATGGTTATGCTTAGCCAACTAAACCAAAGAAGATACATAGCAAAACATCTTCTTTTATTTGAAGCAACACTGAATACCAGATGCTCTTAAAATGTAGTTGATTCTCAATATTAATGTAGGATGTTTGGCAGAATTCTCTGCTAAAGAAAATGTGCTGCAATGGACTGAACTGGTTTACAGGAATAATATAACAGCAGTAGTTGAACAACACAGAAGCCCATGACTTAAGTCTACTTTGGGTCCCTGCCGAGCTCACAAACAGGGTGTCTCTAATCCACACATTAAAATGGAGAGTCCCACAGGTATGGGAGAGCAGAGCTTTCTCACATTTAATGAGGTCAGAACTACCTCACTCACTGGGGCGCTGTGTCATTCCACAAGGGGCTCCCGCCTGGGTGCATGCCCATGTGACACCCTTGCATGTGGAGCTATATTATGATAACAAGAGGTGTTTAATTGCTGTGGCTGGTTTAAATGTCACTGACATATCTTGACCCACATAAAACAGTTCTCTGATGTACACTCAAAACATGAAGTGCTATTGACTTGCAGATGTACCCTCATGTTAGATTAAGTCATGTAAGAAATGTAAGGGACAGTAAAATGCTTTAATGTAGATTAATCAAGTCTAAATATCCAAGTTGAATTCTATTTTGTGTCAGTAGATATATATTCAGACTAAAGACTTCACAGAAAGATATGAGATTAGTATGACCAAGACATGGTCTCTCTTTCACTGAATATCACTCGTGCTAGATACAGTTTCAGCATCACACAAGCTAAATGAATAGATAGATCTTTAGAATAGATAAATGCTAAAATAAATATGCTCCTGGTTAACATCAACATATTTGACACTGCTTCCCTCATCATGAATGAATATGCAAATGTGTACTTATCTGTTTAATCTTATTACCACTCCTAATTCAGGACCAACCAACAGTTATGTTTAAGATAATGCTCAAGGCACTTGTTGAGAACAATTAGGGAGTGAGTTTATGTGTATGTGAGCAGTGGACGTGAGTGTAAGACTGAGGGAGTCAGCAAGAGAGAGAGAGAGAGAGAGACAGGGAGAGAGAGAGAGAGAGACGGAGGGAGAGAGAGAGCGCATGTCAGAGGTGTTGAGTGGTCTGCAGTCGGACTGAGGCTGTCACTGGCAAACCAAGCCATACAAAGTGAAATCTCCTCCCCTTCTATGCTGGCCTATATTAGCTCCCCATGGAGATTCACCACAGAAACAGCTGCACATAGTGAGCAACTACACCAACTACATCTCTTCAATTGGCTATTCCGTACACTGATTCTTGTGGATACTAAGTCCCAGACTTGTCTTTCCGTTTGGACATATACATGGATTATTAAATAAAACATGTCGGTTCTGAAAAACATGAACACTATCAACCATGGTAAGTGAATGGAGACTTTGCTAAACTTTCTCCCCGCTGTCAACAATGTATATCTTGTAGGCTTCCACATCCAGAGGAAAACCACTTTATTGCAAGAATTCTACCAGCAGTCAGGACCTGTTTAATAATAGCATCTGTCTCACTTCCTTGCCATTTTCTGAAAGTGCTACCGAGTGTTCGGGTCCATTTCATATTGGTACGCTGGGCTGACCAGTAACAGTCTGTTCAAAGCAAACCAGATCAGTTAAGTCTCTTTAATAACAGAAATCCGGAATTAGTTTGGCTTCATTGGAGACATCCATAGAATAATATGATATTTCTCATATGACATTCATCTCTTTACCGTCATGGGGCAAATGGCAATATTGCAGACACCCTTAAAACATGGCCCTGCTATTAACCATACAGAGATTGGCTGTTTTCAATGTATTTTTCAAAGATAAATAGTATGTAGGCCTAATAGTAAAAAATGTATGTGAATTAACCTGTTACAACTTACAACTGAAAATCATCAAAACTACTCAGTCACCAGATTATGTAAACCATACATGATGGAACACTTAATCTACTTCTCTTCCAAAAGAGATAACCGTTTCTAACAGTTAACAGCATGGTATCACCAAATGCCATCATTGTGTAACAGGCCCCTGGGAGACACTTTTTGTGACAATATTTCAGCACAGCTTTATGTTATTTCTGTCTCAAGTCCTGCACTTTGGGGCTATACCTGATGTCAGTATTACCTATACAACTTCAACATTACAGGTCATTTGATGTTTCATTTTTTTAATATTGCAACTTCTTGACATTTGGATAGTAAGATCATATTGTATTTGTAGGTGGGATAGATATCCAAGTAGCCAGCCATTACATCCTACTGACCACTAAAGAAGTGTAACAAGAATCACAATTTATGCTCAAAAATCAAATACAAACCTAACCTTTTAGCCTAAAACCACAGCAGAGTGCCTGAAGATAGCTGGGAATAGTGTATTACAGGTTGCGGTTTACAGCAAATACGGTAGGCCTAATATGACGCAATAATTTTCGGCCTTGGATAAATAGCCTACTTCGAGGAGATGCTTCACTGACCGATGGTTCTTTATAACCAACTGCTATTGCTGTAGTCTAGGGCCTGCTCTTCCTCTAAATTGACGTCCGACATTCATATCACTCATAATCATTTGTTTTAATCATTTAAATGTTAACTATTAATGTATATTAATTATTCTATTTCATTGTTTTTGAACAATTGAGTAACCTCTACTCAATAAGCATGAGTCCCCCAAAACCACTGTCCTGAGACTCAAAATCATTTCCAAGTCCAAAAATCATCAATCAAGTCCAAAATTGTAGCATGTGCAGTGCGAGTGTGCTGCTGCATTCAGGAGCACATGGTTGTTCACATGGTCCGCATCTGCTGCTGATCACTGCAATACAGTCCCGCAGAGCCTACACAGAGGACTGACGTTTCTTTAGCCCATTCATCCAGATGAGTCCGAGGCTAGATGGGGTCCTGTAGCATGCATGGTTTGAAATACCATGATCGAGATATTCTACCCCGTCACGTTGTTGCATTTTTGGCTGGAAATATGGCATTTGTATTCGAATAAAGATACGTCGAGTTCAACATTTGAGGGATTCCTAGGCTACCGATTGGAAACCAGAACGCCCATCGATTGCTGATGCAGGCTGCAAAAGATTACTGCTGCAATAGCCTAGTCTGTCACCAAGAACCGAGACCTGAACAGACACGTCGCAGTCTGCCAAGAGAACCACAGGCGTGGGACGCTCAGAGTGGGAATAATATCGACAAAATCACCTCGAATACGCAGGATCAAAACACTGCCAGACTATAGGCATAATAAGAGAAATTTCCTCCGGCTAAAAGATACCCCCTTCTGGCTAAATTACCTGGAGGTCAGCATTCAACAGAGACATCAAAAGGTAGGCTAACTGGTGCAATAACGTTGCATGACTCGTGCAATGACAACTTTATTGTAGGTAGGCTACATGGTTATTCGTAGGCTATGGAAAAAAGACGCCTAACACCAAATAATTGTTTTTGGTATAGTTAACGTTAAATTGACCAAATAATAGTTACATTAATTGTTTTTATTTATAACCTAGCCTACGCCCTCAAAATCGCAATGTCAATCTTAAGCCAAGACCGCTCATGCACTGAAACTCAAAGTCGAAAATGTGGGTCCTGTTATGGTGTCTAGACAAGTAAGTAGCCTAGCCTATACTTATGAGGAGAGAGTCTCACTTTCTGAACCATCAAGTTCCAGCACGTGGTCTAGAGTAGCCTAGGCCTAAATGTGATGGAATTAACTATTCTAGCCTATACATTTTGATTTCATTATAAAACTCGTAAGGCATCTTGAATGTGATTCATTAACACAACATGACATTTTGCGTCCATCGTGATATCATGGATCAGCAGCATTTGAACGGGCCATGCAATGATCTTCTACTTCTTGAAAAGAAAATATAACCAGAGAACATCGTTGAATGAGAACACTATTCGCCGACCCAAAAATTGCTTTAAACTTTTCGAATTTACCGCCATGCGCCACAGTTCAATCACCTCCCCCGATTCTGAATGACTGACGCAGCTGCTGAGCCTACATAGATACAATGGTCTGAATGGCGATTGCAGCAGACTCTCGGTCGAGCTGGAGCGGAGCGCTGCCCGAATCTTTACCCAGTAAAGGACATTACAAATGAGACGGATGAGAATAGTAAGTTATTCTGTTATAGTTGCAATTATTTGAGTGTGTTTACAAACGCCGCGAATTATGTTATTTCGGTGTTATCTGGTTCATTTTTCGACATCGCTCTTTGTGTTCGGAACTCAAGCCAGTATGGAGCTAACTAACGTTAGCAAGCTAGGGTAATTGTCTTGAGTCCGGTCATTTTAATGCAGACTAGGCTAGGACCTACTGAGGCTAGCTGACAGTTGAATTCTTTGTTCGAGTCATGGGATCTTAGGTGAAATCGCGCTAGCATTTAGCGTTAGACAGAAATATAACGATGGAAATCAAGTACCTTTAACGTTAATGTCGTCTGGTATCAGCCGTTCAAAATACGCAATGTAACGTTAACTACCAATTTTATAACGTTATGTCTACGCTGAAATCTAACGTTAGTGAAAGAAACCTGGACCCTGCCAGAGTTGTATCCTAGCAAGCTAGCTAGTTGGCTAATGTTTAGGCTTGGTTAATATGAATAATCGATTGATACGTCTCTGACCACTACGAAAATGTGATGCTTACTGCCGATCAAAGTACGCAGACAGTCACTAAACGACCACTAATATTAACTAATGCTAACTCTTAAGGTTAGTGCTATCCAACGCAACGTTACATGTTAACGCTACTGTTAACCTTCGACGGTGGTTCGTCTTTACAGTAACGTTATCATTGTCGTGTTGTCGACTGAAACCTTAGTATTCTGAAAGGTTATCTACGTTTAACGTTACGTTAAAACTAATTAACGTTAATGTGACAACCGGTTAGGAAAGAAATGGTTATGGACATGTTTACATTGCTTACGAATAGGAAAAACGTTAGACTAGTGTAGTCTTTGTTAGCAATAGCTTCTAGATAGGATAACATTAGCATGCTACGTAACATTAGCTTAGCTACACCTCAGCTGATTGGAAATGTCATGTCTCTTGCATTTGGTAGAGTAATATTGCTAACGTTACATTTGATATCGAGATCAAAGTAAAGTTATGATATTTCACTTGTTTTGTTAGGAGGAGGTGTAACGTTAACAGTAAAATGTCAGATTACGTTAAATAAAACAGTAACGTTAACTTAAAGGTTACCATCACTTGCTGACTAACCTGGTCATTTTTCGGTCCGAAGGCTATTAATGCAACGTTTGGAAGAGCTGACCGGGCTTACCGGTAAATTCACCCAACGTCAAAAACAATAAGCTGTCAAATAATAGTTTAACCTATCGTCTTTACGTCCGAATCCTTGCCGTAACCTAAACGTACCCCTATATTGGAAATGGCTGACACCACATGTTAACGTTACTATGTAACGTTATAGCATAGGACAAACGGGTTTCAGTAACGTTAAACGTTATTTGGCATACTTAGGAGTCATATTAACATTACTCTATCTTACAGACGTTAACGTTACTAACATGTTACTGATACTAACTAAGTAAATTATCTTTTTGTCTACGTTTACTACGACGGTTTTTGTCTTCAATACTTCTAACATTACATGATTGCGTGAATGATTTGCGGTGTAAATGTTACCGTAGACTGAACTGTGATTAACTGCTTAAGTTAACGTTGTGTATGGCTACAAGTCTGTAAAGTGATTCGACGTTACAGTGTACCTAATGTGTCAATCCTAATGTCTGAGAGAGGAAAGAAAAGTTCCCTCCCGGCATACTGCAACGTGGCCGGAACGCAGCTTTGTGTGTGTTCTGGTCTAGTGTGCCAGTCTTCCTGTTGTGACGGTTGTGTGTGTGAAGCAAACTCTGCACTAAGGGAATTGCAATGTGGGAGGACTTGCCATAAATGATTGTACAACCTCCAGTACTATTGTGTAGCCTATATTTAGAGGCACATTTATTTACTTCATGCGTTCTAGGGTTCAGTTCCATGGCATCAGTATTCACCTCAGCACATCAAAAACACAGTATGAACACTGTTTGCATGAGAGATGGAGTACACACGCTACATTTACAGTGTGCCAGTGATCTTTTTTTGTGTGACACATTCAACTATTTTCATTTGTTTTAACTTTGAACTAATCTATAGCTTTTTTGTTTGTGTGCTTGTTTGTTTCAGGTTACCCCAATGTAAGATGGAGGATAGCTTTGATTGCGACTGTGGTGAGCTTGAGCCACCTGATCACTGAGGGAAAGAGAATTTTGTAAATCAGCTGCCAGTTTTGTTTTCAGTCAGGTGGTTAATTTGAATTTATTGTAAAGGAAGAAGAAATTATTGATTTAATATTAGTGCTACTAAAATTAAACAATGCTGCTCAGGACCAGTCGTACACTGAATGTATCTGCACTGTGAGGATGGTATTAGATACTTAAGTAATTTAGCCTTTGTTTAATGCCTTTTGACTGGCCTCAAAAATCCATTCCATTAGTGTAGTCAAGTTTGTAAAGGAATTCCCCTTAGAGGCAAAGGTTTTCAAAACACGTTGCAAAATGATTTCACAGTATGATTACATATCAAAGAGCTCACTTTACCATACACTGAGAAGACACTGAGGGCTAGAAAGGAGGGGGAACAGAGAGGTCCACTGTGGCATGTTGGTCTAGGAAAATAATACAGACTTAGGTATTTTAACATTGCTGAGGGAAGGATAGACAAGCCAAGTCTGTTCATTTCACATTTGGCTACATACAAGTTTAACACCTCCCCACCCTAAGAAGCTAAGAAGTTGAGTGCTCTGCCTGAAGAAAAGTACCAAACATGGCCGAGAAGTTTGAGAGCCTGATGAACATTCATGGCTTTGATTTGGGTCCACGCTACATGGACCTAAAGCCACTGGGCTATGGTGGCAACGGTCTGGTGTTCTCTGCCGTGGACACAGATTGTGACAAGAGGGTGGCCGTAAAGAAGATTGTGCTGACTGACCCACAGAGTGTCAAACATGCTCTGCGCGAGATCAAGATCATCCGCAGGCTGGACCATGACAATATTGTGAAGGTGTTTGAAACACTGGGGCCCAGCGGGCGGCAGCTGACTGAGGATGTGAGCTCCCTGACCGAGGTCAACTCTGTCTACATTGTGCAGGAGTACATGGAGACAGACCTGTGCAAGCTGCTAGAGCAGGGTCTTCTCTCCGAGGGGCACGCCCGGCTCTTCATGTACCAGCTCCTACGTGGCCTCAAGTACATCCACTCGGCCAACGTTCTGCACCGCGACCTCAAGCCTGCCAACCTATTTGTCAATACGGAGGATTTGGTGCTCAAGGTTGGAGATTTCGGGCTGGCTCGCATCATGGATCCACACTACTCCCACAAGGTAATGTGTTCATTCATTCCCACAAGGTAATGCATTTCTTAAATGTGTTCATTCCAAATCTTTATTGGTTGCTACTGTTGTGCAATGTGCATTGACACCTAAATTGTGGGACAAAGGGTAGGCTTCCAGTGGCTGTATTAACCTAACACTAACTTGCTTTTAAATGGGTCACCATCTGGCTCTTGTTAGTCATCTTAAAAATGATGTCTTTGGACTTAAGACGATATAAGCATGCAGCAAAACACGCTTTAAATCTGTTACGGATGCGTTGCCTTCATGGCATAGTTCAGGCCTTTGCAGACCTTTGGATATGGAGACATCCCATTTCTCAGAATTGACTTCCTGCTACCTTGACATGATTTACAAAGTATCAAGGCCAGGTGTGGAGGAAATTCCTATAACTCTTTATTTTCTCTGAATGGTTACAGTGCCTGGCAGGACGCTTTGGTTACTTGTGTGTTTTCCTCGTTGCTTTTGTGTGTTTGCATTTCTTTGAAATTTGCATTTGTGTTTAGATGGATATTTTAAATGAGGCGTTGGCTGTGGAAAGTAGGTTACTAAAAAGTCATGTCATAGCCTTGTGGGCTTAGGTAGATCAGCAGTTAGATGCGTGCACATGTTTTAGATTAGTCACCAATCCAGTTTCACCATGCAGCTGGCAGCAGAAAATTAGCCTCTGCCTTTCAGGAGGGCCTCACTCTATATTTGGCTAATCTATCAGTTACCCAGCAACTTGAGAATGAACTTTTGAGTTCATACATTTACCCACCAGTGGATTCTTCAGAAGCCTGGCTGAAAGCCTACTAGATGTGGACGTGGAGAACAGCTGAGAGTGTGTTGGGCCTTCTCTTGGACTTGTGCTCTGTCCCCCACATTTAGGCTAGGTTGCCTTAGTCTCTGCAGGGTTCTCTGCCCCTATATAAAGTCTGTTTGGCATTCGTGTTGATGAAGAGATAAGTGAGGCCTTGGTGGAAAGAATACTCCTCTTCCTCAGCTGTCAGCGTTTCCATGGTGGGCTAAGACAGCAGACGGCTGTGAGAACCACACATGTGGGCGGACTCTGGGCTTTTGTCTGTCTCTGTTGTGAAAACTAACGTGACTTCGAGTGACCACCCCTGGCCCACCAGGCACCACTGCTGATTAGTTGGGCTTTTTGGCTTCCCTCAGGCTGGCTGGTTTATAAGAAGTGTCTTGCCTGGTGCTGCCCATTTCTCAGTTAAGTACAGCCTATAATTGAAGATGCAGCCATGTCTGTGTCTGTGAAAGTCTCAGTGAACAATCTTATGACCTGCTGAATATGATGCTATTTGAATCTCTGGAGTTTCTAAATAAAGATGACTGTTTGCCTTAGTGTTAACCATTGATGTTGGCTTCAAGGATCCACGTGTTGTGCTTGGATTGTGGTTGTAAACGTTCAATAGCATTGGGGTTTTGGAGCATGAATTTATGGACATGATGAGTGAAGGGTATTCTAAGAAAGGCGTAGGTCTGATTTAGTTGACAAGAATTTTCCACTACCTGAGAAGGGAAAATGAAGTCTGCTTATTTGACACGGAGCTCAATATGCAGTGAGCTAAATAGTTTCTTATACCGAAATACATAGCACTATTTTTGGTTTAACTGCTGCATGCTTTGCTTTCTTTCCCTGAATGAGTCATTCTCTTTCAGGCCACAAAGTGCATGCACAGGCTGTGTGAGATGCTTAAGTTTTTGTCGGCGGTGGAAATCTGCTCAGCCTCTAGAATCCCAGGAATTCACGTGCAGCCCTGATCAAATGGCTTGCCCCCTCCCCCCTTCCTGTGCTCCTCTTTCCCAGGCGGCCTTTGTCTGTGCCGTTTTTTAGATGGGGGGTTGGGGAGAGTGTCTGCTGCTTCTTTTGCATTGGCTCTTGATGCTTTTAAGTTTGTGTGGGCGTATGTGAGGGTTTCCCTGCAGCTGTGTGACTTACTGCGGTTGGATCTGGCACTCGGAATAAAGTCAGTCTTGGTGCAACTTGGGGAGAAAGTTTGGAAAGAAGATTCATCAGCAGAGCGAAAGAAAGTTTGCTAACATGTCAGATGTGTGTGTGAGCTTCTCATTTCCCCTGACTTAGACCTTCTCTTTTTGGTAAAGGCGGCCTTGCATCCATATGAACTTGTCAATAAACTCTTGCATCAGAACACGTAGGCACCATAAGAGCTGGAATAATCAGTAGGCTCTGGTGTGGTAGTGATTCTGAAAGAGGCCTTTTGTTCACCCAACGGTGCCTAAAGTCTTGCCCTTGTGTTTGTGAGTCGCACATGATTTGGCATTTTCTCATGTTTTACAGATGGTTGACCACTAGTTCATGCTAAGAACCAGCAATGTTTGTCTCACAGTTGTGGAGTTTGTTTGTAAATACATTTAGCACCACAGCCAGCTTATGCATAACCTCTGAATGTATTAGCAATAGCATGTTTTATTTTTTTTCCTTTGGCATCTTTGCTCTGGTTGCATCACCACCCTCAATCTTGCTCCAACAGATTAAGTTGCCAACCTCGTGCTTAAGCAGTCTGAAAATAGTTTTTCCCCCCTTGTCCCTTTCTCCTGGTCCCTTCACTGGTTTAGAAAATGTGATTCATATGGCATTGCAAATTCTGTTTCCTTTTGTACTTGTGAAATTCGAAGGGGAGAGGCAGTGACTCACTCCTTATTGTTGCCCATTTACAGAAACTAGGCGGAGATGACTGTCTCAGTTCAGGCAGATAAAACCTTTTACATGGGTTAAACTCCCATGAGTCGCTTACCACTCACCCAGAGCTACCGCGTCAACATGTTGTCTGCTGTTACACTCCTCCATCCACATGACCTCAGATTACTTTTTGTATATATTTATTTAGGATTAATAATTTAAGTCGTCAAATGTAAAACCCAGGGAGACAATTGTGTACAAGGAACCATTACTAAGGTTATGCTGGTTTGACACCATTAACCATATAAAGCCTGAAACTGAGACATGAATCATGGCAGCCAAGCCCAATGCCATTCCACCTATGCATTCTTATCATTGAGGTTCTAGAGGGCAAACTCTGAAACCTGTGCTGTGGTGTTGCTGATAGTGGCCTAGAAGTGCAGACTGGTGTCACCGATCTGTCTGTCGGGCATTCAGGGACGGGCACGAGACGGATTACCCCGCTCTATGAAGCAGAGCTGCTGACAGAGGCTTCACGTGGCCCATCTGGTTTGAGCGCCTGAGTTTTCAGGCCATACTTGTACCAGCGGGTTACTCTTGTAGCACTGGCAGGACTTTTGTATAGTGTTTGCAGATGTCGCACACATATGAATGAGGGCAGACTGGTTGCCTGCGTAGTTGACCTCACACTTTCTCATGCCTTCATGTAAACACAGATTCAGGATATCGTGTTTGACCTCCTTTCTTAACTCTTGTCTGCAGGGCCACCTCTCAGAGGGACTGGTGACGAAATGGTACAGATCTCCTCGCCTGCTGCTCTCCCCAAACAACTACACCAAAGCAATTGATATGTGGGCAGCTGGCTGCATCTTTGCCGAGATGCTGACTGGGAAGACCCTTTTTGCAGGTCAGTGTTAAAGCATTGAACTCAGCACAATAATGTTGGCGCACAGCTCGTCTTTGGTCTCATATTTGAAAGAGGAAAGCTCCGTGTTCAACAAAGTGAAAAGTAGGTCAGGGTTTCTGGAAGTGCAGCTGCTGAGGAAAAACAAGTACAGGATTTCTGCTTTCTATATAGCATCAGTAGTAGTGACTACTTATGATGACTACTACTACTACTACGAATAGCAAACTTATTTTGCTATTCCAAAAAAGGGGAGCACTCACACACACGCACACACACACACACACACACACACACAGTCCCTTGCTTCCCAACACACAAGCTGGTTGAACTCAGAATAACACATTAGCTGCATTACCAAGTGTCTGGCTCACAAATTTCTGTGTGACGTTGGAGTTCTTCCAGTGGTGATCCATTACCGGTCATTAAATCCAGTGATGTGGCTGTTCCTATGTAGGTGCCCATGAACTGGAGCAAATGCAGCTGATTCTGGAGTCCATTCCTGTGATCCATGAGGAGGATCGGCAAGAGTTGCAGAGCGTGATCCCGGTTTTCATCAAGAACGACATGTCCGTGCCTCAGACCCCACTGGCTAAGCTGCTGCCCGGCGTCAGTGCTGAAGGTCAGACAACTGCCTTTGAAATTCTGCACAGGCCATAGTCTGCTAATCAGATGCCAATTACTCAAGTTTCTAAAAATGCCTACTGATTTAATTTGACAATTAATTTCAACAGCCCTAGATTTCTTGGAGAAGATCTTGACTTTCAATCCCATGGATCGGTTGACCGCAGAGGAGGCCCTGGCACACCCCTACATGAGTGATTACTCCTTTCCCCTGGATGAACCCATTTCCAGCCACCCCTTCCACATCGAGGATGAGGTGGATGACATCCTACTGATGGACCAGAGCCACAGCCACGTCTACAATTGGGACAGGTGAGCTGTACAGCACTATTCCATTTCTATTTCCAAGCCAAGGCATGCAACCTTTTTAATCCATGTAAATTCAGCACTAACTGGGTATTTATCTGGGTTTACATTTTAGGTATCATGATAGTCAATTCTCGGACCAAGATTGGCACCTCCACAGTACCCATGAGGCCGAGGAAGTTCAGCGGGATCCCCGTGCCATGTCTGATGTTACTGATGAAGAGGAGGTCCAGGTTGACCCCCGCAAGTATATGGATGGTGAGCGGGAGAAGTTCCTGGATGACCCCTCTGTTTCCTGGCAACATGAAGACCATCATGAGAACAAATACTGTGACTTAGAGTGTGGCCATACTTGCAACTACAAAGCTGTGTCCCCATCATATCTGGACAACCTCATCTGGCGCGAGAGTGAAGTCAACCACTACTATGAGCCCAAGCTTATCATTGACCTGTCAAACTGGAAGGAGCAACAGAGCAAAGAGCGGATTGATAAGAAAGGCAAGATCAAGTGTGAGAAGAATGGCCTGGTCAAGGCACAGATCGCCCTTCGTGAGGCCACCCAGAACCAGACCCCAGAGAAAGACCGTGAGCAGGAGAAGGACTTGAGCCAAGGCCAGGGCTTTGATTTTGACTCCTTCATCGCAGGCACCATCAAGCTGAGCCTTCAGCCCGAGCCCAGTGAGGTCGGCCTCCTCAATGAACTCAACAGTTCTGTGTCCCAGTTAGAGATGCGCAGCTCCATGTCGAAGTCCATCAGCCAGGAGAAGGAGGAGAAGTGCCTGGTGAACCTGGCCCAACTCGGAGGTCGGGCACCCAATCCATGGGAGAGCTTTGGGAACTGCGTTGATGCAGCAGGCGACGACAGCTGCCTGATAGACGAGGCCTGCTGGGATGTGCGCAAGGATGAACAGCTGCAGAAGGAGACGGCCTACACCAGCTACCTGGACCGACTGTTCAGCAAGCGCGAGGAGGCGGTCGAAGTGCTCGATCCAGAACCGGAGGTGGTGAGCGCGGTGATGGACGACAGCTTCCTGGCCAGGAATGGAGAGCTGGTCTTCAACATGCAGCTGGAATCCCTGACCCTGCCTGGTTTTGATGGCGCCACCGATTTGCCTCTCAAGTCCATCCAGGCCACATTAACCCCCTCCACTGTTAAATGTTCCCCTCAAATTGCCCACAAAACCTACAGCAGCATTTTTAAACATTTGAATTAAATGTCCCAGTGCAGCATTTAGACTACTTCTTGGTTTTATTTTCTTTGTTTATATGGTAGTCATTATTTTTACTTGAATCATTTCATACCATTTTATGTATGGTTTCTTGTCTTTATTTTATTTTTTTAAGATAACAGTTTTCTTGAATGAGGCAACCTCAAACATGAGCAAAAAAGGTTTCGTAGCAGCCTGAAACATCTTGTTAGGCCCACACAAGTGTATGATCATGCATTTATTTTCCTTTTAATTATTTTTTCTGTTTTAACCGGCATGTCATTTGCACACAGTGTACTGTAGATGCATGTGGAAGAGTGCATTGGTGAGGGGCAGTGGGGACAGAGTAGAGGAAGTTAAGAGTGAGAAGGAGCACAGAAAGTAATCAGTTGCGAGCAGGATGAGGAAAATGCACTAAAAGAACATGGGAGACGTCGAGACTGACAATTTGCTACCCTTGAGTAAGTCAGCCCATTGGAGAGACACACAATGGTTGTGGGTCATTTTTCCAGCTTGTATCTATTTCCATTTTTTTAACTAAGTCTAAATTATTTATGTATTTTCCCAGAATCTTCAAAATTCTTTCATATTACCATTTATTTGACATATGATGCCAGCAGCAACCATTAAATGTAGAACTTTGTAAATGTGTTATCTACCTCAAGGTAACAGCAGAGAGTAGACACTCGGAGCCACACTAGTGCTTTACTCGTGTTCATCCTGATAACCATTCAGTGAGCAGTGACTTTCTTTTGTTTAATTTGCATTTGCCATAGTGAAGTGTTAAGATCATTATTTATTTTTAGCAGATGTGATATTTATTTTGAAAGGAAAACAACAACAACCTGTAAATTCAATGTGACTGTTGGAAACTGAGACATTGGACTTCCATTTTCCTTTTGGCACGTTGGTAAGTGTTTTTTTTTTTTTTTTTTTTTTTTTTTTTTTTAACTGTAGGATGCAGATTCATCCGACTCTTGTTATGTGGAGCTTTCCATTTTCCATCTTCTCTCCTTAAGGAAATTCTTCCTTTTTTTAATTTATAGGTGCTGTCTGTGTTTGAGAGGAATACATGAGATGTTTGTTTTTGTTTGTTTTTTTAATTGCGCCTAAAAGTCTTAATTTTTTTTTCTAAATGTGTGTGTGTGTGTTTAGATGTGTGTGTAAGTATATATCTGTAATTTGTATATAAACAACACACACATTGCACACATGCATACACACAATGCTATATATAAATGTATTGTTTAAATCATGTGCATGGAAGAAACCAACAGAAGGTACATTAAAACGAAGTTAACGGTGAAGTATATTGTACATCCTTAATTTGATTTTAATTGTATGTTTTTATGAAAAAAAGTTTATATATTTTTTTCCAAGCAAGCATGAGTAAATTAGGTTAAGGAGTAGCATGTAGAACATTTTTGCCTTTAAAACTGGTACACAGATTTTATCATTGGTTCCCCTGTTATAAGAAAAAAGTTATGAATAAAAATTGCCAGCAAATACCAGTTTGCATTGTCATTTAGTTGGCATATATTGGAATTTGTAACGGCTGTAGTCCATTTTAAGGTCCATCATAAAGATGTTGAATATGTAGACCGTGTAAACATTCAGCTTGATCACACTGCTATGACACAATTCATAGCTTTTATTCAGAAGTGTCAGGAAAGCACAATTAATGTTTAAATGACATAGGACCTCCTTCCATTTACCTCTAAGCCTACATAAGTACTTGTATGAAGGAAGACCTTTAATGTTGGTGGTAGTTTCAGAAGCACACCCTATATTCCCTCTTCCCAGACTGTCCAAACCTGTGTCTCTCTCGGCCCAAAAAGGCTGACTCGGATTTTGTGTTGGTACTTAAGTTTTCAAGCTGCCTCCCTCTTGCTGTTGCTGAGACTTTGTAGCTTAGTCATGTTGAGCTAATGATTACACAAGTCAAGGTTTAAAAGATTGCAAATTACTACTAGGTATTTACCAGGTGCTGTGACCATATATTCAGTTTATTTCTTTCTGTCTGGATCCTGAAATACATTCTGGCTGAGGGCGTCATGTTGGAAGCAGTTAGTTGGTTGTGTTGACCTTCGGTAGCCTGGAAGAGCTGAATACCTGAACCTGAGCCAATGAACGACCCTAAGCCAGAAACAAAGCAATTCTGCCTGGATGGCAGAGCAGGCGTGGGCATGAAAGCAGATAGCCCTGGGATATGCTCATCCCAGCACGTTAGCCACACCACAGGCTCCTGGGTGCCAGGCACATAGGCCAGGCCACTATGAAACCTTTTGAGTTTAGAAAGTTATTGACTTTAGATTGTCATTCAGTATGGGTTTGAATATTGGACATTTTTGAAAGATTGCATCGTCCCTAGTCAAACAGTGATGTGATCATTCCTCTACCAGTTGAACTATGGAATCACCTGTGCATTTCAACATCTTTATGAAGTCACAGTTCAGTTTCAAATACTATTATACTATGCATGCAAATGGAGAAGCTTATGGATGTTGACTAGCTAGTGAAATAGTATAACTTTGTATGAACCCCACTTTGCTGTACCTCAACTTATTAACTCAAACTCAATTACGGTAGATATTTAATATATTCTTGAAACATTACAGCGAAGGTAACAGGATTGGCTCATGGCATGGTTCCCTCAGGCTCTCTGTCTTATAACTTGGTAGCAGCTTTGCCAACCTTGTCATTCTACTCTAGAACTGAAAAACCTTCACCTATGTGCAGTTAGTAGGTGTTGATACAACGAATAAACTCTTAATTTTGAGTATTGTACCACTATTTAAAATAAACATGGTAATGACCACAATAGAAGATCATTTGGATAAAATATCAGTGGGTTTCAAAATAAATATATGTTTGACATGTAAGAGAAGTGAATTAGTTAATGTCGGACTAGCAGTAATAGCAATAGTATTATCTGTAAATGTGGTCACAGGATTTAATGCCACTTATGGTTTGCATATGGCTTGTATGTATGAAGAAGTAATCAAAACGGCAATGATAATTGTCAAATATGCATGTTGATCCACTGGTTTCCATCCTGTCAGGTGTTATTAAAAGAGCCCTCTTTCACCATCACCACACTGTGTGTAAAGAGATCTCGGGATGTCTCTGGCTGGAATCTGTCGGCAGGATAGCTTGTATCTCAAAGGGCTAGGTTGGCATTAATCAGGTCTTGATGAGAACCTATCAATGACACCATCCTAACTTCCAACCATGGACAAACGTCAGAATGCAATTCCTGTCCTGTTTTCAAAATGTGTAACCCAAACCTTCTCATTCAACTCGGTGGTGGTCGCTGACCATACACTACTTAGGGCCACACTGTCAGGTGCCATCAAGTTAAAAATAAAACACCAACACCAGGGAACAAAGGATAAGCTGCTTCTAAAGCAAGTCAGCTGATAGCAGCTTAACAGGGCATTTGTTAATTCAAGGTCATAAACGTCCTAACTGGAATGCCAATTAAAACAACATGAGAAACTTCGCCAGCACATGAAAATAACTTTTTTTTCACCTCATGGCTATAATAACAGTATATTAAAATAACAACAGACTCAATGACTGGGTGGAAAGGGGGAAGCTGTCTAAAGAGAAGCAGATCATCCATTTCTAGAAGCATATTATTAGTAAGGCAGTGTGTAGACAGTGAGTATGACTCTACCATTACAATTCCATGCTATTTTAAAACAGCGTTTTAAAGTGTCATTCTCTGTTCACACAGCTGAAAGGTGTTGATAAAGAGCAGAAAGCTCTGACATTAGAAGCAATGTCCCAGAGAGTGTGGGACATGGGGTCTGGACTTTATTGAATTATTGTGTTAGGTAGAAACACAATGCACCACCATCACGGCACTGCAACCAGCACACCTGGTTAATATATCATCAGAGTGCTCCTAATCAACTTACTATAACATAAATCAAACCTGCTGGAGCAGAACAGAGGCCTGCTCTTCCTCTGTAGACTGACAAAGCATATCACAGACTTCATCTGTATTATGGTCATACTCATCACTAAGCAGCTGGCATCAACAGTCACTCTCCAAAATAAATAAATTGCCAGATGAGTGCCACAAATTACATTCTTTGTTATTACACCCTGGGCTGGTTCATTTTGTCCTGTTAAACAGGTGGCCATTGTGACAGCGGGTGACATCCATACAATTAGTGAAAGAATATGAGACTGATGGTGTGGTGCTGAGACAGCAACTGATGTCTCATGTGGGGCCCTGTGAGGATGAATTTCCACCGTCTCAGCAATACTGTTCACAGAGTTATAATTCACAGAGGCAGTGAAATACTAACTCCGACATATTCAGAATGGGTTTTGTTTTTAGTCCCATGTTACACCTCCAGATACACTGACTGGCATTCACCAGTGGTTCATGTTCAGGACTTACTGACATATTTATACAAAAATATGGTATACAAATTCTATACACATAAAACAAACAAGTCTTGAGGTCATACTTCTAAGATATTATAGAAAGTACCATTGCATGTAGGCCTTCATTTTACTCATGGTAACCATAACCAGTAATACAACTTTCTCCAAAGCAACCACACATTGCCCTCTGTATTTAGTGACGTCCACTGGTGGCTCAATGTCTTTTTCTTATATAAGGTTACTCTGCTGCTGGCTTTGTCTCACTGAAGGCTGTAGACGAGTTCTTCTCTATTGTTCATGAGATTTCCGTGCTGACATTGACACCACTGAGACTGCTGATGCTGATATATCAGCAAATACCTTTTTTCCATTACAGATTGGTCACAGGAGATCTCATTTTAAAGAAAGTATTTCCATAGAGCATAATGCCAAAGCCAGAGCTCATTTAGTATCTTAGAACCTTCACAAATCTATAGAGGTGGATATAAAGAGACTGGATGTGTTGAAAGACAGAACACAGCAGTTTGGGGGAATTGTGGTACCATATGCTTGACCTAGAATTCACATAATAAATTTGAGTGTGTGTGTGTGTGTGTGTGTGTGCGTGCGTGTGTGTGAGTGCGCGTGGGGGGGGGGGGGGGGGGGGGGGTAAAGACTGGCCTATCAGGTAACCATTCACTCATGTTGTAATGTTGTAGATTGGCTGCCTCTGAAGGGCAACTGCTTGCGTAAATAACACAGTTACACTTTTGTAGAAAACCATTTCACTGTTTTTTGATTTTAATATCAAGTGTGAGAAGATGGCTACATACCACAATGAAATCTTAAACTGGGACCAATACACTGAAATCTACCTCACATTTGAAACAATTTTCTATTTATTTGTGTAGAACGTCTTGTATTGAACAGTGACTAACTGGACACAGGTGGTTATGGTCAAAAGGTCTGTTCTTTTGCAAGCTTTCCAGGGTCAGCAGGAGGCTGGTGAAATGGCTCAGACCCTCCACTGCAGCAGGTGGAGGAAACATGTGCCTGTGTCATGGCTGCCTCATGACTGGGCTGTGCTGCCGTGGCATGTGACAGAGCCTGAGATTACAGCCCGCTGGAGAGGCCAGTGTGCTCCTTTGAGAATTTTCAATATCCATTTAAAAAAAAAAACGGATTATGGGAGATTTACTTCTTGATCTATTCACATAAATGTATCTCTCTCACGTTTGAACCAAATAGGGTGAGGAGGCAGACTTTTTCTCACACTTCTCATCGCTTTCTTTTTTCCTTTTTTCCTTTACATTTTTCACTACCTTTTCTATTTCTCTGTCCCTCTCTCACTCAGTTTGAGCTCAGTCTGGGCCCAACCTTCAGAAAGGGTCCTCATACACCAGCTCCTTTGAGGCCTGACTCACTTGCCTTCATTCTATGGTGGCTCATTCCACCTCAAGTTGCTCAGAGGATCAACCCGTGACGGGATTTCTGCAGTGAGGCGGCCAGCATGAATGGCCGAAAAAACAACATCTTGAACATTAAACATACCCTCGCCCTGCTTAGCATCCGCATGCCCATCCTATGAAGCACTCAGTGGATTTAATCCGTGCGAGAATTTATATTCACGGTGGAAAAAAACTCACATGTCACACATCCCATCCTGTCACCCACTCTCCATTACCAAGCATGAGTAAATCATCTAGCATCATGCCAGAGAGGAAGGCCAAGCTGTATTTTTAGCCAATCAGCTCGCTGTGGCATGTCATTAAAAGGGAAATGCCAACTCCATGGTAGCTGAGCAAATGCACACAGCATCACTTCTCTTCATGGGACGGCAACACCACTGGCCCTTGAAGAACAGAGGCGACAGTGTTACTTGTGTTTGTGTATGTGTGTGTGTGTATGTGTGTGTGTGTGTGTGTGTGTGTGTGTGTGTGTGTGTGTATGTGTGTGTGTGTGTGTGTGTGTGTGTGTGTGTATGTGTGTGTGTGTGTGTGTGTGTGTGTGTGTGTGTGTGTGTATATGTGTGTGTGTGTGTGTGTGTGTGTGTGTGTGTGTGTGTGTGTGTGTGTATGTGTGTGTGTGTGTGTGTGTGTGTGTGTGTGTGTGTGTGTGTGTGTGTGTGTGTGTGTGTGTGTGTCCATACGGTTAGGAGTGGGGGATGGGGAAGGCGAGTGAGCACATGACCCCTCCCCTCTCTTCTCTGCACGCCTTCAGTTTCTAGTCAAGTGAGCTGCAACCAAGTATAGCCACGGGCCTGTGCACATAGCGCAGGGCACGCAGGAGCAGGGGGCCTGGACACGTGTCAGTGTGCAGCTTCTGGCCAACAGCACGCTCACCCAGATTGTCCATCCAGGTTGACAGAGAACAAATAGGTCATTACCAGAATGAGTCGAGGTAGGACGATGAAACCTAAAGGAGGGTTTTCGCTCTAGTCATGTTCCTGTCTAGGCAAGAGGCTATGCCTTGGGTTGAATATTCTATGTGAGATGTCATGGAAGAGGAGATCTGGAAGTGGAGGCCTACACATACCTTCCCTTCTGTGGCCAAGCAAAACTAAACCACAGATAGCGTCCTGGGAGCTTTTATTAGCACACTCCCTGACAATCCTTTATCAGGACGCTTTAATGGGCCTGTGGCTGCTGGCTAAATCAACCCAGTGAGTTGCGTCCGAGTCAGCACATAGTATCAGACAATGAGAAGTCAGGGTATCTGTGATCCACTCACATTCATGTCTCCTGCTATATAAAACGGCCCTCTACCTTCACTTTTCACAAAATAATAAGTGATGGACTAACAAGAAAAAGAAATTGGCAAACAGTGATAACATAAGGCATGAGAATAATCATTACATATAGTTGATTGGCATTCATTCGAAGAGTGCCAAGTCACAAGGAATGCATCAATAGTAGTCAAAGGTCATCATTCGAGGAGTAATCATGTTTTGGACTGTAAAACAACATTCATTCAAGGTCATTAGACACAAATATATTGGATTTCTATCACCAAGGTGGTTTAGATGTGGTCTGACTCATCTTCTGGTAATTAGATTGTAGTGCACACAGAAAATGCATCATTATGAGACATATTGTTTTATGACACATGAAGACCTCCCTTCCACACACATCAACCCAAAAATACAAATATACAAAGAACAAGAGTAAAAGACACAATGCAAACATACATACATTGAAGTTATACATACAATGTATTATACAGCTCTGGAAAAAATTAAGATACCACTGCGCCATTATCTGATGTCATCCTACGGTTGCTGAGTGACATTCGTATGAGTTGACGGTCATATTCAAAATTAAGAGACCAATCCAAATTTGAAAAAATTTTTTTTTATCACTTTCACACACATCAGTAGAACCACAATGACCTTAGCTTATGTGTGTCTCTTACATGAAGGCAGCGTGAGACTAGTCCCATTTGTGACTATGGCACCCCCTTGTGCCATAAAACAAAAGTACATGGTTTTTAAAAAATCATGATTGTAGGCCTTGGCCTGCTTAATAACAAACAGAAATGCATCACATTTGTTTTCTCTCCTGACCTACTGAGGTTTTGTAAAAAAATATATATTTTGATAAAAGATTTAAAACTTCTGTGCACACAAAATGTTTCACAGAAACATTTGGTGGAATCTGTGTGACTGAGCACCTACCTTTACATTCAGTTCACATGCCAGTTGCACGTTCCTCCAAAGCTGTGACATCAGTGGCATTCTCTGATAAAACTGCACAGTCAAGGACACTATCAAGGACACGCTGAAATACGTCAATGTTCATGGAGTCAGGCTGTACATGATCGATCAGGGTGGCAAACCGCAACAGTAGAAATATACAAAAGAATTGTCCATAAAAGAAAACAACAAGAGTAGGGGAAACGCCATTATAACAGAACTACCCACGAGTCCACATGGATTATATGCAACAATCTTGCTTTTCATCAGCATCTTTTCATATGCCACACCAGTCAGCTGGGTGGATTATTTTGACTGAGGGTAGATGATGAGCTCACTAGAATGGATTAACAAATTTGATAGAAATTTGAGGGAAATAAGCCTTAAGAATTATTAGGTCTACATCTTTTACATATTGAATATAAATGTTGTGTTGAGTATAATTATGAAGATGTTAAGAAATTGGCAAAAGTAAATAGTAAGTTGGTAAGGAAACGAGGCTACAGAAAAAGACAAGGTCCTATACAGGTAAAAGAGATAGAGATTAGAGAGAGAGAGAGAGAGAGAGAGAGAGAGAGAGAGAGAGAGATTTTTTAAGAGATTGTTAGCGGTTTCCAGGTGACACCTTCTGCATTAATGTAATGAACATCTGGTGAGTGTTGCTGGGAACAAGCCGAGTCTGTGCACATCAAACAGATAGCATCACACAGAGCTCGCCATCTGAGCAGCCAATCATTAAGAAAATTTCCTGTCCAGATTTCAATCTAGTCATATCCTGACTGAAGATAAAACACTGTTGGATCAGAGGATGAAAATGTAAATAGCACTTAGATATGTAAATCCTTAGGCAGCTGAGACACTTCAGGCTACTTCATGTTCCATTCATAAACACGTTGTGTCTTTTTTAGCCTAACAATAACTCAAAAACACACCAATACAGAACTTTCAATATAGTACATCAGTTCTCTTGAATAAACTTTGACAGTGACTGATACCTGCCAGAACAGATCAAATAGATATGAACATAACTATGTAGAGTGGACCTATGTGTTAATATATTTTTATTTTATTGTAAAAGTAGACAAGCTGGAGTCAGTTTTAGACTGCTAACTGTGTCAAACACAACAGCAGTCACTGTGAAAAAGGCGAACCAAAGTGTAGTCCGATAAGGCGATCTCATGACTGGCTAAGCAGTCAAAAGTGTTTTCACATGCTTTTGCATTTGCAGTATTTGAACCAAACAGCAGGGCCTAAACCACAGGGCTGGCGGGGATGTTGTTGGGCAGCTTTCAGCTGATGTCTGGAAAACAAGATGAGTTGAAGGAATGACCTCACAAGCACGGTGGGATGAGTGATGTCACTGGACCCAGACTGGTCCTGCACAGGCTTGTTTTTTTTTTATGAACGTCAGCCTCTGCTTTTTCTATCTTGAGTACTCCACCCCCACCCCAAATCTTACCTTTTCACGTCAAATCTAACCCTATTTGCCATTAACCACCAGTTTCAACAGCTATTAGAAATCAATGTTTCAGGCATGTAAATCAGCTTAAAACATTAAGGCAGCTGTTGAGTTCTCATGTCCAGCATGGCCATGACACTGAATGGGACAGGCTTTTGGAGTCTGTGAATTCCCCTATTTTAGTAATCTCCATAATCCATGAGAAAAACAGGACCACAATCCAAGCACAATTAGAAGCATGCCTGATGTTTTGATGTTATTCTTAAGGGAGTAAACACGTAAACAGGAAATGGCGCAAAAATGTAAGGCTGCAATATCAGACCATATGTTCTCACGCTTAAATCGGACACAAAGGAAGTGAGGTCAGTCTTACTCAGTGACGGCCTTTGTGAATGTCTAACATGGGCTCTTTTGTTTGCAAGCTATTGTGTACTGACAAACAATAGTATAACACTGGTTGATTCACTAATGCACTGTTCCTCCAGCTGAGGAAAGTGGTGTCTTGGTACAAATAAGAGTCTCAATTTTCCCCAATTGTCCTTGGACTCAGTCAGTGTGAACAGTCTCCCATAGAAGAAGCAGAGTCAGAAATATAATTGATGTGGATACAGTATGTCATGAAGACTTTCCTGTACTACATGACTGGTACAGCTCCCTGCTGTAGTATAGTTATCTTCAGCAATATTCATTTTCGTTTTCAGAAAAACATGCCCATTCTTGGCTTAGATTTCATCATTAGTGGTGATTGATCCCATAGCCCAAGATATATAAATTGCCTTTTGTGGACACATTAGTCATCTGGATCCAAACATGGAGGTTGACTTCATTCAAATACTCCTTTAAGTTCATCTCATCTCTGCCAATTGTTTTAGTCTCATCTCATTGGAACTTGGTCTTACTGACAGTTCCAGTAGTAAGTGAGAAGCAAAGAGACCTGACATTGCTGACTGAATAATGTCCCAGACGGCCCCTCATACTTTCGTGCTACCAATCATCCCAAACACCATGTGATGTCGAAATATGATTTGGGATATTTTCTAACATTGAGCATAAATAGAATTAATATTGTTTCTGTTGTATAATATGAGACTTAGAATTCATTGTACAAGTTCTTAAAAATACCCATGCTCTTAATGACATTAGCACTAGGCTATATACAAATAAATTGTCATATTACTTAATCTCTGGAATTGATTTTGAACTGATATTAACTGTTAAACAAGTAAATATTTTGAATGAGTGGATCTGGCTACTGGATACTGGCTGAAATAACAAGTCAGCACATACCTGTAAAAGATATGATGAAACCTTTATTTGTGCATAAATCAAAGGGTGACGGTGGTGCGGCAGAACATATGTTCTGCTTACACTCATAAAAGATGGGAATAGGCTCTGAGAGCTGACAAAACCGACAGGTGATATTTCATCCTCCTCTGCACAGGCCAGCATTTCCCCACTCTGAAGTCAGCTACCCTCAGCATTGATTCAGCACATCCCTTGGCCTTATCACTCCAGTGCTACATGAGAAAAAAAAAACACTTGCTTTGCAACACTGCTCAGGTCAATAGTCTTCTCTTCAACTCATGTCCCAAACTTGCTATCTGAAAACACAGGGTACACGGGATCCCTTTCTGTTTTTACACCCCTCCACTCTTCTCTCTCATACACACACACACACTCTTATAAATAGATATAAAATAAACAACAAGAGGAGAGGATAAATTAGAGCAATAGCATCTCCTGAAACATGGCATCTGCTGCTTCTGATAATGGGATTGAGGTCAAAGACATAATCTCCAGAGGCTATGTGTATGCCGATTTTTAATCTGGTGTGTCTGCTGTAGAATCCTTTCAGAGAAGGACCATTCCTTTTGCAAAACTGGCATTACCATTCTGGTTTTATGTTGTGTCCATCCTCTCTCATACAAGACCCAAATCTATAGTGTGTGTGTGTGTGTGTGTTTCTGTCTGTGGGGGGTGGTCAGGTGCAAGGTGACATCATGCCTCAGGGGCCAAGGCCTCCACCACCAGAGAGAGCAGCCTGCCAGGATCAAGGTGGCATCAGTCTGACATTAGGATTCAAATGTCTGCAGAGAGGAGAGCTGCTAATCAGGCCCGCAGCTTGAAGAGTGGCAAAGATGGCAATCTCCCCTGTGGAGCATTCATGACTGCAGCGCTAGATCACTCTCATGGCACAGGCAAGGACAGAGCTTGCGACTGACATAGAGGTCAAGCCAGGATCTAAGAGAGGCACAGGGAAGTGACGGTGCTTTCCTTTTGAGAATAAGCATCATATAGGGCATGGTTTACCAGCGCAGGTTGGGAAAGCCTGTGGGCGCAACACTACCCAGACCCATTTGCCAACCTCACCTCCGCCTAGACTGTTCCTACTTTCCCATTCAGCAGTTGATCACCACCCAATGGGAAATCTCTGACGGTTCAATATGTATCAGTAATACAATACAGAACAAAGACTTTGTGCCTTTGTGCCCTTACATAAGAGCCATTCACTCAGCCACGTGTTTCCTCTTTTCCCAGAACCGGCTGAACTGAAGCCCATGAACAAGATAACAGCCATTAGTGGGCGTTTGAATGGCATGGGAACGGAGGCTTTTTCAGAAATAAAACAGGAATATCAGGGAGGAGTCCCCTCCCTACTTCCAGACACTGGTGGGTGAACGCTGCTGTAAGCTTGGATTCTGAGCTAAGATGTAGATGCTGGTGGTCTGTGCTCCATTGTGTTACTGGGTACTTTACCTCCCCCTTTGGGAGCTAACCGCTGAATCTTTCTACTGGTGTTCTATTATTAAGCCTTGAGCATTAGAGGGACAATCATATCAGCCATGTTTGTTTTCAGGACTTCCTGCTGCATGTTGTTTGAGCCTCACTTCACATGGTTTATTTACAGACTGGCTCCATTGCTGAATAGAAGGCCTATGTATAGTCCGAGTTCTCAGTTGGTTACCATGCCAGTATTCTCAGTTGGTTACCATGCAAATTCCAAAACACATAAACAAGACTGTACAAGATAACATAGATGGAGCAGAAGTTACAATTTTACATTAAGAGATAACAATTTTGGTAGTTACAGAATACAAACCTGCCATGAGCTGCCAGTGTAAAACAAACAGCTCTCATGGCACATTCGGGCCCTGAAATATTTATAGGCGTTTTGTCAGGTGTTTTTTTTCTGTGTGTGCTTGTAAGCCTATTCTATTGAAGCCACAGAAAGCCACTCAAACTTCTCCTTTGGTCAGAGCAGTGAAGACTTTTGTCTACACGGCGAAAGGAAGCTGTTGCTGTAGGAGCGTGGCAGGATATAACTCAGCGTTTTTATTGATATTCTCAATTCTCAGACCTGTAGAAAGAAAGAGCACATGAGCGAGCGGGCGGGCTTGCCTCAACAGGACTGTCTCCATACCAGCGCTCTAGGCCACTGCTCTGCACTCAGAACAAAAGTAGCTGACAGACAAAAAAAAAACTACAGAAAGCACCAGGGGTTATTATGGGCCATCATTTGCCACAAGCAGATGACCTAACAGCTCTGACCACACGCTGCTCTTCTGGTGAATTTGTGCTACCATGTCATGTTACAGTCCTCAATAACAAGATGGCTGTAAAATGTTGCCACAGTATATCTGTGCTTTGACGAAGGAGCTTTTGGAGTTGGATCAGACCCTAACGTCTGATTCTAGTGGGATTTTACAACCCGACATGTAAAATGGATTCTGCCATGAGAGGAGTAGGAAGAAGGACATTGGATCATCCTGGAGGTTGGGCAGATCCAAGGTGAACAAAACATTTTATAGAATTAATGTCAAACATTAATTGTTGATAAAAACATTTGAAAAAATACTTCAAGGGTTGTCAATATTCTGTAGAAGTGTGTGTGTGTGATTATATATATATATAGAGGCAATCATATTATCTATGTACAAAATGGCATGGTTATGTTCTTGAGTTACCTGATGTGACACCTGTTCTGACCCTGCTGACCAGGCTCTCTCATGACAGACATATCAGCCACAGACAAGCATTTTCCTCCACAAAGCTGGTCACAAGACACCTTCCTCAAAGACTCCATTACCTCACACGTGCTGCCATTGACATAGCCTCTTACCACATCCATAAGGGGCTCAATGGTTAAAGGCTGACTAAGTGCAAGCAAGGCAGAGACTGGGGCAACAACAACACAACATAAAGTGAAGTGGCTTGTGCTGTTGGCCATTTCTAAGCAAAACTCTTGGCACTTGCAGGTCAGTGGGTTTTCTCAGGTCACACTTCCATGGCTCATATACGGTCATCACACAAAGCAAAAGGGTCACAAACAGGATGACAGACATACGTACAGAGAACTGCGGTGAGACTCATGTATGCCTGGAATTTCTGAAAACAGAAATACAGGTGAAAGCTTGATGCCTCAGCAACAACTCATCCTCTCAAAGGTCAGGTGTCATTTTAGGTAATTTTCCCACTTCATTGAAAGTGCAAAAACAGAAGTGGAACTAAAACAGCACTAACGTTTTCAAGGTTCACTTGAAATGGAAACTGACAAAGGGAAAGACACATAGCCCCTCAAAAAACGATGGTGTGGAATCCCCAATTCACACAGGATGAGATTTAATCCCTTAATTATTATTACATTATTTAAGTGTCTATAGAGTAAAATATATTCACCTTGTCAAATATGTTTGAAAATGATCATAATACTCAATACTGTTGGTGACATATAGACATACAGACATACCACATTGATCCATTTTTATGGTACCATTTTTTTTTATTAAGAAAGTGTTAAATAAATAAAATGATGTAAAAATATAATGACTTTTTCCAAATGTAGGGACATTGACATGTTTTGTTCTTAAATGCTAAATAAATACATTTGACATTTTGGTCACTTGAGAGTTTGTGGAATAGAGCGTGAATGCTTGCCTTCAAACAAGCTAGCACCTTACAAAGTTTCTTGCATTCTTCAAAAGGGATGAGAACTTGAAATTATTTATAAACAAACATTTCAATTAAAATGGGCAAACAAAACAAAAGGTGATGAAGTCTGCTAATTGGCTACAGTTTACACTTCATATAAATATATTACTTTTCAATTCTCTATGGTTCCATTCCCAAAACAAAGATAGTGATAGGAAATAGGAAAACAGAACTGAGGATTTTTCTTTCTGATGAGTTCACATAATCCAAAGAAAAACCCACCCCCAAAACAAGACCGTTAAGATGGTACACAACACAGAGGTGAATGGGTGACAACTGAAACCTGTGCTACATCAAGTGTATGTCAATTACAAAATATACTTTGACAGTAGAAAAAGGATATGTAAAATTTCCAATATTTCAGAAGGCCATGTGTCAATTTTACAATCACCATCTAGTGAAATTAATTTTCTGTCATAATTTAAGTAAGGGTAAAATAGTCATGTGGAACATTCACCTTACTGTATGTGTGATCAGGTCCTCTTCAAGATGTGACACTGACCCTAGTGGGCAGGATGAAATTTTAATGGCAGATGAGAAATGCTATCTGGAACTAGTTCAGCGCACCAGCAGAAAAGTTAGCCCGGCGATGCCCACACCAGCTGCGGCAAACAATGCGGTCTTCATGGACGACTCTTGGTTGACCTCCCTGGCAGTACGTGAGAACTTGCAGAAACCTTCCTGCAAGGGATAGAACAGCATCACGTCAGCTTTACCGGCCAAATGAACATTTCAAAACTTCTTAGTGGTTCAAGAAAAAAAAAAAAAAACACAAGTGTAAGCATCTGGCCTTACATGAGTCTTTTGGTGCCATTGACACTTAAGAACCTGATCTATGACCCGACACATCTACGGTGCTCAGAGTACTAGTAAAACGTCAAAAAAAATTTGCTTCCTCTCCAAAATACGCTGATTCAATTGTAGAGCATAACCTTCACATTTCATGTTACACAACAGCTCCGCCCAAGCCTGGAGACCAGACGAAGCCAGGCTAGCACTGCCCCTAAAGGGAAATTAATATCATTGATGCAGAGAAATAGTCAAATGTTATTAACCAACGAGATCTCTACATAGGGTGTGCCATGCTCGCCTCCCAACATTCAGCAGTTTTAGTTCATGACTTAACTAATCTTTCAAGAGATTAGAGCAGTTTACCTCAAAAGTCAAAACAAGCAAAGCAAACTGGGGGCTGTGGTCCATTCTGTCTCAGCACTGATGCAGCTGCCTCTGGAAGGCCACCTGCTGCACTGGTCTGAAAGGACCAGGTGCTGCACTATTATTTGTAACTGCTTTAAGACAAAGCTCTTGGGCTAGTATTTACGGAAGCTTCATGCATGAACCATGAAAATCAACAGACTTAACAAAAAAGGCCATTTGTGCCCTTGAACAGCTGTTAAGTGGGCATGAGCTGTGTGGTCGCTAGCACAGAAAAACAAATCCATCATCTATAGCTATAGCAACTATAAAAAAGATCCAGGTTTACTAATGCTGGTGATCAACTGTAGCCAAATTTCTCTTGAATCCAATGATACAAAAAAGCAGCTATGGATGTTGGGGAGCTAGCTAAACTCCTGTCCCCCATTAGTGCTCACTGGCTTTGTTGGTGTCAACTGGCCTTTATGTTGTACACATAATGCTTCATATGGTAGCAAAGCTGTTTCTTCACTTGGTACAGCCCTATTCTGTCAGAATTCAACTTCTCAAGGTAGTCATTCACATTCACTGTTCAAGGCCTCTTTGAACCACAGACATTCCTCAGATTCTTTGGTATCCCTCTCGCTCTAATTGACTCAAACATAGAAGCCACAAGAAGGTATCTGCAAAGCGCCTCTCTGCTCTCTGGCAGGGATATCATTTCAGTGGAGCTGCAAGCAAGTATTAAGAATGAGAGACAAACTTTAAAGCTGCTCAGAAGTCTAAAAAAGAATCAACACCTTAGGTTCAACGTTATTTTTCACTACATAACAAGCGATAAAAACATGACAGCCTACTCAATCCTTGAAGAACTTCAAGTTTCACACTGTCTAATTGGCTGTTAATTGTTTATATGCATTTCATCTGTGCTGGTCATTTGAGAAGGAAATACATTGAAGAGGGTCAGAAGTCATTGAAATAATGATCAACAACTTATTTCTCCTCACTTTCCTGACCAGTATGATGTTTACTTCTCATGTCAGTGACTGCCATGCATGTGGTCCTTACCCAGCCTTCATTCTCCATCAGCCAATCGCGCTTCTCCACTCCCAGGTAGTCAGCTATAGTGTGTGCTAATCTCTTACAACAGTCTCTGCCCTCTTCCCTGGTGTACAAGTCAGTGACCAGCACTCCCGTGAAAGTGAATAAGGAAACTACCCTTCCCCAGTTCAAATTTCCATCCCCAACAAGCTCTTCCATCACACTCCTCAGACTGTTGCTTGGGTCGGATCCACAGGAACCCAGGAATGTTTGGGATAGAGACAGGAATTTTGAGCGGTGCTGCTGCTCAAGCTCTTTGGCTAGATGTCTCATCGCTAGAGCTGACTCGCTGGGAGGTGTCCGTTGGATCCCGTTGCAGAAATCGATGTAATCTCTTGCCAGCTCCAGAGTCTGATTCCGCAACCAACAGGACATTTTCTGTAAAAACAAAACCCTTTACTGTGTTGTACGATTTCCAAAAAAATGTTCTGCCCAAATGCATTGCATTTCTAAATGACGTTAAAGGTTGGGTTATTATGCTATGGATAGGATGAAGATTGGAGTGTTTGATATGCAAGTTTTACTAGTCTCTAGGCTACCAATTCACAGATAATCTTGGAAGACACAGCGTTGCTGCAGACAACGTTACGTTACTGCAACGTAGCCTAACGTTAAAAGCCTACTTAATAATTATCATAACTGACTATGCATTTTAAAATGAGAATAGATGGGTGCATATATAAAATTGTGTAACCGCAAGGTTACTAAAGGCCATCCTCCCGTCTCTGTCTACGTTATAATAATCTCAAATGGTGCTCGCTATTTGTCAGTTCAGACACTGTAACCAGGATTCTCAGAGTAAGCATCCAAAGCAAGTAGAATCTAGTACTTGGTTAACGCCAGCTAACTACCGACTGTTAGCTTTCCTAGCAAACGTTTGGTCTCATTCACCAACCTGTCAAAACGTTTAGCTTTCTCAGTGTTCACAGTGACGTGTTGGCATATAAGAAAATTCCTGGTCGCATACAACATGGATTTACTATTTCTGAAAAGATAGAACGTTATTTTAAAAAATCGTGCGCTGCTGCAATCTAACTAACCATTAGAAAAAGAATGCTAACTCGCTAACAAGGTAACGTTACATTGAATTTGTCAATGAATTCTTGCTACAGGCCTCTGCCAAGCCAGACACAAAGGAAGGATACCTACAAAGAAAGGTTATAAGACGAGGGCTTTAGTCGTTTTGCATTTTAAATGTCCCTTAGACTCCTTAACGTTCTTATGGTACCTCAAATAATCAATAACGATAAAAACAACATGTTATTTTCATTATAACGATTTAAAATCTCACCCTCCCAGCGACGTCAGACTTCTCTCCACGTACGGATGAGCGAAGGACAGCCTCTTCACAAAGCACTTCCCGTTCTTACCATTTTTGTCCCTTTATTCATATTCGACTCCTCCCAAACCTGCGTCACAAAACATTAGCCTATGTAGGCCTTGGTCTCCTCGCTGTTGTGAATTACAAAATAGCCAAGTGCGAAATAGACTTCTACGTTTGATTAAACATGCCAAGTTTCATATTATTTTCACACTAATGAGACAACTAGGATAAGAAAGACAGGGAATTAGCAGACCAGAGGGGAAAAAATATTTGAGTGAAACCAGTCATTAGTTAAATATATACTTTATTTCAATTAGATTGTCTGTGTACAGAAATTACAGTAGGTAAGAGAAGTTACTTGAAATACTGACCGTTGAAATGTAACCTTTACCTAAACCCAACACTGCAAGTGCTTTAACTTGCCCTTACACACCTTGTTATTAAACAGTTGTGCTTTTAATTTGAGAGCATCCTGAGAAGTAGGCCTACTGTATTGCAAAGTAGGCATAGCTTTACTAGGCCTACCTTGTTTTTACAATTGGCAAATGTATGACAACATAGGCTATTGTAGTCTACATTTTAGCAAAGGATAATAGGTGGTGTGTTCAAATCTAATGCATGAAATAAAAACCAGTTTGTTTACGGCCTCTCCATATGGGAAATGTAATAGCCTAGGTTACCTTATCGTGTTGTTGACAAGGAGAAAAAAAATACACCATATAATATGAAACTTATTAGTATTAACCACTGACAGTATCAACACTACCTTCAGCGTAGGATACTTATTTCATTTATAATGATGTAATGATATCCTGACAGTTGAGGTAGGGAGAAAAGCTGAAACAGATGCTTCTGTGTAACAGTAACAGTGCTGCATGTAACAGCTGAAAGCCAGTGCTCTAAAAAGCCCCCCCATCTCAGACCCATTCACTAAACATGTCACAAGGTCAAAAGATCATTCAACACGTGCACTGTGATAGCCATGGAGGTGGCCCCACTTTCGTCCATTAAATGCATCTTGTGTAACTTCAGCTTGAATGAGACTTTAGGCCCACACCTGAAAAGGAAAGGAATAATTTTCATTGTATTAAGAGGAACATGAGGGGAAAAGAAAAGAGGGAAAATGTATTTCTGTATGTCAGTGACAAAAGGACAAGCTGGTTTCTTAAAGTAGAAGTGTTGGGCTTTAGATGAAATCCTGGTGCTTTCCAGGGATGTGGCCCAGTGAGACAGTGACTGGTTTGGGCACACCGCAGAGGCCTCACCCTCAGTGTGTTGTCCCATGACGCTGAGCAGAAGGATGTGCCATCAGGAGAGACACGCACTTTACTGATGCGATTATCATGTCCGAAGAGGATAGATACTCTGTCTCCTTTCAACACGTCCCAGATGTTGATGGTGTAGTCATTATAGCCAGCAAACAGCAAGCGGCCTGCAAAGAAGAAAAGATTGGGACCTATTACAGCATCAAACACCCCATGGCTCAGAGTCAGACATACATTCTGTATGGGAATCACCTTTTCTTCCAAACACTTTATTGGTGTCTCCCCTATCCTACAATGACAATTAATTTAAAAGTTAAAGGAACTACCTGACCTTCAAAGGGGCAGTCAGCGATTGTTCATAACATTTTTCGTTCAGCAATCATCTCCTCATGACAACTAGCTGCCCATTCTATGAATACTCTGTAGGCAGCCCAGGCTCTGAAAACTGGAAACAAACAAAGTGGGAGCAGACTGACCTCCACACAAAAACGAAACCCTGCGCAGAGTTTCTCTGGGAATACTGAAGGGAGGGGTGAGCGACCTCTCTGGTGTGCTTCAATTGATTTGGTCCTACGTTGTGTTGATTGGTCCTACTTTGTACGTTATTTTGGACAAAAGCGTCTGCTGATATTTTTTTAAAAACATAAACATAAACAAATGCCGCTTCATGCGCAATCGCTGACTGCACTTTTAATCATGGAAGGTTAACTTAACAACTTACCTCCCCTAAAGACATCCAACCACTTAATCTATTTTACAGACTGATATAAATGTGTTTCAACCACAACCACTTATCATGCTTGTGAAATTACCCCCCTACAAAAACAAGTGAATTTATGACTAAGAAAAAGGAAGTAAAACATAACGTCATCGTGTCCTCATCAAAAGTCATGTGCATTCAGTGTGGCTCTCCCTCCGTTCCCACTACCTCTCATCCTCACCGTGTGTGTTGATGTGTTGATGCTGTCTAACTTAGAAACAATAGCTGCTTCTGACACATGACACATGGGTGATGTGACAGCTCATCTACCACAACATGACCATTGAAATGTGTCTACTACAGCTGTGTTGAAGGCTTTGGGTTCAGTTTAGTTCCTCAATTAAATTAAGACTTGTGGAGAGGCTATATTGTAGAAAAATAATAATGATACCTCAGGTCACAGCTCTTACCACTCAAAGAGAAGTCCACACTAGCTGCGCCAAATATGACACTATCTTTGGAAAAGACAGCCACCTCACGATCAGCTCGCAAATCAAAGAAGCGGCACTTTAAAAGAAACACACACACACACACACACACACACACACACACACACACACACACACAGAAAACACTTAAATGTTTTCAAATATATGTTTGCCTCATAATGATTGTGATTGACCATGCAGAGATACTAGCATGATCTTTGCTCTGTGATATCAGGTTTGATGAGTCACTGACCGAATCAATTGCATCCATAGTTTCTAAAAACAGGTAATGATTGCCTTAACTAAACAGTGCCAACACTGCGGATATTTCCAATGTGTTCTGAACATTGTACTTACTGTAGCATCATCGGACCCCGTGGCAAAAGCGTCTCCACTAGGATAGAACCTGAGAACAAGAGATGAATATTAATGTAGCAGAACTCAGCCCAGCAGCACTCTGTAGAATGTTTGACTGATGACCAAATTTGGTGTGTGAGGAAAGTAATGGTGAAAAAGAAGTGGTATAGTGGTACTACATGAATGTGGTTATGGCACATCTAAATTTGAAAGAGAAAGTGTCTTGCCACATCCTATTAAATGTGTGTGTGTGTGTGTGTGTGTGTGTGTGTGTGTGTGTGTGTTGGGGGGGTGGTGGTGGGGGGGGGGGGGGGGTGTTATACACTGACTCACTTAACACAATTGACATCTGAATCATGAGTCTCAAAGGACTGGACGTTCTGTCCTGAGCGCATGTCCCACAGCTTGGCCGTCTTGTCACAACCCTGGATAACACCAATAAAATGGATTGTAGAACAAGCAGGACCACTGAGCATAATTCATTATGTGTATACAATTTACCATTTAAACCATTTAAACTTATTTCCTGAATTAAACTTTTTAGATTATTTATTTTCTGACTTAATGTATAGTCCATTTAATGTACTTTAATTGAGCTGTTGAGCTGCACTATCTCCATGCTAAATGAAAGCATTTGAGAGGGCCTTTACCCCTGACACAAAAGTGTTGCTTGTCTCAGAGGGGCCCATGTCCAAGCTGAGCACGTCTGCTGTGTGGCTGTGGAAACTCTGCAGCAGCTGGGCACTCTCCACATCCCACAGGGCACAGGTACCATCACCACTGGAGGTCAAGACCTGACACACACACACACACACACACACACACACACACACACACACACACATTTTAATGCTTTTATTTGGACCTTAACACAGGGGAAGATTCAGATCCAAACATTGAAGGAAGTATGTTACACACTTAGGCAGGTTTGATCAAACACAGAATGCATTGTGCTATATTCATTCACACACACACACACACACACACACACACACACACACACACACACACACACACACACACACACACACAGTGGTGTATCAAGAGTGAATGTGATACCATTACTGCACCCTAGTGGTAAGCCCTGATACTACAAGAGCATTAAAGGAATGATCGAACATTGCATTTAGAGTTCTCACCAGAGTTACATCCTGGTTAACGCAAACATCCAAACATCCACCACTTGGCTGTCACTTACGCAACATATTACACACACACACACACGCACACACACACACACACACACACACGCACACACACACACACGTGGCAACTTCCAATAATGGATGAAACTGAACAGAATTTAGTTGTTTTGCTTTCACTTTTGTAAATCCAACTATCCTGAGACCCCTAGTGACCAGCCTATGTACGTGGCACAAACTGCCAAATAAGAGCCCATATTGGCATTTGTAGCCAAGACCACAAATCTGCTGTACAAGAGGCTGATACTTCTCCAGCTTTGTTGGATCAAAACAACAGCCTACTTCAAGGATGAATACCTTCTTATTGCTCTCATCAATGATAATAATATCAGGTCTGATGGCATTTGTGTCATAGGCCTAGAACACAGACATCTCTACATGGCACAGAGAGAACATTTGGGGCTTAAAGGAATTATCCGGAGTAAAATGCACTTTAGATTAATTTACGGATGATTGGGAGTACATACGTTGAGTTGACATCAAAATCATGTCATTCGGATGTGTTTTGAGAAAGTTCGATTTTACCGTTTTTAGTCAAAACTCGTTAGCCTGGAAGTGACCAGGCCAAGTCATTTCGCCGCTACAAAACGCTATTTTTATACTTCTTCTACAGTTCCAAACAACATTACAAATACAAAAATACAAAAATCAAAAATCTCAAAACACATCCGAATTAGTGTTAATTTCGTCAGACAAGACGAGAGGAAATATGTTCGTCAACGACCTTTTTTTTCATGACTAAGACGAGACGATGATGAGACGGCAGTAATGTCCTGAAACACTGACTAAGACTATCTTAAGATGAATTATTGTTGACGAAAAAAGACGAGACTAAAATGTTTTGCATGAAATAAGAACTAAGATAAAATCTCTCTTCATTTTCGTCTACAAAATGAGAAGACAGAATATCTAGCCGTTACGTTTTCAAAATATTCCGAATGAGTTCATACGCAACAGCTTTCCTGTAGGCTAGTCTACGTGCTGTTGCTGCAACCCTGTGGCTGCAACACGAAACTACATGGAACAAGAACACTGGAGATTTCTGCCAGAGTTACCAACTAACTACCTAAGCTTTATGCCACAATGCTACATACCCAGAAGTTGAAGCTTCGCTCATACAAATTAACATCCACCAGAATGTCCATACGAAAATGTTCATCATGTAATGTCAACTATTTAACTAGTTAGACTGATGATGCAAAGTTTGCTAGCAAGTAAGCTAATATGGAAAGTTCGCTAGCAAGTTAGCTATGGCTAAGATGGAGAGTCTGTTTGGGGAATGTGTTGTGTTTGGGCGCATATCGCCATCTAGCGAGGCGGAGTAAAACATTAATACTTTGGTCTACGACAGTGTTTCTCAAACTTTTTCAGTTTCAGGACCACTTAACTAACCCTAGCTAAAAAAAAAAAAAAGATTAGACCTACTTCAACAGTAGCCTATAATTAGTCTACACTATAGGCCTACTCACTGAACCACCTTGCTTATTGTCTTTGCACTTTGCTTATTGTGTGGATTCATACTGTATGATTTAAACTGGCATATCTTACATAGACAGTGTTGCAGAACTGTTTTTACATACAAGTTGGTTCAATATTGCAAACAACTCATCTATATTATATTTTACCACGTCTGCTCACGGACCACTTGAGATAGCTTGCGGACCACCAGTGATTCCCGGACCACACTTTGAGAAACACTGGTCTACGAATATGACAGTGGTCCAGTCAAATCTTTTACTGTCTATGGTCAAATCCCAGCCGAGCTATAACTGTAGCTCGACTTACCTGTGCATGTAAACATACTGACTGACAAAAAATCAGAATGAGTATTTATAACAGACGAGTAGCCCTGTGGACACACAATATTGTTGGAAAATTGAGATGTGTGAAACACTATTTGACTCAAATGGTAATCAGAAATAATTTGTTATAAAAAAAGACTAAAATGTGTTGACTAAAACTGACTAAGACTAAGATAGTTTTCTTATGACTAAAACTAGACTAAAATGACGAGACTTTTAGTCGACTAAAACTTGACTAACAAAAATGATATTTGAATGACTAAATATGACAAAGACTAAAAAGGACATTTCGTCACAAGACTAAGACTAAGACTAAATTAAAAATAGGTGACAAAATTAACACTAATCCGAATGACATGATTTTGATGTCAACTCAACGTATGTACTCCCAATCATCCGTAAATTGATCTAAAGTGCATTTTACTCCGGATAATTCCTGAGTAAACATGATATACACTACCAGTCAAAAGTTTGGGGGGTCACTTAGAAATTTCCATTACACTCCATTATAGACAGAATGCCAGCTGATTAGTTGCATTGTTTTTCTTTTTTTTAGTCAGGGCAGCAGTTTTCCGATTACAATATGTGCTTACATAATTGCAAAAGGGTTCTCCAATGTTTTCTCAGTCAGCCTTTTAAAATGATATCAGATTAGTAAACAGTATGTGCTTTTGGAACATTGATTGAATGGTTGCTGATAATGGGACATTTCTTTCTACAACAGTCAATAACCCTTTTGCAATTATGTAAGCACATAATGTAATCGGAAAACAATGTAACTGATCTCAGCTGGTATTCTGGAAATTTCTAAGTGACCCCAAACTTTGACCGGTAGTATATATTGACACTGCAGGAGAGATGGACGGTAAACATTTTTATAAAATGTTGACAATCCTGTCATGTCTAGATATATATAATTCTTTATAAAAATTGCAGCCATTCAGTATGTGACATGGATTCTATTACCAGATCTTGCCCATGGTGAATACATAATGATGAGAATGGAGTAATATGCAGTAATCTATACTGTAAAATACTCAAATGCAGGCTCATGAGTATGACAGAGATAAGGTTCATTGGAAGAGGTTGAGAAAAAAGAGAAAGAACAGACTAAGGGAGGTGTGAGAAGAGAAGAGATATCAGTGCTTATGTTGGAGGTCTGCACTTTCAGCTATATCCATGTATCCAGCCCCTTCAGCTGATAAAGGCTGCTCCAGCTATAAATAGATGCATAATAGTAGTCCATTACATTCCCCCTACTGCTGTCTGCCTAAGAGGAGAGGTGTGTGTGTGTGTGTGTGTGTGTGTGTGTGTATGTGTGGGGGGTGATGCATGTGAATTATTAAAGCGTCACTATCTCCTCCTTGGCTCCAGTACACATCAGTATGGTCTTGCAGACACTGTGTAAGCTTGTGTGTAAAATAGTATTACAATGGACTTTCTCTGTCATGGCCATTAAAAAAAGAATGACAATAACAACTTTTATGATAGAGCAAAAACAAATTCAGACCGATTTCAGGTGCGAGGCACAGATATATTAGGTGCAAAGACAGATGGTACATTTTTGCTGACATGAACAAGATGACAATATAATATTCAACATAGCCCAGTTAGACAAACCAGGCCCTTACCTGCATGTCAGAGTTGGTGAAGGTGCAGTGAGAAACATAGTTGGTGTGCATCGCTACTTGCTTCCTCTTCGCTGCAAGGTTTTCATTCTTGTCCAGAGATAGCGGGTATACAGAGCATTTGTTGTCCAAGCCACTGTCAGGAGTGAAAACACATGCCATATTCAGTACACATTTTTAAAAACATTATATTGAAAGTTGCAGATTAATTATGGTAAACTCAACATGGTCTGTTGGGAGACCCACTGTTGTTAATTAAAGACTGTCCTTTAAGTCAGAGCAATCTGGGGAAGTGACTTTAAGCTTCAGTCATTAGAGAAAGTTCTTTATCTGCAGCTTTCTGTAATCTCTAGAGAGTTGGCTGACTGATTCTGCGCTGAACTGGACTGTGAGAGTTTATAAAAAAGAACTTACCCAGCAGCCACTGCACAACCTGAGGGGGCGTAGGCACAAGCCATCACCCAGGTGCAAGGCATAGTCACTGCATGCTCCTGTGAAATATGCAGACAGAGAAAGAGATGAAGAAAGGGATAAAGAGACAAAAAGAGAGAGAGAGACAGACAGAGAGAGAGAATGCCTTTAAACAAGCTGAGACACCAAATGGACACTGCCATTACAATGTGGTTGAGTTTGACTCAAAAAGAGAATTAGCACATTAGTCAGTCCAGCTTCCATTAAGCTTTTGCAACAACTATCCACTTAGGGAATAGGGCAGTATGAGTATAGGTATGGAGTTGCTGCTTATTGGAGTGTTAATGTTCAATAAAGCCATTTAACTTACCTTATTGGTTGTGTATGCATCCCAAACAATAAGCCTCCCATCCTAGAAAGGACAGTTTCCCATTAGGGAGTGGAAACAGTATTGAACAGTGACTGATGGATAGGCCTACTGAGCAACTTTTGTAAATAATTGATATTTCCAAAGTCATTTATAACGGGTGTTTTTCTAACTTGAGAAGTTACATCAGCTATTTTAAATAAGCTTAAATGGATAGTCTTTGGTTAGCCTAGATATTTTATTTAAGCCTAAACGACACTATATTTATTTATATTGTAGCCTACTAAATCAAAAACACAACTATTAGGCCGACAGCATTGACAAGCAATTGAATTCCACATCAATCAGAACCATGGACAGTGGCGGCAAAACATCTATCCAAGCTCATGGTTGCTTAAAGTTAATTTCCTAGGATACCTAAGCCTACAGCCTCATACCTGCGAAGAGCTAACCATCCTACGCTTGTCTGAGCACCAATCCATGCACAACACTTTGTTTGCATGTCCCTTCAGGACTCTTCTTGCTTTTATGTTGAGTTGTCCAACAGCTTCGACCTTCTCTGCAAGCTTCTGCACTGTTGAGATAGCATAAAGTGGAAATGAATCTCAACCACTGTCGTGCCAAGAAGAGTAGGCTAGACAATAACATGATTCTGTTGGAGAATATGCATGTAGTTCGTTACGACGGAATAACAGCGCTGAAGGAAACACACAGTCCGAAGCGCACATTACCCCGCCCGAACAAATGCAACAGTGTGCATAACATTTGCCACAAATAGGCTAGAATAGAAACGGACAATAGAAAACATATGAAGAATGTCAACCATAGGCCTATTACATTTTTAAACATCCAAACCCTATTAAATAAAAACTACCCTGTTTTTAATTGGCTATCAAGAAAACAGTACCTTAAACTACCTCCTGAATGTATCAATATGCAAGACCGTTTAGGCTAGCAAGGCTTATTAGAAAATGGACAAAATAAATGTATCTCTGTTTTACGTTCTGAACACCACTTGATTTGACAGTTTTAGCATAGGGATAGTCAGCTAAGATGGACAATAAGCCTCACTCTGCAAAGCATCGATAGCACGTTCTGAGCGATTTACGAGGACCCTCTTTCATCCAGTGTAGGCTATAGCCTATACTCACATTCAACGTCGTGGAGTTTGGCTCTCTCCACCTCGAGCTTTGCCTTCAGAGTCTCCGTTTCTTTTTTGAGCGTTGCCACGGTTTCTCCCTTCTCCAGTCCCTGACAGGCCATCTTTCGAAAAATGTAAGCAACAAAACAAATGAGATGGTGGTCTTACCCTATCCTTGAAGAGAAACTACCCAGCACAGCTGATGCAGCTTCCATGACGTCATACCTATAGCCCTTATTAGGTCTACTGCCTGGTCTGTCTCCGTGGTTCATGATGAATTGTGTCATTTTTAACCACATAGGCCTATAGATTATGTTCATCTGCCGAGATGTTGTATACATTATGGACTTTTGGTTTTTCTTACAGCAGTGACTCCCAAAATAGGCTAAACAACTTCTAACCGACTTGTTTTGCTGAAGGGGGCTCTAAAGACAACCTTTCAAACATCAAGGCCACCTCGAAAGCAAAGCACTCCACTTGTGCTGCAACCACTATCACTGCTTGTTGTTGGTGTGACTTCATCTACAGATCTATGAACAGTTCTCAACAGTTCACTTGTTAACACCAATTATAACTGGTGTCATGGTGGAGATTGGTATTGTAACTGAATAGTGTGGTAGAATGTTGTGATGGCCAATGTCTCCTACCAGCTCCACACAAAGTGAGCAGTAGTTGATGGCCTCATTTTTCAGGTAGATGTTCATCAGAGGCTTTGTCTTGCTGCAGTTATCGCAAGGGCCAAAAGTGATGGCCACAAAAGTTTGGTCACACATCTTGGCGAGTGATTGAAAGTCAAGCCTAAAAATGAGAGTGAAACAGATAAACCACAAAAGTCACAAAATTAGTTCACTATTTTGATATAAATATGTAATATCCACAATAAAAGCATTTCAAACAAAAACATAGCAAATAAGTAGTAAAACGATAGATTTGGAAATGTTATTCATTGTCATATAACCATACAGTGGTTCCAGCTTGAGGTAGCATTATGAGTGGACACCTCCTCTCTTGCATTTCATTGTACTACATAGAATTATGTATTTTGTCAACATAGTTTAAATGCTGTCTTACCATGACTCATTTCAAGTTTTTGACAATGGTTTTTGCATTGGTTTTGCCACACTTGACAGGACTAGGTATGTCATGCCTAAACCTTCTACCTGCCTCTGGTATTTTGGTCTGTCAAATATCAAATGAAACACATTCTATATACACAGAAGCCCTTCTGTGCTGCTCTGGCCTGCATTGGCACTTGTGGTCCTGAGGGTGTACTACCAGCTGTATGAAGGATAAGCGGTCAGTAATCTTCCTCACACTGATCCAGATCAGACACACCCAGACCCACAGTCTGTCCTATTTGTGTATTTGTGGGGAATGTGTATTAACAGGACTACTTCATGTACCCTGACAACTGCAGTTCTGCAAACACACCATGTAACACACAGCCACTAAACATATTTAATTTGAGCAACTATGGGCTATGGTGTCAAATGTAAGTTAAACCGCCTCAGTAATTCCTCATTGGTCACTCTTAACAAAGGAATGCGTGTGCTGCTATTAATACAGCATGTTCTCCATTCTACACTGATTGGCTTGGAATAAATAAAACATTGCACTTTGTTCACAAACAAAATGTAATTATAGTATATGAGACAGTTCTCACTGAATGTATGATATAGGCCTACTTAAGAAATAACAAAGTGCTCAACAGTGGAAGGAGAAATTCTTATTTTGGATAAATATAAAGGTTACATTACATAAGATACACCACACATATTCATGATGCCTACTGATGATAATGTATTAAGGCACTGTATTTAAAATGGTCCACTGCATGTTCTTATCCTGTATAGGCAAGGTTATCCAGCCATCCTCCGTGTGATTTTTCCATGGCAAAGTACCATCAAATACAACACAAAAACAACATCCAACTCAACACATAACCGACCAATATACAATAAAATCAGCACTTACCTATGGCAGAAGTTTTCACTAGCTGTTCAGCCACGGAAGTACCGTGTTGTATCTCAACAGGCACAAGAGGATTGAACCTGAAGGGCTGAAGTAAGCTCCTTAACAGCATTAACGTTTTTACACCACCCTACAGGTATTGCTTTTAAGGTGGACGGCCCACTTACAAGAAAGCTGCTGATGATATCAGAAATAGCCAGGTCGAGTCTTTCCTTAGTTCAAGCATTGGTCCAAAATATAATGTGCCTTTTTTCAAAAGCCTTCAGAATGTTTAAGTTGGCTAGCAGGATATGTAATGGCTCATTTATATGGATATAAAATTGTATAGCATTATACAAAATACTGCCACCACCAGTTAAGTTGTTGACTTATTTAAGGGTTTACCTCCTAAAATCTCATTTCCTAGTAGTATATATTCCTGTCTGTGAACTACATTCAAGAGTCAAATAAGCTTATGGTCCACAAGAGGGAGCTCTCTGAAGCCTGAATTAGAAGACAAAATCCTTCAGAAAACTTACCAATGGGGATGTACATGGGTTGCACACAAATATATACTTGAGAATCTTGTGTTTTCAATATCTAAAATTATTCTCTATGGATACAAGAAGGGACTCTGTATTTTAGGCTGTATAATTACTGGTACAAAATAAAATAATGTTATTGCTCCAGTATTGGGTTACAATGATACAACAGCAATGTGAGATTTTAAATGCCATTCATTATTTATACAACTTAAATGCTGCCAAAATGTGGCAATGTATACCTAAGTTCTGAAATTAGACTAAATAAGAAACTGGCCTAAAGAGTGTAACCTACATCAGTTCACCCACAAACACTTAAACCACAGGAGTCTGACAGACAGTGCTGAATTCATTTATTCATCATGTTTTACAAGTATGACATTTGAACCTTACTCCATGTTATTTTTCCAATGGTAAGGACATTTAATAGTTATAGCTAACAGGGACTACAAACATTTGAGATCTTTTCAAATTTACATACTGGACCTTTGGATGATTCCGTTTCATACATGAACAGCATTTACATTTGAAAGATGTGAGGGGAAAGTATTCAAACAAAGTTACTTTCCAGTATTTCTGCAGTGTTACAAAAACAGATGAGGCAACGGCATCATCAGACAGTGACAAGCATAAATGGAGAGCGTACAGCACTATGGCATGGAGCCTCTGTCCACAGAGTGTGTGTATGAGATGAAATGGCTTTATGCTAATCCTTCAAGTAAAATGATACAACCAATATGCTTAACACCACAGAGAGCCTCCTGACTAACACACCCTAAACATGATTATTTCATCTCATGGTAAGTTCAAGAACAACAAGTTCTTAATAGTGCAACACATTTGTGATGTTGAATGAGATGTGTAGGATATACCAGCTGATATAGGATCAAAACTAAAACAAGGAAAACAGCGATATGGTTCAACATGACCGGTATGTGAAGTCCTCATATCTACTGCTATACACACTGTATTCAGTGTCACTATTTTGCTGACTGTATCCATAATGAATAACAGCTGCCAGACAGCTGAGCTCCTGTAATGTGCCATTAGATGGCCAGAGCACAGCACACTTCCCAGCATCATCACAATGGTACTGTACATGCGGTGATATCTAGGACCTGTACCAAGATGTAGGACATGAATGTCTTCCTTTTACATGTATGGCAAAAACACAAGGGTGCCATACAACTAGTTCCACAAATAAAGTTCAGAATAGGGGAAACAAAACAAAAATGTACTGGATGAAAAAAAAAGCAAATGATGCTGATGTTGGGCATAACATATTTATTTTTCAAGTAAGGCTTTGTCCAATTCTGTGGCATATCAACATAATAAAACAAATGATATGGATTTCAAATGTAGTTTTCCAGTTATGCATCATCTAATTCATTTCAATTCATATATTATATTATACATTTTTAAATGTAACATTAGTTTTCAACACAACACAAATGTTGATCATGACAATTGAAGGCAAACATACATAAAACATAAAAGTCATGGTCCCAATAAATGGAAATGAATTTGGAATCACCCTGGATTCAGAACACAAAACAGTTCCAAGAGACAACCTGAGACATGGCAACTTCACTAACTGTAGTGTATCTGTTCTCAACTGCGCATTCGAATTGGAGAAGTCTACATGACGCTACATGGGCTTATTTAACTGTGCGCTGACGTTTGAAATCGATATCGTGTGGGGCATCGGGAGGAGCGAAGTTCTATAGCTGAGATACATGTTGGAGTCTAGCCTGCTAAAAGTACAATTAGGAGTAAGGCATGTGGACATGTGTTGGGTTCCATGGAACAGCTAGCACGCTTGCTTGTGTCCAGGTCGCAGGAGCTGGTGTCTCACTACCCACAGACACCTGGAGCTCAGCTGTGACTGATATGGCCAGGCCCATGCAGGTCAACTTGAGAAGGGACAGCACTATGCATGCAGATGACCACTACCCCACGGATAGCCAAATGTTTTTGGTAAGTAAAAGAAAAAGCACAAGCAATCACAGACATTTTTATGAAGATGTCTTTTTACATGTGTACTGTAGTGATGCGACCTTTAGAGCTTTGTCTGGGGGTGAGTAGGTGAGGCTGGGGGCGCTTATTGGCTGATGAGATTTGTAGTCATGGGGGTAAAGCTGACAGCACTCGGATACAAACTGCATGGCATACCTGGCAAAATAAGCCAAAACAAAAAGGCAAAGAAAAAAAAAAAAAACTGCTAACGGAACAACCACTTAACCAACGTCAGTTTCCGGGTTGGAAAGCTTTAATACTGAAATACATAAAGCCACCTGCTGCTTACAAACTTAACCTATGCTATCTTCAGAGAGCCTGTAATCAGTAGAATACATGGAATATCCAGTGTGCTTTTGTAAATACACAATAGTTCAGTGGAGGCCCACAGCCAACCCTAAAGTCATATGGCAACCAGATGATCAATCCCATACCCAGTCTAGTACGCCCTTCTTTTAGAAGACATGAACTTGGCAAGAGGGTTTATGCCATAGAACCACAAGAACTCTAAAATGTGACCTCAGTGTCACCTGTGACAACTGAGCTCAGTCTGGAGCTGTAAACAATATTGATATTGAGGAGAGGAGGAAGCATTAACTCTCGACAGCAGCCTTTGAACGCAGGACCTCCTTCAGTATAACTGTTACACATGACACAGTAAGCTAAATATGCTAATTTCAAATCACAACACACATACTAACAAAACAAAAGACTACAGTAAATTACCAACTGAAAGGACAGCATTTCATAGCATATCCTTTGTTTGAGATAAACATATGCCTAATTCAGTCCTCCAAATGACATGGCTTCTTTCCAGTCATTGAAAAGTGACATTGTGGTACTGGATATTTCTATTTATCAGTGTCTAAGCTCTGAGAATAATATCTAGAGGGAAAGATTAGAAGCAATAAATAAAATAATAAAAGCATGATATATATTTATTTCTATGCATGTAATTATGATACAGACCATGGGCACTACAGCATGATGCTAACAGAGAGAGAGAGAGAGAGAGAGAGAGAGAGAGAGAGAGAGAGAGAGAGAGAGAGAGAGAGAGAGAGAGGAGAGAGAGAGAGAGAGAGAGAGAGAGAGAGAGAGAGAGAGAGAGAGAGAGAGAGAGAGAGCGCGAGAGAGAGAGAGGGGATGGAAAACCTGCACTGCTGGATTAATACATTCCAGAAATGAGCACAGAATCCAGAGTGCTACAACCACACCTCCACTGAAGACGCACACGCACACACGCACACACACACACTTGAAAACAAATGTGATCTTATTTGGCTGGATGAAGAAGACAGTAGCAGTGCTGAGGTGTGTGTGCGTGTCTGCGTGTATGTGTGCGTGTCTGCGCGCCGCGCGCGTGTGTGTGTGTGTGTGTGTGTGTGTGTGTGTGTGAGGTGTGGCTGGGGTGCGAGGGAGCTTCTACACACGGGTCAGGAAGTTCAGGTTTAGGCTGGTGGGGATCTGGATGGTCTCCAGGGCCAGAGAGGACGGGTTGAAGGGGAACGTGACCGGGTAGATCATTTTGGTGTCCATGAGGAGCTGTGGCGACTCCATGCGGTCTCGTAAACGCGTCTGTGGACAAGCAGAATGGAAAATGAGGGAATTGGTGCAAAGAATCCATTAGCATACAGTGTCAAGAGTCTTTGGCAAGAGCTTACCTGTATGGTTCGTATGAAGGTTACAGACACTCTCTCTTCAAACTCATTCAGAGGAGTGTACAGGTTCAGCACCTTCACAATCTGTGAACGTGAAGGGAAAGGTTACTCATCATAACTTCCTTAAGCATGTCTGGCTACCCATCCATGTAAAGCAAACCTGTTAGCTAATGCCATGTGTGTGTGTGTGTGTGTGTGTGTGTGTGTGTGTGTGTGTGTGTGTGTGTGTGAATGTGTGTAAGATCTGAGTGAACCTGTGCAGTGGTGAGAGCGTTGCACATGGAGCAGATGGCCTCGGCGTCCTCGTCCGTCTTCTTCTTGACCTGCAGGAGCTGCGCTGCCTGGATCAGGGGCTCCAGTGTCTCTTTGGCGCCGCAGTTCATCAGGTTCTTCTCCCGGAGCCACTCCTCCAGCTGGCTCACGTTGTACCTGCAGCACAGCACAGCACAACACAAACCAACTCCTCAATCAGGCAGCCATACTGCACCACAGCACAACACAAACCAACTCCTCAATCAGGCAGCCATACTGCACCACAGCACAACAACACAAACCAAATCCTCAATTAGGCAGCCATACTGCATCTGTCTAGGTCAGTAAGTTACACCACCCACAGAGGCACACAAAACTGAAAGTCCACGGCTGTAAAAAGGCTTCCAGAGGATTAGAAATCTCTTAACAGTCTGTTGTCTGTTGCAGTGATATAAACCCATCTTTACGCTTCATTTCAAGCTTTAAGAAATATTGGAGTGTTTACAGCCAAATTAATGTTGATGTAGTATACTACCATAAAACACTACAAAAAAGACATGCAGCAAATCTAGCGAATCTATTGAATCATTTACATTACATTACATCACATTTAGCAGACACTTCTTGACCAAAGTGACTTACATATGTCAGCTATATTACAAGGGATCACATTGTCCCCGGAGCAACTTGGGGTTAAGTGCCTTGCTCAAGGGCACAACGGTGGAAGCCGGGAATTGAACCGTCAACTTTCATGCTACTGCACGCTAGCCCAGCTCCTTAACCACTACACTACCACCGCCCAATCTAGTAGATATAACACACAAGCATTGGTGTAGGATCACTCTATGTGTCTAAATTCATAATAAATGAAAACGATTTTTAATCTGTGGTTTTGGGTCATTGTCACAGCCTGGCCACTAGTGTCCAGCCTGGGCAGTAACAGCAGGTGGTGTTGGTGTTACGCACCTGATCTGCATGCCCTTGCTCCAGGAGCACATGTCCTTGCGCAGCAGCAGGTTGTTGAGGGTAACAGCGCCGATGATGTAGAACTGCTGCTTGACCACCTGCTTGATGAGCTCGGGGTCAGTGCCATGCTGACACATGATGGAGTGGAAGGAGTTGAGCTGACGCAGGATGGATTCCAGCGTGTAGGTGCCCTCGTCTGCGATGCTGGAGGTACGCTTGCGCAAACCCGTGGGCTTTATGCCCGACACACCCTGGATGGTCTCGTGCTCCAGCATGCCGGACACTGATGTGGACACACACACACACACACACACACACACACACACACACACACACACTATGAGAGGCCAGTGTACATACCTACTTAATATACTTAATATATACTTAATATAATATAATATCTCCAATAAGATATGGCACAGCCATGAATCACAAACAGACTTTAAGGCTCCTGCTTTCTTCTCCATATGGCTTCTGTCACTGACAGTAAAGCGATCAAAGTCACTGCATTTCAGTTCAGTAATGGGGATGCAGAGGGGAAACAGAGGGGGTTGGCAGAGGAGACACACTGACCGATCATGGGCTGCAGGATATTCTCCATGCACTTGATGAGCTGCTGGTAGATCTGGATGGCCAAGTCACTCAGCACCTGCCGGTACTCCGCCAGGTCAAAGTTGGACAGGCAGTGATCATTCTGCTTGTTCGAGTTGTGCTTCATGAATTGCTGATGTGACAGACATCCCAAGAAAGGAGAGGGTTTAGTGGTCTGGAGGTGAGAAGTCATATCTGTGTGTGTGTGTGTGTGTGTGTGTGTGTGTGTGTGTGTGTGTGTGTGTGTGTGTGGGTTGTGCAAAATTCCAGAATTTAATTGAAACCGGCTCTTAAATTCCATTTAAATTCTTGAATTTCCCTTGCATTTCAATTGAGGTAGCAAACAGGAAGCAGAATTGCAATTCAAATTTTGCACAACCCTGGTGTGTGTATGTGTGTGTGTGTGTGTGTATACACAAGTGTGTGACTTCAGACTTACCTCATCACCACTGTACTGTTTCAAGCAGTGTAGGAAGCGGCATGTGTTGGAGAGCCAGAATGAAACTGTCTCAAAGTCATCTCCTCGTTTCTGTAACAGAAGGTGAAAAGCATTGGCACATTCACTTGCACAAAAACAGAGCCAAAATCTTCTGACACATTTATTAGAACTAAAAAAGTGGCCATTTTATTATGTTAGTAATGTGGATCTGTAACCCTCTTGCCATTGGCCTAGTAATTCAGTACCTTCAGGATCTTCTTGATGCTGTTGATAGTGCAGGTGAGCAGGGAGCGGACCTTCTGGTCATCGTTGACATAGTCGGCGTGTCGCAGACACATGAAGAGAATGTAGGCCGGCAGGCCTGGGATCAGGTTTACAGCTACACCTCGTGGCTTCAACTCTGTGAGAGCACGCATGTATACACAGACACAGAGACACACAAGATGCTCTTGAACACTTGAGAGATAAAAAAAAATCATGCCCCCTGCAGAAATGTGTGCTTATGCATGGTAAAGTGTTTCAATGCATGTTTAGTATGCTTTGATGCTTTATATATTACAACTTAGAGGTTGATTAACATTTTCAGCAACTATGAAACTGTGTAACTATGTAAAAATGTAAACATTATACATTTGCTATATGACTATAAGACGAATCTGGCTGAATTGTCGGTGAGAATGTACTGCTCCTATTATCAGGTTCTGGTTGGTTTTAAAAGGGCACACCCTTGACAAACAGCAAGACACACCCAGGATGAGGTTCTTGACCAGCTTCAGTTCATCCTCCTTCTTGTACTCCAGCATGCCTTGGAAGTCCTTCTCTCTGCGGGGGATGTTGACCGGCCGGATGGGCTCATCGACCGTCTGCCCAGGTGACACACTCTCCACCTGGCCTCCTGAGGAGTACAAACATCCACAGAGATTCAGATGCTCTTCTTATTCAGGAAAAAGCCACCACGATCTACCATGATTCATAGACTTGTACTGTATACTGACGAGCCACAATTACTGCTTTACAACTGGCTAAGTATCACATATACCATTTTGATTCAGCCTATGGGCCAACTGAAAATAATTCTTCATTTAACATAATCACATTGTGAGGAGCTGGGCTGAGGCGTTTGTATACCACACAACTAGCCCTGCTAAAACATTCCTGCGTTACCTTCCAGTTCACCGATCTTCTTGGCAAAGACCTTGAGCTGCTTCTTCAGCTTGCGGACAGTCTTGTCCTGCTTCTCCAGCTGCTCCATCAGGTCCTGCAGGGAGAAGGGGGGTGAGGAGAGGCAAAGAGAGAGAGGACCAAAAAGAGAATAACCCATGAGCCAAGGCAACTGTAGAGGAAGTGGATTTACTGTTGGGGGATTGCATTGGGAATTGGGACAAACTAGTTTTTAGTTGAACACATCAGCCTTCCGGACAAAGACACATGTTAGCATAGCTCCTCTCTAGGAGGAATGAGGTACTGAATAATTTGGATGTTGATGGAAACAAAGTCTACAAGACCTAATGTAGGATGATGAAAATCCCTGTGCAGTAGATTCGATTTCTCTAACTGTAAAAAATCTGATCATAGGTGCATTAACAAGAACTGCACAGGGATTAGAGTTGATGGTTTTGGAATTCATAAAGGATCAAATCTGCTTATTTTCACTGAGTCTGATGGATCCATGTAAGCCCTTTTCCTGGATGTTGATGGAACAAGGTTCACTTAAAGCCTCTAGTGTTTTGCTTTCACACAGTGCAGTTGAGTAGTAATGTGGAATACTGTATATCCAACTGTGCTTCCATCACCCAGTGCTGAGGTATTAGAGAAAGAGTGCACTCAATTTGACCATTGGTGGGTTAGGACACACTGCTGTCATGAGTTAGAGCTGAGCTCAGATTCAGGATCACTCTGTGCAACACACGATCTCAAGTGTATTAGTATTCACATGCGTGCAGGGAAACTCACACTCACACACGCCTGTACAGGCATACACACACACACACACACACACACACACACACACACACACGCACACGCACGCACAAACACACACACACACACACACACACGCGCGCGCACACGCACGCACAAACACACAAACACACAGAGGACAGTTCTTCGTCCTCCCTACATACAATCATCCGCTTTAAAACGTTGATTCGATACTGCCGATATTTGTCTGGGTCGTCTGTATTTTGCATTTCCTGTGAGGAAAGAGCCACAGTTTTGAGGAACTCACACAGAAGCCTCAGTGCCTGCACTAAATGAAGCATCACAGGATAATTCTACAAGGTTACTTCAATGATTCAATCTCATAAACACAAATAGAAAAACAAAAACTCCATCACACTATGGCTTCTTAACACAAAAAAAATGAATGCATGGGTACTGTTAGAATTAATTAAGTCATACATTTTGAATACTCTCATGTTACACACCTTTGATAATAGATAACTGCTACCTAACAGACACCTTTAATAATAGATGACAGTTTAACAGGACAGCTTTAAGATGTGTAACTAAAGAGTGCTGGTGAATTCCATAATGCTGCAGCAGTATGACACATGGTTGGTCAGTGGGACACACAGAGGGCGGGTCCACGGCGGGTGGCCTGTGGCGGTACACACCAGGTTCTCGTTGGTGAGGCGGGTGATCTCGTGCTGCAGGCTGGCCTCGATGCGGGCCTCCGGGGGCAGCTGCAGGTTCTGGGCCAGCAGTTGCTGCTGCCGGTTGTTCTCCTCCTTCATGCTCTGCAGCTCGCCACGCAGAACCTCCACCTCGTTGTCGTGGCTACGCCGCTGCGTCTGCAGCTGGGACTCCAGCAGCCTGAGAGAGAGAGAGAGAGAGAGAGAGAGAGAGAGAAAGGGAACGGTAGAGACAGAGGTGGAAAAGAGGGAGAACGTCCATATGGTCAGTGATGAAGGCAGGGGAGGAGGAGCGTCGGAGGGGCCGGCGGCGGTCACCAGTGAGTTTCTAGGTGAGTCAAAGCCACAGCGCGAGGGGGCGGCCCCTCAGCATGCCCTCCACCCCAAGCCGCGCTGCCCTCGCTAGCTGCTAATATACCCCTCACACAGGCAGGCCACGCACGGCAGGAGGTTGACCACCACTAGCCAACACTCCACTGGACTAATAAGAGGACAGACTGGGGTTGTTGGAACCATGACTACAGCAGGTTACAGATCGAGTTGTGTCAAACAAGCCAACTTACACATGCAACATTACTGTATGCAAGATTCTTGAATTGGACTATCTATTGATAGGAGAAATAAATCCACACTTTCTTAAACTGCAATAACATGCACTGGAAATGCAGTATTAGTCGGTGAACCTTTATCTTCAATGGCTTAAAGAGCAATGAGAGAAAGACAGAGCAGGTTACAGTATGAGCTCATGGGTTCAGTTCATGACACTACAGCAGGAGTAATGCAGAAGCAGCATCACAAAGGTGTGGAGAGGCCAAGCTGCGCCAGGATGAATGGTTAGTGGAACACATGTGGAAACATGCTGGGGTTTCAGGGAATGGAACACATTTGTCTCTCTGCTCCTACCAATCCTCAACCCTCCCTCAATTCTCTTCCCCTCTCTTGCTCGCTCACACACACACACACACACACGCCACAGGTGCGCTTAACCTGTTGGTTTCCTTTAACCCCTCATAAACCAGCCAGAGCTCGCCATCCTCATTCAGCTTATGGTAGTCTGGTGCAGGGGATCTGATGGGAGGGACAGACAGAGCAGGACAACACAGCAAAATGATCATGACCACTGATGAGGGAGGAGCAGAGGTGTCGCTTGGGGATTAACAAACACTGCAGGAATATAATGACAAACAAGAAATAATATTTTGCTTAAGGGAAGAGAAAAGATAGCAGACAGCTATACAAAAATGAAAAAGGTAGGAAACAATGATTTCATTTTATAGGGGAAAGTGCTTTAAATCTAATGATATGAATGGAATGATTTTCAATGCAGTGAAGAAAAGATAGAAAACCATACAGAAAACACGTTTATCTGTTTAGTTCTCAGCAGGCCAACAACTCCATTACTGTTAATGAAGTTTTCATTCGGTAAACCTTCGCACACCTAAAAGCTTCTGTTTGCTGCCCAAAAGTCCAAAACCTCACTGATGTCCACACGCCATCGCACACAGCACACTTACAGCAAAACTAATCACACGACAGCTTTTCCAGTGCGTTCGCCCATACCTGCACTTTTAATCCTGATGTGTTAAGAGCCTTCTACACTAACCTACTCAACAAGAACAAAGCATGCATTAGATTACTATCCACAATAAACCTTTTCAAAATAATGAGAATCTTACCTGTTTTTTAAACCTGAGTTAATGATACTTAATGTTAAGTATCTTAAAATGCTTTTTTAAAGTACAGAAGTAGCAGTGCAGCTGCATGCAATGCATGTTAGTGGATCCTAAGCTGCTGGCAGCTAACCCTGACATTCTGATTGGCTGTGCTGAGGAAGGCGTGTGAGTACACAGTGTTGTTCACGCACGCTGGAACATTCTGGCAGGGGCAGCATGGCCATGCATGATGCCCAGAGTTCAGTTACCTCAGCCTATTGACCAGCTCATTCACTTCGAGCGGTTTGCGCACAAACCTGGGCGATCTGGACAGACAGAGAGAGGCATATGTAATGTTGAATTGAAGATTGACCACAGAACCAGGCCTGGCTCATGCTAATGCGGTGTTGGAGTACATGTGTCACTGTGTCTGCGTATGTGTGTCTGTGTGTGTGTGTGTGTGTGTGTGTGTGTGTGTGTGTGTGTGTGTGTGTGTGTGTGTGTGTAGTGCACACGTTCTGTTGTGGAGATGAAGGACGTTTCGTCACCTGGACAGACAATGGGCTCTATGTGCTCTACCCTATCACACAACTGAAGACACCTCAGAGTAAAATATGTCCATCTCAAAGATAGTAAGTGACCATCAGAGAAGCAGACCACACACACCACTTCTGCTGTCTGTGTTGGATTCTCATGTTGTATCCAGCATAAAAGCCTTAGCGACAGGTCTGACTCTGAAACAAAAAAATGTTGGTATATTCAGAGAACTGGAGAGAGAGAGAGGAAAAATAAAGTTGATACCTGTTGGTGTCTTTGAGGCCAATGTAAGCCTGAGTAATTTCTCCGGCATCCTTCATCTTCCTGATGTCCTCCGTGTGGGCCATGGGCTCGGTCATTGTCTCCTGTGGCGACAGAGCCAATCAGAGCACTCAGGGAGCCATTCCAAAAGTAAAGTAGCCATGGCAACAGCACATACACACAAATGCACACACACAGTTCTACTAAGGTGGATTCAATTCTATTTGCTTGATGACACCTAGAGAGATCATAAAGGCCACATCTCAAATTGTGTGTGAAAACACTATTTTGGCTGAGTACACTCATCCACACGAGCAGCATGCTGATGGTGCCAGAGGTGTGAGGTGGTGCCTGAGTGAGGCCACGCCCACAGTGATGCCATCTGACGGGCCGTGACTCAGAAGGTGACACGTTGCCATTCCAAAACCATTCCAGACCCTGTGAGATACTTTTCAAATGGCACCTCTAGTCTAGTCACACATGCACCCAGACAGCAGCTGAACTGGGAACAGATACGGCCATGAGCACCAGCTCAAGGCCATAAGCTCTCCGCAGTGAGCGGCTGTCTCTCAGTCAGCCTGAGGCTAGTCACACCAAAGACATGTCAAGAGGAGTGTAGGGGGGGGGGGGGGGGACAGAATATAGACCGACAGAGGCACAAAACAAAGGAGACAGTCAGAGACAGAAAGACAGACATTGATAGGTTGATACTGACAGATTGATTGATCAGTTTGATCACAGAGATTGATCAAAGTAGGAAGAGAAAGAGAAACGCGGGGCAGGAGAGGCAGAAAGACAGAGAGGAGGGAGTAGGTGAACATGTGCTGCAAACAGTGCTGTGAGAGAAGAACTAGTACCTTCTCATCCTGGCATCACAGGCATAGCGTGAGAGGGGAGTGGAAACACAGATGCCACACAAATGATGTCATTAGAATGAGAACAAACTCGCCAACATTCAAAACATTCATTATTCATCCTGGCAAACTTCCCAGGCGTCCACCTAGGCCTAATCTAATCTTTTTTGTGTAGTGCCTATTGCCTGTTGCCTTTTCTTTGTTCAGTGATGTGATTGGTCCACCTACCTTGTGCTGCATGGCCTCTTTCTGGCTGACCAGCTGTGAGCGCAGGATCAGCACCTCTTCCTTGCGCACCTCCAGCTCCTCGTTGGAGGAGTTGAGCTGGTCCAGCAGCACCTTGTAGGCCGGCGAGCCCGGCACTGACGTGTTGGCCCCGGCGTTGCCGCCCAGCAGCTGACGCATCTCGTTCAGGTCGTGCTTCAGCTTCTTGTTCTCCGAATCCAGCTCCTGCCGCTAAAGGAGGGGAAGCGCACACACAACACAATGTTACTCCTAATTTCACATTCTACTGTGATCAAAACACACTCTAAGCTGTGCCACTATGGTCATGTGCTTGAGAGAACAACCCCTTCTGCTGAGGCCAACAATCACCGAAACCAAGGAACTGGCCATTTGAGATAGGATGGGCAGTGGCTAGTGACTATAACAATAACATTTGTTAAAATAAAAATAAAACTAAATCAGTTTTGTCCCCTAGATTTGCACAGTAACCGTATACCACTTTATGCCATTCTGATTAACTTGAGAGACACTTGCCTAATAATTAATGAAATAAATCATATTTGATGTAATGAAATAAATAATATTTGATGTAATGAAATAAATCATATTTGATGTCACCATGCCAGCTTCAACAAAACCAAATCTTTGCTCATAACAAAAGAAGAACTTAAAGGAACTAACACTAACACTACATAAAAACTAACCCAAAATATGAAAGACTAAATACAAATAAAAACTGAAATAGTTGATAATATTATAATAACTGGTCCAGACGAGGACTGGTTGCAGTCAATAATAGAGGAGGTGTTTGGATGGAGTAATGGGCTCTACCTTAAGAGACTCATATTCCAACTCTGCACCGCGAGCCTTCTTGTGTTCCTCATCATCCTAAAGGCAAGGAGAAGAGACGAGAGAAACTGACCCTAATGCATGTCAACAAGATTGTTCCATTTCCTCTACCAATTGCATTACTTACACTGTAAAGGAAAGCCTTGTCTAACTGAGCTACTGGCAAGATAGAAGCAAATTAACCTTATTTAGTGGATACATTTCCAAAACTGTATTTCCTGTAAATAGTTTGGCTTACCCTGGCTCTAGCCCGCTGAAACTGCTCCTCTCTGCGGTCGAGCTCGTTTTGCAGCGAATGCTTTTCCTGCTCCAGCTCGGTGACTCTCTTCTGCATCTTCAAGAAGGTGGACATGTCCCCTCCCCTGGTCATGTCCTGCATGGATGGGTAGGAGACGCAGAACAAAAAGACACAAACATGGTAAAGAGGCAAGACTGTTTGATTACGCAGGTTGAAAAATGTCTAAATCCACTGATACTTGTCTTTATACAAGCAATACTTCCACATGGGAGTAAAATATGTGTGTGTACTACAGTCTTATGTGGAGTCTTTAGCAGAGATGTGATGTCACCAGTCACTAAAACGTTTTGACAATGTATCTGAGCAGGAAGTGATGTTCTCCTGACCTCCCCGGCACGGGATCCTTCCTCGGACTCGGCAAACTCCGAGATGTAGGTGCTTTCGGACTCGTTGCTGCTGTGAGTGGAATCGGTCCTCCTGTGGCCAGGCTTGGGCGCGTTCTGAGGGGGCAGAAGGGACGAGGTAAGAAAGGCAGATATGGACGCTGAATATCAGCCCTGTGGATTCCGGCCTCAATGACAGACTTAGGGTGTATATCATATATGGCGCTTTCTAAACAATGTTATAATGTTATCTGCAGCAGTCAATTGATTATCCAGCCAGGTAGACTGCAACAGTTACATTTAGTTATACGCTTAAACTACAAGATCATGTAACTGATCTCCAACTCTATGGGAAGTTAGTTGTTTGGTGGCGTCCAATGCTAGCTGGCACGGTGCGCTGACTTGCTACACTCACCACACTGATGGACTCTTTGAGGTCGTCGTAGCGTTCCTCCAGGCGAAGGTGTTCGGTCAGGAGGTTCTGGTAGCGGGAACGCTCCTCGTTCAAATCGCTCTCCAGCTGCTGGGTCTCTTCCTGCAGGGCGCGCCGCATCTTCTCTGTTTGGTGAATGTGGACAGACACAAGCCATTAGCATCAACACAAGCCATTAGCATCAACACAAGGCCTAGTCTGTGAGGCTTTGCTAGTTCACAGAGAATCATCCAGAAGCAGTGGCGTAAACAGTTAATATAAGCCACTCAGCTACTTAAATAAACTGAGATGAGACTCTTTAGTTGGTACAGTTAACTCTTTGAACAGACAAACACACAGTAGATGTAGTCAAATGAAGGTGTGAGAGCACACAAGAGCAAATCAATGCCATCATAAGGGCGTGAAGCCACATGAGGGTATCAACCTGTCATCTGCAGGCTCTGCTCCTGAATCAGGCGGTTCAGATCGTCTTTTTCGGTTTTCAGCATCCCATTCTGGTCTTTTAGCTCTGCCACCATCTGAAAATGTCACACACACACGCACACACACAGTGTAAGGGTTCAACCCATCAACAGACACTAGAAATTTTGCAAGAAAAATGACTTCTTGCAAAGAGGATTGGTATCCAACTTAAAGAGGTAATATAGGATATACATGATATCCTTTAATATAGTCCTATAAAGGAAGCTCCAAGAAGAAATACACTCTACAACAGTCATTTAAGCAGAATTGATGTAAAACACACATGATACATAACATTACTGAACAATAATGAAGCTACGTGCTAAAATGAGACGATGTATAAAACTAGGCAACTATATCAAGAAAATGAGGTCTGAGTAAAGAGAGTGAGTTATTTGACCATATCATTTACACTGAAGAATTAGTAGGATAGGAGGCCTAGCGAGAATACTTGCAGCAATTCCCTGAAATTGAAAATGCTGCCATCTAGTGACACTACAGTTCAATTAATGTTGTAGCAATTTATTATCCTACACATAATGTTTCATTTTATTCGCATCAGTACTACATGACTAGCTACCTAGAAACAACAGTGCTGTTTCTGAACAGACTCCATACACACTACTGTGGACTACAAATGGGCTACATCTACCTAAACTATAGGCCTACTACATCTCACCTGCCGCAAAGACATGGTTTCTGGGCCATATACGCATCAACCTCCCATTTGACTTCCATGGACCCTGAATCATGATACACATGCTCTAATATCTCTGCATGCACAGTATAAATGAAAGGATCTACTGCATCTCAGGACATCTAAAAGGATCTTCATCTAATCTTCATCTAAAGTGATGGATACTATGGGACGAATGACTCAACTAAGCACAAGACATGGCGCATTCAAACTCTCAAGCAAACCCCCCCCCCCCCCCCCCCCTACACACACACACACACCCACACCACATACTCACATGCAACATAAATCTACATTGATGGCATATTTGTTTTGTGTGTGTGTGTGTGTGAATTGTTCTAATTTATGGTAGTCTGAGATCATGTTTTGCAGATAGCGAGACATAAGGTGGCAATGTACCCAGACGAGTAGTGTCTTGTATAACATAACTGGCTCTGAACATTGTTTGTATAGGCCTGCTGGTGTTGCATAAGTCTATCAGTGGGACTATTATTAGTACAAAAGTGTGTGTGTGTGTGTGTGTGTGTGTGTGTGTGTGTGTGTGTGTGTGTGTGTGTGTGTGTGTGTGTGTGTGTGTGTGTGCAGAGGGCTGCCCTCCTGCAGTACCTTCTCCATCTCGTCGCGGTACTTCTCGGCCCAGTCCTCGATCACCTTCTTCTCGCTCTGGGTGGTCTGCAGCTCCTTGCGCAGACGGGCCAGCTCCTCCAGCAGCGAGGTCACCTTGTTGGCGTTGGTCTTGGCCTCCTCCTCGGCCGTGCGCAGCCGAGTCACCTCCTTGCGCAGACGCTCGCTCTCGACTGCGTGGGAGCTCTCCAGGCCGTTCAGCCGCTCGTTCATCGCACGGTTGTCTTTGCTCTGTCCAGACATGAAGAGATGCAGTTTACATGTGCGTGACACCACATTTTCACACACACACACACACACACACACACACACACACACACACACACACACACACACACACAAAAACAGTGCTAAGAATTTAGTATCAGAAATGTAAGATTCAGTTATTATAATCAGTGGCATTTGTATTCATACGGTCTAACATATGCATAACAAGTGCTTAACACTTGGATCTCCCCCTCCAGCACCATCTCTGGCCACAGAAAGGTCATGGCCTGAACTCTCACTGGATTGGCACTTGGGGGGGGCAGTACAGAATGAGCTCATCCACAGTCCAGAGCACCTGACACAGAGCTGACTGACTGCTCCAGTCAAGCGGTCAGCACTCTGGAGGCATGTGATGGGCAATCTCCAGAACACAGACGCAGTGTTTGGGACCGACACAGTCTGCCAAATGACAATCAATAACAGACGAAAATGTCTTCACTGACAAGATCTTCTCTCTCCACCAGATGGGAAGTGGGAATAGGGCACATCTTCCTCTGCCTACAAAAGACTCCTAAAGTGTCACCTGAAGCTATGGCTTCCCACAGCTCAAACCTCTGGTCACAGGTGTACATGGACTCACCTGCTCGTCAATGCGCCGCTGCAGCTGCATGATCTTGTTCTCCATGCCGATGTTGAGCTTCTTGTAGTGCTCCACGGAGCGCGCCTCGATCTTGAGCTTCTTGAGCTCGCGCCTGGCCTTCATGCGCCGGAAGCAGCACTGCAGGTACACGATGGCCTCCAGCGATCGCTTGTACCACTGCCGGGCCAGCCATCCTCGCACCATCTTCTGGATCAGCACTGCCTTGTGCTCCCGCACGAGCTGGACACACAAAGAGAGGCAGACAGACAGACAGACAGATGACAAAGAGGAGACAAGATGGTGAGCAGCTGGTCAAACCACCAAAACAGTGAAAAAGACAACTGTAGCAAACCTTTCTTTTAATCCTCATTCTGTTCAGACCACAGCCCAAATAACAGGGTGACACAGTGTGGGCTTAAACACACACAGAGAGAGAGAGAGAGAGAGAGAGAGAGAGAGAGAGAGAGAGAGAGAGAGAGAGAGAGAGAGAGAGAGAGAGCGAGAGAAACAGAGAGAGAAAAACAGAGAGAGAAACAGAGAGAGATAAACTGGGAGGAGTGGGAGGCTTTGCTGGTGGCAGAAGAGTGTGTTTGTGGTGTGTGTGTGTGTGTGTGTGTGTGTGTGTGTGTGTGTGTAACAGAAGAGACAGAGGGCAGCTGCTTCAGTCTGTCAGTGGGAGAGTCCCTAAACTCACCCCAACCTGGCCTTGGCCAGTGCACATGATCAGTTAGCACAAGTCACATAGCAAACAGAGGAACAGCAAACATGGTCATAAATATAATCCTATATTCTGTACATTACATCTCATCTCGACCACAACTCTAGCTTACTAACCATCCACTAAATGGTGCAGAAATGACCACACATTCATAGTGCTGAGGTTGAGTTTAAGTATGAAGTCTAGTTCATTCTAATCATACCTGAAATGATTCAAGGGACTATGTGGTGTTTAAACTAGGCTGCCAAAAGGCCCACATGCTCTGTGCTTCCAACTTGTTTAATGAGTAGTGCATTAAAACAAACAGACATGAACAAACTACCCCCTTCAAATGAGATTATCGGAGTTGATGAATCACAATCAGAGTGAGGCAGGCTGGAGGCCCTTAGGATGCATGTATGTACCGTATGTGCTGTATGAGTGCTGGCTGCTTACCCCTTTGTAATGTGCTGTGTGAATGCAGGTTCTTACCCTTTTGTAATGTGCTGTATGAGTGCTGGCTGCTTACCCCTTTGTAATGCTGGCGGGCCATGTAGGCCCTGAGGATGCACTGCATTGCGAGAGCAGCTGCCTTCTTGCGTTTGAATCGTGTTCTCTCCGTGTACATGCGCTGGTACTTCTGAATGATGATGGCTGCACGAGTCCTACGCATGAACTTGACCAGCCTACAAAAATCCCAGGAACAGTTATTTGATGTATTCCTTGTTTCTTCATATGCAGGCATTTTGTTCCGTACTATTATTTTTATTATTGTTGTTGTTATTGTTATTTTATGATTTGTAAAGCACTCTGGGCTCAACCCTGTTGCATTAAATGTGCTCTGAAAATAAACTGACTTGACTTGACTGTCGCATAGCATAACCACACTGAATCTGTTAAATATGCCATTTCATTGAGTCATATTTCTCGTTCAAAATAACAAAACAATGTGAGCAACAGAAAAAAAAAAGAAACTGGACTTCCGACAAAAGTTCTGCTCAAAATGTTGCACCATATTGCGCTGCATAGTTTCAACAGTCTCAAGTCTCATCCAGTAAGGACTTCTGCTAACGTTTGCTGGCATACTGTAGCAAGCACTAAGGACATGGGGTTAGGACACATTTCCCTCTTTCTTTCACTCTGACACAAATTGTTACCTTTATTATTTATCCAAATAATATGGGCAAAATATGTGAAGTATGTAGCCCACATATAAAGTTACAGTTTATACTATAATTCTACATAGGACATATTGTAGTCACCTGTATCAATGCAAAGACTTGGGGCCCCTGTAGAAGTATACAGTAACCCTGTACTATTGAGACTCCATTTGGAGTCTATTCCATTTGGAGTACTGATTCCATCCACTATTCCATTTGGAGTACTGATGTGACGCTTTACATAAAATTAACTTAACCCATGACGTGTTGCTGTGTTAAGGCAGAATTCTGACTGTGAGAGAGGTGTGGTAATCACGAATCATGTCCTATGAAAAACGCCCCGTAGGGTTGGGTCTACTCACCGGCGGGCCTGGTATCCACGCACGTGTCTCTGGATGTTGATGGCGGCTTTCTTCATTCGCAGGTACTTCTTACGAGCCAGCCAGCAGCGGATGGTCTTCTGGATGCGGATGCAGGCGGCGCGGAGTTTGTCCGCTCTGAGCTTTTCCAGGTAGGCAACTTGACCCGCCCGGAAGAAGATCTTGGTCTTACCAAACTGGTACTTGTCAGGATCCTGGGGGAAGGACACCAAGAGCACATCTTAACATCCTGAAGTATCGAAGTGTTTTCTTTACTTGACAATAGGGTAACTTGTCAATAAAGTAGCTTACATTAGAAATAAGACTTAATTAAACTGCCTGCAGTGTTTAAAGTGAAAAAGAGATATTTGAAGTTGGTCTGACTGAATTAGAGTTACAATGCTCTTCTATCTTAAAGGGTTAACGTGAGACAAAAAAACAACAACTAGTTTTATGAATGCACTAAAAAACTGTGTACAATAAGCAGCACATGCTGACATCCAGTGATGACTAAAATGTGCTTGTTTTCAATGTCAACAAAACAAGATGTCAGCAAATTCTGTTTTTGGCAAAGCTTGCAATAATTAAGCATGAAAAGCAAATATGCCGTCACAAAATGATCCCTTTAGAGCAGTGAGGCTAAAAAAAAGTGATGCTCTCTTTGGACTCCATAAAACTGATCAAGGCATCTGGCCAAATACGACCAAGAACCAATGAGTTGCTAACCTTTAATTTCATACATTTGAAATCACTCAGCAAAAGCACTGGTCAAAGAGAGTCTGCTGCTGCTGTACCTGCACAAGTTGTTCCAGCACATTTTTGCAAGTCAGCTTCTTATCTGCCAGAACGTCTTTCTGCTTCATTAGAACACGGTACCGGCTGAAGAACTCCTGATAGGTCCACCTGTTCCCAGCAAAACACAAACATATACAGTTAAGCTTATATACTGAGCTAGCCCATAACCTGAAGGAAAGTTAACTCCACACTTATAGCATGCCTGCACACACTGGTGTGTGAGTGACTAGTGCTGGGCTGAGTTACAGCGCACTGGGGGGTGGTGTTTTGGTGTACACTACGGTGATGTTTGGTGCACAGTACCGGGATGGGAAGCCAGCAGCCGAGATGCGGATCGTCTCCAGCACGCCACAGGCTCTAAGCTGCTGTACCGCCCTCTTGGGGTCAAATCTGAAAACAACAGAATTATCATTATTAAGTGTCATCATCACTATTCTCTTCAGTGTCAACACCACATTTTTTTAAATCAAAAAATGGTAGAAAAACAAAGAGTAAGGTTGCTCACGTGAAGGCGTGCTTGAAGTCATTGGGCTTGATGCAGCGTACATAGTGGGGTGTTGTTGCATTCAGAGTCTCCATTAGTAGATGAAGTGAGTTCCGGAACTGGATAGAAGGAATTGCAAATTCATTTACAGGTGCACTTGGTGACTCAATGTAGCAAGCCACTGTGTTTTAGGACAGAGACTATTCCAATGTGCCTTTAACCGCATATCTTTGACAGGGTTGAATGTAAATATCTGTGCATTACAGACACACCTGGAGACCAACAGTCTTCTTATGTTCCTTGCTGGAACTGGGCCGGCCCTTGTCAGGCTTGACACTGAGAACGCGCTTCCCTGTTGTGGCTCCAGTAGGGGTGGTGGCCTTCTCCTCATCTTGAAACAGCTCCACCAAGAGGTCAAACTGGGTACAGCAGCCAAACCAATTCCATTAGAACCACAAGCCCCTCTGGTGATGAGGTCTATTATCAGCTCTAATTATGGCTGATGGTAAAAGCCAGCAAGCATGGTTACGGTCTTTATGAAAGAAATTAAACATCCAAAAATCACAACTGCCTGCAGCTCTTAACTATCATTTGGTAAGTACCGTACTATTATTGCACACAGCGGAGATACCACTGCAAAGCAAATTGGTCCTTAAAAACATGCAGTAGGGAGTATTACTGTTAAATCAGAGCACAGAGAAAATGGGCACATGCTAAAGAGGGAAAACTGGTTAGAGTTTCAAACACACACGCTTAGTCCTCCCAGTGGATCGTCTCAGGGCAGGCCAGCGTCCAGGGCCGCAGTTAAACGTACAGTACGCTGCTGCTACTGCTGCTCTATGGAGACACTGGGCTTACTGCACAGGCCATGAAGCTGCAGCAGCATGCTTCCCTCTCTGGTTGCCGTTAGCAGCACTACTGCAGCCACACATCATGCTGAGGGAGCACAATCATTTCCACCTCCTTCTTCCCCTCTCCTCCTCTCCTCCCATCCTCCCTCCCTCCCTCCCCCATCCATCCATCCATCCATCCATCACTGTCTTTCTCCTTCATGCAGACCCCGTTCCTTCCTGTAGCCCAGCTGTGAAACCGCAGTGAGGCAGAATGGAAGAGTGTGGTGGTTAACAAGTTAGAGGAGGAGAGAGAGAGACAGAGAGAATAAACCAGAGAGAGAAAAGTCATAGGGACAAGAGGGAGAGAGCTTTTACCTTCTGCAGGGACAGAGGTTGTCATGGTGGGACACAACACACACACACACACACATGAACAACACAAGGAGAAAATAACATGATCGTAAAACAAAGGATTTACACAAACGAAGCAAATCTCTACCACTGCATGCATCTTGCACTACAAAGTATTAAATGTCCATAAACACCTTTATGGCTTCTCAGGCTAAACCAGGTTATCATAACAGCTGTTGTGTCCGAGCTGTTGTCAAGGGTCAGGAAGTGCAAGATGAATTTGAGGTGCTGAAATTCATTTGCTGTCTTCCTCTGTCGTGTAAGATGAGGGAATGGATAAAACTGTGGGATAAAACTGGCTCTGATTTAGCGGAGTGTAGTGAACTCACGATTGCCACAAGGGCCAATCAGAAATCAAAGCAACACACAGGGGAGTGGAGACATGAGGGTTATACCACAGTGAGATGAATGTGCCAGTAATGGGACTAAATGAATGCCGTGAGAGTCAAATTCAAACAAACACTCAAATGTATGATGACATGGAATACTGCTGATTTCCAACAGCTATGAATAAAATGATTAGTGATCATTTACTGATATTATCATTAATCTAGGAATTTGGAAATAGTATTAGGGAAGCAAATTGGGTTTACTTTGTAGTTTACTGTATCTATGGTTTATTTTATTAATACCTAGTAGTTATGGATTAGCATAACCTTGTTTTAAACCCTTACCCCATCTGATCACAGAACCTGTGTCTTTAAGGAGAAAACACTCAGTCAGAGGACAGTACTTTTCTGTCACATAGTTCTCAACTGTGAATGACCATCTTATATGTTGGCCTTATTGGCCACATGGCCTGACCAGAGCGTTCTATAACAAGGGCCTGTTTCCAACATCACAACATGCATGAACACGAAACAGACATAATGTATCCAATAGTAAAGGAAACAAAGTTGTATCATTTGAGCATGTCACTGAGCCAGCGTTGTTGATTACTCGGACATCCTCATTGAATTAGGGCCGAGGCCCTTTTAGGCCACTCTGAGCGATCAGCTGTCCTGCGTGCCTGAGAAGCCCTGCGCCCCCCTGCTTATTTCAGCCCTGTGCTCCTACAACCCTGTGCCCATGTCCCATTATTTAATTCATCTTTGTGCAATCAGCTGTGGCCATGGGAAAGAAAAAAAAAAGAGTAGATTGGATTTAAAGCTTAGCCCCTTTCCCAGAGGAATTACCTCCCTGATCTTTTTGGCCTAAACACACCAGAAGCTGAGGACAAACCTTCCCACCAGCAAGAGACTGGACAACTGGCTACCTGGACTCTGGTATTTCTGTTGTATTTGTAATTCAAATACTGAATCTTGTATTTTGCTTTTAGCAACATCTTTTGCTATTAGCAACATCTAGCTTTATAGGAGTTTGCTCTCAGAGGACAGACATCAACATGACTGTTGTTGACTAAAACAGACAAAACATGTGTTTCATGTTATGACTGAGAGAAAAAGACTTTCACCTCATTAACACCAAAACATTTGGGCTCTGAAGCTCTGTTTTTCAGCAAATGTAATGCCTACTTTGAGAGATGGTATTGCTCATCTTGACTTGCACATACACTTCCTGAACTCCAGGTGGCATCAAAAGCTCGACTAAACAAACTGTTTTTTCCTTTCCCTTTTTTTTAAAGGTCATCACAGCAAAAACATGATTCTGGAAAATTTCCACCACAGCTCTCAGGATTTTTCTCTGCGTGTCTCTCTCCGCTACCAGTACTACAATATACACGTGGAATTGCTACAACCTCGCTCCATCAGACCACGTCCTCTTCTTAGGGGCTATAAATAGAGCTCCCCACACAGAGCAACGTGGGGGCAGACAGAGCTGGAGTGAGAGAGACGAACCTTGCTTGCTTTGAGGACATGAATCTGCTCCTCGTTCACGGTGTCTTTGTTTTTCTCCAGGAAGCCATCGCACTGGTACTCCACCTGAGGGGACAGACACAGCAGACGGTGACCATCAGCGCACCCTCATCAGGCCGACTCATAATCTCTGATTAGCACCCTCCAGGTCTTATCTCTGGGTCAAGTCATCTAAAGCACGGCAGGCCTCGCCTCCCGAACACAATTGGCCCTATGGGATCATATTTACAGACCAAGAAGACCCAGCACAGGTGACCTGGGTGCAGAACTAATAATGCTACATTCGAAGGAAGCCTTTGCAGGAGTGGGTTTGAGTTAAAGAATGGGCAGATTGGATGGCCCTGGGATGGCAAGTCCAGACAGCTTTTAAGCGCAAGCCGGGGAGAGGTCTAAGTGCAGTTTCCCGACACAGGCTATCAGCCCTTTCCCTCTAGCGTTCTCTCAGGGGTAACATGAAACTGAGGCTAAAACTGGCTTAGGGACTGGGTCAGCCAAGAACTCAGAGGGGTGAGTCACAAATGGGACTTTATTATCAGGTAGAGAGCTTGAGAGCAAGAGGGCAAGTCTCTTTAATACAAAGCACACAAACACGCACATACACACAAACACCAGCAGTGTGGTCAATGTCTGAAAAACCTCTTTGAGAGGCAGTGAACGTGATAAGAGTCAGATGTGGGATACCTTATCAGCAAAATGCTGAATGATGAAGGCCCTGTTGGACATCCGTGGCTTTTGGAACAGTGCACATGTCTTCAGGTGAGTGTTGTACAACTTCTGGGCCCATGAGTCATCAGACCCCTTTGGCATCTGGGATTGGGACAGGAGGGGAACAAATCAGTGGTTCTCATGGGGAATCAAAAGACCAGAGAGAGAGAGGTAGTACCGCTACAAAACAAGCCTGACCCACCCCACACACAAGTGAACACAGTATATTAACAACATGGTCTACGCTTCATCTGCACAGCAGGTCAAATTGTCCAATGAAGCACAAATGACATGTCATGCATGGTGCCCTCTCTTTACCTTGCACTCTTCATCCAGCAGGTCCAGGATTCCCATCTTGGCCTCAATAAGATTGATGCACGGCTGATTATCATAGAAATCTATAAGTGTCCAGGGGATCTGCTCCTTCATGTACTCTTCCTGTTCCAGTTTAAACACATGCTACAGAGAGAGAGAGAGAGAGAGAGAGAGAGAGAGATAGAGAGAGAGATGGCAGAGGTCAGGGTGGTATAATGCTGAGGCATTCTCTGTGAAGTGTTCTGGACAATTAAAGCCTTTACACAGCAGATATCAAAGGTACTAGCTGGCAAGACCTCATCTTACGCTGTTGCATTAGTAGATTAGCTGTATCTACATAGTGCTAAATATGTGATAACATTATGTATTTGGAATTTATGTTCGGGTCATTTGCAGGGAGAAACTGCTTTAAGATGGACTTACCATGTTAAATTGCTGTTGAAGCTTTTCATTTGCGTAATTTATACAGAACTGCTCAAAGCTGTTGATCTCAAATGTCTCAAACCTTAGTTCCAAAAAAAGTGAAATCCAAAAATTAATAACATGTCCCAAGGCAGCATATATTTGGTTTGAAGCATCAATATATGACTTGGATTTCATACTTCATTAACATCATAAGAGGGAACTCTACCGGTAAATTGATATCGATAGGATATGGCACATCCCTACCCACCCGTAAATATCCAGGACTCCAATGAAAGAGTGCTGCTTGACGTTGGCGTGCAGGGCTTTATTCACGTGATCCACGATCCAGTTGAACAGCTTGGCGTATATGTGCTTGGCCAGGGCATCGCGGGCATTGGTGGCCTGGATCTTGGGGATGGTTTTGATGTACGTCTCTGTTGCTGTTTTCAATTTTTTGTGACAGAGCCAATGGGACATGTCCTGGTAGGTCACACCCATAAGCTCACAAAATGTTGTAAGATGGCCATTGTTGGGCTGTTGAAGAAAGGTATACATACACAAGCAGCATTGGCAGGGCTTTACTGATGTAAGGTCCTCAGACTCAGACAGACTCACTCACTTTTCAAAAATATGAAATTTTTATGCATTTCATGCATCAATTATTGTTATATATTGTTAATACTATGTGAAGTTAATATTATAAATGTTGCAAACTATTTTTACAGCCACATGTAGAAGTGCACTTAAGCCTTATTAGCAGGATAAACCTCTAGTGGTGATCTGGTTTTAAAATTGTTTGGATTTGGATTTTGATGGCTGTGTTTCTTTAATGTGAGAGATTTAGGTGGTTGATGACCTTGAAGTACTGGCCAACTTGCCAAATCCCACAGACAAACAGCAGAAGGAACAGAACGTTTCTATAAATCACATCGCTATAAATGTCATATGAAGACCATCAGTAAAACTTTAAAAGGTTAAAAAGACTTGTGAGGAAACAACCAAAATGTTGTTTTCTGCATCCGTATCACAGGACTAATCCTGACCACCATTTGCAAGGGGACTATTAATGCCCACATCAGACTTACCGGGATGGTACTACTGTCTGCATCACGGTCCTTCACCTCCACATTTCCAAGATGGAGGATTGCAGCAAGAATGTGGAAGAGTCCCATTTGATATGATTCATTGATACCTGGTATCAAAGACAGGGCAGATATTTACATCATAACATATGCTTTTAATAACAATAATAGATAATCAGGAAACATCCGTACAAAACTCCAAAAATGCATAGACAAAACATATTTTTGATGGACAACCTTACCTAGCAATGTGAAAGCTTGTCTAGTATTGGACATCTCCTTGGCATCATTTACACCATCTATGACAGGGTTCCCGCCCTGCTTGGTGTAGAGGAAGTCATTTGCGCTGCCTAAAGATGAAATATCAATATAAATCAGAGATGGTACTGAGGAGCAGGATGATTACTTTAATGGCTTTACATTGGTAATGATTTTATGCATGGCCATTTACAGTGTGATATATGTCCCATATGGTAATGAACTTAGAGCCAGTGGTCACTGATCCACATTCATGCGCAGCTCAACAGCATGAGAAAATGTCACACGTGATGGCCTGGTAACGACTGTGAAGTCAATCAGGCGTCCCCATCCTATAGACTGTCTGGGATGTAAATGTAGTCGGAGTGGTCCTCTGTTCACATGGAGCAGGGAATAGCAGGCTCCACATGAACACTCCCAGCTGTCACAAGGAAGAGCGGAACTGAGCGATTCAGGCGTCAGTGTCGACTGGATCCGCAACCAAACCACACACAAACAAAGCTGTCTTCACAGATTAAAGACAAGATGCGCTGTTGCCAGGCAACCAGGACCTGATGGCGTGACTCCCCCCCCCAAACCCGACCCCTTATTTAAGAGGCATTAGTTGTTCAGGAAGCCAGCTGAGGGGGTAGACAGTGCCAGCAGTGTGTGAATGAGTGTGTGTGTAGGCATATTAGTGTCTGAATGTTTAAAACAAAACAATGTCCTGACAAAGTGAGTTGTGTGGTCTTCTAAAACACTATTTGTGATTTGTATTAACTTCCTCCTGTGGAGTTTGCTGCTGCAGGACTCAACCTCCTCTCTGCAAAGTGATCTAAATGCACTGCTAAGGTTGTGCTCTTAAGGGTTAGGTGACTTACCCAGCTTGAGGGCTTTCAACTCAGGTAAATGGGAGGAGGCACACAGCTGATAAAAGATATGGTAGTTTCGTTCTTCATCCGCCTAGAAAGCAAGCATATTAAAATCTGTCAAACACATGAGGTAAACCACTGTGAGCTGACCTAGGGTGAGGCTGACAAGTGACCACTAGAGACAGACAGGGTGTTTGTGAATTAGCAAGCTTACCGAGTCATTCTTCACAAGGACCTGGAGATTTGCTTTGCACAACTTGCAACCATTCATTGACAACATTACAAACATATTTTAATTTGCAAGCATAGATGTAGAAATACATGATGCTCAATTCAACTGATAATTCAACACATGATAATCAATTAATCCCTGAGCTAAGAGGTTCCTTGTCTGAAATATGATGCAGTGATATAAGTTAACAGCATTTTAAGAGAGAGATAAACTAAATACAGTGTAGACTTCACACATTTCTGTGCCTGTGACTAAAGTAGGCCTCTCTGTGCCCGTCTGCACCCTTGACAAGCACAAGAGAGAGGCTGAGGGAGAGAGAGAGAGAATGAGAGAGAGAGAGAATGAGACAGACAGAGAGAGAGAGAGAGAGAAGACTCCTGTCACATCTCATTTCACCCACCAGTGAAGATGCTAAGTCCCTTGGTCTCCCGTTCACCTGACTGCTGGCGCTGTGGCACCAGGCCTAGACTGGAGACGGTGGGGGCCTGTAGGTGGGACCCTGCATAGCCGTGCAACACCACACACACCCTGAGTTAGCAGGCCACACTGCACACTACATGATCTCACACTGCTGTGGAGCACCTCGGGGCCTCACACTGCACACTACATGATCTCACACTGCTGTGGAGCACCTCGGGCCTCACACTGCACCAATGCAGTCAGAAAGGGAAAGGAAAGTCAACCTGAAATCTCCGATTTAGATTATACAAGTATATTAATGGAATCAAGGATCACGAGGGATAAGCTGGATCTTTACTACGTCTTTGCATGTATGACACCTGTCTGACTGGCGCGTTACCCACGATGCCCTGCACCTAGTCCCTCAATCATGCCAGCTGGCCTGCTGCCACCACTTCAGCTCGCCAGCAGCACGAGCGCTCAGGTGTTCAGGCGGATCGGAATGTGAAGAATGTTGACAGCGCTGCATGGTACTGCACCGTACTGGAGTGAGCTGCAGTGCACGTGACCGCCGCTTTCACAGGCCTTACATGAGCCTGGGTGGCCACTCCGTCCACTCCATTATCCTCATGCCTTATAGAGACCCACTCTGTCCATCCTGTCCTTACTACTAGTGGCTTCAGGATGGACACGTGCATGTATGAAAGCACTGAGGGAGACACCTATCAGAAAGTAAATGACTTTGGGAGGCCACATTTCGTTTTCAAACGCTGTCATTTTCTTGGTAACAATACTGTGGGTGTTGGCCATCACGACTGCCAACAAAATGAGTTTAGTTCCTCGTCAACAGCAGCTCCTGACACTGAAGAATGTTTCCTTATCGGCCTCCAGCACCAGTCATGCAGGTGAGGTCACGCCTGCAGTATCTCCACAGGATCAGAGGTGGGCTGGGCCCACAAACACGGCGCACAAACACACACAGACTACCCAGAAGCCATTTCTCAAGGAGAGGCGGGGGGAAATAGTGGCAGCACCCCACAGCCAGACAACACAGCCTCAGTCAGGCACAGAGGCCCCCAGTCAGAGCTTCCACTGCACTCTGGGGCGGATGGAAAAAAAAGAGGGAAAAAGGGGGTGTTTGAAGAGAGAGGGGGGGAAAGTCAACATTTCCTTTAGACTGAAAATAAAAACAAGAAAAAAAAAAAATCAGCACAATCTTTATCGCCTGTTTAATGGACAGTGCTGTTCTTGTCTCAGCTGATGTGTTCAGTAGCCCTGACGTGGCCGAACGGTAACACACAGTGCAGCTGACCGGGCGTGAGCAGAGTCTCTGACGTGGCGCTGGAGGAGCTCAGCTGCCAAATGGTAAGAGAGCTCATGTGGGCTCCGTCCACCCTCTGCCAGGCCCACACAGCATCTGACCGCGCCACTCAAACAAACAGCGTCTGCCGCCAACGCTCACTGCCTCCACACACCAACCCACTGCCTGGCAGTCGAGCATTACAACCCCGTACACTGTTCCTCGCTCAGGAGGACAAAGGCATCCTTTTCCCTCGGCCTCCCTCCATTAGTACCTGCTGGCACGATCTCCAGATGCATGGCATTGTTTAAATGTGTTCCCACACTGGCAGGTCAAATAAACAGGCCCACTGACGGGAGGATTTGTGGTCATGTGCGGTACCACAGATGCGGTTATGACCCAGCAGCACTCAGTTGTGCCTTGCATCTGCTAAACATCCAGGAATTCAGGGGACAAGATAGAAATTCTTTCGCTATTTTTCAATGCCTTAGAATGTGCTTTATGCATCAGTGGAGAACTCACCTGAAACACCACTCGGGACTTTTCCAGCAGGTAGGTCCTCATGTTGGCTCCGATGATATGGTAGCGCCTGTCGAAGCCAATCTCAATGTACTTGCCGAAACGACTGCTGTTGTCATTCCTTGTTGTTTTGGCGTTACCAATTGACTGGAATTCAAGAACATTGGGAACACAGATTTAAATGACGCATACATCAGGAATACTACATTTATTACAGACAGAACCACTGAGTGAAAGACAAACATGCAGGCAGCTGTGCAGGACAGAGCAATGACTATGGCTTTACTCGTACAGGGCCACTAGGCTACCTGGACCTCACTCCCACCCTAATCTAACCTCTTTAGCACACTGAGAGAACACACACACACACACACACACACACACACACACACACACACACACAAATCCCAAGTACTTTATCCCTTAGGATTAGACAACATTACTACAACACCCAGTTTAGCACAAGTACTTTCTTCATCTCCTTGGTCAATGGAAATGTAGGTCTATGGCACAGTACAGGTCACAACATGATTCCATGATTCACAGACTGATTTCATACCCATACTAGCAAAACAATCAAAAAACAGTATACATACATATATAAGCTACAACGTTATCAGTTCCACATAAATCTTGTTTTATTTCATTGTGATAAACGGCATCTGTCAACAAGAATGTCAAACAACTTCAATGGCTACTGACCATTAACAGTAACATAATTAAGACCTACCAAAGCGTTTTTAAGATCTAGTGCATAATATTTTAATGTATTTAAAGCTAAAATTCATAAATACACTATATGGACGAAAATATTGGGACGCGTGCCATTCTAAATCCATACTAGGTATTAATATGGAGATGGTCCCCCCTTTGCAGCTGCAACAGTTTCCACTCCAGCCCTTTTCTGTTCCAGCATGACTGTACCCCAATGCACAAAACAAGGTCCATAAAGGATGCGCGTGTTTGGTGTGGAAGAACCTGACTGGTCCACAGGTTTCTCTATGCTATTTGGGATGGACTAGAACAGATTTGGCAAGGCAGGCCTTCTCATCTAACATCAGTGCCATGCTTTTCTGGATGAATGGGCAAAACCTCCCACAAACCCTCCAAAATCTCGTGGAATCCTTGGAACCTGCAAAACCGCGGAAGCTGCAAACGTTTTGGTGGGTTAATGGCAGGCGTCCCGATACTTGTGTCTATATAGTGTAGATAAAGACACAGGGAGTGCGGTGGGGATTGAAATGCCTCGTTTTTTCTCATAACAGACTGCGGCGGAATTAAGACGCTAAAAATAACACAGATGCCAGAGCTATTGTTGCAGTGTGGTGATAAACTGGGACCATGGGAAACACCATCTAATAAAGAGGAATGCAGTTCCTTGTAACTGCGTCACATGACCCTTTGTGGAAGAAGGCAGTTCACAGCTGATCGTTCAAGTCAAGCTTGATTTTTCAGGTCTGCCTTGACACACACACACACACACACACACACACACACACACACACACAGATAGAAGCATGCACACATACACTGCTGATCGCCGACAGGCCACTTCTGAAACAAAGGCGCAACAATAAGGTGACAGCTGCTGTAACCATGGGACACCAGCTAACACGGTCACACTTCCACCAATCAGCCAATCACCTCCCTGCCACCCCCTCCAGCTTCATCAGAGACTGCCGACAGCTCTTTATCCTCCATCCTAAACCACCGCCTATAGCCAAACTGCAGCCTGGCACTCAGTGGAGGAAACTGAAGGAGTCAGCTCTACTCTCCCCACAGCGTGTGCTGAGCCCCGTGCTCCACCCTCCCATCCTGCCAGTGAGTTACTACAGAGTGCTGAGAGCAGGCACACCTCAGTGGCTGCGAGAGAGAGGGGGAGAGGAGGCATCCATAAATCCAAAATGGCCGCCTGGCACACAACAGCCGCTCCTCAGCAGTATGGAGTAGGAGCATCCGCAGGGAGAGTCGGGACGCTAAGTCTCTCAACCCATCACTGTAGTTTCCACGGTTACGGACAGTGACAGATCATGTAAACAGCAGCTGAACAAGAGAAGGCCGTTTGGAAATAAACAGAATAAGGTGCCAATTCTGAAGAAACGCTCCTCTCAGTGGGCCTCATTGAGACATTTACAATGGACATATATTTATGACATGCTGTGCCTGGCTGCTCTGAGGTTGAACGCCAGCCTGGTTGTTAAGGGAGGGGAGAAACGGCTGATGCAAGAGTCAGCAGAGCCCCAGTAGACCAGGAGTTATCGGAGTGTACACACACACACACACACACACACACACACACACACACACACACACACACGCACACATTCGCTTGCGCATGCACACAGAGCACACGTTCACCTCTCACAATATGTGAACAAACACACACACACTCTCATTCACACACAAAAATACATAAACACGCGTTGGGGGTGGGAGTCAGCCTGACTATTGAGAGAAAGTGGAATAGAACATTATGTCCAATATTCCAATATGTGGTTTAATGTTCTGCATTATGCCCAATATTCCAATATGTGCCTTAATGTTGTGCATTTCTCATTAGTGGATCACTTTGATACTAAAAGTATGATTCTATGTAATGACTGTATGATATCTGTACTGTCCCTGTGTACAGCGGGAATATTATGACTTTGCAGTGTTTCACTGTTCTGCATGGCTGCGTCAGTAGCTATCTGCTCCGGATTGCCAGGTTGCCACTAATCAGAGTCTGATTCAGTGTAGTCCACGTGAGATGGGATGACCAACGGCATCTCCCGTCAGCCTGGAAGGATACTTAAACCCTAACTATTTCCTTGTCTAGTTAGAGCAGCTGATGGATCTTTAGGTGAAGTCATGCTGTCTCTCCCTTGATGCGTATCATTGTAAATAAACTCTGTTCCTGATTTTTCATACTATTGGTCTGACTGGGTCTCTATTAAATCTATGGTATCAAAATTACCATCACTATCATGGCTGCTAAGAGAAGCCTGAGGCAGAAGGCACACACTGTAGAGAGCGGAGGAGTGACTGTGGCAGCTTTGAGTGCATCTGTCTACTTTTGTGCCAACCTTCAGGCCAACTCTAAGCAGCGCAACATGAATACTGAACACAGACAGTGCTCTAATGCTCTCAGAAAGCACACAATCACGGCTCTGAGGTCCTGTGGCCGGTCTTTAACCATCAGGCCTTTGAACAGAAAACACCAACCTATATTTGACATGCTACCAGACCGAGATACTGTAGGTGGACAGTGAGATGGCCAGACAGAAGCCAAGAGTAGGAGACCGAGAGGTGTAGAGACGGACGTCACATAAGCGCTCACCTCCATGATGGGATTGGAGGCCAACACCTTCTCCTCCACATTGGCCTCGCTGGCTGAGCCACTGACCGTGGCGAAGTACCGCATGGCATATTTGGCAGAGACCGTCTTACCAGCGCCGGACTCCCCGCTCACAATGATGGACTGATTCCGCTCATCTCTGAAGGATCAAAGGAAAACAACATGGGCTTGTAACTCTCCACAAACAGGTACAGACATGATAAAGAGGTACACTTAGAGTGGCTAATTTAATCCAAGAATGGAGCTTTTATTTTGGGATAATCAGATAAGAGAAGAACACCAGTGAAATGCCTCTGCTTTAAGGGATATGTGTGTCATAGGGTCCACTAGGGAAGCACAGCCCCTCTACTGGAGTCAGTCTAAACACCGGCACCTGGGGGGGACAAACTGTGCCAAGGAACGAAACAGAAATGACACATCTCTGATTTCTCCAAGATCAACAGCTGTCTCCTGCTATGTGAGAGTATGAGTGATGTTGAGTAACAGAGAGAGAGAATGAGAGGCAGAGACAGAGAGAGAGAAAGGGTGAGAGAGAGAGACAGAGAGAGAGAGAGAGAGAGAGGCAGCGGGAGAGGGAGAGAGCAAGAGAGAGAGGCTGCTATTTCTGGTTTGCTGCAGAGCTGATATTGTGATGACCTACAAACCTTCCTTGGAATGACGGTCGCCAGTGTGACTGTACAGAGAGGAGCATGAAGAATGGAGAGATTAATACAGAGAAAACAAACGAATGGAAATTCACCTCGCCATCTGCTTATATGCCTCCTCTGCAACAGCGAATATATGTGGATCCATGTCCCCCATGTTCTGACCACTGTAGGCATTAATGATATCTGATCCATAGATGGGCAGATTCTCATAGGGGTTGATGGCCACCAGGACAATACCTGGAAATGAGAGAAAGGGCATCACGATATTATTAGAACGATGGCATGACCTCTTCATATGCTGCACAACATGTCTCATAAGGTCTGAAATGGGTCCAGGCACCACAGTGTATGGCATTCCTGCGGGGGGGGGTTGGTGGTCAGTGTAATATGAACACTAACAGGCCCTGGCAGGGGCGGGGGGCCCTTACCGCAGTAGGTGTAGATGAGCTTGGAGTCGATGAAGCGCACTTTAAGGTTGTGCAGCACGGCGGGCTCGTGCAGGTAGCTGAGCGCCGTGAGATCATTCTCTCCCACCAAGATGTCAGGGTTTCGCAGGTGTGGAAGATTCTTGGTCTTGGGGTCCAATTTGTGTTCAATTTCCTATGAAGGATGCAACAAAAACACAGTCAAAAATGGCTTCCTTTCATGCTCATTCTTCTTGGTATCTGTTTAATACAAGTCTTTAAGAACAATTCAGACTTTCAACATTTGGGAACTCAGAAAATATTACTTCCTCCCTGTGCTCATACTTTCACTTCCTGCAACAGTATTACATCCATCATTAGCAACAGATGGCAGGAGTTCCAATCCATCACCAGTTTCTTCAGTTGCGGTCAGTGACAGAAGATGTAAAGGGCCACAACAGGCACGTGGCAGTAACTTGGACATAAAGAGAATAAGGTTCCAACTCTTTCATCGATAGCTCTCAGTGCAGCATTATTATGGACATATGCTTTTCCCACTGTGCCTGGCCGCTCTGGAGTGGACAGCCGGGCCGGCCGGAGCCACCTACAGCTGAGCCACTCAGAGCTTCGTTCAAGCCAAGGCCCAACGTCAGAGCAGCACAGGAAATGCTCCATGCATCTGCCCCAAAGTCTCCGGGTCTGCCAGGACAGCATTGCTCTAGGCTCCAGGCCTCACTGAAAAGAACTATTCATGGAGTACACAGTGCTCCATGAATCGCTGGAACAGCGATTCTCCCTGGCTCAACTCTAAGCATGTGTGCAAGTAATTCCATTTAGACACAGTTTCATTAAGGCAGAGTGCCATCAAGATGAACCAAGAATCATAAACAATATGGATTAGTGGGTGCATACTCAAGTCTAAAAGCATTAGCTGACTATGTGCACGTGGGCAGAATTAGAAATAGCATTCAACAATGTTGCTTTTCTCTTTACACTACTTCAGCATTGATACCTGTAGACCTACCATAGGTTTACATTCCAGAGCTAGGTTATACCTATGTAACGTCAATGAGATATTTACATTTCAGATGTAGATTTATAAGTATCTGCCCATAGGGCCATAGAAACGTACTGGCTACATAATTAGCTAAAGCAGGTAGAGTAGTGGTGTAGTGGTGTAGTGGTGACACACTCCCTCCTCTCCACTCACCTCTCCATCCTCCAGCTGTAGCTGCAGCACTCCGTCTCCCTGCTTATAGTCCTTCACCAGCTCGGCCGACTTCCACACTTCCTCTGCATCAGGGATCCACACCCGAGCAAACTGGTGGGAGAGACGGACAGATCAGCAGGGGTGCATCAGCAGCAAGACTCTGAGACCGAGTGATGATGAGTTAACGTTTACAAAGAGGGTGAAGAAGAAGACAACAAACATGAGCAAAGCCTGTGCAAAGTTGTAACTGGAAATGATTTTGAATTTGATGAAAAGAACCAAGAAATCCATTTTGTTCATCTACATCTCTAACACAGTCTTTTGTCTCATCCTTTTGATGTCATTTCAGGTAAAAGTAACTTATTGGTCAAATGAAAACACACAAACATACACATAAACAGCTCCCCTAACCATGTTTTTAAACCATGAGATTTTAATAAATCAAAATTTGGCTTGGCAATTAATTATTTTGCGCTATTCAGACACCTTGACTTCCAAGCTGACTGCTTCATTCTTTAAGAAGTCAGAGTGACATTGCCTTTTATGGCACCAACATAACACTGTGTTCACCAACACACACGAGCACAGAAGAAAGAACACACCTTTAAGATGGTAGAGCAGAGAACACACAACTCACACACAAGCGCAAGCATACGCAGCTCCTATAACCAATTCTTCAAAAATCAGATTTCATTCTGGACTCATTCAGTATATGATTGAAGAGATCTGAAAGGTTTATGAGTCTCTGACATCCCTCATCCATACCGCAGTGACACTCAAATGACAGATCAAAAGGGTGAGATGCTGTGGTGTGAAAATTTGACGTGTGAGCGCCATCTGACCATCAGTCTCCTTATTAGAGAAAGACAGCAGACAGAGAGAGTGAATGATTGACATTTTACCCTTTTATGGTCAAGCAAAATACATCAGTGCTTCTCCTTGTTGTTTAAGGGTTAAGAGTTTGTGGTGGTCTGAGAATCGTCTGGGAGGGGGGGGGGGGGGGGGTCAGCTGATACGGAAGCATGTGAAAAACACCGACTCCAACTGTCTGGTCACATGACAGAAGAATCCAGAAACCTCACAAAGAGAGCCCAAGAAGCTGACTGTCTGACTGCTGCCATGGCCACAGACATTACCGCTGCCCTTAACTGCCCAACAAACTGAAACCTCAGAAGTTACAAGGTCATCTCCCTGACAACCATGCCCAGGCCATCACTGACAACACAGGCCAGAACAATGTGCTTGAGGACAAATCAGAATGCGTATGAAGACTGGTCCACTGTTATGAGATCTCTTTTGTGTGCTTAAAGAATATAAAGCATGGGATTCAGGGATTGCGAACAACTGTGGGAGGATTATTCTTTAGGGAGAAATTGGTGAGCTGAGCTTGGCGATCCTCCTCTATATCTGCTGCATTTACAGGAACAGAAGGAAATAAAAACGTTTGAATTTTTACACACAGAGTTCCATCAGAACGTACAATTTATGCTGAGCTGGTCTGGGCAAGTAAAGACAGAGACAGTTGATAGTGCAGTGCAGTAGATGTTAATCACACAGCAGGGTAGAGCTCAGTGGGGCCCCACTGGAGCAAAATACAAAAATCACATGAATGTCGGCATGGAGGAGACAGTGGGCCTTCAGCGCACCGCACAGAGGCACGACATGACTGCAGCGACACTTTCTGTCACTTGTCCAAACACACCAGTGCCGAGATGTTTTTAAGTGACAAGCCTCATATCGCCACCAATGTGCCTCACTGCTGCGTTCAGTGGTTTTTGAATGGTTGTAGACCCGTTAGAAAACAAACAAATGAAGTATCACCATTGAGTGAGAAAGAGCAACTGGACTCTGCCGACTGCTGTTCAGTCCTTAGGCAGATAAGCTGCCATTTCAGCATTTCTGCTCATCCTGCTGAGGTAACATAGGAGTCCAAGATGCTGATTGGTTAAGCTGAACAGCTGGATGCCCATGTGTTCCACTAGCTCGCACCGCACTGGTCAGCTGTCTATAGCCAAGGTTGCTAAGCTAACAGCTGCTGGGCTGAGCTGCAATAAAAGAGGTCAAATCAGCAATGACATTAGGAATCACAGGGTTTTCACCAGCCAAATGATCTGTGTATTTGCCTCTTGTTTCAATAGTGTCCTTTGTTGTGCACGGCAGGCTGTAAAAGTCTGGGTCTTGTGCTGCGACTGAAATATGCATCACAACAAAATGACTGACTTTTCCCAGCTATTTTGTCTGTCTCAGCGTGCTGTGTCCGAGCAGGCTGGTGGTTGTGTGCCGATTGAGGGTAAATCTGGGAGGTGGCCCAATTTTCCTTCAATGCCGTCATACTCCTATGACTCACACCCCCCCCCCCCCCCCCAACATAAGGAGAGTCTAGGCCTGCACTTCCAGGAAAGCGCACTGCTTCACACAGCCGTGTCTCATAAATGTGAATGAAGCTCAGAGCAGCACAAGCGTAAGCAGGAGCTGCAGCCCTTGGGGACTGGGATCAGATCAAGAGAAGTGGTGCATACGGTGTTCACTAAACAGCGTCACAGTGCTTTTACTCGACAGAGAGAGGTCTGAACCACCCTCCCCCTTTATTAAAACAGCACTGTCACCATGGAGACAGCCTTACAAACAGGCCAGCTTGTGACAGATGACTATGGGGGTGTTACAGGAGGATGAGGGGAAGAACATGAGGAGGCCTTGGGGTGGTGAAGGCCAGTGCAGCACCGTACGAGCACTGGGAAACCACCTCCGTATCACACTGTCTCACTCTGAGATGAGTGAGACAGTACAACCCCTATGCCGTAAGGCAGGGGTTTTCAACCAGTGGTCTGCGGCCCACTTGTGGTCCGTGAGGACTTTGGTAGTGGTCCGTGACCATGGAACCAGTGATATAGTTTCAATGGTGGAATCAGTATTTTTATTCAGTGGTTGCTCTTGGGTGCTCCTTGTTGGTGCCCCCCACCCAATCCCAATCCTCCCCCACCTTTTTTATGCAGCCCTTGCCACTTAATCTACTAAACCCCTCTTCTACTGCACTTTTTACCCCCCCCCTCCCCCATTAATGCACAAATAGGCTGACACCAGACATAATTTCACTGCATTTCTTACTTCCAGTAACTATATGCATGTGACAATAAACTTCCTTGTATCCTTGTATCCTTGTATCCTGGGGTTGCGTAATTAGTCAGAATGGTGGTCCCTGGTTCACAATCAGTTGAAAACCCCTGCCGTAAGGTGCTTGGTCAAAACTGGTAGACTACAGTATCTCTGGAGGACATACTCATTGTAGAGTTTTGAATGGTGCTCTCAGTAATAGAGTGCACAAGAACCCATTTCACATCCTACAGTGAAGCCCTAGCCTCGCTTCCCAGAAAGCAAACTATTTCCATGCGCCTACTACAACTTATTAAATTACCACCTGCCCCTGGCACCCAACACAAAGGCATGGAGTCCTTATTTTGTGCACTGAGGAGAGAATAACACTTCAGTAAAACCAATTAGGAAAATAAATAAATAAAATGTTGCCATGGCAACGCTGCCAAAGAAGTGAAACTACGCTCTCAGACAAAAGAGACAAATTAGCTTGTCATAAAATGTGTATCCACCTAGCTTCCCACGTTTGTTCTTGATAAATAGAGAGCTGTGAGTCGAGCTGGGTGTTTAACACCTTCCTCCCCAGAGAGGTCCCATCCCAGAACCTTGGCTCCTAGCAACAGAGCAGGAGGAGCAAAGAGGCTGCTGGTAAAAATAGCAGCTCGACATGAGCAGCATCACACCCACAGAGGCAGCAACTATCACTGCTGCGAACACTTCCTGATCCTCTCTAACACTCACATACACACGGTCACATACAACTTGCTCTGTCTCTCTTTCTCTCTCTCTCTCTCTTTCTTTTCCTTCTCCCTCTCACACCATGGTAAAAATATTACCCGATCCCCATTCACACATTCTGTGTACACGTGCCTGTACAGTATGACACACAAGGATGCATCCTCACAAACATAGCCATGTGCAGGTCTATTCAGATGCACTCATGCATTTGGTGCCAACAAAGGGGTAAAAGCAGCACAGAAACAGACGCTCTGTGTGTTTGTCATGATTTCCTAGGAGATGCCAAGTGAGCTGAAAATGCAGAGTAAATCAGTTCCCCAAGCTTTTGGCACAAGAAAGCATATTAGCAAAACAACTACACTATTACCTCTGGGTGGAAAAGTACAAGATTCGCATAACTTAAGTATTGGGTATTGTAAATATAGGCCAACATTCTGTCAAACATAAAATTGCAGAATGATTACTTCATCATCAGCTGACCAACATCATTACAACTCGTATCTGGAAATTATCACAATTATACATGATAAAATCAAAAAATCTAAAAACTGTGCTACTTATTTTTGATAAGTATTATGTTAACACATAGACATTAATAAACTCTACAATGTACACTAATATTGAACATTAGAGGCTACTGACAGTGAGAAACTACATTAGTTTTAGATTTCAACTCCAACACACTTCTATAGTAAGTCTACAGTACATAGCCTTCAACAGATGTGTCCTTCATACATGTGCATCTCATCCTTCAACAGATGTGTATTGAGTGAAGGTCTCATTTGGGGTCTTTTGAAGAGTGATTGAGTATACAGAAATCGGAGGACTTGTTTACAGACACACCCCTCATCATCAGTGAGAGAGGTGCTGTGGGCAGTGAAACTGACCGCAGCACTGCAGTGCCTGCTGAGGAGGAAGATCTGATGGAGGATTCTACTACGGCCTCCTGACCTTTTGACCTTCCTGGACTAGTGATTAAGAGAAGGCTTTTCCACTTAGCGCCGCATCCCGACTCCTGCTCCCCACATGGACACCCACTCTACTGGATCTCCATTGCTCAGCATCCCAGCACAGAATGGTGCAGACACACACAGGCATTAGGTCTCTTCTCTCTCCTCTAAACGGGCATTCCTGAGTGGCCTGTGCAAACCACATGCAGTGTTCACATGTGCACAAACTGCCTTCTCTGGTGGAATAACTAAGTGGCGTAAAACCAACATGACGCATAAAGGTTTCTGCTTTCTGTTTTTTTTTTTTGGAGGACACCACTTACAGGAAGGAGGTAGATATACAAGGCAACTGTTCAAGTGGTGTAAATTATCCACAGATAGAACCTCTCAAGTCTACAGATCAAGAGCAGGAATTACCCAGGCTTACTCGGACTAATCCCTGCCCAGTGAACTACACCTCTGCTCTATTACAAAAGCCTTTGGCCTCCAAAAACATATGGCCATCTCCACTTAGTTTAAGCACTCTGTGTGTGTAAGTGTGTGTGTGTGTGTGTGTGTGTGTGTGTGTGTGTGATGAGTTCAGTAAGTATTCCCACTTTACATGATTCTGTTCAATACTGTTGGAGTAATCATAGCTGCATGGTACTGATGGATATTAATTGTTTCAGCTGATGAGTAAACAGAGCCTCTCATGACAGGACAGGAAATGGTCTGGGGAAATAGTCAGAGATACTTTCACAACTGTTACTCATCCTTACTGTACTTCTAAGAAGGTCCTTTGGCCTTTGAGGTTATGAGACGTGTCATCATTCACAGCCTATTCACTCTGTATGTTCAGCAGTCATCTTCACCTTCCTGTTCTAACCTGGCTTATAAGACGCTGTGCTGAGCTGTGAGATGGAGTCTGAGGGTCACGTTAGCACACGTCCAGAGAGAAAGACAAGCTACAGGGGGTTCTAACATAGGGGTGGGGTGGGGTGCGGGTGTGGGGGGTGGGGGGTGGAAGTGGCAGCATTTGGCAAATCGGTTCACAGCCAACAGGAGATTATCGAATTAACCCTCTAAGTCTCTCTGCTTTCACTTCAAAAGTCGGAGCTTGTTTTCTTTCTTTGGCGCAGCCCCTAGGCCTATGTTTCTGAATGATGGGATAACAATCAGAGAAGGTTTAGAGACTTAAGTAATATTAGGGCTTGCTGCTAAACATGAAGGAGAGAGACTAGAGTAAACTAGGATGGTTTTCTTAGGTAGTGGTCCCAATGTAAAATCCAGTAGCAGTAACAGCAAACCTTTCAAAAAATTATTGAAGACTGGCCATTAAAAGCTACATTGTATGAAAAATAAAGTCACATTCCCATGACACAGCCATATAGTCACCGACATATCAGACACTGATGCCAACAATGTGGCTGTTGACAGCCCTGTGTGATGGCAGAACGCCGGCCAGCCGGGTGTCTGTGGTATGAGCTCAGCGTCTGGGAGCAGAACTAATCTAACACTAACTCCAAACAGCACATCACATGACGGACGCTCATGTGAGAATCTGCTGCTTTCCTGCTTGACCCTCCGTCCCAGAGATAGGGCCTCCGCCCTGCGAGCTCGCCTCTCATCGGCCAGACACGAGCCCATGACGACAGAGGTCTGCTAGCCAGCTAACTAGCTTAGTTCAGACAGAGAAAGCTTCCTTTAGACAGAGAAAACGTGCACCCTGCCGGGGTGCCTTCAGATGCCAAGGTAATGACACACTGGCTCAGGCTGCCTTCCCAACCTGATGATGCTTAACTGGCTTTAATTGAATCAGCTAGCAATGAGTTGGCAAGATACATCATGAATGACAGTGAGAAGATTTTTGTTCCTGCTGGTCATACAGGCTACAATGGTGCTCATTAAAAGATACCATGAACTAAATTATAACGTCTTACAATTAATCATCTCATTTTTTGCTTGGAGGATGCCCCACTCTGGACCTTCCTGTTTCATCAATCCTCAACAGTGGATGCTATTTCATTCCACACCTTTCATTTCATACTTCTTCTGTCATGAAGAATGATCGGCTTGGATGGACCATATTATCATTTTTTCTCACTCTCACTTCTCCATACAGTCTGTGTAGAGAAGGAGAGTAAAATGCCCATCCAAAAGTAAATAATTGTGACTCAATGTAACTTTCTCTACCAGTTATTTTCAGTTAGCTCAGAACTTAAGTAGCTCATAGAAATGTATACTAATGCTAATGATACAAAATTCTGTCACCGTTGAAACAATACAGGCAGCTGATAAAGACAAAGAAAAAATCAACTTACTTTCACGCACATAAAATCCAACTCCTGATTCATCTTGACACCATATCAAATGTCCTATTTCATACTGTGAGATGGAAGAGCCTTGCGCTTCCTACTTCTTCTACGGTTGAATGACGCCACCATACACTAATCAAAGCAAATGACAGGCTGACCAAGCGACTGGTATGTGGCCATAGCTTCTACAACATGATCCCGGCGTGGTCCCTCGTCCTCTCCTTCTGCATGTACAGCTATATACTTGTGCTGCTGCTGCTGCTGCCGTTGAACAATGCTCACTGTTCTTCATCAACCATTCGTACTTTAACCTTTCCCAAATGAGGCAGAGCCTTCAGTAGATCACATGAATTGATGAATGAAAGATTTGTTTTACAATCTAAAAAAATGGCAATAAAGTTTAAAAACAAAATGCAATGAGTTAGTCACTCATGGGAGAAATCCGAGCTCCACACAGACAATCTATGCTGAAATGATTTTCAAATCTGTCAGTTTCAGAAAAAAATATTATTATTATTATAAATATTATTATAAAAGTTACTAAACTACAAAATTACATAAAAAGAACTTTCCGGGCTCCCAGAGGCTACCTGCACAACAGTCCAACTGGTAGTGGCCGTTACAGCCCACTTTTTCCCAAGGACTCGTCGTGACTTGTCACCTAATTCAAGGTAATCTAATGCACATGCCCTCAATCAGTATTGAGACAAAAAACAAGCAACTATGCAACATGGTGAAACCGCTTCCACCACAAATTGGTGCAAACAACACACATATGGATTACATCTCACTCATCTTCAGATAATCAGGTCCAGCAAGTAAAGATGAAAGCCTATTTCATCTATTTTGGCAAATGAAGGATTTCTGACAGTTTGAAAACAATGGAGGTGGGACAAACCCAAATGGAACTATAGTGCAACCAATTTGCCTTCTATCAGAAGAACCAGTGGACACTGCTGAAGGTGGACAGCCCAACTGGAGCGGGTACTGAGCGCACTCCCAGAGGAATGAAAGAAACAGGTCAGAGGCACAATGCAATGCTCTCACTTAGGTAATGTGTCTACACCCTATAAATGTAATTCTATTTGTCGCAGACAGAGACACAAAGAGCTGAGTGTTCTCAGGGAACCATCCACAGCTCAGGAAGATTTGTGAACTGCTCTTACAGGGGGGGTTGAGACCAGAGGAGCTTGTCAGCTGGCCTTCTGAAATTCTGGTAAAATTGGAAAGACTACATAAAATGTCATGATCCGTGAAATATTAAAAGCTTAATAGCATCCTTATGATATCATATGATATAAGGATGCTATTAAGCTTGTATTTAATTTAATTTCAATTATAATCTCTGATTCAAAAGTTGTGAAAAGGAAGAGAGAGAACTCTTATCTGCAACTTGTCTTGTGCACAGCTCATCAGTTTTCTGATCAAACTGTAGCAAAACATTGCAGGAAAAAAATGTTTTCCCTGTTCGACTATTTCACTCATCCATTCCAGTTGACTCTGGAGTGGACTGAATGAATCTCACATAGGCTATGACTGGCAGTTGAAAATGATGTAGGCCTACACTGCCTGTGTAACAATATCAAAACCAATCACAAAAAAACTGTCCTATAGTATGGTGACATAGGCCTACCTATCTTACAACGACAAACTGAAATCTCAATCAGTCCTTTCTTGATATTTCCACTCAACCTTCAGGATAATAGGTAGGCCTAAATGTAATGTAGCCTTAAGTCATATCTCCATCTTATGTCCTTATACACACAACAATTAGGCTATGCTCTCTGCTCTATTACATACAAAATGCTTCCAATGATGTATCTAATGATGGCCTGTGAAGGGCTTTGTTAGTAGGCTATAGGCCCATCATGCCTTTTCTCAAGCCCTGATACCGAAAATGGTGACATTTTCACACAACGGATAGCCTATTTATCAATATGATATGGATAGGCTACCCTACAGACATCATCGACATCATTCTAATGTAGTCATACCCTTCCATCTTCAATGACAATATGAACCTGATAGCAAAGCCTAACAGAAATGCAATAATCTAAAACACTGATTATTATAGGCCATACTTGCAATATCTGAACAACCATTAGCTCTGGGCCTATTTGATTAAGAAATGACACGCCTAGTCTTGTAACGCAACAACCAAATGGTCCGCAGGCCTAGCAATAAACTCAAAACAAGCACTAATGGCGTCAGACGGTGATGTCAAAGTCGCAGCATCACAGCGCTACCCACACCGGACACATCCCTTTGATCATCACTATTTCCAACAGAAACATTTTTAATAGTCTACACAATCTCGTTTAAACGCTCACTATGCTAAAACGATTTCGATGCATTTCTAACCAAAGAATGTCAAATCATTAGCCAACAGCCAAAAGCGCGATGACGACAAAGCATCTCTATTGGTAGTCTATTTTCTTCAGTAGGCTACATGAAAACCGATAACGCATACTCATTCCATTAGACCACGCACATCCAAACAAAACATTTGACTTTCCAAGAGCTATCAGTAATTTGGAAAACACCTTGTGTTTTTTTGAAGGGTAAATTGTTGTAGGCTATGTTGTTAGTGTCCCCAGTTTGTAAAATGATCAAGGGACCATGGAACACAAAGGTAAGAGAGAGAGGTGAAAGACCTTCTGGGATTTCGGTTTGTGCACAGCCTATACTGCCAGTGATATGAAATTCACAAAATCACGGTTAGGCTATTTATGAGTAGATGGCCATTCATTCATTTTACCCTTACGATGGCCACAATGATCCCTCACGTCAAAATCCTCAAGCCATTCTTGATGTACGTGCTACACAACACAGTCAACAGCATGCATTAGACTACCAAACTAATTCCAGCCTAAATAAGATTGACATTAAGGAAGAGGGACGAAATGTAGCCTACAGAAATCAATATTGACGTTATACCTTTGTGTAGAGCTCTGACGCTGCCATGATGGTCGGAATATCCTTTCTCCAATCTCGGTTAGCTAGACATCAGTATGATCTTCTCTTTACCGAGAGCGCTTTAATCCCCACTGATAGCAATGTTTTATTTGTATTATTTAGACGCGAGAGCCTAGCGTCATGACACCTAAAAATCTCCCTATTTTGGCTTCCCTCTGTGCATTCTGGGAGTGAACGATGAAATGAATCAGTAGCAGGCTACGCGGCTATGCCTAACTTCAGAAAATGGAGATAGCCTGCCACCCTGTGGCATAATTGTTATCATCTTTTGTTCATCATCGCATTTACACCTTTACAATGAACCCCTCCACAATAAAACTGTAGGCCTACATGTGGACAATACAAATAATAGTAATTATAATAACAACACCACATGTTGTTACTTTTATTATATTTATTAAAATATTAGCACACCCTTCTTTTAATTGGCTACCTACTATACCAGATGACCGATGTAAGCTCCAGTAAAGGTAAAAAGACTCACTGAAAAATAAAAAAAATATTCTATTAATATGTACTGCCTCATAAAAGACCCAAATGCCTGACCATTCATATCAGCAATGACCACAGGCCTACACATAGTAGCACTTAGAGACTTAAGCTACAAGAAAATCAAGAACGTGTTTACATTGCATTGCAAACCTACTTGCCTACATTGATTCAATATTGGGAAAAAAACAAAATGTTTGTCTGACAAACATTTCATATTTTAAATAATGTCCATATATAGGACATTAATCCACTAGAAACCATTTGATCTATACTGTACAGGACCTTGAGAAATGTGAAGTGGAATTGAACCAATTTGTAACCTCAAATAAGAATATCATCTACAGCTATCCTAAAATAATAACAAAACAAATAACAAAAAAACAGTAGATGGGCTAATAATCTGTTATTTCCCCAAACTGTTGTTCTTTGGACAGAATGATTGCAACTGTTGTTCAAAGTTGGGTAAACCTGTGCACAAACATTCTGCACAGGTTTCTGAGTTAAAAAGTCAATATAGTACCCTATAAATTACCAGGGATAAAATACTTTGTCACGGCAAGCACACACTCAAAAACAAAATGTAATAATATACAGTTAGTAAATAAAAATAGAGCAAATATTTGTGCAAAACTATTTTATTTACAAAACAAAATGGCACAAAAGTGACTGCTGTCAATGCACATGCATACTTCCAGCCATTTCTGTTTAGTCTTTTGGGCCAACTACTGATCCTGAAAGTGATGTAAAACCCTTCAGTAAACATCCCAGTAGAACTGTACATATTTTTGGAGTATTCTGAGGGCTGGAGCAGAACTGCCCAAACATAGTATCGCCACTAAAGCTGTTAAAGGCCTTTCCAGAGCCAAAGCAGAGAGGCAAGCGAAGGGCAGGCCGTTCACAACCGTTAATCATGCAAGCTGGGGTTTTTTCTCATATACATGACTCCAGCAGTAGCAGTGCAGTCCATTTGTAGTCATCAACCATAAATGTCTTTAAAAAAAAAAAAAAAAAAAAGAGCATACACATGACATCACACGGAGGACATTCTCAGGGGATACATATAAATCATTCAAGCATGTTGCCTAGTTGCATGATGGACCTAAAAGAGTTTTGAATGATTGACAGGTCAAACATTGTCTCAGTTCAGTATGCTAAATTCTTCCACGTCCTCCATGTTTTGACACTAGGTGATTATGTACACTTTCATGTTAAAGAACTACGGCACAAGAATATCTTTCCAGAGAACCTTTGTGTTTCTTTTGACTTGGCCAGAAGACTGTGGCCCCATCCATCATTAAATAACATCTTCTGCATAGTGAGACAGTGTAGCCTGAGCCCATGCCCAACTGTGAGATGCTATTTTCAGTGTATTTGGACAATGATACAAATGACAGTGAAAGACGGTAAAACAAGAAGACGACAACAAAAAGAAACCAGAAAAAGGTTGAACAGTGATTACATGGAACAAGTGAGAGACATGGAGAAATGGAAGGGGAGAGCTGGAGGCTGAGCTTAATCAGCCGGCCAGCTTGCTGGCCACCAGGGAGGGTTTTCTGTGGGGCAGGTCCTGAGGGGTGGGGATGTGGTCCCCTGTGATCTCAGCCTTCTCTGTGGGTGCCATTGGTGGCGTCTTGTTCTTGATCTTGGCTTTGGCCATGTTGTAGTCTCCTGAGTCAAAGTACTTTTGCTGCAGAAGGAGGAAGAAAGAACAAATGTGTGTTGTTCAGTTTGACAATACTTTGTAAACCACTGTTGTGCTTCTGTGTCAGGAGGAAATCCTACAACAACGCCACAAAGAATCTGCGAAGAGAGCATCATTCAAACAAAACAGGCACTATACTTAACCTTCATTTGTGATACTCTCTAAATATTTAAGCATCACTAATACCTTTAATCTTTCAGGCATGTTATGGTAATGCTGAGTAGAAAAGTTGAGCAGACTCACCCCTTTCTGAAGTCTCTTCCTAAGGAAGTCTGAGCCTCCTGGCTTGGCCCCCAGGTGAGGGTATCTAGCCTTCAGCTTAGCTTCCTCTGCCTTCTCCGGAGCAGCCGTCTGCAATCAAACACAGGCCCTGTGAGGACTGCAGTACATTCTCACGCAAAGACACAGATGACCCTGATGAGTTGACACAGCTTCATGGCCAGCTTAAGAATGCAGCACAGTGGATTTCGTTGTTGTGTAAATAGTTGATCTAAAACATGTGAAATCCTGGCTCAAGAGCCTCTGGCTAACCACGTGGTTTGAGTGTTCATGGATGCTTATGAAACTGTTACTGCAGAAAGGTGTTTCGATAAGCCGAGTATGGTAAATAGTAGCCTAAATGAATGGAAAGACAACAAATCAACATCTCTAAGTCACTTACATATAAATGAGCATCCCAAATGGTAGGAAAAGGCAAAAGGCTAATTTTAGGCCTAGTCCGAACGTAAGACTATGGTGCATACTAAAAACTTGAACAATATATGATTTTCTGTATCTTGTCAATAACAGCGTATTGACATACTTATGAAGCCAAGGCCATAACGTTAAATGCAAACTACACCAAAACAACTTTTGGGGAGCAGTGTGTAAGACCGCAGACTGTAACGTTATGCTCAGAGGTTTGGGGTGTCAGCAACATTAACGCTACAAACACTTTTTAAAAGATCAACTTAGTTAAGTGTCAAGAAAGATTAAGTTACACAGTACCGGCTGACTAACAATATAACAAATGCTTCACAAATCGGCACAAAAACCTGTCAACTACTTAATGTTCAGTAACGTCAGCGTTAGCTTATGAAGAATTATCTACCCAAACAAAATGTTAACAACAAAGTTAGCTATTGAGCTAACGTTACGCGGGACAATTTGACGTTATGGTGCACCTAACATGCTCAGGGAAAGAACCAAACTGTAAAATCTTCCAAGCAATACAGTGTTTACTAGCATTAGTTGGCGATGACTGGATAAGAAAATGAACGACTGAAAAAGGTGTCCTGATTATTATAGTCATATGACAATAATGACATCCAGGCATGCTAGCTTGCTAAACAGGCTAACGTTAGCTTGCTAACTAAAGAAATTAACGTTAACGGTGGTCAGATGTCAAATGTTAACGTCCCACTGACTGGACTGATTTCTATGCTATCTAAGTTATTCAGCTTTTTTCTTTAGATGTACAGTTGATTTAATAAAAAAAATAAAGATAACCATAACCCAAAGTTAGTAAAACAGGTTAACGTTAGCTGTCTGGTCTGACAAGTGTTAGCCATTAGCAAGAGGCAATGACAGCTCAAACCATAGACTGTACAGTCGATGGCTCAAACCGTTAGGTAACGTTAGCTTCTAGCTCGTTTGTTATGGCTAACTTTTCCAGTTGTGTTTGCAATAACGATAGTTATTGAAAGACAACGTTAGCTGACATTAGCCAACTTTACTACCAACAAAACATTACTATTGTCTGAAAGCGACATTTTAACCTCTGCAATAAGGTAAACTACAATTTCACATTTAACTTATTTTTTCGCTAGCAAGGTTACGTTCATTCCCAACGTTATCATGGTGTTTGCAGGATAGCCAACACATTCACCCAACTCCTGTAATGTTAGAAGCTTGCTAGCCAGGGTCAATTATGGTAAAATATATTTATCTTTCTAGTATCTTATCATTTAGATATACAAATGATTCATATATACAGTAATCTAAACTAAAAAATCACATGTTAAATGACGGCCTGCAGTCAGATTCACACAACGACAACCGGCTAACATGACTATGCTAGCTTGTGAACTGATTCTAGCGAATGCTCGCCGATTACTGTAGCTCACCAGCTAGAAAAGGAGGGATTGAAGTCACTGAAACAATAAAACGGTCTTACTTTCTGCTCCTCGACCACCGTCTCTCCGGTCAGTGTTTCATCAATTTCTTCCGACATGTTTCTAGACGTTAACCGAGTGATATGAATAGACGAGTCAAAAACAAAATCATTTGGCGTAAAAGAGAGCGAACATTAGGCGACCTCCCTCCCCCATAGGAATCACATTCTGGTTCTACTCCCGCAAAAACATGGCTGCTGGCTAGATCTAGAACGTCATTCTCATGGATTAAAGTTAGTCTAGCTCTGCAAATGCTCACTCCACTCGCCGCTAGTAGGCACAGCAGAGCAAATGCAGAACTACCTCTCATGGCAATGACCTCATAAGTTATTTAACATAGGCCTATATAATTGGCAAACAACGTACATAGTGGAAATATAATGTAGGGCATATTCATTGTTTCCTAGTACTTTTTAAATACTCCACCTCAACATTTGCTGTGCAATGCCAACATCAAAATGTTATTGAAGTGGCATATCTATTATTGACAAGACTTAACCCAATCTCTGGCTATCTTCTTGATGCAGGCTCTCATAATTTTGGAACTGTTTCACAATCCAGTTTATGAAGGATGTTCCAAAAGTGTTTGAAGGGATGGGGCATAGGCTGGAACAGACGTTTGCTTTTATTCATACAACTATATGTTTAAGCTAACTATGCACAGGATTTAGTCAATCTAACCTGTGTTAAGTGTCACAAGAGTATACAAAACATACAAACACACTTGAAGATTGCTTTAAAGATATAATATATATTTATTTCAGATCTGAATATTAAAGTCAAAAATACATATTATGATTGAAACATATTTGCACTACATCATAATGCTTAGCATGACGGCCATCACATGTGCAGTAAATGAAATATTAATTTAAATATTAAATAACTGACAAAGTAAATATGTAAACACTAAACTAGTAAGATAATTTGTATTTTATTTTCTTCTATTGCAACACTTCCGATAAAGTGGTTCTGTAACAGTACAAAAAATAGGTATTAGAATATTACTAATTTCAATTTCCAGTTCTCATGGAAATAACACAGTGCTCTTTCAAATGTTATTCTGTAGTTTTCTGCCGTGATTGCTTGTTCTCTTGGAAAACTGGTCCATGGTCTTACAGCTGTAATGGCTCCTTACTCATACCAAATACTTGGGAAAAAATAAAAGATCTACATCTGAAATAACGGATTACTCCCACTGGCCAGTTGATTCTGAAGGACTGAGCACTGAGCAACAGCTTGTATGTGAGGACATGGGGAGCCCTAAATGTCATTCTCTGTGCAAAAACATTATTGAGAAGAAGCAAATGATGATTCAACTGATGCAAAGCATTCAGTCAGGTCAAAAGTCATCTTCTGCACATTAGGTTGCACAGTTCTGCATTGATTGCCACTAACACTCAGAAATATGTATGCACACCACCACAGATGTCACTCTGTGATGAGGATGTTCACTGATTTGATTCTAAGGCAAACATCAATGTGAATCTGCTTAAGAACATAACAGTTGACCAAAAGACTAAAGGCTCGATGTCAGCCAAAAAATCCATGCCCTGGAGGGTGTGATATTGTTAAGGCCCCAGTGCAAGACTGAAGGTCGTTAGCATCTGGGAGAGAAGCGGGGGTCGGCAGGTGACTCAGTGAAGGATTTGAGCTCATAGGCAGCACCACTGTCCACTTCCATGGATTTGCGTGAGAACAGGAGCCGGATGTCTCGGTGGAGGTAGATCTTCCCAGATTTAGAACTCTGGAACCTGAGCAGATTGAACACAAAACTTTTAAGGGTTTTTTAGGTGGAAACGAAAACCTGTTGACACGTGTGTGTCAGAAAGATAATCTTACCTCAGGTGTATGAGGTAGCGCAGGGTCCGTCCCTGGCTAAGGGGAAGGGATTTCTTGTTGACATGGCCATTGGATTCCCGTTTGACGGGGACGGAGAAGGTCCTCTGCCTGAGGAATGTCTGATGGCCGGCTGGCATCTCTCTCAAGTCATACATCACCACAAACATCTTAACCACAGTCTTGTTTGGGTTAAATAAGGTCTACAAACACAGGAAATATACAAGTGTAAAGATTAGAGAAAATGGGCAACAAGTACATTATTGATACATAGTAAACCCTAACCAAAGGTTAAGATAGTATTTATTTCATCATATACCGTACCCTTTCACTAGAGGGCATTCTTTCTTTCTGTCTATTACTTTACAAGGCGAGAAGGCCCTTTGTGTGCTTTGTTCTCAAACGTATGTGAGTATTTATGATGCAACACCATCTAAAGACACCATTTAGCCCTCACATCATAGAATTACTAGATTAGTCCTTAAAATGAAGAAACAAAATATCAGTTACCGTTCCAAAACACACCCATGAACATATTAACAGCCTTACCACTTGAATGGTTCCTGATGGAGGCACTCGATAGCCCCTTTTTCCTAGGGACTCCAGGTTTATAACACCCTAAGAGAACAAAAAATCATAGTAATTCATAAAATACGTATAAAATACAAAGTAGCAGCACCTTCTAGTCAAATGGTATGCCATGGATGTCAATGTTCTACATAAAACTGTGGCACCATCTCAGTTGAAATGCTAAGACACAAATTAAATGCTTAGACACATACAGTTGCCGCTCTCCATACAGGTAGAAAGTGCATTGTCGTTCACCACCGTGTAAGAAAAGACACATTCACTCACCATATAGGGAGAAGGTGCATTGTCGTCAGAGACGCTGTAGAAAGACACGTCCACGGGAAAGGTCATGTGGCTGGGGCAGAAGGTTCCACTGGCGCCCACCTCAGCTGTGAAACCCTCTATCGTTCCCAGAGGCTCTAGCCGATAGTTCAATACACACTCCTGTGGCCAAACAGGGGACAAGCACATGTAACACACACACACACACACACGTTTGTTCTCCATATTTTATCACATTACCCCTGAAAAGCAGTGAAGGGGTGCTTGAAATAATCATGAATTAAGTATAATTAACATGTACATTGCCAATGAGCATATAGTAGAATGCAGCTAGTTATATGCATGTTATTGGCTTCCTACCTCAAAGTTCCCCAGAAGGCTGAGGCTTGCAGGTGGGGCACTAGCACTAAGCAGCTGCTGTAGATGCTCACACTCATCGCCTTCTCTCTTCAAGCAGGCTCTGTGCACACACACACACACACACACACACACACACACACACACACACAGTCAGAACCATAAGGCCAGGATCACACACATATACACATACAATTCAGAAAGTCAGACATACTTGTGCAAAAACATTGCATAAAATGCCCACATGCAATTTATATACCTATGCACATATAGAAACTGGCATCAGCACGCATTCAAACAAATACATGTTGACATACACAACTTAAAATTATATTTACTGAATTATCCAAACACTGCATCAAACAGCTAGCCACCTAGCCAACCAGCCATTTTGAATAGCCAGAATCAGGGCATTATGTAAGCTTTGCAATGCTTACTGTAGATGGCAGTGTGCTGAGCGAGGACACACAACACTACTCCGGCTGAATGCAATGAACACACTGAATGGTAGTTCTGTTAGGGTTACCTTTTGCTAGTTGCCCATGGTTGCGTTTTGCAGCGGATCAATGATGTGTCTAAATCGAAATATCCAGTCTGGCTTTTCCTTTGAGGAACCTGTAGACAATAGATGAAATGTTGGTAGTTGTAATCGATACATTTTATTACACTTGCTAAAATGGTTTTCAGGTGTACTTTTGAATTTCAGTCCCAGTTTCGGTCCATTTCTGAGTTCTATTATGAAACTAAATGTTGCATGAAAGTGAAAAACACCCAAAGGTGCAGACAGGAAGTTGATAGAAATTTCCTCAGCATTTTATCTAGAGGCAGCTAAACCACAACTGTCATCTATGTAATTGCTAGACTTAGTAGACTAGTGCAGAGCTGATTGTGTACATAACACATCATTTGATGATGGTTTCGATGTGGGAAAACATAATTCTGCACTCCAGTAATCAGATTTCCTGTCCACAAAAATAGACCTAAAGAAGATTATACATGAGGAAAATAAATGTGAATGAGAAAATAAAATCTTTATTCTTCATTCTTCTTTATTCTATTTCTGACAGACACAATTATATGACATGATATAATGAGCTGTTATCATTGTCCATTTCTTAATATGGCAACCAAGAGAATGATATTGAAATGATGATCAGGCCTACTGAAAAGAAAATCAAGCTGTTTTTTGCTCATAAGAACAGCAGTGTCTGTTTAAAGTATTTGAACAGTTCCAAGCAGAGAGGAGCTCGATCTGAGGCAGCTGAGGAGGAAGTCACCCACCCTTTAGAGAACTCAGACACATCACTCATATGGCAGCAATAAAAACAGAATTAGCCCTCATATATCATATCCTGCAGAGAACTTGAGTTTTGGGGAGTTTTTGTTCCCTCACAGCTTAAACAAGCCCAAGTAATGAGACAGAGCAGATTGTGTGAGGCTTATGAGTTGAGCTCTAAGCTCTGAAGAAGGCTACAAAAGAACAAAGAAAACCACAACTTCAGCTAAACAAAAGCACGGCCCTGCTGGGCCTTGAGAACTTCTCACGCGCAAGAACTCAAGCATATGCCCCCCCCAAAAAAGCAGGAAATAGGAGCTTTTCTTGAGGGACGCCACTGGCCCAGACAGGAAGTTAGTCACAGCCTCCAGCGAGATGAGGCAAGCACGAGTCACGTGCCTGAATCAAGCATCAAAACAGGAACTAAATACACACACACACACACACACACACACACACACACACACACACACACACACACACATCTAATGACTCATTCACACACTTTTATACACACCACTGCCCTACTGAACTGGACTAAATAATGAAGTTTCCTGGTTGCCATGTGGCCTCTTTATCATTAATCAGTAGGAAACTCGTGCAAGGCCACAGCAGCATGTGTGAACGCTTTTCATCCTTCAGAATTGAGTCCACGGACAAAGGCATTTGTACCATCGATAATCAACTCTCAAAACCCAGTGGAGACCATTCTCACATGACCTAAAACTCCAAATAAATGATGGGTGGCCTTCTGAGACTGGCTATTGAACTGAGAAAGTTCAGCACAGCCTGTGGTCTGCTGCCAGACTGAACTTACTGGGCTGGATAGCAGAGGCAGGCCTGTGCAGGGGTGGAACGCTTTGGTGGCGGTCCCATCAATAGAGTGGCGATTCTGCTTCTTCCAGTTATTGCATGGCTTCAAGGGGGATGCTGGAGGGTTGGCTCTCTATGAAAAGCAAATGTGTGAAGTCAGACTAAACAGTGATGTGTGTTAATAGCACCACTGCACAAGCATTCAGACTCTTCTAAAAAACAACAGTCATATAACAATCAGTTATATATTCATGTCATGAAATACTAAATCAGTACACTGCGTTTGGCCATGAGATAGAAAAGCAAGAATGGCTTACCAGAGGACTCCTGGCACCCCCATTGAGGATCCTGTCAGAAGGGGGACTTCGGTCAGGGCTGCGGGCTGAGTGGGTAAGGCTAGTGGCTGTGCAGACTGTGGAGTTTGAAGGGTCCTGATTTTCATCGTGGAGCGGGTCGCTTTTCCCACTGACGGGCGGAGACTCTGTGCCTTTAGGCGGGGTGGTGTCTCTGTCAGTGGTGCTACGGACGTCCTTCTGGGTGGTGTCCCAGCTGGGGGGTCTGTAGGTGCCGTCTCTGGCCGTGGGGCTGTAGGCGGACTCTCTGAGGGGGTGGGCATGGGGGGCATCTGTGTAGGCTGGGCTCTGGGTGTCCCTGAGGGCAAGGCTGTGGATGAGGTCCATCTTGGGGGTGTCAGTGAAGGCAGGGCTGAGGGGAGAGTCTCTCTGGCTGGGCCTTTGGGTGATGTCCCTGAGCACGGGGCTCTGGGGCCGCACTGGGCCCGCGGGTCGGAGGCCGTTCTCTCTCAGAGGACTCTGACTCCGTGCCTCCTTTTTGGCATTTTGTAAACGGTCAGATGCGGGCGGCTCGGGCCAGCCCGGTGTCGTTTCAAGTTTCGGACAGGCCGCGCTCGGGGGTCTGCGGGAACAGTCGTGCTCTCTGGCCCCGTTGGGGGCGGGCGCTGGCGCAGGCGGGCCGCAGTAGCCGTTGCTTGGTTCCGGCTGGCCCTTGAGCAGCGCCCCCTGGCGGCAGAGCTTGTAGGTGCAGTGCAGGAGTTGATGGGACTGCTGCAGGCGCTCCTGGATGAGCCGCGAGATGTCCTGCACAGCCTCGCTCAGCGTCGGCCCGTCCGCTGGCTCCGACAGCAGAAGCCGGCGGCAGGAGGCCGGCTTGGAGGCGGGGTTCTGGGGCTTGGGTTCCAATCGGCTGCGGCTCCGCGGGCTGACAGGCGTGTCGAAGATGGAGGGCCGGCTGCGCTCCTCGGCAGCGCTCTGCTGGGAGGGTGGAGGCGGCTGTGGGGGGGCCTGGGCCAGGTAGCAGGGCGGCTCTTTGGTCTTCTTGAACAGGGTCTCCTGCTCGGGCGCATGGCTCCACATGGACTTGGGCACCTGCGGCGTGGAGGTGCTGAACAGGCCGTCGGGGAGGTGCGGAGCTGTAGGGTCGCAGAAGTTCAGGCGCTGGGCGATGCGAGCAATGACCTCCTGCCTCTCCTGCAGCAGGGAGCCAATCAGAGGGTTGGTCTCTCCGGACAGCGGCCGAGGACTGGGGCCGGGGGTCACCAGAGGGTCGGCCAGCGAGAGGGACTTGAAGGCTCGGACGGGGGACTCCCTGCCAGGAGCCTTGGGGCTCTCGGTCCCGTTGGCACAGGGGCTGTAGCAGTCCAAGGGCCTGGTGTCTGGGGAGCTGCTCAGCTTGGAGTAGAACCACTTGACGGCTTTGTTGGGGGGCACGGCCTCGGGCAGAGGGCATTTGCGAGAGTTCAGGGGGCTTTGAGGCAGGGCGGGGCGGAGGGGGCGCTGGAAGAGGGGCGAGCCCGGCAGGCGAGGGTGAAGGTGCGGGCCCAGAGCCTCGCCCAGCTCACCGCCACGGACAAGCCCCTCCGTAGGGTCCAGCCCTCTCTTCGTAAAGAGCGGGAGGCCCGAGTGGATGCTACACTTGAGGACTGGGTAGTTGGGCTGGCGGGGCAGGGACTGCACTCGTACTTTGAGCGCCACACTGTGGGACACGTTGGGGACGGGGAAGGCGTGCTCTGACGGGGTTTCGGAGAAGTTCCACACCAATTCCTCATCTGCTGCACTTATTCTGGTACACAAAACCAAGAAAGCACAGGTCAGAAACGTCCATTCCTACTGCACCTACAGTAGATTACACCCACGTACACACACATACTGTCTTTCCAGTCACACTGACCTGTAGAGGATGTTCCTGGGGACGATTCCATGGGAGGCGCTCAGCCAGGCGCTCAGCTGGGAGAAAAACACGTAGGAGCGAACGGCCAGCAGGAGAGTCTTCTCCTCGATGAAGCGGTCGCCGCTCCTGCGAGTCAAACAGTCACACATGCTGCATTATGCACAAAGCAAGCGCCCGCAGATGGGCAAAAGCCTCAGGGGACGAGGGAAATTAAACACTTTCAGTCCATCTCCTCTCACAACAGCATAATTGAAGAGAGCCTGAGTATTGTGGTCTCTTTTACAGTAACCAAATGATTACAGCTATTAAAAGCTGCTAAAATACTAAGGGTGACCAGGCTCCTTTGAAACTCCTAATTAGGCCTTTCTCTTAAAAAAACCCATCTGTGCTGCTCAAGACTAAATTTATTTGAGGTGTGGTTTTTATAGCTCATGTCACTAAGAACACCAGACAAAGGGTCTACAAGTGTAGCATTACAATCTCTCAGCAGTGGAGACCAGACGAGGAGAGGAGGAGAGGCGACATACTGCCTGGGCACGGGCTGCAGAGTCCATCTCTCCAGCAACAGGGCGTCCTGCTTGATGGCTGGATCGTTGAGGTCCGTGCCATCGGTGGCGAGGCCCTCGTCGCTGTAGCAACAGTCTGGCAGCAGCATGACCTCGATCATGATGGGAATGTTGTTCCTCCACAGGAGCACCACCTCTGAGCGTGTCTTCCTGGCCTGACGACACTGAGGGCAGAGAGGAGGCAAAACACAAAGGTCAACACAAGGTCACTCATACAAACAGTTGTGAGGGACACTTTTAGGGAGAGGGTCAGCTTTTGGGCTGAGGGTGCACAGCCAACTCCATGAGATGGCATCAAAAACTGAATAAAAAAATACAGCTCAAAAAGTCTTTTTCAAAAGTTTATGCTTTTGAGCTTTACCTTAAGAAAGGTCAGGGATCACAACAGATGACAATTGTCCAGCATGCTTACATAATAAACAGAGTGAAACACTGCTCTGTTCCCTGTTCTTTGCTGAGGTGGGGGTCGGGTCCTACCTGTGGCAGCTTGTCATTGCATTCATGCTTGGTTGTGACGGGCTGAGCGGACTGTGCTGGGGGGCAGTGGAGGCCCTCTGTGCGACCCTTCACAGAACATTCCGGCGTGCGGCCCTCTGTGATGAGCAGGGTCAGGAACACCAGGAACTCCTCCGCATCATGCTCAAAGAACTCCTCTCCAGCATCTGGGATACCAAGGGGAAGAGACAGAGAGGACCAGGGGAGAGAGGGAGAGGGAGAGAGAGAAAGAGGGTGGGGGAGAGAACCCAGATGGATGTGGTTAGTGGACATTCCGGAGCGTTACACAACGACCCGACGAGTCCTGAGCTGCAGTGGACCGCCGCTGCCTGGACTGCACGTGGACCTCAAAGCCCTCTCAGCAATATGAGTTAAGCTGATGGACAAGCCACACGTTGAAACCCGGAGGGATAGAAACCTCACAATCTGCCTGAATCCAGATCAGCCAACCAAACAGATGCTCACAGAATTGGCATGATTTCTCTACTCAGCTTTTAACAGGGAGAGGTCCTGAGGGGAAAAGAGAGGAGGGGGATCAAAAATCTAAATACAGAGAGTGTGTGTGTGTGTGTGTGTGTGTGTGTGTGTGTGTGTGTGTGTGGGAGAGAGAGAGACCCAGCTGACCGCAAGCTTATCCCACATTTAGAAATCCTCACACGTCCTCTGCAGACTCCAGGGCCATAATTACAGCATTGTTCACAGGCAGACATATCTTAACTGCCGTTCCTCTGCAGTGTCTGTCTGCCTCTGCTCACCACTGTTTCCACAACACCCAGCAGCCTGCCTGCCTCTCCTTCTCTCTCTCTCTCTAGCTGGCCTCAGAGCAGTCAAAGCTGCTTATCTATCCAAAACAAACAGCCCACTACGTTAGCATCTCTCTCTGGCACACACGCAAGGCCACCTCATAGAATAATTCACATCATCAGTCACATAAACATACGGCATCACCAAATCGACTCCTGCCGATGCTGTCAATAGGTGTTGAGTAAACACAAAGATGTGTCAATCACACTTCATTGAAGAAGGCTTGCAGGTAGACGTAATGCACTGACTGTAGACTAAACCTTGGAGGAAAAAGCAGAAAAAAGCGTCTAAACTCTCTTAACATGCCAAAGCTATGCCTGATATCAACATACTCGCAGGAACATGCTTGGAATGCACCACAGGCGTAAACTGTTTATGCAGATCTCTTAAGGTAGTGCAGCTAACACCATCTGAAACCTAAGCATTGTAATTAAGACCTTCTCTCCCCAACCCCTCGGGCCACCCTTGTCCAGCGATTCCGTGCCACCCGATACGCCCCACAAGAAGGGTCACGGCTGGCCTCTCGGGGGCATCAGCATGAGTGTGGGCTCTCTGAGGACGCTGAACACACTGCCCCTTATCTAGTTTGGGTCATGGTTGCAGGACTTCATCAGAGCACTGAGGCTCCAACAGGACCACTAGCAGCACAGCTGCCCCAGACAAGTGATAAGAGTGAAGAAAACTAACTGTTTAACCTTCTGTCAATCCCCATCGCTGCGGAGCGGCAATGAGTGCTTCAGAGCTTGGGATGGGGCACAGCTGTGATAAAGCCACTGGTGACGGCACCTGCCTGTCAGCTTCAGAGTGCTGCATTGTTTAGGAGATTAGCACCTGAAATTACATCCCTGTAAGGCTCACCTGTTTTAGTTTCAGGCCACCGCAAACAAACTTAGACTGCATTCTCCAGTCTCCAGTCCTCTTGGATAAACATCCTTAAGTTCATTTGTGCACAGGAAACACCTATTCCGTTCCCAGTTTTGTTATACTTAACCTCTACTTAATGCCGCCACTCTCTCCAAGTCAAACACTTTATCCAGTGGCTCAGGAGGTAGAGGAGGCATTGGGCAAGCCTGTAGTTTGGCAGTTCAAGCCCAGCTCTTCCTGACCCTGTCAAAGAGTCCTTGAGCCAGACGCTGAACCCCAAACTGCTCAGGATGAGCAGATTAGCGCTTTTTCTACTCAGAGGAGTAGAAAAGCGCTATATAAAGGCAGTCCATTTACCATTTACAGAAATCCAGCCTCGTTGACTGACATACAACACTGGGGTGAAGGTGTCAATTTCAGATGCAGATTAAAGAGCACTACCCATGGAGAGGAAAAAGCCAAACAGCTGGGTTAACAGCACAATCAACCTAAAAATTCACACACACCCACACACACAGGGGAATGAATGACTGCACTTTTCCAGTTCCACCATGCAGCTGATAATTTTAGCCTTTCCACGTCAGTCGTGCGGTTGAGTGGCCGGTTGGTGCCGGCTACCCACGTGAAGCCATCTCTAAAATAATACTGCGCCCTAATGGATGTGATGTGACGTCCCAGTGCTTGTGGCAGAACAGAGGCGGCTTTGGGTGGGGTGGCTCAAACACACAGCTATGTGTTAGGCCATTGTGAAGGCAAACAGGCTGAGAGCGAGTTGATCTGCTTCTGTGGAAGACAAACAGACGCCTCAAAGACAAACCCTCATCGGGAATACCAACACAACACAAACCATTTAGTTTGAGGTCATGTCACCACAGCTCAAAATATTTTCTTGCTTTGTGCCAAGGCTCAGGGTTCACCATTTTTAGACTGCAGTTTTTAGTCTCTCCCTGGTTGGTTTTAATACAGGGCCAGAGGGCTTGTTGGCGGGTGAGAGAGTGTGCTGCGTGTCTGTGAGCTCCTCTCGGACCGTGAGCTCCCTCTGAAAGGCTCCCACAGAGTGGGCTTCTGTAGGGCTCAAAGCAGCCCTTTATGCTCCACTGTGATACACGAGGGGGGTGGGGGGTCAGGGGCGAGTGGGGATTTGGCAGTACACGTTCAGCCCACTGAGTTGGAGACAAAAACTACAAGGGGGCCCATTTGTGCTGCCAGAGAAGGGACTGGCTCTCAACGAGACTAGCAGAGCCACCATCATACAGGACGCACCTGATAGTTTCCGTCTCACGCTGGCAGGGTGTGCTGCCCAGGGCAGTTAGTGTGCTGTGTGCTGAGCTCTGAGGCACCTTCAGAGCTGCTCTGAGTGAGGCAGTGCAGGGGAAGGGCAAGTCCGAGTGCCAAGCAGGTGAAACACACGCCCTGGCCTCCCCAGGAGCCGGAGCTGCCCAGCACCCAACCTGCAGGCTGATCCGTCAGGAAATCAGCTGCTCACTCTGCTCACGTGGAGACAGCGTAAGTGAAGAGGGGGAAGGGTTGGGGATGTTGCTTTTCTGCTTTTCCATGCCTGGCTTTGCAGTTCTGAGCAGGGCCATGTTTTGTGTTTAATGCATTATCACCGCTTTCTCACCAATTTCACTCTCGTCATCCCTGAGTAGGAGAAATAAACAGAAGCCACTGTAAACACTTTCAGCAACAACAACTACTACAACAACACTCAACACTGCTGTGTGTGCTGCTACAGCTGACATGGAGGATGTTCTTACAGTGTGCTGCCTGACTATTTTTAGCCTTGCGACTTAAAAAAACTCATTTGTGTGTGTGTGTGTGTGTGTGTGTGTGTGTGTGTGTGTTCACTGCACACTTCTCCCTGGCTGAATCCTCCGCACTGGTTCATGATCTGTGGCAGCTGATTGATGGACTGGAGCCAGAGCGGCCCGCCCACAACGCCACGGCCCCTCCTCCTTCTATGTACAGAGCATGTGTGTGCCTATGGAATAACGCATATCCATGCATGTGAGAATGTGTGAGTGTGTGCAGCTGTGAGCAGGGGGGGCGCTGTGTCCCTGTCCCAGGCAGAATCAGGCAGTCATGCACATTCTTGCAGGGAACTCCTCCCACGTGCTGAGTGCACGTGGAGCAGCGGCAGCAGTCAACACACAGAGAACATGAGGAGGAGGAGCATGCTGCCAGCTGGAGGAGGAGGAGGAGGAGGGGGAGGAGGAGCAGAACACACAACACACACACTCTAACGACATGCACACTAACGACCCATCCACAGCACAGTTCTGTGCTCTTTGTACCCTTACCCACCCCCCCCCCCCCCCCCCAACACACACACACACACACACACACAGAGACTCACAAAACACATGGTAAGCCTGAACTAAACTGGGTAAAAGGTAAAGCTTTATCAGAGGGGGGTGAGGGGCGGAAAACAGTGAGGTGCAAAGAGAGAGTGAAAAGAGGAGTGAAAAGAGGAGAGGCACACACTGCACAAACAAACATCAGCTGGGTAGAGGGGCAGAAACAAGGCACAATAGCCAGACCACTGTGAGGAGGAGGAGGAGGAGGATGGGGAGGAGGAGGAGGATGGGGGAAGGGGGAGGAGGAACACGTAAAGGGCAGCATAGGGTCCCTCTACAGCTTTGGATTGGCTGCTGGGCTGCATTCTCCTACAGCACAGCACAGCACAGCGCCACTACAGAGACAGTAGAGCGGTGGAAAGCCTTGCCCTGGAACACTGAGCATAGCAGAGAAACAGCAACAGAGTGCAGCCCGAAAGCTGACAAACATGGCATGACGTCATGGACTTCATGGTCAACTCAGTGCACCCTAAGGGCTTTCTGAATCATATGAACGGTACCTGACATCTGATGAAATCAAGTCAGATGCATCCACTCCCTTCCAACCAGAACAAAACATTCCTGTGACTAAAGGTCTTGTGTCGTTCATCTGGGCACGTGAGATTGGAGTGATAACACATCTCTGACAAACACACACACACACACACACGACCCAGTCTGTTGTCACAACGGAGTCACACCTATGACTCACCACAACACATCTAGATGCACAGTCTGTACACTAACAGAGAGAGCGGAGCGGAGAGGCTCTCCCTCGGACTCTCCGTCTCCGTCCCTCTCGCTCGCTCGCTCTGGCCGTCCTGCAGGCCCTTATGTAAGTGCCGGCTATTTGCAGTAGGCATGGCAGGTGGATAGTATTATTAGTGTCATGCCTTTGCAGGGGCCCTGGAGTGCTGCCTTTGGATCAGCTGGCTGGGGCAGCGCGAGGCCAGATCTTCAGAGCCCCACTCAAAGAGCACCGGCACAGGGTGGCCGGCTGGGGGGGGGGGGCAGCAGGTCCACTCGCCCACAGCGCTGCTGACTGGAGGCGTCAAATGAAAACAAGTCAACCCAAAACAAACAGGTGTTGACAGGAGCGGCACGAGTCAGAGGCCGAGAGGAGAGTGTCTGGTCTGGGGAACTGGTTTGGTCTGGTTTGGTCTCTCCACCCTCCCCTCATCGTGGTTGATGAGCAGCCCTCCACCTCCAAGGGAAAAAAAAGTGTTTGCCTTGTTGTGTGTGGCTGTGTGTGTGCGTGCTGGCGTGAGTGTTGGTGGGTGTGCATAACCTGCAGAACTGGCAAGGGGAAGCTGGCACTGGGTGAGAACAGAAGCTATCACAATGCCAGCTGAAATCTCAAGATCACGTGCAGTGTTGCTTACACAATACCAGCGTCAGCTTGTGGGGCTGACTGACTTAGGGAAAATATCTAATTGCAATTTCTCTGACAGATATGGCAATGAATTTAATTAGTGATATATTTTTGAAAGTGAAGCTTCAGTTCAATGTTCACCATATAATACGTTAAAATGACCTGAAATACTTGTTTTCTTACTCTTATCTTGTTGGGCAAAACCAGCACTGCTTCTTTGTTTGCAGTACATTCATTGTACTGCTACATGTGGTGCTTGTTCAGATGTTGCTCATTGTGCTGCATTGGGAGGTAGCAACTGCTTGACGACAGGTATAGCACAGCAGGCTACCTTTGCTTGCACATCACTGGTAAACCCAAAATACTCACAAATAACCTGTGAGCTACACGATTAATGCCAGCCTTGCCGATTTGCTAATTGCGATTTCAATTAAAAAATTATTAATCTTTCAGCACTGCCAGCTTGGATGTACGCTCTCCTTCCCACCAATCTCACATGTTATGTGTGCATGGAGCACGGCCTCTCTCTCCCTTTATGTCTCTCTTGAACAGATAATGTAGCTCTTGTTTGGCCAGGACCAGGGAGGACATAATGCTGTTGCTGCTTAGGGCACACGGCCATAAGATAAGCTCATTGAATAATCTGCTCTCACAGCAGACACACAATCAGACCCCATTGTTGGGGTTTCTTACACAACTAAATCCATAGATTTGCAGGGCACAGCAATCCACTCGGCGCTAAAGTGACCCATGTCACCAGAAAAACAGAGAGGGAGAGAGAGTCAGAGCAAGACCAAGAGAGGTAGAGATACCAATAGAGAGGGGGGGGGGGGGGGGGGGGGGTCCACAACGCCCTGATAAGAAATCTGCTTGGCAATCAAGCCAAAACAGGAAAAATGATCTAATTGTCCTGTTCATTTGGGATAATCTCATAGCACTTACAAGCGGGCAGCCCTGCAGTGAATAGTGGGAACGCAGGTCAGTGGCATAGCGCTTACGTACGGCTCATCTAATCTCCCAAAGAGCCTGTGCTCGTTAAAGCTTCATCGGGGGCACGGGATGCTCCATATACGGTTTCCTTCGCCGGTCAGCTCACGGACTCTGGCGGCGGGAGTGTGGCTGCCAGCGTTGCTCACACGGCAGATTCAATTACAGCCATCAACGTCAGCCGCCAGCCAACTGACTTCAATTCTCTCTCTCTCCCTCCCTCCCTCTCCAATCTCTACACTCCCAGGAGTGCAGGGCATTCGAATCCAGTTAGGCCAGATCATACGGTGCCTGTTGCCACAACACAAAGCAATGCATGGAGAGTAATTACAGCAAGCCAAGGGCCACTGGCAGTGAGAAGGCCCTCCCTGCAGAGGGCAACCATGGCTTAACCCAGGAAGGGTATTCCAAAGTCAGACCTCACACAGCCTCCATATTGAATGTGGTGAGAATGTAAAAAATAAGTGATTTCAGTAAGTGGGCCCATTAATTATGCCTAAATAAGACAGATTCCCTTTTGCTGAGTGTGTTTAGCGGCATGTAGCTCAGTGTTTTTCAACCACTGTGCCGGGGCACACTAGTGCCGTGAGAGATCATCAGGTGTGCCGCAGAAAATTACCCAAGTGTCACTCACTGGTGCAGAAAAGCAACTGTTGCATCAAAGAATTTATAACCACATGCTCTCATTGATTGTATGATTGCACTATTTGTGGTATGCAGGCATTGTACAACGGGGGCCCCATATCCAGTATTCACGGAATTATCACATATCCAGTTCATAACAACAATTAAATTAGGCTATGGTATGTTTATGGTATGATTATTTTTTCTTCACACAGGATGTTAGTGTGCTATGGGACATTTTAAGTGTCAAAAGTGTGCCGTGGCACAAAAAAGGTTGGAAAACACTGCAGTAGCTAACGGAACAGAGGAGCTGTTGACGCAGAATGCCAAGAATGAATTGTGACAGGCCCCTGGAGCAGGACACTGAGGACACGATGGGACAGGGCAGAACTGGACAGAGCTGGACAGGACAGGACAGAGAGGAGAGGTTCACATCTGTGAGCTCATGAGGCTCTTGCATCATTGGTGCCACAGATTATGTGCAACTCCTACATGGAAAAGCTGCTTACGGCCAGCACTGAGATGAATTTAAACAGTGTGTAAAGACCGCCACCCCTCCACCCACACACACCCACACACAGACATACAGCTTATCATTCACTGGCCTCATATTTATACAGACCAGGACTCTTACATGGGCACACAGCTCAAACAGATGATTGTGTGATTGCACAGGTCAAAGGTTAACCTAAGGAGCTTTCTTATTAAACCCTCTCTCAGGTGCTGTAGGCAGGACTATTGCTTCATCTGAAAGCACTGTATATATACCAGCACATCATGATTATTCAGAGCCAAGGACGGGCACTAAGCAATAAGCCAAACAGTCCCTGGCCCACTAACCTACAACTGTTGCTTGTTTCTTTTATTGACATTTGGAGTCAATATCACTTCTGTCTGTAATGCTCTGATATAAACCCATATGCATCTCCCCAAGGACCTCAACTACTGTCCCATTCTGGCCAGAGAGCCGAATTGGGCTCCATCAAAGAGAGCACCCACCCAAGGAGCTGGGGAGGAGAGGGCAGAGTCCAGCTGCGCAGGTGCAGACATGAGGTCCAAATGACCATGACTGTTGCACCCATAGACTGTTCTATATATACAGTCTATGGTTGCACCAAACACGCTCTTTGCCAGGAGAGTGGGGGAAAAGTGATTCCAAAAGCCAAGTGGAATGCTTCAGGCTGCGCTGCCTGTCAGGGGAATGTGTCAGAGGCCCTGCCCTCTGACCTCAGCTGGGCAGGACTTTCCAGGAGACACAGTCACATGAAGACAGGACTCCGGGAGGGGAGGGGAGAGGGGGCGCTGAGAGGTGAAGAGGACGATCCATCCAGAGAAAGGAGAGAAAGAGTAAGGGCCCACAGCTGAGGGCTTCACCATGGACTAAACAACACTCTCTGCCTCTCTTTCACAAACACACAAACCCCATAATACTCCCCGTTCCACCCCGACAGCCACCTCCCCCTACCCAGTTCTCCTGAAAACAACAAAATAGTGAGAAACCCGCAGAGCCTCAATCCTACAGGACAAGCGAGGCAACACGACTCCCTTCTGAGACTGTGTGGGTAAGGGTGGGGGTGCCTGCTTTGGGAGCGGCGCAGTGGAAAGGAGAGACGGGAGGAGTATTCAGCAGCAGGGCGGTGCCGCGGTGGAAAGGGCCATTACTCATTCAGCACCAAGGAACACCTTGGAAGACGGGACCGAGAGAGGAACTTGGGTCTCAATGGGCCCATTGAGGGCTTCATAAGCCCGTCACTGAAGGGTCAATTATCAGCTTGCTGTCAGTTCATCTAGCTGCTTTACTAGATTGTGATGGAAAGCTGTTTTACATTTAGGCCTACTGTTACAAAGAGAGAAAGAAAGCATAGTGTGGAGGGAAGAAGAGGGAGACTGACACACAGTCTCATTTAAAAGCAAGATGCTGTCAGAACCAACCACCTTGTCCTTCAAATTCTTTAAATACTGGACAAGAAAAAGCAAAGCAAAGCTGATTGTTTGAGCAAAACTACCCTGGTGCCCGCTTTTATTGTTACATTTGTTATTTTTAATGCTTCTAAACTGCTGTTTGGCCATGTTATGCCAAGTTTAAGATGGCTGCTTCTTATGCTCTTTCAACAGTTAGTTGGCCAAACGATTTAGACATGGACTTGCACAATATAACTAGCTTTATCAAATTCATGAAATGTGTTGAGTAGGATCTTAATAGTAAATTAAAGAAACAGTAAACATCATTCTAGAATCTTTCCAGTCAATCTAAACATTATATAATATAACAAAAAGATAAGTAAATCCTGTGCACTCCATGCTTATTTTTTTCAGGTGTACATTAATTAGCCTAACATCATTTTATAGGACCAGAAAAATATTAGCAATGGCCTCCAAGCCTCCTGCGGAACTACATCCTAGTTCAAATAAAGGCATACTGCATCTGATACTGCAAATTTAAACTATGCAGCTGATTAAAATAGGAGCCAAATAGTGCATGCCATGGGCTCAGGCACAGCTCCAGGTGTCAGGAGAGAAGAGCTCGGATTTATTATGCGAAAAAGGTGCATAATGTCTGTGCTCCCTTTGAGGAGAAAAAAAGTCCTTCAATGGTCTTACACCCGCAGCTGAATGAGCTGAATGGGAGAGCAAGCTCTCTGTGGAGCTATCCATTAATTCCTTCCCAGCCATAGTGGTGAAAGTGACTTTGGCCATTAGAACAGCTGCGGGCTGAACAGTGAGCCGTGTTGCCGTTATGCGGTTGGGGTGGAGGAGGAGGTAAAAGAAAGGCATCATTCACGGCAGAAGAGGGGGAGAGGGAAAGCACACAGGGACATAACAGGAGAGAGGGAAAGCACACAGGGACATAACAGGAGAGAGGGAAAGCACACAGGGACATAACAGGAGAGAGGGAAAGCACACAGGGACATAACAGGACAGAGGGAAAGCACACAGGGACATAACAGGGGAGAGCGCTGCCCAACGCCACCCCAGTGCCAGCGGGCTCAACGTCTGCCGCTGCACATTGACGGTGTACCCTTATAGTGCCACCTGCTCTCTTGGGCTGGCACTGGCACAGCAGCCAACGAACGCCCTCCACAGGATTAATGCGCAAAGCGCTGGCCCATCAATTGGGGTAGGCCTACGCCACAGAGGCCAGCGTGACCTACATTACCGAGCGTGGGACAAAGGAGAGCCGAGAGGCAGCTGGAGCCCTGCTCTTTTTAACGGCACACATGACGGAGCGATGCACGCAGAGACATCACCAGCCCGGCTTCCGCTACATTGGCCATCCCAGTAATAAAGGGGTGGAGAGGAGAGAAACCGGGGGGGGGGGGGGGGGGAGATAGCGATAGAGGTGAATGGCAATGCGGCTCTCGCCTCAGCACAGACAGCAAGGACAAAGAGGCACTGTAGCAGTCTGCCTGCATACCTGCTTACCCCTCCCTCTCGGTGTCCTTTCTTCTAGCTCAATATGTCATTCCCCCTCCAGTTCCCTCAGCCCTACATTTCTGCCAGAGATTGTCCGAGGCAGACCGATGACACCCGACTTATTCCGAAGTAAGATGCACACAGTAAAGATAGACATCGATAAGACTCTGTGCATTCATATAGGTACATACAGGTGGACCACATATTACCACTCATTCTCTCTCTTCAGCTGGTACCTCTAATCTTAGCTTTGTCCTGAAGTTCTAATCTTAATCAGGGCTCATCCTCTGACTCCTATGAGCTTGGCTCTTTCAGTCGGCCATTGGACAACAGGACAGATTCACTCTGTGGCCAGAGTATACACCTATAGGCTCAATTAACTGCTAAACAGGTTGAATACGAGGCCAACATAAAACCCTCTGGTCGGGGATCTGTTATCCAAAGTGGTTGATGGGAGTGGTGTGTGTGTGTGTGTGTGTGTGTGTGTGTGTTGGGGGGGGGTTACCTTGGCAACACACAAAAAATGTTAATGTGTGTGTCGGCTGTCTGGTGTGGTGACAAGAGTCATTTGTGCCCAGTGAGGCTTGGATACTCAGGTTCTGAGTTTCCATGGGAGGGCATGATGACATTGTACGGCAAAGAGTTTATTTAAAGATGAAAGCAGCTTTTCTACAGTCTTTCCACATGTTTCTGTACTTATTACTAACAGATAGGGGAAAAAAGACATATTTTAAAAGGTTAAAATAAAGTTACATCTAGGGTGTGAAGCAGTGTTTAGGACATTAAACTGAAGCTGTAAACCTACTTTTGAGTCAACTGTTTTTCATGAAAGTACAGAGTGAGTTTGCCAAGAGGCTATTTAAAAGAGACCATTAACTGCGGTAGGAGAGCTGCCTAAAAGTTTCCACCTATTTCCTCCTATCCGTGTTTCCAGGCTAATGCCATCTCATATTGTTAATGTGGCCTGGGCTGACCAGGTCATTTATGTAAAACTCCTAAAGTTTCCCTGTCTTCTGTTTCAGAGCTCTTCCTTTTTCCACTCTTCAGGAAGAGGTTGGGCAGGGGTGGGGGCAGACTCAGAACTCACATAGCAACAGGCCCTGTGATCTGATTGGGGGAGAGCCTCTTGCCACAGACCTGGGTACAGTTTCCTGTGTATGGGCCAGCAGAGGCAGAGAACATAATTCCTCCTTCTGCTCCTGTGAACTCAGCTGCTTCTCTGTACCTCTATTGTGTTTTTAAAAGGCACAGATGCCCCGCAAACCAGTGCAGTAACTCAAAAGGGGAGCAAAACAGAGAGCATTAGGGTTTTTAAAAAAACACATTCTAAAAAAAACTGAGAATGTGAGTTAGTTGTGAGAATGTAGAAAGTAGCTGAGATCCCACCGTCCCTTCTGAGAACACTTAGCTAAAGCTTTTTATCATCTACATGAAGTTCATTAACTGTTATCTTATGCAAGGCTGCTAAACAGCTTAGGGGTCCACAGAACACCGTTTACATAATTAAACTGCATTGTGGTTTGAGGGATTGCTGTCTGCCAGAGTCTGCAAAAGGTTCCTCAATAGCCACATGCACTTCCAGACCAGTCCATGAGTGACACTGAACGAATCTGATGTGAGAATGATCAAAAGAGGCTTCATCTTGCAATTTGGGATCGGTTTCCTTTCTTAAACTAACCCTGATTTCTACCAAAGGCTAACTCAGGATTTGTAATCATATGATTTGGCATGCCCTTCATAACAACTGGGGAGTGAATATTTTTAAGGAGTAGAGGAAATAATAGCCCACTTTGCCAGCAATTCAACAATGCTGCTTGAGACAGGCGGTGGACATAGGGACTTTGGAGTGAGGGAAGACAGCAACACAGACAGCCTGGATCAGTGTGGATCATGTCATTCTCTCTGCCATAACAGGATAAGAGAGGACATGGGAGCAGACTGACAGCTCAGACAAAGGCTCCATATTTCAGGGCCTGCTGAGAGGCTGTGGCTTGGGTGTGGGAACCTTGGAGGGGTGGCCACCTCTGCCCAAGCCCACTGTGGGGCTTTGGTTTCCATCCCCTTCATGATGCTCTTCACTCTTTTCACATTGTTCCACGTCTTAAGCTGCGACCTTTTCCTTGCACCATCGCCTCCCAATTATGCTAAACCCACTTTTATCAGAAACAAGTGCAGGGGATTGCATCATTCTTCCATCTACTCAGTGCGCTCTTCTGTCTCTAAGCGCGTAGTGTTTGGGCAAACATCACCTCAACTGTTCCTCACAGGAGGTCAGACAGCCTCCATAAGTGTCATAGAAACCTCTGCTTATTGACACTAAAATTTCCCCTTGACTAACAACAAAGAATGGTAAGAAGAAGAAAAAATAACTTCCTTCCCTCGTCCCCTGGGCTGGTCCAGCACTGCACTTCTCACTTCAGCAAACTGAACCCATTCACTCTCATGCCCTGGGAGATCAGCCACTGCAAATTCAATCTGTCCAGAGGGGCTGTACATTTCACTTGGCCGGCCCAAAGTCCGGCCATGCTGGAGAATCCTATTTATTGTAACACTAATGCTCATTACATAACTTGCAATCCAGCTCCCTGGTGCAAGGCAGTAATCCTCCCACTGTTCGGCCAGTTTGGTGTGTCACAGCTGAGGTGGAACACAAAGACCTGAGAGGGGAACTAGGGGATGAAAGGGCAGTCAAGGATCAGAGGGTCCAGGAAGTTGGTCAAGCCTGGCGCAAGACATGACATGGAGCATGGATGATCCATTAAGATCCATCGGAGTCATCTTATTTGATCCATTAGACCAGTTTAGGTAATGGAATAAAGCCTGTTCCCCTGTGCAATTACCGCCAGCTCGAACAAAGTTGATTGCAACACTGAGCAAGAGAGGATAAAGAGATTTGTGTGAAACATGAGTACGTGTCTAAGCAGGGGGCCGCAGATTTGGGGCGTGTTGGGGCATTTGACCGGTCAGGGGGACCTGCTGTGCACTGCCTTTGCTCAGAAGTGGGGACGGCTAGTGATAAGCCACCTGTTTCCATGCTGCACAATCAGCAATTTCCAAGGCTTGGTCAGCTGGGTCTGTCTGCCCCTAGCAGGGTAATCCACACTGTTGCCAAAATAATCACATTCAGCACTCTCTCCCCGTCTTTCCTTCCAGGCCCCCACTCCGTTTCTTCTGCTGTTTGTTTGTTTAACAGGGACATCTTTCGTGACTTTGTAGACATGAGTCAGGCCATTTCAACAGGGCTCAAAAGAGCATCTGTGAAATCAGTGACATGCAATAGCAAACGCCAAAAGTGCATTGGTTCTGTCAGCGTATCAGCTGCAATAAGTGACAGTTGACCTTTATTCTGGCAGGAGAGCTCACACTGAAGATACCTTACCACAGATCTAAGAGGGTCAGCACCAAACCACAAACACTCTCAAAGAGCCCTTTTCTCACAGCTTCTTTGGTGGCATGCGATTCAAATCCTCGTGAACTTTAAAAGGACAAGTAACATTCACAACAAGATGCCCACATGATGCAGTGTCAAAGATGTGAAAAGAAAAAAGATGTGAAGGAAACAGACACACACTCAATGCTAATGTCAGTGTTAAGGCCAACACATCTCATGAATGAATCCTCACCAAAATTAACTCAAAGAGTAATGATTTGTGATCTACAAATGGTTGGTGTAGTAGTCTTGATCGCTTAAGATTCTGTCAACGAATAAAAGCATGTTGTATGCAGAATCAATTTAAGAGATCAAAATGATTCAAGTTCCCATGAATCAACAGAAGTCACAAGATAACAAGTGTTTTTCACATTCATACTTTTCTGAGCGCTATACATCATGACGCTGTCATATCAGTATCAGCCTAACCTTTCAGTGACAGACAGGAATGGTTTCCAGCTTAAATGCTGAATCCTAAGGTTAAATGTGGATCCCTGTAGGTGCTCCTTAACTAAAGCTATAAGTGCACCATGCAAAGACATGAAAACATGCAAATGGTTCATCTTGTACTGCACATGGTCAGCTGGCTTGAACACAGTTTAACTATGTTTTTTTGTGGACGTCACAAAGGTCAACTGTTTGAGGACAGCTGTAAACAAAAGTAGCATTTTATCAAACAGTGACCTTTTCCTGTGTTGCTGTGTAAGAGCTAAAGTTTATCCATCAGCCATGGTAATTTGCTACAACTGCAAGGCCATTCAGAGCTGACTTGAAAGGTGACAGAGAACGCCAATGCCCTCGGGCTCTGTCTAAAACGTACACACAGCTGAGACTGAGATGCTATCTGGGGTGGCATGTTGTGCTCAAACAAGAGACTGTGGACTTATGTAACACTAGGCATGTGCCTGAAGAATGCTGGGGGTCCACTGACACCTCATCTGCAACACTGTTTACTGCATACAAGTCTGGCAGTCACATGTTAAGGTCATCCAATCATACACAATCAGCAGTCTAGGGCTGCATGATATTTGGGGAAAATATCTAAATTAATTGTGATTTTTCTGACAGATATTGCAATTGTGATTTTGCAATGTGTATGGTAATTTTCGATTTTTGAATGTCAATGAATTAATTCAGTTGAATATTCCAAATGTCTCTTTAATTTGTGCTACCCCTGATTGGTGAGCACACCCAGCGCACAAGAAGCACAGCACCTCTGACCGACTGTGAAGCTCACCAATCAGAATTTCTGTGCCCCTCATGCACTACGCACACCCACCAACCAGAAGTGGCACAGTCAAGGAGGCTGAAATGCATATAAAATTATGAAATGTGACAAAATTGACTATGCATGATTTCAGACTATGCATCATTTGTAGCTTTTGCGATTAGGTAATTGTGTTGGTTCATTTGGTAATTGTGTTGGTTCATATTGCAATTACGACAGTGATAACTGTACCGATTACTGCTACAGTAATCGTCGCTTAAACAAAAGTGACCCAACTGTGCTTCACAAAGCTTCAGATCCAATCAAAAGTAGAGTGTGGTACGTGGGCTGAAGAGTGCTCAACTCAGCTGATGTCACAATTCATGAAAGCCGACAGTTCCTTATTCAGATACATCCAATGCTAAAAAAAAACACATCTCTTGAGTAAAAAGTCCTCATGATTTACACTCCTCCATTAGAGGCCCTCATCATATACAATCTTGAAGAAGATGAATTCAAAGAACTGGGCAACTCAATTTAACATCTCAAAGTTTTTTTCAATTTAACATCTCAAAGGTTATGCTAATGTAGGGAGTTGAAAAGGGACCATCTGAAACCAAAAGTGCAAATTCAACTCATTCCGCTGAAAAAATCAAGTTCCCATTTGCCAAAAACACTTAGGCTACTGCTAAATATATCTAGGCTAAATTGCAAAAGACTTTTTATTTTTCAGTTGCAAACAGAACATTGCAAAATGTTTCCCAAAGCCAACCATTTACACATACAAAAATTGTGCACGCTAAAGATTGCACATGGAAGTAATTTCAATGAAAACAGTCATGCAAAGGGCAGAAATATTTTCAGACAAAAAAAGCAACTCAGTGGCCTTTTTCTATTTCTATTTGTGCCCCTTTGGGCTGGCAGGGCTGCTGAGCTCCTACTGGTGGCACCATGGCTGTGTGCTCGTCAGTTTGTTGGCACACTGGGCCAGGGTGAGGTGCTGAGACGCTGCGGGCCCAGATGGCCTCTCCTCCACCCAGGGCCATGTTTGCACACATATTCACATAGTGACCGCACCAAGCTGCAGGGGCTTCACGGCACGACCACGACCACACAGGAAGTGATATCATCATCCTGACAGTTCTAGGGAGAGAGGCACGTGCGGTCAAGGCGGACAGGGAGGGGGGCAGCATGACAACAGGCCCCTGTTCGTTATGTAAAAACAACACTGGGAAGACTCAGAGATGGGGCTCTGTGACTTGTGCAGAAACTGCTTCCCCCTGTTCTCATGGTCCAGACCACTGGTACCGCCCAGTACATGAGCATCTGATAATGAGCCTAATCACCTTGTGCTGGGGGGGGGGGGGGTCCCTGTGACATCCTGTTACAACCACAACAGGAAACAGACAAATAACACAATAACTAAACAAAGAGAAAGCCTGACACCTTTTTTTCCTCTCACACAGTCTTTTGTTTTCATTAACAGCTTACTGCTGCTACACAGGCAGGTTTTGCTGCCTCCAAAACTATGAGTAACAATGACATCATCTGTTTAACTGGGAACCTCCTCTCTCTCTCACACACACACAATTTATCTCTCTTGCTGATGACAAAAACATGTCTTCACGTGGCCCCCTAAGATCAATTGTAACCATTCACACACACTCCTACAGTATGTCTAGCCTGTCCTAGCCTATATGACAAAGGATGCATGATCACTACACAACTGGAGCCATTGTATTTAAGAGCTAGTGAACTAAGAATGTACAACTTGTTTCTAATTGTCACGAGTAAGAAGGCCTTTGTTAAATGTGAGGAAAAACATCTGACAAGATAACAACACCCCTGAGACTCATTGAAAAACAAGTACAATGCTGATTGTATGTTAGCCTAAGGCCAAACCTAGCAAAAATGTTTTCATACCAAGGTAACATAAAAACGTCAAATGACCATACTTTTCACATTGAAACCTGATAGCCTATAAGAGCGACACAGTCATAAGAAAGGGAACCATGTGCCCATTCTTGTTCCAGGTGTGGGACAATGAATCTCCATCTGGATCTCTTGAATCTGTATACAAACTACAGTTTGTTTTTGGTTTCACACATACCTTACGTAGGGAGGGGGAAACAAACTACAGGCCCCGGACCTGTGCCAAATTAGTGTGAAACTGCATGGGCCCCAAGTTGGCCAGTGCTCTCTCCACAGCTTGTGAACAACAACACTGCACTGTGAGGCTCCACGGTCCATCAGCACACGAGTACAGAGGGACCTTGGAACAGCACAGCCTGCTATTTCCATCAGAGGAACAGTACCGTGTGTTCCAAATAACAATAGCACCAAGAAGCATGTCATATGGGATCTGTTCCAGAGAGCGCCTCATTTTTCCTTCTCACTCTCTTTTACTGCAATCACGTCTTATTATTAGCACCGTGAAATAGAACCGACAGGATCTAATCTTGGGGGTAGTGAGACAGACAGGGACTGATTCTAAACTCTAGGCTCAGGGCTAGCACTTTGTTTGGCTAGGGCAAAAAACACATGGCAATGTTGCCTAGTAAGGCAATGCAGTTTAATGCTGTGGTAGAGTGCAGGATAGCTATGACTAGAGCATGGGGGTTCAGCCACTGGCCACTATTCTGAGCTGAAGACAACTGAATCCTGCCTTATGCTTTATGGTCATACCATCACACCATCAAACATTCACTTATAGGCTAGCCTACTGTAGAAGATAAACAAACATGAGGCAAACATAGATTAGAGGTCATGTATGTGTATGTTTAGGACAATATGTTCATAGATTAACACAGGGATATAAAAACAGAAATTTACATACAGCCTATAAAAGTAAACATTCCAGTCCAAAGACTGGAGGGGTTTACTGATTGCTTCACATCACTAATTCAATCACGGGTTACAGAGGCCAATCAGCAATGTTATTTTCCCAGGACAAATCATTGAAAATGTTCCAATCCTGCACTCCACAATCTATATTAGATACATTGCGACTGAAGGGTAAATCAGCACAACTGACAACATATAGGATGTTTTTTATTATCTTGTTATGCTCTTAAAAATATTCTAGCTAAATTTCATGATTTAGGCCTACTCGCAGAGTTTACTTGACTATAGCCTAATCGGGGAATAGGAGATTCTCGCACTAAACCATTCCAATTAGAACAACGGACCGAACAAAACAAAAGCACACAGTAGGCTACATAGCACCCTCTCCGATACGTGTACAGTAGACTAAAAGGCACACAGGCAGTTCAGTTGTTCAGTGGGGTCGCTGTGTAGCAAGAAAAAAAAACAGGACGCTTTGTTCCTTAAATTCGTTTAGAGAACAATTGAATTTAGGCTATATGTTTTCATTGGAGAGAATATACGTCCATCACATGTTTTCATGTTATCAGTAGGCTACTCGAGAGTACATGTCAGGTGCCATTGACTTATTTGGAACAAAGGCTTCCTATGGACATGTAAGCTTACCCATATGTGTAGTTAACCAGCTGTTACATCATATCTGCACTTAGAGTGAAGGCATCTTGTTTGGATGCAAACATTTTCCGAACAAGCGGTTAAAATAGTATGTGTCCAATGTCACTCAGTGTCCCTGTTACAAATGGTTAGTTATGTCAGTTCAATCATGTTTTCATAAAAATGTGTTTTAAAAAAATATGTACTAACCTCGATCGGGTTTCATCTTCGCCAGCTTGACGTTTAACAGGAATTCCAAGAGCTTCACTCTTCTTTTGCAGAATGGCAGTTCTCTTCTCTTGTCTGCCAAACTTGAGCTTGCTATTTAATAACCTGCTTTGGTGGCACAGGTAGTAAGCGTTTGTCCAGACTTGTTGACAGAAGTAACTAGGATAGTTGGCTAACTATCTAGCTAACCAACTGGTGCGAAGTAACGTTAATTGCAGCTAACGTTACTGTCCCTCTCACCAACAACGCAACGATGTTTCCCCAATAAACGCAAACTACTCCATCAATTCTTTTGGAAATTGATGGCTAGCTAGCAGACAAACATCCCAAGAAGAAAGACATTTGCTACTCAGGTTTGTAACTGTTTGGAAAACTACGACGCTGACCAAGTAGCTAGCCTAGCTGCTAGCTACTGTCTGCACCATAAACAGATACATCTTTTGGCAGCCGTTTCATTCCGCTATTCGCCCCCGAAACCCAAACTGCAAGGCTTTCCCTAGCCTGCGACGCAACTAACAGACATGAAATCCAACTAAAGAGAGAGACATTTGAAGATGACCCCTCGAACCATCCCAAACCCCAAGCACAGGTAGAGCAAGCGGTTCAGCTCGCTATTCCGACTGCGCCTTCGAATGCAAACCCTTTCTCAACGGATCATTGTCTCCAAGATGAGACGATAACGCTATGTTACAACGACAATGCGCAAACACCTTCTCCATCTAACAGCAATATCATACCTTTAGGTACTACTGTCTTCTTTGTTATACCTCACCAAACGCTAATCTCCCTTTTAGACAGCTGTCTAGCTCGGGATGTAGCAACTGACGCAGCTCTCAAGTTTTACCAGCGCAATGAGACTGTCTACCGAAGCTCGCAAGTCATGATATTTCAGATGACGTCAAATACCCGAACTTGTCTAAATCCCTCTCGATACTGACTACGAAGCCCGCGAGCAATGGTTTGCTGGACACGCTTCATCACAAGGCTTGTCTTTGTCACAAATTCGTGGCTTTGCTTCTGCTGCCCCTAACTGCTTGTCAAAACACATCAAGCCAGCCTGCTTAAGTCACGTGGCCCAACAACAGCTCTCCTCCTAGCGTCACTTCCCTACTTCAGCCCTCGAGTGAACCTGCTACCATGGTAACTGAGCAACCCAAGCCCGATTTCCAAAGTATCTGTGTGATCTTTCCTTGTGAATATAAGAAATAGCATTTTTAACAACTTTATGTCACATCGTATCAGTTCAGGAAGAACATACTTGAGAACATGAGGAACGTACACATTAAGACACGACATTGCTCTCGTCTTGAGGAGTTTGTGGAGGATTTCTAGTTTCTTAGTCTACGCATTGGATATTGAAGTAGCTTCTAGCACTAGCCTAACGTTAGATGATAAATCGAATAATTTTGATTGTAGTCTAGCTGCTACAGTAACTTTAGGCTAGGCTGCTAGTACTAATGATAGTAAAATCTTTCAGTCAGTCGTTCTTTCTTTCTCACAACAAGGAATACATGCTGCAAGTTTCTTTGCAACAATGTTATGATTGGACATTGTTTAATTGTTTAGTTGCTCTTGGGTGCTCCTTGTTGGTGCCCCCCCCCCCCATCCCAATCCTCCCCCACTTTTCTTATGCAGCCCTTGCCACTTAATCTACTAAACCCCTCTTCCCCCCCCCCCCCCCCATAAATGCACAAATAGGCTGACACCAGACATCATTTTATTGCATTTCTTACATCCAGTAACTATATGCATGTGACAATAAACTTCCTTGTATCCTTGTAATATCCCCAGTTTCTTATGATCTAGGATAGCCTATTGTGCATTGTAGACGAGGCGCCGAATGGTCTGACGGAGGGAGAAATAGCCTAGACCTGTTTGTCTTGATGTCTTGGTCAGTCTGGCTAGGCCTACTGAATTTAAGATTGTTTGGCTTCCTCAAACTTAATAATGAATCTGTTCATTAGCCTATAATTAACATAATAAACTCCATTTATCAGAGTGGATTCTCATAGGCTACAGTGTAGGCCTAGGCCTAATTTCTGAAATTAGGTAGATCTATTGATGATTGCATTGCTGCGAAATAGGCTGGGTATAGGCTGAATAGCCCTCCTGCATTATTTTCTAACGAGGACTAGAATATTTTACTCAGCCTGGATAGAATAAGGGTGAGGGCCTGAGGGGGTGTCTTAAATAACTTGGGTGTCACAAATGATGACCGACTATAGGCCAAGTCATCTCGGTTTATCCTGTACAATATCAGGAAGTTCAGTCCTTATGTGACACAATGCTGCAGAACTGCTTGGGCAGGCCATGGTTCTATCCAAACTGGACTTTGTAGCCTAATCATTGTAAGATGGCACACCTGTGTGTATAGTGAGACCATTACAGATAATTCAGAATGCAGCAACATGGTGTTTCATCAAGAAGACACATGTAACATCTCTGTTATTTACTCCTCATTGGCTTCCTATAGCAAATTAAAATCTCTCACTGGCCTATAGGACACTTTCTGCATCTGTTTGAATTCCATGATTCAGCTCTACGTTCCCTCTCTCGCCCACTGCGGCCCTCTGACTGAGCGCCTGGTGTGTCAACCATTCATTAGTGCTAAGAGGTCACAGTCATTTTATATTATTAGGCTATTATTATTCATATTGTTGTTGTTATTACTAGGCTATCATTAATGCGTATTGCAGGCTTTATTTGAACTGGACTGGCCATGTCATTTTCTTCCCTGCAGTAGAATGATTGTAGCTTCTGGAACAGACTAGAACATCATCATCCCACTACAGTAATGTCAGCCTTTCACTCCCCTGTGCTCTGGTGCTGGTGAGGGGAGCTGCCGCAGCACAACTATATCTTCCCCATACTTGATTATTCAGGATTTTACTGTGCTTGTCTATTCACCTTTTCATTATTATAGCAGGCCTATTTCTAGAATGAGTTGCAAGTATCACGTGTAGACCTACTATTACTGTTACCAGTTTACTGTATTTGTAGGCTATACTTTATCAATAGTTTCATACTTCTGTATTCATAATCAGCATCAGCATTATATGCATGCACATCCATTTTAACATTTTTTTTGCATAGCCATCCGCCAGAGATGTACAACATGGTGTTGTACATCTCTACTATTTCTCTTGTCCCTTGTCCCATCACTTTGTCCATTCCTCATTGATATACACGATCTCTTACCTTTACAAAACTCTAAGATTTCCTTTTTTTTGCACTCAGTTATGATCCCTTCTAGCTGAAAGTCATCATTGGCTTTCATTTCGGGGTGTGTGTGTGTGTGTGTGTGTGTGTGTGGTTTGGGCTTTTTCCCTCTTATTTATTTTATTCACAATTATACGGCCAATCATAAATTCACAATTATATTTTTTAAAGAACATGTCTCAGTAAGTTAAGTAATGCCACATGCTAGTTTCCCTTGAATTCTATAGGCATGGATTTCTTTGCTTTAATGAATTCACACGTCAGATACTGTTATATGCTGCCATCTAGTGGCCACGAATAGTCAATAAAATAGTAACAGATTCTGCTTTCTCAAAAGGTGATTTCTTGTCTGTGAGATTGGGGTGACATAGTCCACTGGAAATCCTGTGTTATTAAATGTGTGTTTCTCAGTGGCAGGTCTGTTTTGTGTTGTCAGTTTCCAACTCTGGAACTCCAGATTCACTGACAGATTCAGTTGGTTTTCCTTGTCTTCAGTTTCACAGTACAATAACAATCAACCTGTCAAGTTGAATCTATATGAAAATATTTGGAAAGCAATGCAAAAGTTCATGGTAAAAGATTCCAGGAGACTTGGTGGGTTGTCTTAAAATGTAAAAGCAGCACATTTAGCAACGGTTTATCGACCAAATAAATTCTATTGGCCTAACATGTAAACATAACTTACACTAAAACACAATAGAAAATGCTCTTTTTTAACCACAAATTAATGAATGAACTGAGAAGAAGCTTGAACAACTAACTGTTCACAACATTCACAAGTTCTGATATCCTCTTGGCTCTTCCATAGTGTGGCTCCCTCCTGTGTTCAGTGTGCAATACCAAAGTATGGGAGAAATGTGGGTTGTGTGGGTGTTCAGGATCATGTACTCCATGACGTAGTCTTTGCAACAAATGCCATTGAGACTGGGAGTGGGAAGGGTGATGAGTTTTGTATCTGAAAATATGTATTTTTCTGTCCCACTGTTCACACATGTCATAGCAAAATATGAACCAGTGGCAGCTGGCTCAGTAGAGAGGAGGAGAACTGAAATGACTATTGTCTCTAAAGTGAATCTGAATAATAAATACCCTGTGTGGCAGCAAAATGGATTTGTGATTTGTAAGATTCATTAAAAAAAGATATGTTCGCCAACTATTCTTATTCCCACAGACGTAACCCTGTCCTCATATCTTTGTGTATCATGCAAGAGATTACCTAAGGGACATCCCTGTACCCCAACCCATCACCACCCAGGCTATTCAGGTTTATTGTGAAGAAGTTAAATCATGGGTGATATAATAATGGGAATTTTACTTTAAGTTTGCTTATGAAAGCTGAACCGAATTAATGTTAGAATAAATTAGGTCCTGCATATTTAGCCATGGTGCTCCTAATAGGTGGATCTTGTCAATCTCTGTGGTTTAATTGACTATGCAGTCCACCTGTTGTGACTCCTTGAGGGCTCATATTGTTTCACGACCAAGTTTGAAGCTGGCTGGCTGGCTTTCCTCATTCTGGTTTTGCTCCTTTTAAGTTCTCATAGTGGCATTTTCAGTGTTTTTGTCACAAACTACCATAGACAACCAAAATAGCCCACATGTATGTTGAGCACTCTCTGAAGGTATGCCAAGCTAGTTCATGTAGTTCACTTGCACAAATTTTACTTAAAATTGATGGGGTGTCAGGTTAGGTTTTGTTACTGCAAGAATGGGAAGCCTGGGAAGTTAAGTGCCAAGTGCTTTTACACAATTGGTGTTAGCAAGAGTATTCCTCATTTTAGAAGGACTGATGTAGCTGTTAGGTGAAAGACAAACAACAGTGATTAAACATGGATAGGTTCTGTCAAAATTTGCATATAGGAGAAAAGGCACTGTATAGTCTGTACTGTATTGTCTGTTTTCCTTCTGTTTGTAGATGAAGTGTAAATGATGAAGGTGAGGTGGTGTCAGATGAAATCCAGTCCCATAGCACCTCATGAGTGTGACTGATGATGAAAGACAGTAGGGATGATAGGTGAATGATATTAGAGTAATTAAGGATTTTTGGTTGTGGCTGGTTTCTCCTAGACAAAAGTATGTAAACATATGTAATCAAGTTTCAGGGTATGTCTGTGGAACTAGGCATGGTGGGTCATCACCAACTGGGCCAATATGGGTTAAGAGTGTTTCTGGCCCGGCATGACCTTACAGTTCAGGTTTAATATAACATGTTCAACATCCTGATGGACTGCAGATACAATGTCTTCTCTCTCTTTAATTGTATGTGGTCTAAGGTTTTACGGCAATGAAATTAACATTTTGCACCGATATTCTTCTGGGTTTGTCATGAGACTACCAGTATGATGTGTATCCAAATGTAACAAGTCCTTTGATCCATGGTTAAAATATTTAATAATAGATACTCTTTGCTGGATTACCCAAGTGAATTGCTTAAATGGAAAATAGTTGGTAACTACCTAAAACATTTAATCATTAAGGACACATAATTAAAGGCACATATTATGATGCCTTCATTCATAAATAAATATTATAGTTTAAAATTGTTCACATTTTCTTTAAAAGATCTGTAAATTCTTCATAACAAGAAGGAATTAGGAAAATCCACATGAACAACATATTGTGGGAATAGAGATGGACATATCTGCAAAAAATAATGGCAAAAGAGTCTGTGTTTGATATGCTGGAAAACCAACCATTTTTTTATTTTCTACATTTTTGTGACTACAGAAATGCTGAAACATTTTAACACTGAAAAAAGCATGATGACATCACCACTTGCTTCTCTTTTTCTTTTTTTCTTTCTTTTTTTTCTTTTTTTGCTTAGCAAACACAGCAGATGATATTGCACGGCATAGGGAGAACAGTAGCAAAAGCAGAGAGACAGAAAGAAAACTGTAAAAAAAGAAAATGACAAATAAAAAATCATGAAGCATTACAAAGATACCACCTGTGAGTAACACCTATAGTGTTTCTCTAGTTTACCAGACACAAAACACATAAGATGCCTTTGGATAGTGTAGACATATCCATTGAAAGGAGAGCGAGAGTGAGAGAAACAGTTAGAGAGAGATAGACAGAGATAGAGACAGAGAGAGAAAACAAGATAGACTGGAGAAAATAACTGTGATGTGCTGTAACTGTCTGATGTACCATTCACTCAATTTGGAATGCAAATGCGAATGCAAACAGCTACTGTCTGTTGAAAATGTCAGCAAGTTTATTATCATTTCTATCAAAATCTTCCACCCTCTTTGTATTAATCATCGCTGGAAGAAGTCCCTCCTTGGACGATAATCAAAATCCACCTATCATGTTTGTTTTCCAGATGATTGTCTTAGGCGCTCTTGGTATTGTTATGGTTCATGTAGCCAAGCCATCAGTCATAAGGGTACTCCTTTGGTTAAATTAGGAAAATCAATCAAGGAAAAAAACTGACTCACAGCACACATACACAAGGAACAATCTAAACACTGAATTACAAGCAAAGTTGGAGCTGTTTCTGTCTTGAGAAGGAATGTCTGTCTGTGTTCTTTGCAGGTTTTACAGATTTTATACAGATATAGAGCCCCAAGGGAAGTAAACATCTTGCACACATATTTAAAAAGTTGTTCGTAGCTCCCCATGCTCCTCAAACCTTAACCACAACCATTGTGTTTTACTAAAAGGCAGTACTTCCAAACTTTTCATTCAACAGACTGTATTACTCAAAGTTACTTTTTCACAGACTATATCTTTTCCCTCAGGACCGGAAAAGGCGTGACCTCTGTTTATTGTACACGTTTAACAACTTATTCACTTCAGTTGAACGAAGCAGCAGTTTGGAGTGTACTGCACAGTTTAACTAGAAGAGAGTTCACCCACTCAAGACAAGACTTAACTTAAACACATTCTGCAAAAGCTACTGTGGGTGCTTTAGAATATTTTCAGCACCAATACATTGAGCCTTTTGCTTACATATGACTGAATAAAAAGAGGGCTGAAGCTTTTCAGCAGACCCCACTCTACATAACAAATAGACAAAAGCAATGGCTGGGAAGCCGTCAGATTCAACACTATCAAAAACAAATTGGAGACGGGTGGCAGTCGAGGCCGTGCAGCCCTATACACACGCACACACTGATTTCTTGGTAAGTTTCTTTGCAGATTTATTAGACTCATTGTCATTACACAAGTTCCCACCAAAATAACAGATATGGAACTAGACAGCAGTGCCACGTGAATAAAAATGTACCCAGCAACGTGACACGGCTCCCCGGCAGACCTGCTGCCCAGTCTAGGCTCCACCCCACTCTGTGCATGAGACAGCAAAGTAAGCAGGACTTGCAGCCCTCATCTCAGAGAATTAAGAACAAAAATGTCAGATTGTACACTTAACAGGAGATTCCCCAACTGTTGGAATTAGCTTGTCTACATAGTCCTACGCCTTCTAGTTTCTATACCCGTGCGAATGGCAAATTAAAATTCAATAAGTCTACCTCACAAATGCCAGTGCTTTTCAACATTATACATCTTTTTTTGTCTTTTTTCTATTTTTGGTTTGTTTTATAAATCTTTGGATGTGCAGTACCCATAAAGTAACAATCTTAAAAAAAGGTCAAAAGAAAAAAAAACATGTACACTGCTATCTGCCTGCTGAGTAACAAAGTAACCCATGTATAACTTTGTTTCTGTTAGCAAATCAAATGTCTCAGGGTCTGGCAGTATTTAGAACACATGTTGAAGTGCCAGAAACAAATAAGAGGGAGTCAAATCCCACTCCCTCCACACATTTATGCTGAAACATAAGGCTGTAACGTAAAAGTTGTCTGTTTTGTAAGAATGTGTGTGTATGTGTGTGTCTGTGTGTGTATGTGTTTCGAAAACCTACTATGTACAAATCTATATTTTCTACAAATGCATAAATTAAAGCAGGGGAAAGCAATACAAAATGCCATTAAATTAAATTAAATCACAAACACTGAAGTAGAGAAAAGAGGAAATATAAACCCATTATCACAGCAGTTGGTTTTTTACCCTGTAAAAAAGAATGGTCTACCATTATCATAATATCAGAATAACACAATGTTTTGATAAAAAATAATTTATCTTTCCCTCCCAAGCTTCAATCCAATATCATTTGAAACTTGTCCATCATGACCAAGAACAGAGCAATTCAGCCAAAAACGTCAAAATAAATTATCATAAAGCTTTTTTGAAGTAACGTTAACAATTACCAAACTAGTTCAGTTTTGCCTTAAATCACATAGACTCTCTATACAACAGAACCCTACGGATTTATTACTATGAGGTATTCAAACATTGGTAAAAGACATGCACGGCCATAATGGTGGACATACCTACAGGTGATAGAAGGGGCAGGGGGTGAGGTGATGGGGTCAGATTTAGGGGTGTAGACATAGGGAAAGGGTGGGCCAGGAGGAGAAAGGAGCTTTGGCTTGTCAGCAAAGAAGTGGTAAAATAAAAAGATTAAAAAAAAAATCCTTTGGTATGTTTCTCATTGCATGGTTGCACTGGCAAAAGCACCACGGTGACAGAACTATTCCTTTCTCCTTTGCTTGTTAGTGGCCCGTCGATAGGCTGAGGTATTCAAAGAGTAGAAGGTGAGATCAAAGAGGTCAACAGCGGTTTAACACTTTGGTTCAAGCAAGGCACTCGTCCTGTGAGTTTTATAAAGTTTTGCAACATGTCTGCCTGTAGCTTTATTCATTTGCGCATGTTGATAAGCAGAGACCACACGGAGCAAAAGGGGGCAGAGCGCGGGGACAGAGGGGCAGGACAGAGGGGCTGGACAGAGGGGCTGGGACATGGGAGGGCATGGGCGGGGCGGGGAGAGGGACACGCCATCTATCCACCACATCATTCATGTAGGCCGTGCAAAGAGAAAAAATCTTTGGTAATCTTTGGTATCATTAAAGTGATAGAAATCACGACATGGAAACTGAGTGAGGTAGCATCTTTGGTTCACACCTAGAAATTTCAGTAGGTCTTAGCAAGTTTCGCCTTTTCCCAACATTTTGTCATTTTTTGTGTGTTTCTCTCAGGAGGTCGTTACCTTCACTTCATTTTCATCATACAAGTACATTTCTGCAACTCACACAAACAGTTACCCAATTACATTTTCTTTTTGGTAGGATATCAACCACACAACCAGAGACAACAAGGCCAGGAAACTGGTTTAGCATTTATCAGTGTCATCCTTCAAACAAGTCTTTCAGAAAGGGAATGCTTAACATCCACTCTGAACAGACTTGTTGTAGTGCTTTCTTCCTAGTTGTGACATGATTGGAATACATCCATAAACTAGATGACCATGGTTGACAGAAGATTTAGAGAGCGATCAAACTCATGGCAGAGCTTATGCTTGTGTGTTTCTGAGCATGATACTGAATATACTGAACTGAACATACACTCAGGAAAGTACAATCCAAGTGCCAATATGGGGATTGATTTCTTTTTCTTAAACTGGCAAAAGGGCATAAACACGGCATGACTTATATTCACTATTTTGACCTATGCTCACTATAAAAGGGTACTGGAGCCTCTGACAGTGACTGAGTGTCAGTTACTGAGATTTGGGATCTTTGTTTAAGAAGGCACATCAGTAGTCAAAATGCAAACATGGGCTAATTAGACTGTTGGGCCACAGCAAGTAGCAGAGCAGAGATGCTGTGCCTTTTTGTGACATTATGCTGACTCCTTGTAAGGTTTCAAACATTCAGGGTCATTTTTATGAATCCAAGCTGCTCTAATGAGATTATTTTTAATGGCTGATTTTGAAATTGTTTGTATTATAAGATACACTGTGTATGGAATTATTCTTAATGTGCCATGTAGGCATAATTCTTTGCAGATGCTTGCATTGGCTAAAGTGATCATATTATACATTAGAAAAGAGATGATCAATACTGGTTAGATTAAATCTTTGGTTGTTAGCCGCTGGCATGTTTGTTTAAGCAACACATAGAACATATGTTTTAAAGCTAAGAAGATTCTCCCTGAACATGTAACATGAACATGAATAACATGAACATACCAAATGCACTACAAGCAGAGCCTTGTCAACACTTTTTTACAAAATAAGTAGATTATTAAGGGGGAGTACCTGTAACGGTTGAATGTTTTATGACTTGTATATGTATATTCACTTTTACATTCACAGAAAGTGTGTGGTTTGGTTGATTATTAGGGTGAGCTTGTCATTCTATAATATTACTTTGGAAATACATGATCCCATAGGAATTAATAATAATATTTGGTTTTGCTTTGTGATTGGGATTTGGTTGACTACACATTTTGCAAGTACATCACATAGTTATCAACAGTCACATTGGAGACCCGGAGATGTTTTAGGGTGTCTAGCTGTAAAAATATTTTTTGGAATATTTCCTGAAAATACATATTTGTCTCTTTGGTTATATTATCACAAATGATTGGTGTGATTTAGCAACAGTGGGTGGAAGTATGTGCCTACAAGTAGGAAGAAAGCACTATGTTGAGGGTGACATTCAAAACATCCTCTGCAATGATTATACCCCATCCTGTCAGAATCCTCCAAGCCTCTAGGAAATGCTGTCAGAGTTCTTGAAGGATAGGGCTTACAAAAGGGCACAGATAACCGGCTACAGACAGCTCCGGTGTTGTGCCTCAGCCTCAACGCACCGATGAGCCTTTCCGGAGCCCTACCTGCTGCTCCACACCACAGTGTTTCTCTCCTTGTGACGTCCCACACACCTCCCGTCTGACAGCAACAGAATCAAAACAACAAACGCTCAGAGGCAGAACTAGAGTCCAAGCTGGGACAAGAGACAGCTGAGGAAAAACAAAAAGTCCACTTTGAACCAATCACATTGAAAGACGGTGACGGTGAGAGGTGTGGGGTTCATGGTACCACTGTGATTTGAGAGGAACACTTTCTTTTGTTTGCAGTATATCAGACATGAAGGTGTTGCAGAACAGAGTCTTTGGTTTTTGTTTCTTTGGGTATTATAAATATCAGTATTGTACAAGTTTTAAGGGCAAAATTGCTGTCTAGAGGGTTTCTTTTGTTGTTTTACTTGGTTTATTCTAGTTAAAGCTTTTCCACCGATAGGTTTAGTCACTGTGGCCACTACTCCTCCTTCATGCTTTGGTACAAGTGCTGGAATTGGAGTTGGCGGAGTTGGAGCCATCGTCCAGCCATTTGTCAAGGCTCCGTCTGCGTGCATTCATGAAGAAGTTGCTGACAGTAGCCAGCTCAAGCCCCAGCTGCTGTGATATGGTGATTTGTAACTCTTTGGACGGGCGCTTGTTCTCCTTGAATATTGCATGTAAAGTCCGACGCTGAACATCAGTGAAGACCAGCCGAGGCTTTTTGGCCGCACTGCCCCGCTCTCCTTTTCCGTGTTCTTGCTCCTTCCTCTTGCATGCTGAAAGAGGACAGATATATAGATATTACACCTCACCAATCAAAACATCAGCCTAGCTATACACAATGCCATGCATTTCCATTGATTAAAAATTAGTTACATTGTTCCTATGTGTATCACTATAACAGTTCAATGAATGAGGGTTAAACTTCACTGAGGAATTAATTTATCTAATGAACCCTCTTCCTTAACCATCAGTAAGATGCTACTTTAAATGTGGCCGGATAGTCTACATAATATTAAATACAGCAAAAAGACATTGGCGTGGCAAGGAGGAGGATGCCAGTCTCTAAAGACATTGGCAAGGAGGATGCCAGTCTCTAAAGACATCTAGACATCTGAAGGCCTTTGTATTTAAGAGTTAAATTATCATAGATTAACCGATAAATTAGTAGACACAGGCTTATGTTCACTTCAGTTATCTAGGCCTAAACGCAATTGGAAGGAGCTATCCGTGGTTCTGAAAATGGAACTCGAGATTCAAAAATAGGCAATAGATAGGCTACAACGTCCAACTGCATTTCCATCGTGATGCAGAGAAAACAAATCGATGGACAACATCAAACATGTATTTTCAAACAGCAAACTCTTAATGACCGTTGTTCATCCGTTATTCAATATATATTGCGCTGACACCGGAAGCTTTCTACCGCTAGGGGTCGACTAAGTACCATGAAACGAGGAAGGTCCAGAGCGACCTGCTTGACGCCTTAAAAAGAAAAGGTTTCTATTTTATGTCGTAGGCTAAATCTGTGTGTTTTTAATGGACCTAATAAAATGTGTATTTAATTGAAGCGAAGCAATTCAATAGTTGAGGCCCAAGACTAAGCTGCTGATAGGCACATGAATCCACAATCGTTTAAGCTTACAGACATTCTTGATCCACTTATCTCCTAGTCTAATTATTTGCTTACATAATACGGCCTCATTGCGACCACTTAAATGTCTGCTAAATTAGCATACTTGGCCAACTTAATTAAAATCTCACAATCGGAAATCAGAAATACACTGTTTAAAAGCGTTCGATTTTGTAACTCGAAATTATGTTGAGGAAGTCAGAAAATGCCAAGCACGAATGTCTCCACTTTGGATAAACATTAACAAAACCAAATGAGGTTCTGTATCAGTTGCTATAAATCAAAAGCCCTACAAGGCCACACTGACAACAGAAGCTTCAGGAACTCAGGTAGGGTATTTTCCCAGCGATCAGGTGAAATAACAGAGCACCTCTTTATCGGTCTAACGTGAACACAAATGATCAGATGGTCACTGTTTGCCTGCAAATCATTATACAAAGGCAAGATAACTTGGCACACCACTAGAGTAAATTTCACAATTTCAGAAAATATACAAAGACTCAGTGTCTCAAATGCGCTGTTCTATGCTCTCTGTGAGTGTGAGTGTATGTGTGTGTGTGTGTGTGTGTGTGTGTGTGTGTGTATTACAGACTACATAATAATACCTAGCCACACACACACACACACACACACACACAGCGAGAGAGAGAGAGAGAGAGAGAGAGAGAGATAATTATATAATTATTATAAACTACAACACGAGTCTATTATTAGTGGCTATAGGCCATAATCCAAACAACAAGACTGAAGCCAGACCATCTGAATTTCAAAAATAATGTAGGCCTACGTAGCCTATTAGATGAATCAAACGAAAATGTCTTGTATCCCCCTTTCCAGTCCAATAGGAAATTGCATGGCTACCATGTCACTCAATACATATTGTATAACATTAATTCTTTGTGTGATCCATTGGCGTCGTCACTTGCAGACCATTTCCCTCTGTTTTGTTTCCCTCCGTTTGTGCAAATAGGCTATATTTAATAGGCTAACTAGGCTAATGACAATAAAAGGATGTCTATAATCTGTCAACTGAAAATAAGAATGGTCTGTTTCTACTTATGTCGTAACATTGTGTATAGGCTAACCTACTGTCATTATGTTTACGAAAATATTAGAAGGCCTGGTCACTGAATGATATAGGCTACTGCTCTTGTTGTCAATGCTTTGGTCAATGTAGACTATATTGTCATTAGCATTGAGTGCGCCTGTTGTAGCCTACATATTTTACACAGTTGTCCTTTTCTATTTTCTTTTGCGCTTTGGTTTGAAGTTTAGTGTTCATACATTTTTGGACATCAACTGACCATCTCTTCAGCGCCCTAACAAAAATCGACAAACTAACTGAAACAAAGGGACCAAGGGAGAGTGTGTCACTAATGGAAGACGCGCTTAATTAGCTTTTTACACCTTTCGAAAGTATGGTATGGGGATGCATAGATGTGTTTCGATTAATTCCTTCTTTCTTGTGAGCCGAAATGCAGGTCAAGTCGGCTAATCAGTCCAGTCATTTATATCAGGGCAATGAAAACCGGCTGCGACTTAACTCCACGGTAAGTAGCCTAGCCTACCCTATGCCTTCCAGGTAAAAAAAAACGAACAAGTAGTGACCCTTGTTGCAATCGAAAATAATATGCATATTTTCAAAAAATCAATAACAATTCATATAGGCTATATATGTATATTAAATATTTTATAAGGCCTTTCACGTCGCCTCTCCAACATGATTGATCAATAACATAGGCCTAGCCTACGTCTATTTTACCAACGTCTAATTTCGTTATCACTCGTTTGGGATTTAACTGAACCTGAAGCCATAGGCTACTCTTAATTAAGAATATAATTGAGTTCAAACTATGCTGTGTTATTAAACCTCTTTGCTGGTGATATATTTCATTCAGAGAGGGAAACGTACAACATTTGAAGTGAAAAATCAATAAATTGTCATGCAGCCACACTGCTAAATGTCATTACACCATATAGAACTGTAGGAAGCCGCATCTGACAAAACAGCTATGAAAATATGACTTATATGACTAGCCTATATATGGCCTACAATACAAAATAGTGAAATATTCTTAGCCTTCTGGGGTGGCTGAACTGAACAGGCCATTCGCTCGCCTACCAGGGTTCTCCACCATACCTAAGGAGCTCTTTATAGTAGACCTATTGATTAATGCAAATTAATGTACACTCTCAGTGAGCTAATTATTTAAAATAATCGTATGATGGAAAACAACACAATCGATCGATTCATTAGTTGGATTATTTTGTTATGGTATTAGTTGGTATGGTATAAAGTTCTACCACTTCAAGGCAAATATTCCATATTAACATTCATTCACCAAACACTTGCGCTGACACACATACACACACACACACACACACACACCTTTCAAATAATCGAGTGAGGTTTGTTTCTGCGCTATGTTGTTCAGGATTAGAAAGTGAATAGCCTACGGTATCTTTATTTTTCCAGTGTCATAAGAAAAAATAACGCTTTATGGCCGGGGTCAATCATGTAGGTAGAACTATAGGCCTATAAAAAATGCCTTCGTGCTAGAAGTGCAAGGTTGCCTAGACTCATATACACCAGTGCCCCAGACCTGCACTCAGATAGACTCTAATTCTCCTGAGACACATTAATGGAGACCCATTGGTTGATTACCAAAAACCTCACTGAAAGCCATAGTGGGTCTAAACACCTTTCATGCAAATGAAAACACACGAGGACAAGGACTGTGCAGCTCCAACAGTCACCTGTGTCAAGTCCACAGACAACCATAGGCTATATCGGCTTCAACGTCCTGCCGCAGTGTCAGGGTCCCTAAAGTAGCACAATCGCCATTATAATCCCCAGCCTAATGAACATACAGTGATATCTTTGGGGAATTTAGCACATTATTGCCAAATGAGCTACATAAGTGGATTTCACAAACGGAAAGCATTTAGCAGAAAGCAGGATCCTCCGACCGCTTTTCCAGACTCCCTCCGAATATGATCAGAGAGACAATGGCACTGACCGCAGCGAAGGACGCAAGCTGCCCTCAAAGCGTCAACATAGTCGGTGTTCGTGGGGTAGCCTACATTCAGAAAATCAACTGATTTACAATAACAACTGAGTGGTCAAGATGCACACAAAATACTGATAACCATGTGCAACCAGGCATCGCCGTTGGTCAAATAACAAGCATTATTAACGATTTATGACTACTAGCTCACTTTACAAAGAATCCCACGATCGATATAAGAAAACAACCTCGAAGCCCCAAGCATCCAAGGCAGCTTTTTCCTCAAAACAACAACACCAAATAACGGAGTTAGTTCATTTGTAACTGCTCACAGATTTGGATAAATTGAGACACGTTGCAGCAGTCAAAACAAAGGCACTAGGCAATTCAAACATTTCAGCAATGAAGGGAGAGAAAGAAAGTGTGTTTACCTATGGATCCCTCACCTGCGAGCCTGAGCGCAGACATTCTTTGGAACTCAGGCTCCTGCAACCACTTCCACATTCTTCGGAAAGTCTCCCGGCCAGACTTCAGCTTGCTCCAGGGTTTGGGGTTCCTTAACAGGTCAGATAGGGTCCCCTGCGATCGGCATAGCACTCTCTGGGCAAATATAGCCTGGGGGATACTGTACCGTTTGAGCTCAGTGGTGATCCGCTGGGCTACTTCTTTGGTATTGACTTCTTCCATTTGCCCTGAATTGCCTCCATTGTTGACCTGTGAACCAGGCACAGAGGAATGGTTTTGTTCACGGGCGGAACCCAGCACTTGTCCGTGGCTCTGAGCGTTGAGATGGGCATGGGGATGATGGTGGATCCCGTTGAGCTGCACCATTCCCGCCGAAGAGGCAGACATGTGCTGCTCGCCGTGCCGGGCTAGCATGGCAGGGTGATGTGCCTCGAATCCGTTAGGTGTAAGCATTTTCTCTGTGGGCATGGCGGCACCCGGGTGTGCATACGGCGGCAGTCCTTGTTGTGAGTTGTGGATACCACCCAGTCCGGATCCTGACAGGGGGGACAAACTCTGTCCCATGCTGGTAACATCCTTATGATACGGAGTGTAAAGGTTGTTCATTGAGGCCAGACCCCTGTCGTCCCGCATCAAGGTGAAGCTGCCGCTCACATTGCCTGGAATCCTTTGGTGGTGATGGGGATGGTGGTGGTGATGGTGATGATGGTGGTGTGGGAACTTGTCCGAGACGGTCGAGATGGGAGGTAGCGGCTGCAGGGGAGTCAGCGTGGTGTAAGTGCTGCTCATGCTCATGCCAGGGGGAGCCTCGCACGCCATGGTCATGGCTGGGTGCAAGTGGCTGGCGAGTCCGTGCTCCGGGGGCCGGTGGTGATGATAGTCGCCGCTGTCCAGGATTGTTGCCATGCCCATTGAACGTGCGTGGGCTGACAGGTTGCTGCGATGGGGTATCGTGCTTCTGTGATGAGGGCTGTCGCTGCTCATCAGCTCCGCCGTGCTGTGCACTGGTTCATGGCCCACTCCGTGCAGATCGCCAATGTTCTCCATCGACAGCTGGGCATTCATTATACGTGCAAGCTTGTGGACAAATCATCTATCTGATCTGATGGAATAGTGTCCAAAGAAGTCCTCACATTCGAAAAGTTCTGCGCTCCGCTTAATTCCTGGTCGCTGTTTTTCCAATCTGTTTTGTTGTCGTTGGTATGTTTTTTTCACGTTTTTTTTTTTGTAAAATTGTATATTTTTTTCTGTTTTGAAAATGTATTTTCCGAACGCTTTGGTTATATATTTAAGGCCCCTATTCATCTACCCGAACATCAGCAGCTGTGGACGCGATCTAGTCATATCCCTCGCCATCTCTAGCCATGCCTGGTGCCGTTTCGATTTCTTCAGTCCATTGCTCCGCCACTGCAGCTTCAACTGAAGGTTCATGCGCACTCGCCTTGTGCGTCTCCTCCCACCTCTCCCACATACACAAAATGAGACACACCGTTCCTTGATCCTGACGTCACATATTAAGGAAGTTGCAGAGTAGGAATTATCCATAGCAGCCCACAGTTTATATATTTCTCAGTCTTTATTTTTTTTTTTTAAAGATAATGCTGCCCACTAGACTGCAACTAACACCTACTGTAATAATGACATCAGATCCATAAAATATATATACAAATTTAACGAGATATAAGATAAATATGGGATAACATTTTCACAGAATCGATTAATTGTGTGAATATGATTAATATTTATGACCCCTCCCTCTTCACCTATAGCATATGCGCCATTTTACTTCCGGGTTAAATCATGAGGCCAAATGAAAACATCCTAAGAGGGAAAACTTGACTTTACCCACTCTAGCCCGATAAGAGTCATATAATACCTGTAGCCAACATGCGTCTGCTGAAGACAAGGGAATTCACAAAACGTGGGCTATTCCCAAGGACCGAATTAGTGATTCCTCATATATTGGCTGTATTTTCTTGTGTTCAGTTTTAATTATACATAGGCTTTGGAATGATGTCAGTATACGCTATAGAAACATGTGCACTACTAGACCCAAATATATTTTAACATTCTCCTTAAATTTGCCGTTTTCAAATGGAAGATTTAGCCTATACTCAGGACTTACACAGGCCAACGCATAAATAGAGCTGTCCCTTCTCCCCAAACAAAATAGATAAGCAGATGTGTCCATTGTTCAGCCATTAAGAGTAACGAATCAGGCCAACCGAGGTGTGTACCCTCACCGTCACAGGAGCTGCAGGCAGCACGGTATAATGACACAGCATATGACATTAATATGATTCAACAGCACTCTGGTGAAAAATGTTGAGGGTTGGACAGTCTTCACCAAAATATATTCACTGCATCATTCAGGGGCCTAAGTGACTTTTAAACATGTCCAAATCATCTGTGCACAAATAAAGCTAATGGCATACTTTTATTACCCTGCCTGACTTTTCTGTATTTGATACAGCAGTACACAATTATACCAGTATAAATGATAATTTATTTCACAGTCATTGTTCATAATATCAGCAATGTACATTACAATATATTCATTAAACATTTTATTTATCACATAACTATTAGCGAACTTAAAGCACACTTCCACTTCCCAACCCCCGTCCTCAACACACAAACAAACGCACACAGCCTGGCAAACAGGAGGCTACACACATAATGCAGTCATTTGAAGATTCGACAAGAAGTCACTCTTTTGTTCAATCAAGCAAACTGACTGACTAACATCAAATGAGGTTCAGGGACAATTTGCTGCCTGGCGAAAGCGTCCTTATAACACGGCTTCAGTGACAGCTTGCGATAGTCAGTGAAGCCCCCTCCCTCCATGTCAAAGGTGACGCTTCAAGACTCCTAAAGCTAACAGCTGCGGGGGGAGCAGATTAACTTTTCAAGACTTTTCCCTGCTTCTTGAGGGCCCACCCCATGACAAAACCCATACATCTGTCAAGGTCAAGAACAATAACATTCAATTAAACGAGTTAAAACTGACAAAAAGTTGCAGTTGATTGCAAGTCATGTGTGATTGTTTAACAGGCGTTACATGCACCTTACAGGAACACCACAGTAGCATGATGAAGACAACCCTTTGATATATCAACATGCAATTGAATTACATAACATGTATATGTCTATGCTTAACTCTGAATCATTGATTGTAATTATTCATACTATCAACATGAATAAACTGGATGTAAGAAACAAGCATCATCCATATTCAGATACAGAGCGGCCTAAAGGTTTAAAATGTTGTGTTAACATTAAAAAAAAGCACAATTCTGCCATTTTAATCATGCAACATGGAATTACATGCCGAGATAGTCCCATTGTGACTAATGATCATTATTTGAGCAAAAACACATGAGAGAAGAAAAAAGAGAAAAAGAAAAATCAGCAGCTAACCGCATCTGCGCGCATTCTCATAGTGGTCGATATTTTTCATTCGCACTCGTGTCTCCATGACTTGCAAAGGGGCGGGGGTGTCTTTTTGTTAAGGGCTATTCAGGCGTCTCTGATTTGTGTTAGAACCGCAGTTTCTGTTGTTTGAACCTTAGGCGATATTGGTCATCCTCGCAAGTATTTAAGGTAGCGGTACACAAAAGACAAACAAATTTGAACACTGCATTACCTTATTAGCATGGCTACTTTATATACTTTAAATTGCTACTTTATACATAAATGGCTACTTTATACATACTTTAAACAGACGAGCGCCTGTATTTGTGTCATATGAAAAAGTTAGTCTGTGTTCAATACAATACAGAAATGTCAACACACACACACACACACACACACAGGGTACTAGTGTCTACTGTCATACCCCACTATTTCAAAGCAAGCTTGCATATTATTTATTTCTAGCTAGGATGTTCTCACTCAAGAAGAATTTTGTTGCAGCTTTCTTGGCAGTCAACACCCAAAGTGATTCATCCTACATATTAATGAAAAAGAAAATCAGAGGTGTTTGTAAACCGCAGCAGCAACAACAACAACAACAACAAGATAAATAGAGTCCATTATCCTGACAATATGATACTAAAAATACATCAACCACCCAATACAAGCCAATTCTAAAATCGATTAAAATCGTAGAAATGTCCTAACGAATGTTATCACTAGTGTAGCTAATTTTAAATATTAAAATTCCCATTTGAAAATGTTATAGAATGAAATATTGGGCACATTTTTTCTCAAATAGTTTAATAATATTTGATATCGTATTCTGTTAATGTTGTATTCTTGATCCTGGATCTAAATAATCCATTCCAGGTCGTACCAAAGTTAATGTATTCTCAACAAGGAGATCTTGGAGATGCGACTGCATTCAATCAATATATTTTCGATAGTCAATATAGGGCTACTTTTTTACTGCAAGCTGAAGATAATTCCGATTTAAATTACAGAGGTAAAGTGTATAGGATAGAGAAAAATATGCATCTAACATGGCACCACTTTAAACTATTTTATTTTATTTATAACTTTAAATCAAGATACTATGTGGTCTTTGCAAAGGCAGTTGAGATTTTTCATTGACCACAGATTAAAGTTTTAATTAATCAGAAGAATCAGGCCTTAATTAGTTCGACATACTCGCATGTGCAATTAAGCAAACTTTTCAAGAACTGTTCATGGAAAGTTATCCATCAATCCATACAATCAGTGGTTTAATGTCTGTCCATGTCATTGCCGAGTAGGCTAAAGCATTAACTGTTATTTTACTGTCATTTGGGCCTATGCTTTTTTTAAATTTTGAATTCGGTATAACCAGTAGTTTTAATTTTGAGTTGCCGCTTTGTTTAAGTGCATGTAAAGTCGACTAAGCCACAGGGATCGTGTAGATAAAATTGTAGCACAATGACATGTTGGAGATTTCCTTTCACAAAAGCCTCTTGTGAAAATAAGACATAGGCTAATGATAATTAAGTAGATACTATACAGTAATGAAAACCAAATCGGGCACGCGGATGCACGCGTACAGACAGACACCCAAGCACTTCACCTCTCTATCAGTCTCTATACAAACCCGCACGTGCTTATGCACACAAACACACACGCGCTCACACACACACACACACTGAGAGAGAGAGAGAGAGAGAGAAAGAGAGAGAGAGAGACCTAGTTAGAGCCACAAGTAAGGAGAGACCTAACAAAGGCCACAAGTGAGGAGGCAACGTGCTGAAGAACAGTGTCAGGAGACATTTGTTAATTAGATTTTGCGAAGGGTGCAAATAACATGACATGGTATTCAGTGGTAAGTCCAAGTTATACAATCACTCGGAACGTTATAACTGTTAAAAAAAAACTTCCATCTAACTTACATAGGCCAAACATTATCCCGAACGGTTGAAAAGTAAATAATTTAAGCATAGGCCTAGTAGTAGCCTACCTATCTGTGAATGCAATATTTTTGAGGTAGTAGGCCTAAATTATAATTCAGTCATAATACACATCAAATGATTTTTAGACTTGTGTAGAGTCAAGGTTACAATAAAATGCAATGTTAAACGACAAGCTGATTTTTGACAAAGTCGATCGTCGTGACTATCCCTATTGCTCTCTATGGGAATTTGGCATAAGACTAACACAGTTTGATGGTTTGTTTAATTTGATATTATGTTCTGAAAATCATTCATAACAAGCTCAATGTTGTCAGTCGGCTCAAAACCTGTTTGCTTTATGGCAGTCTGTTAAGTGAGGAGTAGCCTCAATGCCTAAAGCAACAAGTTGCGTCCAATGATTTGAGGCTGGAACACTGACTTTAGAATTTAACAAATGATGCATTTAATCACCACGAAGAGAAAGTAATCTTCAACGTACCATTAGGAAAATCATATTATTGCTGTGCTAAAAAATAACTATCACTGTTAGTGTAACAGTGGACATAATGCAAGTGTATAGCCTACCTATAAGAGCGAATGCGAGTGGCCTAATATGCGTATCATTTAGTTCGAGTTTACTTTAGAGCTTCACGACTAAGGAGTTATTTTCGGGAAGGGCCAAAAGCACAACATATCAAGGTTGAAGGAAGGGCCAGGGATTTATTTTACATGTGATATTTGCTTCTGCAAAATCAGTCTGTGGAAGGGAATGGTACGATTATGTAAGACACAGGACAGGTGCTATTTCCACACTTTAAGAAACATCAGCTTAGTTATTCAGCAGGGGGAATTACACCACTTAAGAACAACGTTGAAAGGAAAAACAGAGGTCATAATTAATCGATTATCCGACTACACAGAGTGGCTTATCTGTGAATGACATTATTAATCCTCGCCTGTAAATGATAACCATGTGCTATGGCTGGATCTGGGAACCTACAGAGCATAACATTCAGGCTGAGAAAATATGTGTAAGAACTGATTGACTTCATATACAAGGGTAACATATCAGCAACTGATAAAATCACAAAATTCCAAAATTAACCTGGTGAACACAGTGCTATCCCAACTGAGAAATTATGCCCTCGGGGTGAAATACTACCTCAAAATTCGCGAAAAACTCGGCTGCAAGCAAAAAAGTAGCCTAATCCCTACACTACAACCTAGCCCACTCGTCTGCTCTAAAATCTTAACGCTAGCTGTAAAACTACAACGACATTGGACTCTTGACACACCCGCTCAAACAGCGGCGCATCGCTGCGTTTACAGTGGTGGAATTATTGTAGACTACAGTGAATGAGAATGTAACTGAATAAAGGCTTATGATGATGTTGCTGACCTCTGCAGCGGCAAACCCTGCCACAAGTCCAAGCTCAGCAGGGCTGCTACAAGTCAAAGCATAGCTTACATTTAAAGAACTTATCAAGTGTGCGAAGGTCTAGCTCTCTCTCTTCATTTCAACTCCTATATCTATCAAATCGTTGCCAGTTAGTTATGAGTCGAACCAGACCGATGTATTGCGCGCAATTCTTACGATGCTTTCTGCGTCTTCTCGAAAGGTATTACTACTTGCTTACTGCGGAAACACACTCCGAATGTCTTTAGGGTGAATAGCCACGAAAACACCAGAAACAACAAAAATAGCAATGCCACTTTTTTCATGCGCAAGTCGAACCATGGAATCGGATGTGCTCATAGCTTGCTCAGCTTCGCCAGGTCAAAGGCTCTCCCACACACGCGACGCACCTCCCGTTGTCCTGTACAAAACATAATCGCTTTCCTCCATTTCCAAAACCAAATGGGCAACATCCATAAGAAAAATTCCGTTTTCTCAGCTCCTGTTGGTTTGTGGCATCCCTCCTCGGCTCTTCTATCCGTGCATTTAGGGATGCTGCTTGCATTTGAATTGCTGCTTGTTGTTATGGATCTGCTGGGCGCTGAAAGGGAATCAGTATGCAAATTGTTTCGGTTACAATCGAAACGTTCGATCTGTAATAGCTGTCTCAGGGAAGCTGATGTCAGTTCCCGCAGCTTTAGGTTGCATTCGCTCTTTTGCATGGCCTTTCAAGAAACATATTCAAATCGTTAATTTTCCAACAACAATCATAACACATTTTCTAGGTTTGTGAGTGTTAGTATTATATTTTATAGAAATTATACATTGGATGCATTTGCCCAAATGATGCCCAGTATTGCCGTTGCCTACTCTAAGGCTACAATATTGCCTTAAATAGGTAGCTTCACAGGATTCATTATTTTATTTATTACATCAAATTAAACTCCTGATTTAACACGTTTTATCGGTTTGCACATTGTCTGGAAGTGTTAATTACAACTAACATTTGAATGTCACATTATTAAGGGTCAGAGTTTGAACGCAGATGCTTATTTAAATACATAGTCTGCCTATGTTGCAGAGAAAATATTTGAAGTGATTATAGGTAACGGTAATTATTGGAGTTTGACTGTGTAAATCTAGGCTTTACCATAGGGCTACCATAGTCACTTAAATCTCTTTGCATGTCACTTAAATGTGTCTAATGCAGTGTACTATTTTGATAAAGGCTAACATTTCGAACAAATCTCCCAAATCCCTCCAGTTTTATCATAGCTACCAAATGAGGACATAGGGTTGGGATATTCTTTAAACATCTTCTTCTCAGAAACTTTAATTATGGTGTGATATAGACTGTGAGAGACAATTGCATCAGAAATGAAGAAAGATAATCAAATAAGAGTACTTAGGGGTATCAAATAACACCACCAACAAATCAGGTGCAGTGCATCCTATACGTAAGCTTAGCTATAAATGCCCAGGGGAAGAGGACACGAACACATCGTTTCCCCTGATTTTCATCTCGCGTTAGGACGACCATCTGCTGTCCAGTAAAGGGTTATGTGCAGCTGACGAAGGAGCAAAGGTCAGTGACCTTCGGACAATGCAGGAGGAAAGAGAAGTTCAAATGGTAAAGGCTGGACACACTTTATTTCAGATACCACATTTGGAACATGGAGCACAGACCAACAGACGAATTCATCGCCCCCTTGAAAACAGTGGCAGTATATGGATTAATAATTTAGACAAAATGAGCCCTGTTGTTGTGTTAAGAGGTGTCAAGCAATGCCTTGTAGACTGCAGTGCTGTTCAGTGTGCAGATATTAGTGTGATAGTGGAGGCCACCTAAATTATTTACAATTGTTTCAGTGAGGCCTAATTCAGGACTGGCAATGGAGAATATGTTGTGGTTTTCTTACAGACCAGAGATTGCTGATGAATAGAGCTTTCACCATGCTAATCTCGTAGCATAAATATTTAATCAAGCTCCAGATAGCTCAGTGTGTCTTTGAGAGCTTGGTTTTGATTTGCACATCGAAACAGCAGCCTGACTGTCTCATGCATGCACTCTATGAGAAGCAGAAAGGGCTTTATGTTGAAGTGTCTTCCTTCCCTGATATAGACTAGATTGTCATGAATTGGCAACCATTAAGTATGTTTAACTTGCCCCAGGAAGTGCAAGTGGACTCAAACCTATGCTTGTGTCTTAAAGAGCCTTGCCTGTTCAGATCACTCAGGATGCCATTTTATACCTCAAATGTACATTTGATGTCCTTTGGAATAACGGGACACAGCACAGAGGTCTAAATAGGGCTCTGATAGAGATTAAAGAAATTAAAGGTGTCTACTGATAACAGGGGAATGACGTTGCATGCGATTTTATTTAGTGCACCTACAGTATGTAATGGAAATGAGCACATCCATGTCACTTAGACTAATCCACCTCAGCATAAGTGTTGCATACCTGATGTTCTGCCATTCTTCAGATATATTTCTTCACCTGCTTTTCAGCTGCACTTCAGCCTGCTGGAGGGGGCATTTCACCTTTCTCTTTAAAATACCTTAAAGGCTTTCTATTGTACTTCAGCCAGAAAACCTACACTTGGCCAGGTCGTAACTTTTCACATCTTCCTTTTTCAGAAAGGAAGGATCATAATCATTCTGGAATATTCCTCTACTCTTTTGATATATCCACAGGCAGTCATCGTGCCCTCCATAAATGTCATCTCTCCAACACCTTTTGCGCTCATGCATATCATATCATATGTTGATCACCACAGCCCCATCTCCGTGCTTCAGTGTTGGGATTGCATTTACTATGGCAGTCCTAGCCAGGTTCACACCAAACATGCTGGACCCCATATTAGTCTAACACATTTTTCTGAAGTCTCATCTGACCAAATCTGTATTCATCAGACTTCTTTTTCATGTTCTTTAGTAAAGTTTAATCTTGCAGTTTTGTGCCAGAGAGCAAATAAGAGTTTTCTCTTGGACACTGTTGAGGTTGTCGTTTGGCAACATCCTCCACACCGTCTGAGCTGTCACAAAAACTCTGATCTCCACTGATGACCCCTGTGCCAAGTCTGATGTGTTTGCTCGTCTGTTTTCGAAAGCTAGATTGTAGTGAACTAAAGTAACTGTCCAGGGCATCTTTTCAGGAGGACAACCACTGTGGCTGTGATTAGTGACATTATGGGTGGTTCTATACCTCCTGATTTCTGCTGAAACTATGTTTCACATGACTTTTAGTTTGTCACTGATTTTCGGTATACTCTTCCATCTGTTCCTATAGCATTGTTTCCCATATGGAGCCATAATGTAGACATGCGGATGGACCCAGTCCATACATCCCAAATAGAGAAAGTACTGGTGCACAGATCATTTCATAACTGTGTTCATGCAATTAGGCAATATACATAACCATCTATCCAGATAGACATGTGCAACACATACACACACACAGGCACGCACGAATGCATGCACGTTCACACACGCTCACACACACTCAGCACCAGATAAACTAGTTCTTTGTCCAACACCATGCATACAGAACCTATGTAAACCTATGTAAAAGTAATAAGCTATGAACATCTTTCTGAGATCCACAGTCTGTCACTACTCTGTTTTTAAAATGCTGTTAAATAGCTGCTGATGGGAGGATATGACCGCAATAAATGACTGCAAGGCCTGGAGATGTGAGGCTGGGATTTGTATTCCATCCTGAGAAAGGGAGGGCGGACTGAGCTCTCACCAGAGCTCCCTGACAAGACTGATCACTCTGCTTCAAATTGCAAGCGTGTTTACAGAGCGCCGAGTCTATGGGAAAAAGGCTTCAACAATTAACCACAGAACCCTCGTGATAAATTATCTTCCGGCTGTGTGCTAGTGTGCATTAACTTTATTGCTCTGAAAACGAGAAAGTAATGTATTAGTGTTCTTGGGCACGCATTCTCTAATTTATGTGCGAGCTTGCATTGTTCACGGGTGGCTCAGGGTAAATAAAAGGCCACTATCAGGGCCCACTGTGTTCTTTTGTCTCACTAATCTCTGTTGGTAAAGCATTACTAAAGAATGGGTTCCAAGTGGCAAGTAATTACTACCACAGAATTCCTCTGTGAAAGTTAAATGTGTAATGTCTTGTTGGTTTAGTGAGACCCACATAATGTAGTGGGTTATAAAACGTTACTGACCTATCAGTGCATACAGGAGACAAAGGAGATATTTTTTTCACTGCATGTAAAATCGCAAGACAAAAGCTTCAAATAAAAACGGCAGCTTTCTCATTGACCCTATGAGTTATTTACAGAAAGTGCATAACTCTATGCATAGAAACATTATTCCTGTCTCTGTTCCTCTGAGTTTGCTAGGAATTGGAATGTGAGATTGTTTGGAGCAATGTCTGCCTGAAGGGTTGGCAGATGCTGCAGTGGTGTTGAGGGAGTAGTGTACAGGGGCTTTGGATATCTGTATATTTAAGTTACTAGGTGAAGGATGGAAAATATACTCTGCCTAGACAATGAAGATGGCAGCAGACTCTGAATTCAGAAACCTCCTACATATACATTTGTATTACTCACAAAACATAACTCTTTTGACATATACATTAAAGGTGCTATAAGCGATGTAACGTGGTGTCTAAGCTAAAACATTTTTTGTCACATACGGCTAACATACAGTCTCCGTGGACAGCCTAGGCTCCAAAAACGGCCACAAAACAACTTGGGCCAACCTTGCCCATAAAAACGAACTGTAAACAAACATACTGTACAAACTGTTCCAGCAAATCACTGACGAGATGCGTGTTTGGGAGAGTTTCAATTGCATCGGAGGGAGGGGGAGGGAGTAGCAAGCTAGCTCTCTGTTTTGTTTGAATGTCAACAGAAGTGATGCTACCCTGCATCGCTTATAGCAACTTTAAGTGCAACATTTCCGAATAGTTATACTGTTTATAACAACTGTCTTATTTCAATAAATATACTGGACCAGGTTACTACTGTCAAATGCATACCACTTCAAGATCAAGATGGTTTATGGTCAGAATGGTTTGGATGACACTTTTATAGTTCTCGGGTTTTGATCTCGTTGAACATAGCCAGAGACTTTATAATGAGGAGACACAGCACTCAAAAAATACTCCATAGAAATGCATGGGGCCAGTTTGTAACGCCAATATGGCCGTTACTACACATATCGCACCCCTTCCTCGGCAAAACGTCGACATGTGAATATATTGAGCCAATCATGTGGTGTGATATGAATACATTGAGCCAATCATATGGTGTGTTGTGAAGACATCGTGCCAATCATGTGTTGTGGTCTCGCAGCTGGAGCAAGATTGGTGTCGTGAAGCCTTGCGCACGCGCATTTCTGCCGAAATGAATGCCCAACGAGTGCCCAAAAAGCGTTGCCATATGGCCGCCGAGTGGAGGGACTTGCCTAAAAGGACTTTGACATAGCCGACCAAAGAAGAGAAAAGAAGAGGTCTGATATTCAGTGTTGGTTCATATGAGTGATGGGGTTGGGACCAATGAATGAGGTTATAACATGGAGCTATGACTCGACTATGTGGAAGCTCCCAGCCCATCCTTGTTGGCCGTATTGGCAGTGCTGCTGTAGTTAGCCAAGCAAGCATGGCTCAGACACCAAGGTGGCTGCCCAGAGCAGCGGTGCAACATGGCAGGTGACCATACCATGTAGTGAATCAGCAATCATCCAGTGTCTGAGATCATAGAAATGTCATTTGCTGAGGATCTTTTTTTTTTTCTGGATGTAAGTGCAACAGACATATTGGGTTACCCTCATCAGAGCTGACCACACCACTTCAGTCATGGTAGCCACCCAACCCTGTCTCTTCTCTTTCTGCTAGCCCACCTGGGGCTACGCCTAGCACTGCTACAGTGCAGCATCTCCAACTCCCCAAAGTGGAACATATGAGCGGCCGGAAAAAGTGATTATTATTTATCATGATGTAGTCGATAAAGTACCACACTAACAGAGGGGCCGTGGTGGAATGTGGCCCATCTATTTCCTGGCCCCACAAGGCCTCTGCAGAGCCTCCCTGAGGTGCTCTGTCTTGTTGGCAGTGGCCCTCACACTAAAAGTGTTCTGCTAATAGCCAGGGGCAGATGGAATGGATAGCCCAAGAGCCATGCAGTGCTGACACCACCCCTGGACATTCCAACATGAGTCGGGGCTCATTCAAGTCAACGAAACAGGCCCTCATGCTCTTCACCAAACGCGTAGAGTGAGAGTAACATCTTATATGAGAGAGGAGAGGCAAAGAGAGGTCTAAACTGATTCAAGATCAGTTTGAGGTTGAAGCTAGCCTGGTTAACGTCAGACCTCATCTCATTAAGAGATGGGGTCTGGGAAGTAGACATTCATTTTCTCGTATTTGAAACGTGGTTTAAGTAGTAAGTATATATACTCTTTTGATCCCGTAAGGGAAATTTGGTCTATGCATTTATCCCAATCCGTGAATTAGTAAAACACACTCAGCACACATTGAACACACAGTGAGGTGAAGCACACCCTAATCCCAGCGCAGTGAGCTGCCTGCAACAACAGCGGCGCTCGGGGAGCAGTGAGGGGTTAGGTGCCTTGCTCAAGGGCACTTCAGCCGTGCCTACTGGTTGGGGTTCGAACCGGCAACCCTCCAGTTACAAGTCCGAAGCGCTAACCAGTAGGCCACGGCTGCTTTACGAATGCCCAGAGCCGTTTATTGGGCGCTACAAATGTCTATCAAATGCGTCTGTACGTAGCTCATAACAGCTTCGGTGTGTCGTCATCGTCTTGCTGCCCTCCCTCCGTTCTGTGATTGGTCCCCTAACTGAAGCGAAAATTTGCTCCATGGAATCCAGGCTGCCTAGCAGCGTGAATAAAATCACGTGCATAAGGCAGCATGGGAACACCCAGGCTAGGTTGAAGCAGAGTCTCCAGTAAGTTTAAAGTGAAAGATACATCTTTTAAAACGATCATTTTTTAGATGAATGACAGTCAGAAAATCTGACCAGCACTGATATTTGTCTTACTCTTTGTGCAGTGATGTGAGTGTGATCACATCTGAATGGCTCCCTCCTCTACTCAGTTCGTCAGTATCACAACTAAAAGTCAGACGCAAAAAGTGGAAACGGCATCTTCAATGGCATTTTCAAAGACATGACTTATCAATGAAATGTCACTTGATCATCTGCTCTCTTGCCTTTTAATCTGAGCTCTGTTGTCTCCGCGTGGAGGCCTGTGTGGACAGGTGAGCCATCTGGAGCAAGCAGTCTGAGGAGGAAAGTCAGGGGACATAGCACAGCATCATGCCTCATAAAACTCTCTAAAGACACTTTTTTTTTACATATTGTATTCAGCTCAGTTACTAAATTCGCTTGTCTTGTAGTTTAATAGTGGTATTACGTTTGTTAACATAAAAAAACAGACACAGAGCATGTTAATATTTACGTACACCATGTACAATCCCTTTACAGTCCCTGTGAAAGTTGCATCCCTGACAATGCTCAAGAATGTGATTGTGTGCAGGGCAGGGGATTATTAGAAGATGGACCACCAGAGAACACTGCTACTGCCATCCCACCCATACTAATACATGAGCTGAGTCTCCCGTCATACAGCAGGAAAAACACAAGTAATCAAATCTACCAGAGAGACAGAGAGAGAGAGAGAGAGAGAGAGAGAGAGAGAGAGAGAGAGAGAGAGAGACAGAGAGAGAGAGAGAGAGAGAGAGAGAGAGAGACAGAGAGAGAGAGAGAGAGAGAGAGAGAGAGAGAGAGAGATGAAATGAAATAAATGGAGTTGGCAGCCTGAGCCATAGAGCAAGAATTAAATCATAGAATGGCTCATCATGCCATGGCCACAGCACGTGGGTATACAGTAATCTGAAGTATTTATTGGAGCCAAGCACTGCCATTCCACATGTGATAAGAAATAATTTGCAGTAAGAGAGTTGCATGCACCACCCCACACTCCCATCCACCCCCCGTTGTCTCAGTGCTAAGGGGAGAGTCCTTGCGGTGATTTATCGGGGAGAAGGCTGGCCACTGATAGCCAGACACCAAATGGCTGCTCATTACTCAATCATGTCTCACATTTCCACACTCAGCCAAGAGTTTTCCATTAGACCAGTGGTTGCGCCCGGGAAAATGAATTGATGGCGTTTTCTGGGATAAATGTATAACCTGGAGAAAAACAAAACAAAAATATAGGAACGATACATAAACAACACCTATTGCAGGCTTAGGCATCAACTGACCTTTTGATTGCATCTTTGAAATGGAAATGGACAGCTGGTCATCCTGCTGCTGTGTGATCTTTGTGCTCAATGTCAAAGGTCAGCATCCACCACAGCACATGCTGGTCAGGGACAATTCAAACACACACACACACTGACTATCATGTCCAAACTTGACTATGGCCAAAATTCATTTTATGTGTATATCGAGACTATTTTGTCTTTGTCAGACATCACATTACTGTCTTATCATATTTTTTGTATATTTGTTTTTTCTGTCATAAACCTTCTATTCATCAATAGAATGTATACTGTCTTGTTCTTAGCTATGTTATGCAGTTCTATATCACTACTTCATGACACAAACAAATAAAAAAAGCATTATCAGTTGCTTTAATGCAGAATGATACGCAGCTAAATAAGTCAGTTGTTGAGAGGCAGAGGGCAACCAAAGCTGTGGTTTCCCATATTGTCTCTTCACGTTTCACAAAGACTCTAAAGGTGTGCCATGCTAAAGTTGCTCACTTTTTTAGGTGTTTCCCGAACTGTGATTGTTGTCATTCACCGAAGTTTGAGCATGCTTGAGATTTGTGATGTGCATGATCGCTCATTACACATTTATAAGAAGCATCATATTTTTAATCAGAACATTTATAATAAATTTCAGAACTGAATAACTTCCCAAATATGACATATGTAGGGATAACAATTAATGACTAATTAATTTTACTGATCAGTATTTTTTCTTTTATTTAATGAAGCACAAAACATGACAATAAGTGCATATGTTGAGACACTAAAACAACATTTTTATTTATATTATATTTTAAATGTATATTAATTACTGTGTTTTATGTTACTTAAGAGTGGTCCAGACCAACCTTACAAATCACTTACAGAAGCCATACTTAGCTAAGAATGTTTTGAAAAACACTTCCAAACATTAATAGCCTCATTAAGGTAGTTCTTAAGAACTAATGGATGGCAATAGTATTAAGAAGGTTTTCAGGAAATGCCACCAAGGGCTCATTGCTAGCTCTATGTTTAGCTTTCATGAAACTGAGACCTTAACAGCTCTGCAACGGCAGCTCCAAGTTGTTAAGGCAAGAGGAAGTTTGGTCATTTGAACGTTTTGCTGGCTTATGATATTGTAAAGGGGCCTGGCTTGCTTCATTTGTGTAAGTGGAAGCGGAAGGGATGTTTAATTCAGAGTGCAAGGCAGTTTTGGCAGTGCTGATGGCTCTCAGAATAGCCTTTTGATGCAACGGGGATAGGAGGTGGTGGCAAAGTGCCCAGTTTAACTACAGTTAGATCAACGCACATTTGCTGACACACCAATAAAATGCATAGTGGTAATAAGCATAACAGACAAGCAGGCACGAATGCTATACACAGTACACAGATACTGTGCACATGCACACAGATGCCTATGCACACACACCTTCACCCCCCCCATTCACACACACACAAACACACACACACACACACACCACGCCACACATGCTTCTTGTCTCAGATCAAGCCTATTAATGTTACTTATGTTATGCAATAGTGTTCAGATATTCAGTGTTTAGGTTCAAACGAAAACAATTTAGCCTAACTTATTTGTGTCACAATAATATTGAATTAACCGGATCATGATGTCTCTCCCTCTCTCTCTCTCTCTCTCTCTCTCTCTCTCTGTCTGGGTGTGTGTGCGTATGTGATTGTTGCTGTTGTATTGTTGTTCTGCGGTGTTTGCCTTCATTTAACCATGCAAGTTGAACATTAAAACAACTTTTTGACCTAGACAACAGCTTCTAGTGCTTCATACACAGATAGAGTTTCACCAAGCAATGATAATGTGCAGCATTCCGTGGAGGTCTTCAAAAATCCTCCCATTAGTGCCATTACCACTCCATTCTCTGTTTGGTCAGAAAAAAAGCTTATCAGAAAGCGATGCACATAGACATACGCAGAGAGAGAGAGAGAGAGAGAGAGTCCCCTGTTTTTTTTCTATCTTTCTCTTATTCTCTTTCTCTCTCTCTCACACACACACACACACACACACACACACACACACACACACACACACACACACACACACACACATACACACACACACACACACACACACACACACACACACACACACACACACACACACACACACACACACAGATACTGACACATGCCTGCACACACAGTGGTACTCAAAGATTTGCATATGCTCAGGGAAACACAAACGTTTTTAACTAAGCAGATGGATTAAAGTGATAGGGGACTGACTGATTGATGAACTTACTTGAAAAAAGTGTCATTCACACTGAAAAATCAATAGATGCTTCTCATTGCTTACACAATGTGTATAAATTGAAAATAAAAAAATCTATGGACAGCAGAGCAGAATTTGATAGAAAAAATAAACAAAAAAATCTATAATAATTAAACAAATAATTAAAAAAAAAACGGACACACAAATGCAATAAACACATAATAGAAAAAAAAAATGCTTTATAATAACAGTTAAAAAACCTGAGTACAAAATGAATTAATAAACCAATAATTTAACTCCACCATCAATGAATGTCAACAACGGCTCAAACGAGTGCCACAGTCCTTAGCTGGGATCTAAAATGGAGGCTCCACTTCAGCGGTAAAAATGGATTCCCAAGCAGCTTCTCATCACTGTAAATAACAATGGATGCAGAAAAACAGTAGGCAGAAGCAGGCTGACAAACAAGTCTACATTGTTCCTGCTCTGTTGCCTCTGCATGGAGGTGTGCATATCAGACTGCTATTGGAGGCAGAACATGAGAGTGAATGCTTGGTGAATAAATGTATCTTTTTATCTGGTTAAACTGTCCAAACATGTCTCTCGCATGTTGGTGATAATGACTAGAAGCCACGTAGCCATCACCAAAAAAAGCATCACGGACAAAGAAAACAGCAGGATGGACAGAATGGCTGTGAGTTCGTTTGTGTGTGTGTGTGTGTGTGTGTGTGTGTGTGTGTGTGTGTGTGAGAGAGAACCAAGAAAATTATTGCTATTGATTTCTTTCCAAGAGATGTGGAAATGTTACCAGATGGGACATTTGGCTGTGAGTGTGTCCAAGTGCAAATTTGGGTTTTGAGCCATTCCGTGCAAAAAACAGGAACCTCACATTTAGTACTGCACCCACTGAATATTGTTATCGTTGCATCATCAATGCAGGCTTCCCAAAATCTTTTCTTACATTGTTTTGCATGTAGAGAATATTAACACTCGGGCCTTGTAACATTAATCCAGTCAAAAGATTCCGCATCCCAAAGATCATCTCCAATATTCCTCTTCTTTCAGCTCTGAGTTAAGCTGTCAATCACAGCTCATAACTTGTACGAGGCACTCTCTTATTGAATTGGTGTACACCAAGCCCCCAACTGAAAGTATTCAGATTACAGCAACAATTCAATAAGAATTAACTCAGGATACTGACATGGATATGAATTACACTGAGAGGTCTGGCAATCTGAAATGCTCTGTGCTTTGGAGAGACTCAATCGATTTTGATACATACTTGATTTAAATATTGATAAAAAAGATGTTACACTAAATTGAATCAATGCTATAGTATATCTTTGAGGTAAAGAGGCCGCAATGAACACATGCACACAAAGCCTCTCCCATCAGTCGGTCACAGGCTTCAACAATAGAACAATAGCAGTTAATATCAGCGTACTATTAGCTAAAATTGGGTAAAAAAGCAGTCCATGAAAAGCCAACACTGTGCTCATTCTACTATGGACACTTTGTGTGCTTCCAAAGGTAACATAAATGTGCAGATGCACCTGATTGTTCTCAAGCTGATGTCACACCATTTACCAGCTAGCTATTACCGTGAATAGACATGTGGCCACAGGACGGTAACTACTGCAGCCTCTTACATTAAGACAAAGTCTCTAGTGTCTCAGGAAGAATGGCCGTGAACAGCGACTGCTCTTTTCACACACCCGGGGTTAACATCTTAAGAATGGTGTTACTGCAATCAGTGCAGTCCTCTGGCATTATTGATTGAGATCGCCTGATTATTTCGCCGTGAAATTCCGTTCACTCCTAGCCCATCCAAAACAAAGACACCCAAGGGGTCTGTCAAGTGAGGAGACGTTAAAGACTCTGCTGCAGAGAAAGGTAATCATTATTTGCACCCGAAAGCGTCAAGTCAAGCTAAACGGCATAATATCACTAAGGTCTTGCTTTGAAGAGAGGCTAAGATGTGTTTTTTTCTATCTACTCAAATAGACAATCAGTGGAAGCGAAGAGGGAAAGCTTTTATTTGTTTTCATTTGCTCTTGAAAATCAAACCCAGGAAAGTTAAAAGCTGGATGAACTGCACCATTAACCCACAGGGTAATTTGGATTTATGTGCTTATTTCCCCATTTAATGCATTACATTCTCCCAGGATATCCCAGGGCGAAGGAGATTTCTTTTGTTTGAATTCCAGCAGAAATACCAACTCAAGGTTAAGTCAAATTAAGGAGCAGAGAAAATAGGTATAAAGGTTGTTTAGTAATTTCTGGCTCAAACACTATTTAAATAATACTGTGGGTAGACAAGTAATGTAGCGTTTCAATTGCAACTTTTGATTTTATGTGCATAGGTCCATTAATGATCTGCACGTGTCCAGTTCCTTCTTGGTCTTCATTTTCAGCATGTCTTTCATTTCCTTTCGTTCCTTGCATGCCGTCTCTTAACGATTCCTTGTGATTTTCAGCGGCCTATAGAAAAGCCACAGGAAAACTATCATGAAAGGATTTGCTTTTAACTTTTTGGGCTGGTTTGTTATGCCTTCACCTCACCTGACTGAGCATGGGAGCATTAGATTGTGATTAACCATCCCATTGTCAGCAGAGAGCCATCATTTGCCACAGTCTAAATGAAAGCCTATTTTCCTTGGCTGTCACAGAACGCTCTTCTTTGTTTCCATGGTGCTATGATTCTTCAAAATCCCAGTGCGAAGAAAGAGGGGGGAGAAAAATCAATGGCACACCATACAGCCCAGTGCGCCGCTGGCCAGTCAGACCAAGGCCATGTGTGAGAACAGGAAACAGGTAGACAGAAAAACACAATAAATAAAAAAGCGAGAGGGAGCAAATGTGAATGCGAGGCACTGTGTGTGTGGGCTTGTGTATGTACGCTTTAGAAAGAGAGGGAATGAGAAAGAAGGAGAGAGAGAGAGAGACCACAGTGCTTTGCAGAAACGTGAGCTAGGGTTTCACTGAGGGCGAGTGGCAGTGGGACATGTTTCGGGTGTGATGGCAGCCATGTTGTTGCTGACGCTTTGTCTGACAGAATGATCCATCTTTTGCTGCACTGCTTGTCTGAACAATGGCATCTGCCCAAGGGTCTCACACACAGGTACCCAGCCTCTGGATTTGGAAGCAAGACTGTCTGCTAGCAACAGAGTAAATCTCACCATCTTGTATACTTTAAATTTACACGTTACAGAAATTATTCCAAAAGGATTTACTTACAGTAAATAGTTCTACTTTGAATGTTGTCAAAATGAATTTATTAAGACCATATGTCTGTTTGCAGAAAATAAACACACACACACACACACACAGCCCTCGGGTTAGAATAGCTATAGCTGCCTGGCTGAGCAGCACCCATCTGTGCAGAGGTGCTCTCTCACTTACTGTAACACTGACTTCAATTAATCTCTGTGAACCAAATGACTTGTGAGCATACTGGTGTCTCCCAGAGAAACCAAATGAACAATAGAGGAAGCATACAGTGTGTGTGTGTGCATGTGTGTGTGTGTGTGTGTGTGTGTGTGTGTGTGTGTGTGTGTGTGTTTGTGTGAGTGTGTGTTTTGTGTGTGTATGTGCATGTGTGTGTGTGTGTGTGTGTGTGTGTATGTGCATGTGTGTGTGTGTGTGTGTGTGTGTGTGTGTGTGTGTGTATGTGTGTGTGTGTGTATGTGCATGTGTGCATGTGTGTGTGTGTGTGTGTGTGTGTGTGTGTGTGTGTGTGTGTGTGTGTATATGTGTGCATGTGTGTGTGTGTGTGTAAGTGCATGTGTGCATGTGTGTGTGTGTGTGTGTGTGTGTGTGTGTGTGTGTGTGTGTGTGTGTGTGTGTGCATGTGTGTGTGTGTGTGTGTGTGTGTGTGTGTGTGTGTGTGTATATGTGTGTGTGTGTGTGTGTGTAAGTGCATGTGTGTGTGTGTGTGTGTGTGTGTGTGTGTGTGTGTGTGTGTGTGTGTGTGTGTGTGTGTGTGTATGTGTGTGTATGTGTGCATGTGTGTGTGTGTGTTTCCTGCTGTGACCACCGTGCAGTGTCATTGGCTGTGTTGTGTTGGGCGGCCCTGCCCCTGCTCTGTGTGGCCCTGCGCTGGGCTACAGCACCGGCTCCCGAGGTGTCATCCACTGCACAGCTGCTGCTCCTCTCACATTAATCTGCCCCAATCAATGGCCATTTTATTAGAGTAGTCAAGTGTGGATGCACCAGCCTCCTCTCCCCTCCCGACCGGCCGAGAGAGGGGAAGAAGCTAAGCGGACATTTTCTGTCCAGCAGCAGTAGAGCTGGCACCACCGCTGGCGGGAGGCAGGAGAGGACACAGTGCCTGCAGGACAGTGGGCTGTCCAGGGGAAATGCGGAGGAGAGGCCATGGATGACCAATGTTAAAAATACTTCTCAACCTTTTCTTACATACATTTAAAAGACACTGAATTCAAAGGAAAATACCAAGCAGTCACATATATTATTACATACATATATTTTATAGCAGTAATTTATTGCTGCTGTGAAAGCATATTAATTAGAAGGATATTTAGTTAATACATCTTCTTTCACATTTTTTCACATTGTATCATTGTCTGGGTTTTTATTTATTTCAAAAGATAAAATAACATCCAATCTAAACATGCAAATGTGGGAGAGGGAGAGAGTGCAGTGGTGAAGATGGCTGGGCAGGGGGAGGGGCGACTGGCTGACCTCCAGGCCAGAAGGGCCCTGATTTGCAACACCAGGCCTGTCCCATGGGCTCTCTCCGGACAGGTCATCCAATCAGTCAGGATCAGCAGGAACCCTGGGTGTCCAGCTGCCCCCTGCTCTGGCCATCCCCATCATCCTAATAGGCTTTTGCCCAAACCAAACACTCTCCCTCCTCTGGCTCCTCCTTTCTTTGTCAGGTCCTCTCTCATGTTTCTGCAATGCACCACGGCCTCCATTTCTCTGCTTCTGTGGAAACGTCTCTGGCTATGCTTATGATATGAAGCATCAACACAGGAAAAAAAAAAAACATTTCAAATAATCCTTATTTTTAAAAGGTTGTTTTTGTTGTGTTTTTTTGCAGTGCACTTTCTGACAGACACAAGATACATTTAGAAAGGTCTGTGCAGCTCCTTGGCCAAAAGTAACTTTCCTGTACTTGGAATTCAGATCAATAGAACCTTATGCACAGCACTTAGTGTCTGCACATTGCACTCTTGTCCCTTTCAAGCTGCCGACCTGTAGGTGGTGTCTGATAAACTTGAGTCCTTGTTCATTTTGTGATGTGGAGCCTTGAATTTGGTCAGAATGTCTCAATGATGGAACAAAATTATTGTTAAGCCATGGGAGAAAATAAAGGGAAATAAATAAAGAATGTTACTAGTTGAGACTGATGTACAACCCCAAAACAGAAAAAGTTGGGACATTGTGTAAAACGTGAATAAAAACAGAATGTAATAATCTGCAAATCTCTTAAACTCATATTTAGTTGCAAAAAGGACACAGACCACATATCAAATGTTGAAAATGACAAATTTGACTATTTTGTGGAAAATATATGCTAAATTTGAATTTGATACCAGCAACATGTTGGGTATGGGGTAATAAAATGCTGGAAAAGTTGTGTAACGATAAAGAAAACAAAAGGAAGAATGTTTCACAACTAATTAGGGTAAGTGGCAACTTCTTAACATGAAATTGTGAAGTATTTGGGGAGTTAATCATCTACAGGACATAATATTATTAAAACATTCAGAGAATCCAGAGAAATCTTTGCAAACAAGAGAAAGAGCTGAAAAACGCATTGGATGGCTGTGGTCTTTTGGACCTCAGATGGCACTGCATCCATACCAGACCTGTTAACAGACCTGTCATTGTATGGGCTCAGGAAGACCTCTGATAACCATTATATATGTGCACAGTTTAATATCAATTCAAAAACTGCAGCCAACATTGTAACAGCTAAAATTGTATTGAGACATAATACAGAAAATACCACCCTCTTATCTGGGCCTGAGCTTGTTTAAAATGGACTGAGGTAACGTGGAAAAAGGTCCTGTGGTTAGACCAATCAAAGTTTGCCATTCTTTTTGGAAATCATGGACTCATCTGGGCTAAAGAGGAAAGGGCCTATCCAAGTATCCAATCTATCCAACTTGTTTTAGTGCTCAGTTCGAAACCCAACATCTATGACGGTGTGGAGGAGCATTAGTGCCTACAGCATGGGCATCTTGCACATTTGGCAAAGCACAATCAGTTCTGAATAATGTATACAGGTTTTGAGCAACATATACTGCCATCCAGGCAATGTCTTTTCCAGGGACGACCTTGAATATTTCAGGAAAACAATGCCAAAATGAATTCTGCACATATTTAAATAGTATTTCTTAATAGAGGAAGAGTCCAGGTGCTAAGATGGCCTGTCTTCAGTCCAGATTTGTCAAATTAGGTGCATAATGGAATGAAAAACATGACTAAGAATACCCCATACTGTTGAGCAACTGAAATCCTATTGGGGATTAATGGGACAAAATGTCATTCTCAAAACTGTAGCAAATGGTCTCCTCAGTTCATAAACATTTACAGAATTTTGTTAAATGAAGAGGTGAAGCAGCACAGTGGTAAACATGCGTCCCAACTTTTTTTGAAACATGTTGCTGGCATTAAATTCAAAATTAACATATATTTCCATGAAATAGTCCAAATTTTCATTTTCAACATTTGATATGTTGTCTATGTCCTTTTTGCTGCTGAATATGGGTTTACGAGACTTGTATATTATCACATTCTATTTTTATTTGCATTTTACACAACGTCCCAACTTTTTCTGTTTTGGGGTTGTATATGATATTTAGTGTTTGTTCACCAGTGAGCATCTATGAATTTGCAGCTTCGCCATTGCATTCATTACGGTGCTCTTGAACATGGTCTTCCCAGGACGCTGCTTTCTTCTCTGCCACTGATAATTGACGGAGTAGAGCAGGATGAGGGACGCATGTGGGTGGTGGTGGGGTTGTGCTTCTGAGGGATGGAGGAGGTGGAGATGGGTAAACGATCTTTGGCAACCTCCAAAGGGCCATTAGCTCACCTTGCATCTCTGGGCGCCCTCTTGGAAGTCGCGCCCCCCCCCCAAGGCTTTTAAGACACTGCTTCAGAATCCTCCAAGGCCTCAAAAGTCTAGCCGCAAGGAAGTACAGAGAGAAAGTGTGTTTGTGTGTATGTGTGTGTGTAAGTGTGCATGTAAGTGTTTGTGTGTGTTCCATTCACATCCACGCCTTCTATCTTAAAGCCTCTTCTCTGTTCTTTAAAGAATGCACACTGTGCGTTTCCAACATTAAGGAGCCCCTTACACAATACAAGCCAATATGAGGACTAAGGATGAGTGGAAAATGGATCTTTCAGCCTTTCATCTGCCTGGCTCCTTCTTGGCACAAGAGCACTAAGAGCCAAGATAACTTACAAGAGGTTGCTGACATATTTTACCTAAGCTTCACTTGCCTATTACTTCCCTCTTTGTGTTTGAATAGAAAGAAAGTAGCAAAAAATGTTTTGTCAGCTCAGTTTCTTTATAACATTTGAGTAATATTGTTTGCTATCCATTATTAAAAAGGTGCATTTAAAGAAGGGAATAATAGTAATGCCCAATAGGAAAGGTACATGCATGGTGAGTGGAAAAAAACAGTCAGCTGTGCATTGCTGTCTGTGTGTAGAGCCCAGTGCTGTCAGACTGAGTGGGCCATTGTGCTCCATGATGGAGTGAGCTGAGGCCACAGCAGCAGGTTTCTGAGATGGGATGTACTGTGTGTTCAGAGCCAAGCCGGACCAGTGATTCCAGCCTACACTCCGGAGGCATCTGTGTGAATGCAGGTGTCACGGAGGAGGGAGGTGAAGGTCAAGGTCTCTCTGCCTGTCTCACCTTCCTTGGGAAGAGGCAGCCAGTTCCCTCCCTCGGGACAACCAGAAACACACGGTGGCTGCATTGCGGCTCCAGCCCTGCTCTTGAATGGCGTCCAACTGACGGATTTTGTTAAGCTGTTTGAGGAAACGTGTTCACTCAGTCTTGGTCGAGCCCCTGCTGTCTCTGCTGTAAATGGCCAGCCTCCACTCTCGGGACGCCAGTGCCCTGGCCAGCTGCGCTGAAGTGACTACAAAGATTTACCATGATTATCAAGTATAGGATTTCTCACTCCACCCCATGTTATATGCTTAGCACACTAACCAGTGCTATGATCATATGAAATATGTTGTGTCTATGATAGTCATCAACAACATGCCTTACATCAGTTTAATATAAAAAAACAAGTCATTTTTGTGATTAACCAGTCACTTTATTATGAAGTAGTAGTAGTAGTATATATACTCTTTTGATCCCGTGAGGGAAATTTGGTCTCTGCATTTATCCCAATCCATGAATTAGTGAAACAGACACAGCGTACACACAGTGAGGTGAAGCACACACTAATCCCGGCGCAGTGAGCTGCCTGCATCAACAGCGGCGCTCGGGGTTAGGTGCCTTGCTCAAGGGCACTTCAGCCGTGCCTACTGGTCAGGGTTCGAACCGGCAACCCTCCGGTTACAGGTCCGAAGTGCTAACCAGTGGGCCACGGCTGCCACACATGTTTTTTTTTTATTATTATTTCAATTGCAAACACAGTGACAGAATAATAAAATAAAACCAATATTGCCATATTAGGGAAGCAACACAGAGAGAGCGAGAGGTAAAAATTAGTTTTATCCAAAAGCTTACCTATGGAATTTGTGCTCTTGTTCAAAATTAACAGAAAAATGCAACCATTGCTATTTCAGACACTGTGCATCAAAAGCTTTATACCCAATATCTTTACATTACAAAACAATATGGTAAAAGGCTGTGAAGAAAAGTAAATAAGAGAGACACAATTGCACAGTGAAATGCCATTGAGAGATTAAAACAGAGGATCTGAGAGGGCAGAGTGTTCAGTTGAGACGGGCTGCTATCGCTCAGGGGAGAGGTAGCATGTTGCTGTTATTGCATCAGGGCTATAAATCTGGGTTTCGCTCATTGATCAAAAATGGCCCCAGCAAATAAAATCTCAAATTTAAAAGCTAATGCACAAAAAAGCTTAAAAATCAATTTTTATCCCACTAAACCCATCCCATATTGCGAGAAAGCAGACAAAATCAAAGGTAATATATACATTTTCCTGTGGAATCATTATTTTTTGCTCTCATCTAACCAAGTTCAAAAGAACATAAAACACATACTTTTGGGAAGATTGCGATTAGACTTTGTAAAAGTTTAAGTGTGTGTGGGAATATTAGATTTAGCATGTTGGGACCATTAGGTGAGGGTCTTCTGGGAGAAAAGACATCCAGACTAAAATGAATTAGACCTGGTTGAGCACATTAGTGCACATGAGGTAATCTGTGATACCCCCTGAAAAAGCTGGAGCACTTGATAAAAAAGACATCAAGGAGAAATTCAACACAGAAACTCCAACACCTTACTCAGAGAGGCAGAGAATCGACCAATCTCCGATGACGGGGAAACATCTGGTCACTAAGAAGAAGAACTTTGAGCAGCGGTGAGGCCTGAGAGGTGGCATGGCCAGTTGTGGTCAGCATAGCGTGGTGTGGGTGCACAGGGTGGGTGGCGTGTTGGGAAGCCCCAGCTGTGACATGGGCTACACAGCCAGAAAGGACCCAGCCTGGCATACTTGTCCTGGAGAGATTGAGCTGTGTGGAAAATCAGAAGACAAGCACAGTTCAGAAAATGATCATTATCATTTCTAATACTCTAGAATGTTACCATTGTAGTCCTGAATGGTGTGCTCACCAAAACAGAACTGAGCTCTGTAAATACAGTCTTCCTTTTTTTCTGTTTACATTTTCTTTATGTTCTGAATTTAATCTAAGTTGACATTAAACAGCCAAAACATTGACTACTGTATTATTCAATCCCATTTAGATGTCCCATGAAAAAAAGTCTCAATAAAGCAGATTCTCTCTTCCCGGCCAACTCCAGACATTCAGGAGTGAGAGGCAGCTGGATAGACAGCACTGTTGACGCCCAATCAGAGAGCACGCTGCCCCGCCGCTAAATCATCTGCTATGATGTGTGGGGATATGAGCCACATTACGAGCCTCCCCAGCTGTGGTGAGCTCGGTAATACGAGGGTGTCATTCGAAAAAGGGCATCATTTCCAATGAATCCCGTGCGTGTCACGCCAGCTATTGATCCATCAGTCTGTGCCGTCAGCATGGTTGGGGCCGGCGCAGAGCTGTCCTTGTGATCCAATTTTCAGACCCTGCAGACACCTTCCTCGAGAGGCTGGTGGCGTCAGAGGGGGGGTGGTGCGGAGCACAGCTCTAGCCTGCAGCCTGCCTGTCTAAGCGGTAAATGTTATTAGCCACAACTGTGGAGTCCCTTTTGTGCCGCATTTCCGGATTCTGTGTCGGAGACAGGAGCCTAGATGCTACCAAACACAGTATTGAGTTCCGCCCAGTGGAAGGGAATATTCCCTTAAAAGCGACCCTAAAATAGATTTCCCCAGACACAGGTAGGCAATGCACTTTTCCCCAGCTGTGATGTGTGGAACACTGTGAGGGAGGTGGCTTCATTAAAGAGCCCCTCTAAAACCCAACCATAACACACTCAACCTCCGGGTCAATTGAATAATGTCATTTACATAGAGCCTGGCTCTCCCTGACTGACTTCATCCTGCTACCGTCTGTAAGCCTGCAAAAGCCCTGTACTTACACTTCAGCCACTGACCCTTTAAGTCAAGTGAGTCAGGTGTTAGTATTAAAAAATCCACCACTGAATAATGTCTCTCTCAGTGCAGGAAGCTGATCATAGATATACTTCAATAACAATGTGGGTGGTTAAAGAAATTGACAAAACATGCATGACATGACAGTGTGAGAATAAGGGGATCCTGGTGCTGTAAAACAGACAAAAACAAGAGGATGGGGAAGAAACAGAATGAGAGAGAGGAGGGAGAGAGGGAGAAAAAGAGAGAAAGAGAGTCAGAAAGAGGGGGAAAAGGGAGAAGCTGATCTCTCCTGGCAAATTGGGCTCCCGCACAGTCTAATTCCTGTTTTCAGCTCAGACTGCTAACGCAGCTGGGATTGGAAGGGGAAAAAAAGGAGACGGAGGGAAAAAAATCTATGCAGGGAGGCAGGGAGAGCACATAGACTCTGCACCCGGCCCCTTCCACAGGCAGACAGCAATCAATAAATCAATGGGAAATGTTGGTTGGCTGTAAAATGGGGAGAGAAGCCCGTGTCAGGCAGCCCTAAGATGGATGGACAGAAGGCCGGCAGTCAGAGGAGAGGCCAGGGGTGACCATCACCTTGAGATGAGTCTGAAGGCCAGCGGCCTGGTGACGTTCTAACCCTAGTTTATGATGAAGTGCAGGGGCTGGGTGGCCCAACAGAGGCCTTGGCTGCAAACCTCCCCGATTTTTGCTCTGCCCGCTTCCCCTCGCCCCCCCCCCCCCCCCCACCTCCCATCCCCCCCCCCCCCCCGTTTGGCTCACCAGGGCTTTGTAGCTCCAGTGCCCCCACGCTCTGAGCCCAGCCGCCGCTTGTCTGTGCCTGCTGTGCCCAGCCCATTGAAGCAGGGGGCTGCGTGATGCTGTGGAGCCTGAATCAAAACTGTCTAAATGCCTTGCACTGCCAAAGAATCGATCCGGACAGAGCGGGTTTTTCTATGCAGCAGCTGGACCCGCGCTCACAGAAAAGAACTTCTAAATTAGGCCTAGGCATGTGTCAGAGATTCTCAAAGCACTTCTGACAACAGGAGAGACAGAGCTCTGAAAGTGAAGCTTGTACTTCAAACTTGGGCTATGGCTGCTGGGTGTATGTATGTTTTGCAAGATGAGTGATTGACAGATTTATAGGATTGTTTTTGTTTTAATTTTATTATTTAACTAATTCTTAATCCTGCCATTTAGAAAAACATATGCTTTTCTGTGAAAGAAAATGCATTAAATGGTCTTCAATGTGATTTGTAATTGTGGTAACATGGTGAAATTAAAATGATGGATTTATATCTATTTGCTGTTTTTATTTCAGAGAGTAAAGTTCTTCTTCCTTTCCCCCTTCATTAATTAACGCAGTAAAACTCACCTGACCTTTCAGCTGGGCTTGGAGAGTAAAAGCATGGGAATGCATGAGTGGGAATTGGATTACAGCTTATTTCATTTTCCGGGCCCGAATTAATGTGGCTTTCGGAATAAATCCAGAGGAAACTGAAATTCAATATTTTGAGTAGTGCCTTCCATGCCTCGCAGCCAGATGCATATCTGAGCCAGGCTCGAGGAAGGAGCCCCAGGAGGACTTTCATTAAAACAGCCAGGGTGCGATAGGATCAGCAGCACACCAACAGCACCCGACCTGCAGGTTCCCCTAATTAAGATGCATGACATTAGTGCAGGAAATAGACGCACTTTTCAATTGAATTTCAACACACATTTGTTTCCTTCACTTGGTTGTAAAAAAGTGAGTGGTTTGAGAGAGAGGCTGTGTCTCTGAGGATTCCCTCATGGGGCCGTCTCTTATATTCCTCATGGCCAGACAGCTCTGGAGTAAGTCTTCGATTTGGTAAAGGTTAAAGTTACTATCAATCACTATTAACATGGATGCATTGATACATAACCTTACAGATAAAAACAGGTGACCTTTGTAAGCCTGCAGTAATTTGTTTACCGTGATTACTGCACTTTCCCCATTTATTTGCACTGATGTAGTGTGTGTCTGTCATGAACATGATGAAAGTCATGTCTGAATATGATCAACATTACGTACAGCACGTGCTATGCAGACAAGCAAGTCAGTGATTTAAAAATAATGAATTTTACTTTCTGCATACCTCTGAACCACAGGGAATTCATGTTTACTTCTTTGGTTGGCAACCTGGGGAGGTAGATGAGGAAGACTGACATATTTTCTGATCTTTCATACTCATTCTCTGTATGGATTATGTCTTGCACTTTCCCACAGGCTTTCCATGTATGTAGCTTCACAGTGGACGTTGTTTGACAACACAGCACAATGGCTTTGTTCACTCATACAGACTTAGTCCAGAACAACAGGTGGAGAGCAAATTATGATCAAGAGCAGAAAAAGCCATATATGGAGAAAATCTAATTTTAGCTCTCCCAATATATTTATATATATATATATATATATATATATATATATATATTGCTCTTTTGTGTTGGCAGCTCTTTGGCCTTTCCCGGCCATATTGCCCAGTTAGAGATGAGAGAAATTTTCCTTATTGATTAACCAACATTGATTTTTTTTAACATCTCCACATTGGTTTAGCCAGCACGCAGGTGAAAGGTGAAAGATCGCATGCTTAGTCTGTGATTTTTATCCGCCCCCTTCTATTGGTCCAAATGCTGGGAGAAGGTCCCTGCTCGGAAATTTGATTTAAGGCTTTGCTCCAAGCTGCCACATCATGACTGCAGCCAATCCCTTCATTCTCTATTCCCTCATACCCTGGTTGGTCTTCTCTCTCCAGACTGCTTGCTATGGTTTCACACCGCAGCTTAAATCTCTCCTGTACTGTTTGCACAGGCCTGAGATCAGACCATCTGCATGCCTCCGTGCTGATCAGGCCATGCCTCCAGTTGTGAGGTCACACTGAGATAGAGGCCATTTGGTAGAAGAGACACATGCAGCTCCGCTTCCTCTCCCAGGCCAATTTGTCAAACACAGTCAATGCAATATTAGAATATGACATCAATAATCTATCTGATAATGCCACGGATGATACCAGTAGCACCGATTGATTACTGTAGTGATTTATGCTGCTGGGAAATGGGAACAGTGCTTTTTCCTGCTTCCATAGTTCATAGATGCCCATAGTCCAGTGCACTCCAAATGGGTAAGTGGCAAATAGACAGAGTTTCATGATGACAAAAAATGACTCTGGAAATACCTATTCATGCTTGTGGTTGTGTGACTCCCTAACACACACACACACACAAACAAACACACACACACACACACACACACAGACATGCACAAAAAAACAACCTATCATTATAACAGCTAGACAGGCCCTGGGCAAGGGTTTCCACAGACAGGCTGGCCAGTACAGGGGGGCAGGGCTCTCCAGCCAGCGCTCTTCAGACTGTGAAAATTGTGAAACTGTCCGGAAAGTAGATCACTCTGAGGAAAATGGGCTCAGAGAGAGGTGCTGCTTGATGTTAATCTACCAAAGTCGTTCAAGGTCAGGGCAACAATGCAAAAAGGCCCCTGAGCATAATTGGCTGTAAAGTAAGGACAGTCAGTGAAGAATTTATGGTCAATGCGTCCGAAGATTATTAACACTGACATTTACAGCAGGCTCTGATCAATGTAGCTGTTATCAGTGTGACTTGGCCCAATTCATGGTTCTCAAATGAGAAAACTGAGAATATTTCTTTTTTTAAAACGTTTTAACCTGGCTGGACATGAGCTAAAGTAACTGCCTCTGAGACCAGGCGATGAGATAAGGGCAAATGAGCTTGGCCCATTGACAAACATATTTGCCAAATACCCAAAAGAATAATCTTCTTCCATCGCCACATCAGCATTGCCCTGATGGACACACTACCTGCTGTTGCACATTTCCTCCAGTGTGCCGACGGAGAGACTTCCTGAACTACCTGTAAGATCCCGACCTGGAGGAGAGGAGTTGGCACGGAGTGTTGCTCGGGTGGGGGCGCAGCCCCAGTGTGTGCTGTTAATGCATCGGCTGGTCACCCCTGAGGTGGGGCATGCTGGGAAGGGCTCGAAAATGACCATTAATCAGGGCTCTCTGACAGCTGTGCGGGTCACATGTGGGACGGAGCGTAATGGTTTTAGACCCGTCCCCAGAGGGAGGCCGGCTCGTGTTGCAGAATCACCCGGCGAGTGCTGTGATTCTATACCATTAGTGCAACACTACGGGCCAGAGGGGCTTCGGCCAGAGACCACAACAACTTTTGCACCTGACCACTCATGGCGTCATATGTCTGAGTGACACTTTAAAAAGAGGGAGAATGAAAAAGCGCGAGTGATCCCAAACAGAAGGACAAGCTCATGCGTTAAATGTGAGATACCTCTGTGGTTCTGTAATTGTGATTGCTGTGGAGAGTGGCCACAGATCCATTGGTGGTAGATACATACAGACATATAAAGATAAACATTTTAGCGTGCACTGAGTAGGCAGGTCAAATCAGGATCTCATATACCGGTATGTGGAGGTCCTGTATGTCCTGCATGTTCTGGTCCAGCACACAGTATATTCACAGGAAAGGAAAATGTGATGAGAGGTCATCTGCATTCACAACTGTCACACTCCTGGTATAAACATGCATGTCTCCACCAACACCAGCCTGTAGTCACATAGTCAGACAGGGTTAGTGGTTGCATTCAGCAGCCCTCAAATACACCACACTGAGAGCGAACATGTGTCTGATTGGCCCAACATGCAGTCATTGAGTTTCAGAGTTCCAAACAGTGACCACGACATCTCTGTAACATGAGACAACTCCCTCTGAACATCTTTCTTTCTCTCTCGCTCTCTATCTTTCTTTCTCTCCCACCCTCTCTCCTTCTCTTTTGCTCCCATATTATCTTTCCTCATCCTCCTCCTCTTTGGAAAACTTGGCAATAAATGATTCTGATTCTGATTCCTCTCTTCTTCTTCATGGCAATTCTGATTGGTGTTTGTGCTCCAGTTGCAGACATGTTTGTCTCTGAGCTAAAACCTTGAGATGCCACAATGGTGAAAATATAGACATTGGATCCTGTATGCTACATATGCATGCTATCCTACAATATCTTGCTCAGGTGCCATGATGTGAAGTCAAATCGATGAGCTATTGACTGGTTTAGTGTGATCTCATGTGTTTTGCCCTTTGTGGTTGGTGAAATCCATGCTGTAATTACTAAGATGGGCTTGCAACAGCAAAGAGCCTCCATTGGGTTTTCAGCTCCACTTGAATGCGGAGATCAGTGTTTCAAGGCAGATATGGATTGTGGACAGTCAATAGCTGACTACTGTGATTTAGGAAGTGTACTCTTGTCACACACTATGATACTTGCATAGAGAACATTATGCTTAGTCATCTGCATGACAGAGCAAATTCTCATGCAGCTGTCTGAGGAGCTGGTGCTGTCCAGTGCTGAAACACCTTCAGAACACTGAGGTGGGGGAATTTTAGGAGGGAACAACAAGGCATGGATACCCTTAACTTTACACTAAGAGGATGTAGTTACGTTTAGATATATATCTGTAAAGGAGTATCTCTCAGGGAGACACTGTTACTCTTTATACTCACTGTATAATATAAAGTAATGTCTTTAAAATGTAACAGTGCTTCATGGACTACTGGTAGTTGGATGTTTCATATAATGCTTTTAGAATATATGCAGGGCCAAATGATTGTATTACAGGGTCTCATTTAGCAGCCATATCTACAATGCAATCTAAATTGAGCGATGCAGAGGAACATTCTACTTTATCATAGATTTCCCATGATAATTACATTTACTAGACAGAGAAATTACATTTGCAAACCCTAGAGGATCCTTTTTGGTGTTGTTACAGTATATTTCATTCAGGATAAAGAACAAAATATGACAATCACATCCAATACAATACCGTCATGTTTCATGCCCATCAACAGGGTTTAGTTCTCCCTGTCACAACAGGCCTGGTGGCATTGGTAGTTCATACTAGCAAGTCAGCCAATCCAATTTCCATTAGGTGATGCTGGCAAATGTGGAACTGTTCACAGGCATTGTCAATAGTCATTGTGCAATTAAGTGCTTGTATTGATGTCCTATTAAATTACCTTGCTAAGGATGCCTTATAAACTTCACTCTCTCAATACTGAGTGGCAGAGGAGATTTTGAAAGTGCCACACAGACTGCAGTGGTGATCCCCATGTCTTATGCTGAGAGAGGAGGCCAAGGAGAAACAGCAGCAAGACAAATCTATAAATATGCACATTATTTCTGCAGTGTCTTTGCAGGCATAATTAAAAAAAAGCATGAGCAATAGGTCATTCTATCAGGGGAATAAATCAAGCCTGGCTTGTATTTTGATCACCTTTTGTTTACTGATCCTTGTCTCCCCAACACTCATGATTGTTTGTACAATCGTTTTTGATTGCATTCCACAAACATCCCATCCCTAGACGATTCCACATCAGCCTAGAATTCATAGACACTTTCTCTAGCTTTCGTGTGTACCGTCTGCTCACATGATGGACCAAATGAATAGCTCCAGGAGGAAATTAATAGCTGGACTTTCATAGGGGCAAGACTGCTCTAGTGTCACATCAGAAGACCCCATACCGCCAGGCCACCTCTCCCAGATGTCTGAGGCTCTCAAATACGGACATAGAGAGGGGCCGTGAGGGAGAGGGAGAGGCTGACAGAGGGAGAGGAACGAGGGGGAACTGGACGAGGGCCCAGATGAACCTGCAGCATCTAGTTTCAGCCCCTGAGTGGCACCACTCCAGACCAGCGTGTGTCCATCGACCGGTGTGGTAACTGGCAGCCGCTGAGACGGAGCCCGTAGTCGCCACAGCGGCTCACCCACGCGACCTGCCCTGCCCCCTGAGCTCTCTCATGTTACAGCTCTGAGTGGCCCCTCTCCTGCCAGAAGGTCAGAGGCTGCCCTGTCCCACCGGTACCCGCTTGTCGCCAGATATGATAGCCACTCGGACTGCCAATCTCCCCTGTACAGATGGCCCCATATTTCTGATTTATCACAAAATGCAAAGCCCTCGCTGAAAGGTCAACCCCTTTAAGAGCTGCAGGATCAATGGGCCTTATTCCTGAAGGTGTGTTTTGTCCATCTGTGCACGAGTGTGTGTGTCTGTGTCCATGCCCATTTTAGAGGAGATCACTATGCCCATGAGATAAATGTATGCTTGATGACGATATCGCCACAGAACCAGGGCAAGACTGAAGTATGTTTAAGCACATTTTATTAATTGAACCAACAGGTTTTCAGACAACCACCAAATGGACCTCTTTAACCTTTGGAAAGATCATTGTGGTAATATTCTAATAAATATTTGATAATGTCATTAGCTCATCAAATTTATGTATATTATCTCAGGTCTGCTGGGCCCATTCCCGTGATCAATAACCAGGCCACTTCTGGTTTCACACAGACATATGACCACATCTGTTCTCCCCACTCCCTCTCTTTCTAACTGTTGAATGCAGGGGACACTTCTGTCTCATTGTCAAACAGTCCTGTAACATGGGCTTAATGCAGTGGATGTAGATGGCCCAATGGTCACACAATGGGAGAGGACAGGGACATGAGCAACATTACTGATTCAGTGCATTCATGGGGAATGGCTTCAAATCAGTTTGGCAAAGAGTAGCAGACCACATTGCATCGGTGCATTTCCCTAAACCAGAGTGACCGGTACACAAAGGACAGAACACAGGAAAGAGGAATTTTGATTGAAAAGCCTCCATAATTCAATTTTCTGTCAAAACGTCAACAGATTTCCTGAACCAAAGAGATCCACATTAATGATGTCATTTTAGGAATCCTATCCCAATGGCCAATCTAGTTGTAAACCCCCCTCAACAGAATACTCTATTATATTGCCATCCAAATATAATACATACAAAATCGTATTATATTTGGATGGCAATATAATAGAGTATATATATATTTGGTGAAATTAGCAAATAACAAGTGTACATAAATGTAATTAAAGCCACAACCAAGCAGTTTTTTTTTTTATTCATGACAAGCTCCTCTGTCACTACTGTGGGTTCAGTGAAAGTTCAGGAGGAAAAAATGCTTTCTGAGGATAACCTAATCAGACTTGGACACACCAAATCACATCATATGCAAAGGTTGTACACAGGAGGATGCCGATAGAAATCATATTGCTTAAGGTCAAATAAACAGACTGCCCCAGCACTGCACATAGCCTCAAAAACAGAATGTTTCACTCAGAGCTCTGGCTGGAAACTGAAGCCAGCCGAATCAACAGTCTGGTCCAACATTTAAACAAAATGCCGGTCTGTCTGTCTGTTTGTCCATTTATTTTGGAAAACAAAAATCATCTGAATTATCTTATTTCATCATTTAAACATATCCATTATTTCCTCAGGCAGGATGCCAAAATGTTAACGATGCAATATAGATAACACAAAAGTATTACAATATGAATCTTATTTTGCTGTGTTTCATTTTCCATTCAATTATAAACTCTTTCTTTTTTCATAGTACAGCATAACAAATAATAGAAATATTGTCCAATATGTGTAAAATCTTCCTAACCTGAAATGACACTGCTGTGCCATTTTTCCCATTTTGTCCTTTTCTCTTAAAAGTAAATCATTTCAGAAATAGCTAGATGTAGAAAATAAAACAGAATGGCAATTATGGATTGTGTGTTGCATCCATACAATTCAAGCAGAAGCAAATGGACTTCAAGCAGAACTTCATCATTAGATTTTATAATAATATTTTTGAAGAACCTTTTTTATGGAATGGTTGTTATCAAGAAAGTCTTAAATGTCCTAATTACCTGACCACCCATTTTGGCATCACAATTGAGTATACATGTCAATAGAAACGTGTTTTTTTTTTTACGTTAGACCAAACCTGAGCTTTGGCGGCATCACTTTTCACAGAGAGCGAGTGAGAATGCGAGAGAGCCCACGGCCAGGCGCTCCCTCATTCCCAGTGAGGGATGGCTTTTCAGTGAGCTGCTCGTGTGCCATGGCCCCACATCATTAAAGCGCTTTCCCCTAATCACGCCCAACTGATAGGGTACATCTTAATGAGGCTAGCGGCCTCACAGCCAGCCTCCCTGCCTCTGTCGGCCTTCACGCGCAATGAGAAGGGATTGTTTACGGCGCCATTTATTGACTCCCCACTTTTTATTAAAACACTCTTAGACACCCAATATTGAGAGGCCTGCCAATGTTTTTAATTGTAAAGTCTATTTAAAGAGATGTGTTCCATTCCTTAGAGCTCGTGATCATTGAATTTTTTTTTCTCCATTCGTTCTTTCTCCTGGATGGCTCTTGACTGAGATGAGACCTCTTTATGGCAATCATGAAACCTTTTGGACATGGTCTCCGAGTCATTTTCACACTACGTGCGGTGTGTGTGTGTGTGTGAGCGTGTGACTAATTCACACCAATAAGTGTGAGATTGAGAGGCCCCTCCTACAGCTCGTTGTCCACGGCTGGGAGAGGCACGCTGCAGCGCTCAGAGGGGGTTCCCCCCGTGCACGGGGTCAGAGGTCAGCGAAAAGAAAGGGGGCCCCAAAATAGGCAATTAATTACCAAACAAAGTGGCGTATGCCCAGGATGACCGGCATGGGTGCTGAGCTCTGAGGTTCCCCCCAGAGAGGAAGGGCTGATCAAACACCGCTGGCCCGTACAGAGGGCTGGACTGCTGGTTCCACTGGCTTGGACATGGCCATGCACATTATGCAATGGCCTTTCTGAAGGGGGAGGCACCGGTGCAGGATCTTAACAAGCAGGGGAGGACGCTGCCTTATTGACAGGCCGAAAAAGCTCTAAACATCTTGTTTCTTTTCAGTGGCTGTGGACGTGAGTGGAAATATGAGCACAGGGATCGGTCAGAGGGGGGGGGGGGGGGGGGGGGGGAGCTGTGGACATGACTGGACGGTAAACAGATGAGGCTGTGAATGCGTGTTTAGGACCTCATGTTCCTCACTCACACATATACACACACACACGCACACACACGCACACACACACGCACACACACACGCACAGGCAGCAGACATACTCAATTAAAATCAGCGGCCAGATTTCTCCCTGCTGCTGTTTGGGTAAGTGGGAGCAGCGCAGTAACTCAAAGTGCCAGCACCAGCCTCTCTGCTGATCCCAATCTAGCCTGCGCCGCAGTGATTTGTTAAAGGACATTTAGAGTGGCCAATAAAGTAACACCTAATTGCTGATCTGCTTAATTAAAACGAGTCTTTGTTGTCACATTTACCAAGATAAATTAAATAATCAGCTTTGGGCTAATGAGAGATTATCAGATTATGTAGGGCTATAAATAAAGACCTAACTACATGGCTGCATGGGGAGAATCAGTGATTCAGCCTTCACATAAGAAAAAAACGCAAAAAGGAAAAAATTGTGTTATACAAAATAAAATCAATTGAATGACTAATTCAAAGTCTAACGGCAGATTGGTCTGAACGAGCTACAGTAACATGTTAAATGAAAAAAGTAAATAGAGCAGGCTCCCAGAGTTTTCAATAATTTAATATCAAGGGGTCCAACAGTGTTCCCGTAACCTTTCAGGAGGCGCCCCATTCAATGGTGCACATTAGGATTGGTGTCATATTTACTTTTGGACTTCCCTGCCTGGTAATCCACTGGTGCCCCACTCCTCTTTAAACACAGCCTTCTCGCCTCCATTCAAATCCATAGGCAAATATTCCGGCGGCTGACTGATCAGCATGAATATTCTGCAGGCCTCTGGAGGGGGCTCACTATTAAGTTGCCTGTGCTGCAGCCTCCACTCTCCAGCCCAGGGTGTGGGCTTTGATCAAACTTTCATGACACTGCATTAAACCCCCTTCACTTGAAACAATCAGAAGAGCTAAATATGGATGAACAGCGGCCGGGCTGACAGAGGCCAGGGAGGGGGAGAGGAGATAAGCTGGAGCAAAAGGGCAAAGCAGCAGCCCTAGATGTGACGCTCACCGCTGGGTTATGCCTTTACATGAGGTCATATAGGGACTGAGCAGTCGTACATAAACCTGCAGAAACACATGCACACAATGCTTATTATTTGATAGTAGATTAAGATTTTTAGCAGACCATAGACATATCGCCTGAAACTTAATTCGGATGTGAATACCAGAATCTTTTTAGCCTGGAAAATCCAGACCCTGATAATCTAGAAAAAGATTAAGGGTCTGGCCAAGAACAATGTAATGGCCCAACTCGATGGGCGGCAACAAGCATGCATTTAAAAATCTCACTGCACGCAATTGGATAACACTAGACCATGTTTACTCTGAATGATTTCGGACTTCGACGCAATCGGATAACACTACGACCAATGTGTACGGTCCTCCAACGTTGCAGCGCTGTCTTCATCAGTTTAGCTGGTTCCCCGGAATGTTGGGGTAAAAGTAACATGCATCATTGCTCCTTGCTAGAGTGTCTCGCAGAGACAATTCCATTGTGCTCTCGCAAGAACTCTGGATTTCCAGGGTAGAATCTTTTGGTAAGCCATTGTAATTTGCTCTATGGTGGTATAGCAATCTAATTAAGATTCTGTCCTTATTTGTAACATTTTGAGGAAGATTTAACCCAATGTGAACCCTGCATGTTAGGTAGATCTCTTCCCTCCATGATACATTCTCTCCTCCTGATGTGTAAAGCGCAACAGTCTCAGAGCACTTCCTTTACAGAGTGTGTGACTGATCCCGGAAACAGATCAAGAGGTAAGAAAAATCAAGTGTCTGACTTCAGGTATCAACCAGCTAATTCCACTCTTTAGTTGCCAGCAACCTGGAGCTGCATTCCAATCATGGGGAGCTCCCCGCCACCTCAGCGCCTGCAAAGGCTCAGAACCCTGTCTGCATACCAAGCACCTGTCAGCATGGATCACACCAGCAGCAACATCACAGGTATAAAAAAAGAGTATGATAACATGTACATTTGATTTGGATGTCGGTCCTTTAGCTTTTAGCTAATTTGGTCTGATATGTATGGGTCATGGGACAAAACTTGACCATAAAAATGTCCAATTCAATAATTCCTAAAAAGAAAAACCTTGTTATTTAACATTAAAACCAGGTAAAGGATGATGTATTCTTCGTATCATCAAAATAGATGTGCATGTCTCTGAAGCACAGTGGAGAGGAGACTCTTGTTTGTTTTCCAGTGGTGGCTCTGCCAAGCTTATGTTTGCCAATGATTACTGTCAAATTCAACTGCAGTATATCACAGGCTGTGACACTTAAGGCTATGAAAGTTCTCTCTTTTCTTCTCGAGCTTGCATATCCTTCAGACGATCCATCAAATCTGCTTTACTTTTACAATGAGCGGAGGGGGAAAAAAAGAGTTTGAATCAGCTAAAAGTTTAAAAGCTGTATTCTGAGGCGGAAATGCAATCCCTCATGTTCTTTCATTATGGCCTCGTTTGTCTTTCCCCTGACGATTCACTCCATCCATTTGGGAAGAGCTGACATTACTCAGCAAAAAAGAAGTTTTTGTTATTACCATGTTGTAATCTTTAAAAGGCCTTTTTTGAGACGATCGAGTTCTTACTGTTCTTAAATCAAATATATACTGCCTAATTCATCTAAATGGAAAAAATCAAGAGGGCTGTGGTCTTGCAATATTTGTTTAGCATTTATGTGGCATTCAAGCCTAAAGTATATCAATATAGATACACATACACAAACCAAACCAAAGTAACCACTGAGATAATGTGTTATTTACCTGGGTAATCTTTTCTTCATCATGAGAGCCAGTGCATTTTCAGACTTTAAAAAATGTGTCTTTTGATCCCAAACGTTTATTTTGGCCTGGAAGTCACGTGTTCTAAATATTGTAATTGACCCCACTGTATTGATTTTCACCGTTGCCTGGTAGCGTGGCAGCAAGCTTCCTGCCATATAATAGCCTTAAAGAAATCAGTGTCCCCCATTCATCATCATTGGAGGGGCTAAAAAATGAAGATCAAGCACAGAGTATTCCAGTAATGATACCATTTTCCTAAACGAGTGGAAAAATGCTTGTCACTTTTGTAATGATAGGTATCTATATCAGTTAAATAGCAATAAAATGTGCCTTGATTTCTGGAGCTCCCATATCGCGGGGAGAGGGCAGGGCAGGCCAGGGTGAGTGGGTGCAGCGGAGGAAGAGAGACGGAGGAAGAGGAGAAATTGAATCCGCACGATGACGGATGTGTCTGTGCCATGGATTAGCGAGACTGTGCACATCTGAATCCCTGTTTTCCAATCAAGTCAAATTTCACCAGTGGGAAACAGCGCCAGTGGACAAACACCACCAGCAGGCAGCTACAACACCGAGAGGAGAATAGTGCTACAAGGATGCATGGTATTCCATGCAATACAATTTCTAATGTTTAGATTTCATTTTTGTATCTATATTCTATTGTAATATTTTCTCCTGCTATAATGCTATTAATATGAATTTATTTTCACATTTTAGCAATGAATATTTATCACATTTAATTTGCAGTTGAGTCTTTAAGTCTTAAATAAATAATCATTTGCATGAATAGTATACATACAATATGTCAGTGATGGCATAACACTAACACAAATATCTACACAATGCTGCAGGCATATGTACAGACACACACATATTTAAGTCCCACACAGCTTGGTTTATGTTGATTGGCAACACAATCCATCTTGGACTTCCTAATCTGCAATTTACATGCACACTTGTAAGGTTGGAAACTGCCAAACAAACCATCAAACACATACACGTACGGTACACACACACACACACACAGAAGCACACACACACACACACGCACACGTATACACACGTACACACGCACACTCACACACATACATTGTGCTAGCGGCCTCACAGCAGCCATTCCAGACACACTGCGGTGTAAGACCCAGCTGAGGCAGTTTGGAGATCAATACTGCTCTCCCCCAGCCCACCACCATTTAAAGAACATAATTCAGAAATCTACCTTTCAGCACACATCCTCCATCAAGCGCTCAGGCTTTCCCCCGCCTCTCTTCCTGTCTGGGCTAGTTGTTTGGACCTGCAGTCAGCACAATGCCAACACAACCCATGCAGGCACGGAGTGAATCACAAAAGAAAGCACATCGAATCAGCACACAAACGTTAAAAGCAAGCTCGGCATGTAAAGGAGTGGCAGGCTGCTTTCTGCTTTTGTGCACAGGGAAAATCAAGAGGCTCTGGATGTATTCACAAATTTTCAGAAATATAAAATATCCCTGCACTCCAAGCACAAAAACATGGTGACATTCAAAATGGTCATACACTAAGTTTTTTTTCTGATGAAATGTGTGCCAGCTAAGATTTTGATGGGAAATGCATGCTGTGTTTGTTTGAGAAAATATGAAATCACAGAAAAATCAAGAACAAAGGATGGATACACAACAACATCCAGCAACCTCTCTGTGTGTTTGTGCGTGTTCTGTTTGGTGGCCGCTGCCATTCTTTTGTTTTCCCAGATCAATGTGGGCAGACTGGGGCCACCTGCGATCCGTCTCAGGGGCAGCCTCCGTGGGCCCCGGCGGTCAGCGCGACTGACAGGATGACACCGAGCACTGGTCAGTTGGCCAGTTGGTGACTGCTGCTGCCATGTCAGGCCCATTGTTCCCCTCCTGGCCTTTGCTGACCATCGCCCCCATTCCCCCCCCCCCACCCCTCCCGTCCAGCCCCACGGGACCCACCGTCATCTCCGTGGTGACCGGTGCTGGATGGAAAAGGCCCTGCCCCTGTAGACCCTGCCTCCCTTTCCTCCGCAGCTTCATGCATCCTATTGTGTACAAAGAAGAAAGGAGGAAGGGAGGGACAGAGAGAGAGAGAAAGAGAGAGAGAGAGAGAGAGAGAGAGAGAGAGAGAGAGAGAGAGAGAGAGAGAGAGAGAGAGAGAGAGAGAGAGAGAGAGAGAGAGGAAAACAATGCCACCATGTCAGAGGTCTAATGCCTCCCTGAGCACGCTTAAAACAACACAGCAGCACACTGCCAACATGGCCTACCGACGAGAGCACTGGTCAAACTCACCTCTGCTATGCCTTTATTTTACAGGCTATTACTGTTCGCTGGTCACTAACATGAACCTGCCACCGGAGACAAATAGGAAGGAGGAACGTGACTTAACTTGAGGCCGAACGGGCTGCTTTGGCTGTGAGCAGGAGAGGAGGCAGGCTGCTGGGGGAGCAGGGCCAGCTTGCATGCTGAAGTGTGAATACAGTGTGATTAGTGCTGGCCAGGCTGTGTGCTCGCCGGGACTGAGGCAGCATGTGTGTGTGTGTGTGTTTGTGTGTGTGTGTGTGTGTGTGTGTGTGTGTGTGTGTGTGTGTGTGTGTGTGTGTGTGGAGGGGGGCCTTTCCACTGGAGCAGGAGCTCCCTCTAGCCTCCTCCAGCTCTCACAGCAGGAGCTGCACATTAAGGCCTGGATCAATACCTTAAGACTACGCCAACAGCCTTTTCTCACTCTCGCTCTTTTACACACAGAGACAAACAGATGCGTGCGCACACACACACACACACACACACACACACACACACACACACACACACACACACACACACACACACACACACACACACACACACACACATAATCAGACATGTCTGTGCTACACATAAAAGCAAACACACATGGATAAAAAAAACATATGCTCTCTACAACTGTCAACTGTATGTGTATAAACATGTGTTGTGTGTAGTTTGTTGGACACAAAGAAAGCAAAGGTATAGCAATAACAAGTGTGATTTGCCTGGATAACTGAGCAAAAATAAAACTTACAGAAAGATCTGGATAATAGAATAAACTAGCATATCACACTGCACTTGGATGCTGCTGCAGGAACAGAGAGGTGTTAAAGGGTAAGGAATGAGAGAGGATTTCCTGGGACAAAAGGACAGTGGGGCTTAACATTTGACGAAGTATTAATTATTATTTTTTTCGGACATGCTCAATCTATTCAGGGATGAGTGGTTATGGACTACGTCACTGGGCTTTGGCCAGGTGGCAGGGGCTGTGTTGGGAGAGGCTCCCGAGCGTGCCTGAGTGGACTGTCAGTTAGAGAGCGAGCTGGTTGCCTCAGGCGCTTAGCTGGGTCCCGTTACACCCCTGCTCCTCAGACGACTCAAAGGCCCCGCAAAGTCAGCAGTTCCAACAGAGCCGGAGGAGGAGGAGGAGAAGGAGGAAAATGAAGAGGAGGAGGAGGAGGAGGACCATTTGAAATGTTAAGTCTTCGGCCTGCGCTGCACATTCAGCCAAGCGTTGGTGGGGGTGGTGCCACAGGAGGACAGGACAACATAGAGATGTACTCTCCAGCTCCGTGCCATGCATGGGAGAGAGAGACGCCTAATCCTTGAGCAGCACACAAATAATGCACGAAGGCTTCAGGTGTCAAAATGATTCCTTTTGATATGTACAGCCTCGGGCCATTTCATTAATACCAGCACTGGAGGCCTCTGAGATAGCCGGAATGTGCCATCTATTAAACAAGAGAACAGAAAAAAAGGGGAAGGAGGAGATGCTGAAGAAGGAAAAAAAAAACCTCATTGTTTTTCATTATCTGCTAACTCAGATCTTCACACAAGAGCCACACTTTAAAGTTTAAACAACTTCAGAGGGTATGTTGAGCTGAATATATAGTACAAATGCTAACTTAGGTATTCTAAATGCACTCCTACCCTGCATGGAGGGGAGGTGTGCTGCCTCTGGGGGGCACAGGCGAAGCAGGAGTCGTGAAACATTTGTGGCGCAAACATGCCATCAGGCATGGAATAAGACAATTGAGCTCCACTGGTTGTGAGGTTGAGCCTACTGACATGCATGAGTGCTGTATATAAAACATAGTCTACTGCAGTCATGGACATGTTATATATACTGTATATTACTCCACAAAAGCACAGAGACAGAGAGAAAGAAAGAAAATGAGAGAGCACTTTGTTTAATGTGGCGCCACTGCCTTGTTAATAGGTGAACCTGCTATCTGTAAGCAAGGGGTACCATCCACAATATATACCCCCCCCCCCATCTTCTCTCTCTATCTCCCTCTCTCTTTCTGTCTCTCTCCAGGAGACGGAAGACCCGGCTGGCAGAGTAAAGTGCTCATGTTGGTAGTTAAAGTTAATCCTCTTGAGACATGTTTGGCTTAATGGGATAATCCCTTCCCCGGCTTCCTCTGCATTCCCTGGCCGTACTGTATGTGGCCCACGTGTTGGATTGGCCACAGGAGGACACCAACAAAACACGGGGCCCAAATCCCTCTTTATATGCCCAGTTATCTCTTTAGAGAGCCCAGTGCCTTCAGTGGGCCACGACAACTCGATTACAAGAAAAGTGCTTAGCGGAGCAAAGGCAGCAAACACACCTGTGTCAGAGCATTACTTCACCTGCTAATGAGATGAGCTGCAAGCCACAGGATGCTTGAAGCAAAATACTACAGTGCAAAAGTGTTTAAGTGTGGAGGTTTATACAAATGGAGCATTGCAATATGATATTGATACATTATATGCATTCATGAAGACACATACCTGATAAAAAAAAATATGGATGGTGTGGATATGGTATAACTAAATCTAGCATTGCAAGCGCATAGGTTTATAATCACTTGCCACTGATATCCTACCGTGTCTTATCACCTCTATCTGTCTTAGTACTAGACCATATTAATAATTCAAGTCAAGGCCAGCCAAGTTTACATTGTGAACTATGTTGCAGTGTAAAGAGGAGAGAAGAGGATGCCATATTAAGGTCATACCTGGAAGGTCTGACATCAACCCCTTTTGTTCTGTCAGTCCATTTTCATTTTCCCAGGAAACCATATTCATGATCTCTGCCACTGGCCTGATGGAGGCTGTGACCTGACCTGTGTGTGTGTGTGTGTGTGTGTGTGTGTGTGTGTGTGTGTGTGTGTGTGTGTGCTCGTGTGTCTGTTCACCAGCAGACAAAGAAGACCAATCAGTAGCGCAAAGAAAACGAAGAGCAAAAACAGTCACCCTGGTCAATATACATCACAATGACTCTATCCGAATTTCAGATTAGAGTCCACAGAAGCTGCTGTTACAAAAAAGGATACAGACCATAATCAAAAATCAATAATCACAGATGTATTATGATTAAGGACCCGCCAGCTAACGGAAATGATTTACATCTGAACATGTTTTAGTTTGAAAGGAACATATCCGCCATTAATAGAAAGAAGAGAATTTGTAGAAAACTAGAACTAAATAATTTGGTCACCAAAAAGAAACAAAAATCTTGCATTTATATATAAATGGCTTGCCCCCTAGGAATGTAAGATTGTATAGTGACCAATGAGCAGTAACACAGGTATCTGGGTCTCCTCACCACTGAAGCCTGGCAACCAGTCCACTCAAGAGTCTCGCCTGGCCAAACTATTCCAGCCCCTTGTTTCCCAGAGGATTCGGGGAAGGGTTTAATTGGAAAATTGATAATTGATTTAATCTGGTCTCAAGGCCAGCACCCTGCCCAGACTGAAGCCTTGGACACTAAAGGATAGGATTTCTATGAGTGGCTCCATTTTCTAACTAATCCTCTCCAATCATCTGTGGCAATGCTCTCTCCGCCACACGACACTGCCCTGCTCCCGAGGAGCCAGTCCAGCGTGCCGGCCACTGCATTCAAGGCATTTCTCAAGAGCTCTCCACTGATCCTAAGTGTAAAGAAGCGATGCATATCGAACGCTTAAACATGATCCGAGGAAACACCACCATAATAGAGTATTACCAAATGTAATTGGTTAATAATAGGTAACAAGGGTGAAGATTTAGAGGAGGGAAAATAATTTGGTGGCACAAAACTTTTCTATAGTACAGCAGAGAATGTTCCAGAGCAACAGGCCTCTCTGACATAAATGATGAATTGATTATTGATGCCTGGCAGACAGAGAAGCTCTGTGTCATGCTGTTGTCTTTATTTTCTCCCCTTTCTTTATCCTGCTTCACCTCTTATCTTGCAGTCCATTGAAAGCCCCTCTTCTCGAAATAGCCAGGAGCGAGAATTTGTAGGCGTTATTTGTTTGCCCAGGTCTATTTTTCTGTAACAAATCCCTGTTCGAACCTCAGGAACTCTGCACTTGACTAGCGGCCCTGGGAGCTATGAGGCAGAGTGCAAGTAGTAGGCTCCAGGCATTCCTTTCTCTTTCTATCTCTCTCTCTTTCTGTTTCCCTCTCCCACCACTCCTCTGGGGATCAAATGAAATGATCCTGTCTTTCATGAGTTATAAAGAAAAACAGCAGCAGGATACTCGCTATATGTATGTTCACATGGTAACCATGTCAGAGAGAGCCTATGGGTATTTTGAAAGCATGGAAATAACGGAGTATAACACACACACACACACACACACACACACATTCCCACTGCTGCCACCACTTGGGCATTTTTTATCGTCACCCAAGGATTTCTATTAAAGCGGGCGACAGGCTTGAAGCACAGAGGCCAAATATAAATGTCCATATTTTACTCTCCAAGAAAAGTCAGGCCACATGTCTCCCTGGCGCACGCAAGAGGGGAGGGGAATCTTTACGGTGGCATGGACACCTTGAGGTGTCTGATGTGTGGCTGACAGCCAGAAGCAGGCCGTAAATAATGTGTGGGAGACGGAGAAGTCAGAGCCTGGCCAAACACATACTGTATTATACGGACACTTCTCTTCCCTTCACTGCACCGACAGGCAGGGCCGATCAGAAATCATCCTCTATCTCCACACTACCCTTGGCAAGCCACATCCATTCCACCACTAGACACTGTCAGCCTGCCTAGCGATCTGATGCAGCGGCATCTTCAGTTATTAATGCATGCCAAACCCCTCTGATGCATTTCTCTGTGTTGGAGATCAGTGATTCTTTGTACAGAGATGTATTGCTATGGAGGAAATGCAAAGATGTGCTGTAACAGTTTTATGAAAAACAATACATCACATCCTGTCATCCCGGCAGGAGGAAATTAGCTTATTTTCCATTTTATTTATTTATTTATTTATTAATTTATATTTTGCCTTGAGAGATGCAGTATACATAGATAACAGGCAAGCACAAGCAGAAATCACTCTTGTCATTTATTGGGACCCCTTTTACATTCCCCTACAAAAGCCAACGCCAAGAGTCTCTGTCTGAGAATTAAATGTTATAGTTCCCAAATAAAAACTCAGACATCCGACTGTGTTTCCAAAGCATAATATTTAATAATGTGATGTGATTTTTGCCTGCGTGTGCAGTGTCATTCATCAACCACACTTGCACTTTAATTAAAGTGCCTTCCGGCCTGTCGCTGGGTTACAAGGTTTCACATTATCAAGCATACCATTACAACAGGGTTCAAACCAATTATCAAGCAACTATACTGTAACCTTGTACAAGATAGGAGCCAAACACAAGACCCATTAGAAAGCTTTGTCATCAAGAGCTGCCCTGAAAACTCACTACAAACTATGCGAAAATGGTTAGATCAAAGGAATTTTGATTGTAAAATAAGTGCTATCAACAGCCTATTCCTTGGTCAAATTGGAATCTCAGTATCAGAACAATGATCCTCCTCTCATTTGTGCATGATTGTGATGAATCATGACATTGGCTATGAATCACAGCTTCCAAAACAACACTGGCTTCACATAAACTAATTCACTCCTTACATGGTCCCTTTTGTGCCTCTGCTAAAATGTTATTGAATAGTGTAGATGTGTTCAATTTCTAGTCTACAACTACCCTGGAAATCCAGAGTTCTCGCGAGAGCACAATTTGAATTGTGCCCGCAAGATACTCTGGCCACGAGCAATGATCCAAATTTCTTCTATCTCTCTAACGAGAGAGACCAATCAAATCGGTGTAGGCGGGACAAAGGCGAGCTACACTGATGACTGACACTGATGAATTGTTGTGATTGGTCGTAGCGTTCTCCAACTGCGTGCAGTGACAGTTTCAAATGCATGCTTGGTGCCGCCCCTCGAATTGGGCCATTTTCATTACTCGTGGCCAGACCCTTAATCTGAAAGATTCCAGGGTCTGGTTTACCAGGCTAGTCTACAACCTTATTCCAGCCCAATGTAGGAAGCTTGGCTTGGTTCCAGGCCAAGCTCACACTACATCTGTTTAGGCTGATGCATGTAATACACAGACATCATACACAGATTGATTGCATTGTTTGCTTTTGGCCAGTTAAAATTCAACCATTAGTCTATGAATGGAATTCCTTTCTGCTATTGTAAATGAAATATACATATTGGAGTATTCACTTCCACAATATGTTTACACCAGTGTGAACAGAATCTAACAATATGTGGTTTGTGGCATAGGTTGCTACACTCTAAAAACTGTTGGGTTAAAAACAACCCAAATAGCATGAATTAAGCTTCAAATATCTTCTAAAGATAGAGGAAATGAGTGTCTTCAGTACTGAAGACTGAATCACCCGGGCAGGAGTACACCCAGGGTCCTGCTCTCCTGTGGGAAGTGATCTATATAAATTGAGAAATGAGAGGACTGTCCAGGCTGTTTGGATTGATAGTGTTTATCAGAGCCAGATCTCCTGCTTTAATTGGATTGTGACCAGGAAGAATGGAGCCCCATTAGCACGAAATGGACTTGTGCACTGCAATCTTTGTCTAAGATACTTTTGACAACATGACTTAAGCCACTGTATTTTCTTTCACATACATCTTACAGTATGTTTACACTCAGCTCTTCACGGACAAAACCCTATCCAACAAGCACAATAAAAGGTAGAAAATATTACATTTGACAGATATCGACATAATTTAGAAATATTTTAATAATAACATTAATTAAACAAAAGTCTGGATATAAGCCCAAGGGACTCCTCTGCAAAAAGAAAGGGTGAATTGAATAACTACAGATCTATTTCCAAGCTACCGTGTTTAGCAGAGAATCCTTTGAAAATGAACAGCTTCATTCCTTTCTGCCTTCAAATGAATTTTAGGTCCTTGTCAATCTGGGTTTAGAACTGTCCATAGTAGCATTACAGCAACAACTACGATAAAGCTACTGCTATTGATACTAGAAGCATTGTGCAGCTTTGTTTATTGATTTGTCAAAGGATTTTGACACTGTTAATCGTGGACTACTTCTTGAAAAGTTGTTAGCTTTTCATTAAATTTCCTCTTAATGGTTTAAAACTACCTCTCTGATAGAATACAGTGTGTAGAATAACCTCAGAGGCATTAAGACTAAAAAGTGGTGTTCCACTAGGCTCAGTTTTGAGCCCATTATTGTTTACATTGTTCATTAATGATATCTGTGCTTCAGTAGATAATACAATTCTTTAGCCTTATGTATTATCTGTAGAGCTAGCAGTGTCAAATCTTAAATGTGCGCTTAACTGTGTTCAGAAATCCAAATGGGTTCTAAATGAATCAAAGACTAAAAGATGTATGATATTTGCTAGGTTGAGAAGGGCAGAAATATGACTTTGAAATGAATAGGCTATGGACTGTTTATCCTTGTTGAGTTCCTGGAGCACAATTGGAAATTATTTAAAGGACTCTTCAAAGCCAAAGTCAAAGTCAAAGTCTGCTTTATTGTCCATTTCTTCACATGCCCAGACATACAAAGAGATCGAAATTACGTTTCTCACTATCCCACGGTGAAGACAAGACATATTTTACCAATTAAGTCCACAGACAAACTTAACATTCAAGTAAACAATAAATGAGTAAATAAGAAGGCACATACAATGAAGAAATAAGAGCAGCATAATTGGGTTGAAATTGTGCATAGACAGTCAATATAATAGTGCAAAGTCAGGCCAATAAATGGCTGAGGTAGTTCTGTTTGATCTAAGTAAGCAAGTGGCATAGTGGTGCAAGTTATGTAAGAGCAGCAGAAGTGTTGTGTTTTCAGGACAACAGGACAACAACAACAAGTTGCAAAGTGTGCAAAGTGTGCAAGTGTACAAGTGGAGTAGTGCAAGGCAGCCATTGTGGGTCCAAAGTCCAGGATGTTATGTAGCTGAGGGTGGAGGGGGGAGAGGGGGTAGAGAGTTCAGCATCCTAACAGCCTGATGTATGAAGCTGTTGGTGAGTCTGGTGATGCGGGAGCGCAGGCTGCTTGTTGCAGACTCTTGTTGCAGTCTTGTAAACAATGACCCTGGAAGATTCCTAGTCTTTGCAAAATCATAGTCTGTGACTAGTCTGTGTCTGTGACTTGTCTTTGGATGTAAGAAGGTGTCAGATTCCAATCTTCTCAAAATCTTTTGGTGTATGGGCAACATTACTCATTACAAATATCTGGATATTTAGATGACTATCTGATGACAAACTATCATATAAAACACATATGCTTGAGCTAATGAAGGTGGAAATTAAAGTGGGTGCACTATACAGGATCAGGTCTTGCTTCTCTCTAGAAAACAGAATGACCATTGTTCAATGTCAACAATACTGTCAGCCCCAGAGAATGGTGATATTGTGTATGTGCTGTATGCAGCCTCTCCCACACTGAAATCACTAGATAGTTTACTACAGTTCTCTGTTTTATTATAGATAAATGATCTCTATGTTTTATTATGGGGGTGGTTTTGAAAGTCATCATTGTAAACTCTACCAGAATGCGGGATGTCAATCTTTCCATGATAGGACTTTTCTTTTAAAAATTAAATATATTTGTCACACTCACAAATATGTATATTCCTTGAAACTCCTCAGATCAAGTCTGAGTTTGAGAAATTAGCTTCCAAATTTTTGCACCCAACAAATGGAACAGATTACAAGAGGTATTAAAATTAGACCACTTTGTGTCAGTAGACCAATAGACTATTGCTGTTGTACAGTGTTGACTTTTGCATCCATGTTCTTTTGTAGTCTGCTGTTGTTGATTGTTATTTGACAATGTTGTATGATTGTGAACTCAGGACATTAAAATTAAAAAGAGCTTAATGTCAAGTCAAGTCAGTTAAATTAAATTAAGGGAAGTCAATATATGGTTGAAGACAATCAATTCTAGGTACCATATCTCAAAACCTCCTGTAGCTACAACTTCACAATGTCTGGTAAATCATTACCCCTTGTGTTTCTCTATATTGCATGAGTTCCATTCATGAGGATAACTGTCATGTATTGAAACCATAGTCGTAGATTTATGACACTAAAAGAGTAATACCTCAATTGCAGTTCTCTTTTCTGAGTATGTATTAGAACTGTGTAATAAACAGGTTAAATTATCAAAGGCTGGGTCTTCTCACTTTTCACAAGGAAATCAATGCAAGAGGCATAGTGACATTTTAATGTAAAGGTCCTGAATATTTGTTTTTCTAGACTTTGGAGTTGATCCCTGACATAAAACATATAACCTTGCAAGACCCAAAGGATGACATTCCTCTGGAGGAATATTTTCCTCCCTCATTTTTTCTGTGATCCTTTCTTCTCCCCCTCCCCCTGTTCCCCTCCCATCCCATTGCCTCGTCTTCTCCTCCATCTCCCCTCCCCCTCTCCTCTTTTCACATCCCTTCGTTGAAACAATCATCAATTACCCTTATCCACCTGCACTATCTCATCTGAGTTCATTCTCCAGATGAGGCTTCCTTGTTGGATGGTGACTGTCCAATCCTCTTTCTGTCCATCAGAGAAGTCTCTCCAGCCACCTCCTGATTGACAGCCAGTGAGCAAATCAATAATAATTATCAAATTGCAGACTCTGATGCTGAAATGCTTGCTGAACAAACACCCATGTCCAGGTCCTTTCATTTAAATACCCAGGTCCCTGGTCACAGTGGCTGATGTCAAATGGTTAGCAAATTAACGCCCTGGCCTAAAGTCTGTTTTACACCTGTGTTTTTTTTTTTCAGTAGGAATTATTCTCCTTAGATATAATATGAATTGGAGATTACATTCATAGTCCACTGTTTGCAAGATCTCTAAGATGTTACTGTTATATTCAAAAGACAAAAGTGGATTACTGTTTCTAGATTAACACTGGCTTCCTAAAATATACAACCACTTTTAAAATGAATGTGTTGTCCCTATCTGGACACAGAGATGTGTTAAAACAACGAAAGTTGTGTTGTTTTCAACACATTCGTTTTAAGAGTGCATATTTGCACAGAAATACACACTATTTCACACTATTACCATACAGCATAGTCAATATGATAAACTAGATGTACCGCATAGCGGTACAAAATACGACCGCTGCTCAGTCCTGTACATGTACATCCGTTCCGCAAAAATAAATCACACTTCAATTTGTCTCCATATTTTACTCCATCCCCCACTCTTGAAACTTTTGTGTATGCTTGTTTGGCATGCCTGAGTGTGTGTGTGCGGCTGCACATAAAGTTGCCTACTGGTGCTGAAAAGGTGAATAGATTGTAGAAAATCTCTAAACAATCACAAGTAGGGCAGTTCATCACAGTTCATCCATTGCAACTGGATTGATGAAATGCGTCGCTAGACTGTTCATACACATTTTAACGGGCCAAAGTTGAAGAGCTGTTGTCCGTTATTGTTCGTGCAAATATAGGCTGATTCATGTTCCCTTGCATTGTGTAACTGAGGTCCATGGCTAGTCTGGCTTTCACCAGACCAAGCTGAATCTTTTAAGAAATCAAAAAATAAATAGCGGGCAGCTCAGGCTGGGTTCACCCAGCCTAGTCCATAGGCACCCGATATTGTTTAATTTTCCGATTGAGATATCCACGCTCTGGCTATTCTAAATGCAAAAATGCATCAGGGAGTTATGACAAAACTGTAACTAACAAACTAGATACTAATAGAAAGCTGTTAGCTTCCCTAAGCTACAGGTAGGCTTATAAGGTAGGCCTATTTACAACATAAATTGTCAATAGGCTATGCTGGCGACACAAATAAAATCTCCTTTGGAAACCAATGGCTTACGCACAGTATCAAGCGGACTTAAACTGCCATATTGTGGCGAAAAGTTGTAATAAAAATTCACGCAGCTCCATGAGTCAAGGAAAGCGCGAACGAAGTAGCCACTTCTAAATGGGACCCACTACACAGTAGCTTAAGGTGTGTTGCTAAAGCAGCCATAATGAAATGAAGGTGTCATTGGATACTTCACACACACGTGCTTTTTAATTTTACAGACTACAACTACCAAGCTGGAATCAAAGCACATCGATTCCCCTCTCACATCCTGCACGCACTTAAAACAAAATAAACAGGCGTCTCAGTCTCACGCATGTATAGGCAAAACTGTATCAGACCGGTGTAACGTTGGTAAATCTTCCATTGCACAGAATGATTTTTGTAGCACGTGCAACAAATGACAGTCGAAAGATACAATTACAGTGCTGCTATCAATTTGCTTGGTATAACCGCATTTATAGTTTCTACAAATGCAATCAATCAAATTGGATATTATAAGATTAACGTACCTGCAGTAAAAACCAAGCATGTCCGATAAACATCCTCAGATTTATTTCGGCTTCAAGAAGAAATGGAAATTACATTTCATGTGAACATCATCCTATCCTTATTAGACGTTCTCTGCGGTAAACTACACTTCTTGTATGAAGCGTCCATTGTTTTTCCAACCCACTTTTAACTTCCAACAAAATTACGTCTCACTGCAACGACGCGCCATCTAGTGGACAAACGACTACTTATCGCCAATACTGGAAATGCAGCCATGATGATGATGATGAATATTTATTTTGGCTTTCTTTTAATCCTACTGAATATGTATCGGCCGTTCTAATACCTAGTGGGTGCCTGTGTGTGTGTGCATGTGTATATGTGTGCACTGCCATCTACAGGCCAATGAGTGTACAGTCACTAAATGTACACATAACCTAATTTTTTTTAGACCCCCCCATGGATGAAATTCTACGAAACTTGGCATACCCCCAGAGAATGCCAGGTCAATCATACACATACAATTTGGTGCAGTTCTGAACATCTTAACTGAAGATAGGGGCGATTAAAGTAGAATAATATTGCATTTTCATTTGGGGGTGCAAATCACAAATGAGTGATTATGGGCCAGATTGATGTGGGCCCTTGAGACCAACATACCATAAAAGATTCTTCATCCTCAGTGCCACGGTTCAGGTAGTTATTTAGGAAAAACTGCTTTTTTTGCGGTTTGGGGGGCCCAGCATGGGGGGGGGGGGCTGGAGTGGCCCCCGGGGACGAAACAAAATATTTCCGTAAAAGTCTAGTGGGGCTACATACACACCAAATTTCATGTGCCCCGGTGGTTCGGTGTCCCGGGTAAAAATTCTGTAGTTGGTGGCCTTTGCATGACCAGTAATCATGGTACATCGTAATCATTAATACAACAAGTTAAAAAATACCCTGATTTTAGACTTTTTAGACTAAGGCTGCTCACCTGAAAGCATGCGGTACAAATGGGGATAAGCTTTAAGTACAGCCATGAACACTATGCTTTAAGTACAGTCATGAACAGTATGCTTTAAGTATAGTCATAAACAGTATGCTTTAAGTACAGTCATGAACAGTAATCCCACTAATATCTCCATTGTCACTGAAAAAGACAAAGCATGGCTGGTGCTCTTTGCTCAAGCCTTAACCAGGATGGTCAGCAAGGGTCGGGAGTAGAACTAAGAGATATTAACTGGACCTACAAGCAGAAGGGGTCAGATCCAAACAGACAATCAAATGCATGTGAATAACCTCTCCAGCCTGATATATGACACACATGACACATGACTTGTCCTCCCTGCACTGCCATGGTGGCTGCTAAGGTCATTGCCCATGAAATACGAGGCAGCTCTCCTGACAAGCCTCTCATAATTCTGCTGCTTTTCTCCTCAAAGGTAATTAACAAAGATCAATTCAGTTCAAGGACTGCAATGATATGTGCCTGGCAGATCAAAAGATTGGTGCGACACAATCCCAGGCCGATAGGCCGAGATGAGCGGGGATCCTGTCTGCCAGGGACAGAGTGAGACAGGAGAGGGAAGCAGAGAGGTGCCGCAGTCTGGGGCTGTTTTTCCATGACAGGCACATTGTTCACCTTCAGCCCTTATCCGTTTCCATTAATCCACTCCTGCGCTGTCTGCACCACCATTCCAGGAGGCTCTGTCCTGGTGATACAATCTGGAGTGTTTTAGGGCCAGCAATTAAAACCCCCTGCCAGACCTCTACTTAGTTGCCGAGTGCAGCTCTAGGAGGTCTTTCCCACCCCCTGATGCTCCGTCGTGAAGATTATAAACTGTGTATGGCAATCGATAGAAATGATGCCAAACCATTGGAGGACTCTACCCTGGATGATCATCGATGAGCGGACTCACTCCACGTCACTCCTAGTGGGAGACATCCGGAGTGTATGGTGGTGTACTGCTAATGAGTACCTTCGCTACTTGACAGCTGATACCAGCAACCTTGACCGTGGAGGAGAATGCTCGCGTGTATCGATTGCATCAATAAGATTCTCCATATGGCCGAGCACAAACGCGAGGAGTAGATGCAGCTCTGCTAGACCTGGCTAATGACATGCTAAAATAACCTGGGTTCTAGAAATCAATTAGTTTTGGTTGAAAATGGAGAAAAACAACAAAACAAAAAAAACCTTTGTGCCTTTTGTGAGGTGTGAATGGAGTACAGTCAGACAAAAGGGTGTAGTGGTCTTTCTGCAGACTTATAGATTGCTGGAGTGGTGCACAGAGGACTTGCGCAAGTCATGGCAAAGGTCGAGCCCACCACTGGGGGACATAAAAGAACCCTCGCCGTGCCCCAGTGGGGAGAGTGGCCAGCCACCAGGCTACCGCGGCCAGCTGAGAGGAGCGGGGTCAATACCGCCACCGTTTCAAAAGGGTCCATGTGCACCGAATCAATGTACTTTTAAACAAGAGCAAATGGCAAGATCAAACAGACGTGGCACAATGGAGGGCTTCCGGGTGCTCATCTTTCAGAGGCCTCTGCAGCGGGAGCATCACAGAGGGGTCTCTGACCTGACACACAGCCACCGGTCCCCCTCCTCCCCCAGAGCTGCGCGGGCAAACCACCTTATTCAACAGCTTCAGAGGACCCTCACAGACAAAGCTCTGGTTGTGAGGAGGTCATCTGTGACCTCTTGCTCCACTTTGAGTTTGTGTACACCACTGTTGAGGCATGTGAGATAGAGAGAAGAAAAAAAAGATTGAATTGAATGTGCCATGGCTTTTTCTGCACACTGTACGAAGCAAGCCAAATAGCTGCACCTCTCTCCGCTCCATCAATACAGTGTGGCCTTTTGGCGGCGTCCTACAGAGCCAGGTTCTCTCCCCACAGAGAGCACTCTGCTCTGGCTGGAACTGCAGGGGTTTCCCACACAACAGGCTCTGTGACATTGCCTCTCCAAAGGTCAGGCATTGTACTCAGAATTCCACTGCGATCATCTGCCCATCTTCTGTAGTGTATAACATACAGTATAGGGGTGGTGAGTGTAAACAAACATGGGTCTCCTCACTCAGACATCAATCAATCACTCAATGCCCTCACAACAAGTTAACACTTTATAGGTTAAATGTGCCACAATATATTATTGTCATTGCTTGAACAAAGACTGTTAGAAAATTTGGAAGCCTTGAACCTTGAAGTATCTTATAGTGATTGCTCATACAGTCTCCAGTTGTTGCTTTTCCCATAAAGCTTGGGTGTTTATAATGAGGCTGAAAAGAATCTAAGTTAGCAAAAACATCAGTAGACGAGGGAAGACTGATGCCTGAGCAAAGCAATTCATTAAGGCAGGTTGCACTGTCAATACACAGTTCATCTCCTCTCTCACAATCTCTCTAATGGAATTGCTCACTGTCAGCTTGCAGCGGTTTTGTCCTGCATTAACACAATGGAACGTGCAAATATATTTTCCTGACAGTCTCCACACACTGTCCCTGCCTATAAATTACTGCAGGTCGGGAGGTCCTCCGCTCATGTGAGCTGGCGATTTCATGTCCCACGCATCAATCTTGTTTATAAAAAAACTTTATGAGAGCCGTACCTGTTTGGCTAATTGAAATGCTGTACGTCACATCTTCGATGTACAGGAAAACTATCACAAAAAATAGAGACTTTATTGGAGCTCTGTGCCAAAGTCAGATACCACGTAAAGCAACCACAAATGCACCCCAGTCGCCTTGCCTCGTCTGACTGTCTGTGCTTGAAAGGCCAAGTACCTGAATTGAGACTCCATCAGAGCCCCCAAACCCCCCAAAAGCACAATCTGGCTCTGCAGTGAGAGCCCTTCATTAGATTAGGGTGCGGTCATGACTGTGAGGAACGATGATTGAGTTCCAGTAAACTCGATTGCCCTGTGCTATATGTTAGATAATGGTTTAGGGTGCTCAAGAACACAGTTAAAACTGACATCAATCTAATACTGATACGGGGTGTCTTCTGCACACTTTAGAACAGCACAACTTGCACAACTCAGTGAAACCTGTGTATCAGGACAGAGGGGTGGAAAACAGTTGAATAAGCGAGTGGTTGCTGATGGTAAGTGAGCAAGTTATGCATGAAATCATTATAAACTCTTGTTGATTCACAAGTTCTGCATAATGTACAATTAGCAAGATCATTGAATACTGCATTTCAGACAGCATATGCTGTATGTGTATGAATATGTAAATATCAAAATAAAACTGCACATAAAATTGTTTTAAAAAGAAATTAGAGACCAATTTGTTTGAAATTACAGTTTCTCTCGCTGCAATTTTGGCTTCATTTTCTTTTGCTATTATTGGATTTTCAGGCTAATGAGTGGAATTGGTCACACATTTGCCTTTCCTTGACACCACCTCCTGCAAACTGACACACACATGCAAAAAGAGTCAGATGCTCTAAATAGATTCGCTTACATCCCCTCCTGAACATGGGGCAAACTATCAGCTGCCTTTCAATTTCTGCTAATTAGCTCCTCAGATTTGCAGATGTCTTGTGGCGGAGGCTTTTCGAGGTTTTGTCTGTGAGAATGGGATGGATGATTGCTGATTGTGCTCCCTCACACCCAGCTGACCCTGCCTTGGCCAGGAGGCAAATACACACAGAGTCCTTGACCTTGATGGATGAACCCATGTGCTGTGGCCACGTTTCCATGTTCCTGACCCCTGGAACCTCAGCGTCCACTAACCCTTTACCATTATATCCACACACACATCCATACCCCTAATGCAACCTGTCTTCACTGCTTTGTTTGAAAAAATATATTTTGGGGGGCTTTTATACCTTTAATTTGATAGGACAGCAAGTTAGTGACAGGAGACAGTGGGAGAGAGAGTCTTCACTGGTTTTATGGAATGGTCATTATTATTGGACAAAGCCACATTCAAACGTATGATGTTTTTAACATTTCTTATGATTTGCAACACAATGGGGACCAGAGTTCAATTGTTTTTGGTGTGTGTGTGTGTGTGTGTGTGTGCGCACGCATGTGATAGAGCAGCAGGATGTCTTCCAAACCAAGTCAATAACATGATGGATGGTTGATGGAGGAGACTATGCACACACACACATCCACACACACACAAAGGAAATCAAGGAGTGAAGAATATTTAAACAGACTGACACCCTCACTATGCATGTAAATTGACTTGAGTAGATTATCAGCACTGGTGGCTCTACTTTGTCTATGCACATTCTGGCTTTAAAGGGTAAACATGACCCTTAAACATGGCCACCGATGACACTAGTCTACCTCTCAGTGAACACAGAGATAGAGGCAGAGCAAGATGGACAAAGCTAAAGGTGGCCATAACTAGGGATGTGCAAATGTCAAAATAACTGGGCGGACGTAAAAAAAGAGAAATTATCGAAGAGGGAGCTGGGCAAACAGTGCCTGTCTATCGGTGGTGGGGGTGTGGGGCGATATATCCGGGACATGGGATTTTCGGCTTGTGTAGGGGCCTGATTGAAAATCATTCCGATTTGGCAGCTGGAAAAGGTTATCTGCAGAATGGGTTCAGCGGAGGTCTTTGCTCTCCCCCTGTGTGCGCGGCTGGCTGGAGGGCGGAGCGCCGCAGCTGACCACCTCGCCAGAGCTGGCCATCGGCAGCCTGGGGGAGAGGGGCAGGGGTCAGCGAGCGAGGCTGCTGAGGGGGTGACGGGGAGCTGTTATCTCCTGGATGCAGCGCCCCCCGCCACCCCCTTCCCAATTCAGATGGAAGGCAGGAGTGTGGCCCCATGCTTTTACTGAGAGGGGGCTGGGAGGTCGTTGCTCCTGGCTTTGAATGGCATTGACCTCTGCAGTGACCTTACGCTAGTAGCTCAGGGGAGGTTAGTGAATGTCCTCCTTCTGAGGGGTGTGATGGAGGAAGACCACGAGGCTGCACAGAAAGAGGAGAACCAGAGAAGGACGACCGCAAACCCATCCTCCTGAAAGAGCCACTTGCTCTCTAATAGGAGCGTAATACCAGGCTGCCAGCGTCACCTTCACCTTATCGTCACTGCCCTAAATGAAGGTGGACAATAGTGACAGGATGACCAGAGCCCCACAACCCCCTAATCCCCCATCATCTGCCGGACATACACTCAGATGATCAAAAGAAGATTCACTCCTTGGATCGTGCATACAAAGAGATATTTGACATGTTTAATGCTCTATATTATGTAGGTGAATGACAGATTTTTAGGTGTCATTACATGGCATAGTTCAAAGCAAACCATGCCATATAAAAGCTAATGATTTCACAAAATGCCACTAAATTGTCATACCTACCTGTTTTAGTTTCTTTGACCACATTTATTTATTTTAATGTGATAAAAATTATTGATGGATGCTATCTTGTAGGGGTAGCTAACCACTACAAATTTATTCAAATGAGGTGAGATGAAGGCAGTGTTTCTAAAAACTCACATTCAGACAGTAGGCTGTCTTTGATTCATATCGGGGGCAGCCCGTGGCCCACTGGTTAGCACTCTGGACTTGTAACTGGAGGGTTGCCGGTTCGAGCCCCGACCAGTGGGCTGCGGCTGAAGTGCCCTTGAGCAAGGCACCTAACCCCTCACTGCTCCCCGAGCGCCGCCGTTGAAGCAGGCAGCTCACTGCGCCGGGATTAGTGTGTGCTTCACCTCACTGTGTGTTCACTGTGTGCTGTTTGTGTTTCACTAATTCCCCGATTGGGTTAAATGCAGAGACCAAATTTCCCTCACGGAATCAAAAAAGTATATATACTTATACTTATACTTATATCATTTGGGTCAGTAAATACACCTTACAGTACTAACTGGTTTTGATATGCTTTAGTTCCTCAGGCTTATGATTCAAATCAATAAGCAAAATGGTGCGTGTTCCATGTAGCTTCTATACCACTGAAATAGGCATTTGCTAGGCTATTATAAACTAGCTTTCCTGTGTCATTCAGATGATGAGGTTAAACTCATCTCTGATATAACTCAAGTCTGTATGTTTCATTTGGATTGCGGCAATTCATCAGACTGATTTGGCTACAGGGCAACCACTTAATTGATGTCAGCATTGTAAAAGTAGAAGTAGCTATATGCTTTGAAAACATTTCAAATGCATCATGGGATTCTTTCAAATTGCCAATCACACTACAAGTCACAGCAGAATTTGACACATTTTCTCTATTCGACAGAAGACCCTACTTTTCTGCTGCTGATTTCTAGTCTGAACTGAAGAGTGGTGTCAGCACTACAGTGCTACACAGTTTTGAGTTAAAGGAAGACGGACAGGTGTGGGCTTGTGCACTGACCACAGCCCTTTGCATCAGAGAGCAGAGGTGTCCATCCAGCTGGAAAGCTGAGAACAGAGCCGCCCACACCTAGCAGCGCTTAGGATTCCCAGAGCTTCAGTTGCTGCAGATGACGGCCCACCGTGAATTCTCTTGGCATGCAAGTTTCAACAACACTGCAGTGACAGATGACCTGAAAGGCACTCTATAGTGCATGGGATAAGAAAATAGTGAACAAAGCCCTTGTAATGTCTTAAGACATTTATAGGCATAGAATCACAGCTTAGCAATTCAGTGAATGACTCAGTCATTCCAGCATTCCAAAAGAAAGAATATTAAGAGGTATTTATGTGCATATAAAACTAGCTAGCTAACCAATTAGGCTAAAACCCAATAGACCTGCCTTACAAACACCAACGACAGCATAGCTGTCACTGAAAACTAGCTAACTAGCTGCTAATTGATGAATTTTGTGCTGTAAAAGCTGTTTGTGGTTTGTGCAACTTTAAGACTAGATATAGTCTGATCCTGTTAGCATCCTCTCTATTGCTTTGTAGTAGCAGTGACTACCTCTGAAAGTAAATATCATGTGCCACAAAGTAATCAGTGGCAGCTGATGGTCCTGCTAATATGTTCAATGATTTGTTACAAACAGCTCAATATCAGTGCATCAGACTAGTGTTGCTATGGTTGTTACGCGTAAATCTTGGTGTTAGAGTATTCGAATGACATAAGGCATGGCATTTCCTGTCAATAAAACCTTTCTCTTATCAGCTTGATCAATTACTGTATTAAGAATTTCAGGACGTCCTCTCCAGTTTGATACTTTGAATGTAAGGGAGTCCCCATCAAAGCTGCTGTTCATTCTTTTTTCTCCTCCAGGTGCCTTCCGTTGGCTGGAGCTCCTGCTGAGAAATGGGAGCACTGATAGGGGGTCTGATGATTGCAAGAGAGGTTTAGAAGATTGCATGTGCTCCCATGGCTGGAATCCCCTGGTGTGTGTTTTAGAGGAGAGGGAAAGTGTTTTACAGTGTCCCTGTGTGACTGAGCCAGAGGAGCTGACCCTTGAAGGATCAAGTGTGCTCCTGTCTAAAACCATGACTGCACTTAGACACCTTCAGACTGAGCAAGAGTAGATCTTCTGGACACTGAATCACCTTGGCATGGACATGCTACTGTATCTGTTCACATGGACAGGTCCCCACCCCTGTCTAATACACATTCTGTGCACATGATGATATGAGTAGGCTATGAATACATAGAACAAGACTATCTTTGACACTTCTAGTATTTCATTTGGTTTCTGTCTGTACTGAGAATGTAGGAACTCGTATTATCAGGTCAGTCTTTTGTGGAAATATTTTACATGGTCAGTCTTTTGTGGAAATATTTTACATGTACAGTATGTTATCTTAACTGTTTACAAGCAAAAACATAGATATAATCCTTCACCACCATAACAGCCAGACACTGGCAAACTTGTACTTTTAGTGTGACAAACCAAAACTGTGCTATTAATCCACAATAACTGGGGACAGAAAGAATGGTGAATAGTTTTCCTCATAAGCTGTCAACAAACACATGTTAATGTCCATGTTAATACGACACCAGTACCTCCCTTCTACACCAGGGGCCTAGTGTTGTGTTTCCCTGCAACTTGTAATTAATTAATTAATTAACTTGTAATAATTGGCAAGCCTACTTTCACCAGGCTACTCACACTCTAAGTTTGTAGAGATTATGGACATCGAAAGCATTAAAATGTTCAGTGGCCATTTATTGCTTGTGACAAAAGCAAATACCGCATCAACTTATTAAAGACAGTAGGTGTTTTGCACAGGGCACAGGGATTTAAACACTTGTTCATTGTAAATTGTATGTCTTGCAGTCTCTTCAAGAAAAACAATATTCAGTTATGGAGCTGATGAGCCGACAGACACACGATAGTGTTAGCTTCAGAATTTGTAAACTGACCTTTTGTAACATGATATCATGATATTTCTGACAGGTCCCAGATAGGCCTTCTGGTTGAACTATAGTTCAATATATATTTCTAAAATAAAGAAACCTAAAGTTACTGTAATTTCTGTAGAGAGATGTTGGATTGAGAAGTAGGAATTTGATTCATTATTGACAATGCAAACAAGCAATTTTCTCCCTATATGTTAACTGTAGTTTTTGTAGAGGAAAATTCCCACCTTGATTGCAACCAGTGTGGACCTGCTTTCTAATGTGTCTGTAATGCGGCTTGTCTCCTTGAATGGTGGAGTCATGGGGCAAATGGACTGTGGGCACTCCCAGTGCCCTTGACTACCCCTGTGACGGATGAGCATGTCTATCAATGACGTGGCGCGACAATTTCATGAAATCTTCTGAGGGCCATTTTGCACTGACACAGGGGCAATGGTGCATGTTATTGGGCACAAACGAAAAGTGGGGCTGTCATGCCTTTTCCTGGCCGCTGCCCCTGGCCTCCAGGAGCCCACGTGAGGCAGCGAGGTCCATCTCTGGGCAATACAATAGAGACTGAGAGAGTCCAAGCTCATACCTTTCTCTCAATAAGATACACTTTTATCATATATTAATCAGATAATGTATGTACATGCTCTCTCTCTCTCCCTCTCTCTCTCTATATATATATATATATATATATATACGTATATATATATATATATATACACACACACACACATTTCTCTCTCTCTGTCTCTCTCTCTCACACACACACACACACACACATCACTTAAAACACTGTGAAACAAAGCGGTGCTGTTCTTCCATTATGTCACTCAGTACATATAGACCACATGCTTTTCCCTTGAAATTCATGTGTTAATCCAGACTCACGCATCACTGAAGGCATGGCAACACAGAACCCAATCGATTGGCCAGAATGTCCTCTGTGGTCAAGGGAGAGAGCATGAATGTCGTAGCCATTGATGGTGTTGTTAGATTCCCAGGGTAGCAGAGGTAAGACTGTAGACATCTCGGGCCTCAGTAAACACATAATATCACTCCACTGCTCTTTTGTCCAAGGATGTCTAAGGTGCTCTTATGGCCTGAGAGGTCTCTATAGCCTCTCCATCCTGAGAGTAGGCTCTGAAGACCCATTGCAGCACTGCGGCATCACATAAAAACTGTCAATGTTTCATAATGGTGATGATGATGATGTAGATTGAAATGTCATTTTCACTGCACCATCCTTCAGTCCTGGCCTGGGGTATACTCTGGAGAATTGGGTTCCCTTTTTGGAAAGTATTTTCATGATCTAACGTACAGCCAATATGATTTGTTGCTGATATAGTCTGTTTTAATTGTAAACTACAAATTGTAATTTTCTAAATTGACTGGCTCTTGTAGGTCAGTTCATGACCATGTATGCAATGAAGGTATCTGTGACCAAGTAATAAGAGAAGCTTGACTGGTACATAACTCTCAGCTGAGATAGAGATACCACAGCACAATCACAGCAGACAATCTACATGCCAACAGCATAATATACATGTAATAACACTCATATTATTGTGCCAGAAGGTCCTTATGTAATATATCTGTGTCAACACAGATAAAGACTATCTACCTGCAAATGCTGAGACGTGGATGTCCTCACATACACTTGAATTTACCTTCTAACTGCAGCGTTGACATCAATATTCCAGACAGAGCAGCTGGATTACCGCCAAGTAGCTCATAAGTGCCCTCAGAATCCACACCTTTGGGAAGGATCTAATACCTTTCTCCACACATCAGGCAACCACACACCAAAGCACAGGTACAAATGTGAGCATTTCTCCTCCCTGAGCTTTTCTAATTGATGTTTATCAAATGAATCAAACAGGAAGTTTAAAGTAAGCAGCCAGCTTGAGTGAAGATTACGAGTTCCCACAGCAGGGAGGTAAAAGGTTTCTCTGGCTCAGGTTGACAATGGTGAGTAAAATGCTCTTAAATATCTTTAAGCCTAATCCTTATAGAAACTACTATATACTATTTACCTTTCCTATCCTCTCACTGTACTCCTCCCCATTTATACTGTAAAATCTTTAAAGAGAATGTGCAATAGCTTACTGTACTGTATATCCATTCCTGTTCTATCCCCTAACCAGTCAAAATAGAGAATTATCTTCGAAGGGCTGAGTACAGGGAATTCAGACTCCACAAAACATCTCTATAGGGAATGTATTGGGGGTAAATATGACTCAGTCTGATCCAAAATCTACAATTTAACACTTTCGAAACTATGAGGAAGAACTCATGATATCTTTGGTCCAACATGCATTTGTGTGTGTGCGTGTGTGTGTGTTTGTCTTGTAAAGTGGAACCAAATAAAGTACTGTATATAAAATATATGTGTGTGTGTGTGTGTGTGTGTGTGTGTGTGTGCGTGTGTGTGTGTGTGTGAGAGAGAAAGAGAGTTGATTATAGCTACAAGTTGAGAAAACAACAAATGAATTAATGATGACTGTAATCTTTCATTCCAGGGTTACCATATCTGTCTCTGCCATGGGATTTTAATGTCAGTTTGCAAAATGCACCAATGCTTCCACCTCTTCATTCACCATCCTCTTCAAATACTTATTCAGTAGCCATTTGATTGCCTAACATCAGACAGGTATCTGACCTATGGAAAAGACTCTGTTGCAATGGATGAGCCCATTCTCAAGGCTAAGCTAGTTATCACTCCCCCCTAAAAATCCTCTGTGCTTGACATCAAATCACATGAGTATAACTGGAAGATCTTTCCTCTGATGTGGCATTTTGCCATTTCTCCTTCTGTAATCAATATCGAGCTGTCAGTACAATATTCAATTATAAATGTGAATGTGACACAGGGTATTTAGCATGGTGGGCATGCATTGGGTGATTTACAAACTAATAAGGTAGTTCTATAGAAATAAGAATTGAGCAACTACAGCTACAGTACACTAGGCAGACATTCTGTAGCTGCTGCAGTAGATACAGTGCACTTCTACAGAATGAAAAAAAAAATGAAATTGTGAAAAACATCCCAATCCAAGGGGATAGGTTAGTTACTGAAGTGAGGATTTCTTTGAACTTCCTGAACAGTGCAGTTAAAACTTTTCTGTTGAAATCACTGCGTCTTGTAGTGCTGCCCTGGGGGTTAAAAGACAGAGCTTTGATTTTGTACAATGTCGCTATTCTACTGGTAAAGGTCAAACACCTGATCTGTATTCATAAAGTTTGTGCCACTCCCCCCCCCCCCCCCCCCCTTAACCACCACAGGACCCTAAGCTACTGCACTGAATCTCATATGCTGGACACCGTTTCAAGTGCAAGGTCAATAGCATTTACCCTTTTGAAATTATTTTAGTCTTGATCCACTTGTACTTACAGTAATATGTTTTTTCCTCAGTATATGAGGAAAGAGATTGAAGAGCTAACCGCTGATATTCATTCACAGAGTGTATGAATGATGCAAGTGTGTTTAAATCACATAGATCTGGGGGACATTCACTTGAAATTGTATTTCACATGCATATTGTTCCATGCAGATTATATTTGCAGGTATAGAACGACAGAATGACAGTGTATCTGATGTAACAGTTTGCATAAATGTTATTACATAGAGCGCACATAAATGAATGTGACAAAAACTTATTGAAGTCAAATGATGCATTGAATCTTACATATATCAAAATTAATTTTCGAAAATGAAAATATAACACTCACTGTGTACAACGTCACCTTCTACATATACTGTACAAGAGCTCCTACAGTTTGGCTTAGCATCTTGTTAGACGGGGTTTCAATGCCGTAATTGGATTTACTAAGTGAGAAAATTCATGCACAGGCACACATAAAAGAGTTAGAGCAACTCTGCAACATCATAATCTAATTTTTATTTTATCACTATGTATGAGTCACAGCAATTGAATTATAACCAAAAAAAAGAACTACAGGGGAAAACAATCCTGAGTGTCATCAAATTTATTTACTGGATTAAAGATCACAATGACTGATTGTGCAGTTTGCATACTGTCTTAGAACCTAAAATACCTAAAATACCTTAAATCATATGTCAAGATAAACATGCCCGAAGAACCACGGGGAACCTCAACCTATAGTGCATTTGTAATACTGCTAAAAGACTCAAAGTGACCGCAAACTGTTTTTCCCATTCTAACTGAGGGGTCGGATGCCTGTTAAATTACACACCTCACTCCTCACACTCTCAGCAGGGGTGTCCACATGATTGCCGTGTACCGTTGCAATTCAATTCTTTTTTTTTTTTTCTGGAAGTCACACTGGCAGAGCGGCCATCGCCGACCCTTGACCCCAGCTTGAATAGGCTAATCTGCGGGTTTGGCCGTGGCCGTGGACAAACAACTCTAATTGCAGTGTTGCCCAACAACCTCTGTGTGTTAATGAGGCGGTTGGGTGGAGGCAGCGCCGTGAGGCCTGACCTCTCTGGGGCCAGCTGGTGCCTCACAGTCAGATGGAGAAAAATAATGGGGCGTGTGGGCGAGTCAAACAGCAGAGGGGCCTCGGGGCCTCAGCTGGCCCCATACCAAGCACACCGGAGGAAACAGCACACATCTGAAGCCAGAAGTGCGGCGCGGCACCACCTCACTATTAATCCAGCCCATGACCTGAAGATGAGCTGGGGGCCAGGGACCTTCACGGAGGATCTTACATCCACGTCCAGGCCACAGATGGGGCGCTTCCTGAAGCAGAGAGAGGGCGTGACACATTGGCTCCGTGTGAGCCTTGTGCCAAGGTTGTGGCGGGCCACTACGTCCTCCACTGTGGGACTAAAAGGCTAGAACCATGGCAGCCATCTTGGTCAGCGACACCTGTTTTGTGAAAGGTCCCTTTAAAGTCTCATTACATCTGTAGCCCCAGTGGCGTCTTCGCTGTGGCTGTCACTCCCATTACGAGGCAGAGGGCCTCTTTCAGAGCAGAACAATGCTTCAGCAGATACCACCAGCGCAAAGAATTGTGTTGGGCTGTCTGCTGCCATTATGGTCAAAGCCACCCAAGAAAGGCTATTGTGAATTTATGCGGTGCAATCACACCAATCAAAGTGACAGCATGGAAAGCAGGATCTGTTTTTAAATGCAGTTTGATGAGAGCTACACAGCTGATCCCAAACTCTGTAACAAATAAGTGCACTGAGGGTGTTTGTTCCAAAAGCACAGTATTCAAGCTGTGTGTGTGTGTGTGTGCGTGTGTGTGCGTGTGTGTATGTGTGTGTGTGTGTGTGTGTGTATATGTGTGTGTGTGTGTGTGTGTGTGTGTGTGTGTGTGTGTGTGTGTGTGTGTGTGTGTGTGTGTGTGTGTGCGTGTGTGTGTTTGTGTGTGTGTGCGCGTGTGTGTGTGTGTGTCTGAGGTCTTTTCTTTCTGCACTCATCTCCACTCTCAGTGGCAGGTTTCAGTGTGTGGACCTCGCTCTCATTGAGATTAGAATCAATACTTTTTGCACCATCATTTGTCACATATTTACAAGGATGAAAAGCAGTCTATTTTGCTGGGGTATAATCTGTCAGCCAGCGACTCCTTGCCCAGCTGGTCACTGCCCTTTCTCTTTTCTGGCCCATTGGTCTTTTTTCACATCGACTCCTCACTCTGACAGATGGGGATACGAAGCCCCCTGGAAAAGGATGATGCCTGAGGCTCGCATGGTCCTCCATTCCCTATCATTTGTTGTATTGTTCGTATACAGACTGTATTGGACTGCATTTAAAACAAAAATTAATCACCTGCAGAACTGCATGAAAATGTAATTATTGGCTGATCCAAAGGAGCTGGAACACACCCACACCTTTGTCATGGCTGACAAGATATCCCATTGTCATTCAGAGAATAATTCTGGCCAGGAAAAAAAGGTAGCAGGTCTGAACCTCTGCTTGAACATTAAACAAGACTAAAGTGGATCTTGAGGGATTTCTCTAAGATGCTCTGGGTAACGATCAATTCCACCAGGATATGTGGTGAATTCACATATAAAAAGATCAACTTATCACCTTATTCTGCTCACAGAGCTGGACAATAAAGCCCTATCCACACACTGTTTATCAAGTTTGCCATTACTCAAGGCCTTAAACATGATATCGCATTCACACCCATTATATAGCGCTTTGCTCGTCACATACAACCCCATGACATCAGCACTATCAATCTTTATTTCATCTAAATGAGCTGCCTCTGGAGATGTCTCTGATTTCTAGGAGTAGTTTTTTTTTTCCAGGAAAGACCATGCAACCCCCAAGAAGAAGAGACATAATATCCCAACTTCAATAAGCCAAGCAAAGCATTCTGTTATATTTTTAAAATGAAGTCATTATGTAATTTTCTTACTTACATTACGCTATCATTTAAGACAAGTATTTTACACTCGGGCATATTACCCTCATACAGGTATATTACACTCACTACTAGCTCCATTCAAGCTCCATAGACAACAGCAAATTAAAACAGCAAGTTGAACTGGGTGACAAGAAAGCAGCAAATCAATGCTGGGACAACATGACATGACACATATCCAGACACACAGATCTTGATTGCACATTTTGTTTGTTAGCTGGTATGCAACACAGGCATTTGAGCTCTGCTACATTGTTTTAGATCTTTTACACTTTGTGAATGTGCCTTTTTAGAAATCTATTTTGAATACGAACATTTATATTTATATTTTGAATAATTCAATTTGAATATGTCAGGCAACACAATACAAAACACACACTGATTAAGTCCGCTTATTTTGGTATAAGGCTCTATATACCAGCCATATGGATGATGTTAGAACTGTCAGTGGGGTACTGTGCTTTCCAGTAAGCTGTCGGCCGGTACCGTGTGTGTGTGTGTATGTGTGTGTGTGTGTGTGTGTGTGTGTGTGCGTCAGAAAGAAAGATAGAGAGAAAGAGAGAGAGAGAGAGAGAGAGAGAGAGAGAGAGAGAGAGAGAGAGAGAGAGAGGGAGGGTGGGGGAGAGAAGTGAAAGACATTAGAGAAATCCATTAACACCAGTTGCAAGGGTCACACATCCCAGTCCTGCAACATTTAAATTAGAAAAAGTGGTCTTCTTCTCTTTTCTCTGCCAGCACTAAGTAAAAAGACCCCTGGGCCTTCTTGGCCTGCTCATGGACTCTCCCCCCCCCCCCCCACACCCCCAATTCCATGCCATTAACGGGCTAATTGAAACACATCTGGGGGGATTTAAACACAAGGAAACATGGCTAGATTTACAGGAAATTTCCCCATTTATCAAAATACTGTTTTCCACTCACCACAGTGGGTTTGTCTGGCAAGTGGGGGCGCATTAATAATGGATAAAGTTTTAAATCTCATCTGTAACATATGGATTTCCTGTTGACAGGAAAGACAGACGTCATTTTCACACACAGAATTTAAGCGCTTCTGGTGTGAGGATGCACCCAGAAAAGACAAGGCTGAATGCTAAGTATCATGCATTGATTGACAGCAGGTACATGTGACCTTGTTAGAACAAGCCGGACTAACAGGAAGAACTGAGAAGGCAGACTTACTGTCAACAGCTACGAGTGGATACAGAGACCAGTCATCTGTGAGATATGAATATTTAACTACGGAAAAACATGCCAGTATAGGAGAATATAAAAAGTAACACCTTGCAGCCAGTGGGATTGCCAATGCACATCTCACACCATTCAAATGCATCCCTCAAACAAGGAGACAAGTTTTGTCCATTTAGCTACATTGATTTTGTCGATGACATATGTCTCAGCCCTGTTGTGTGAAAAAGTTGGAGCTTCATTGATTCCACATCCGTGCCCTTAAGTTTGCATTTTTCTCCCAGCGTCCAACATGAGAATTATTCTGAGATCCTGTAAACATGGTGTCAGTCTGATACTGAGCCAGGCTGGGGCCTCTGCTCTGGGCCTCCATGTTCCATTACACAGGTCTGAACAAAGACTAAGCGTCTGGCATGGATATTGCTGTATTCTCAACAGAGTACAGCGAAGACATATTTCTAGAATAAACAGCATTTTGTAACTGTACCAAACGTATTGACCTTTACTTTGTTTGAAAACAATGTCTAAAGTAAATGCCTAGCTTCACCCCTTGAAAAGAGTATAGTCAACCCATATGCAATCAGATATTTAAGCAGTTCATACTATTATATTAGTAATTTTAATGACATTTTTATTCCATGGCATTTAGTAATATACAACTAGGAGTTGTAATTACTACCTTTATCAATCATAAAGTCAGTGAAATTTGCTCTATACTTTTCTTCAGTTAAATTGGCGACAGGTCATTTAATTGCAGCAGTCAGCAATACATTGCCATGTCTGTAGAGAATGTTAAATGCTGATGAGGGCATTTTTCCCTCCCTCTTTGACTATGTAGAATGTATTTACTGGAAACAGTGGCAATCATTATCATAGGGAATCCAACAACATTCTATACTATAGAAGTACAGTAAAGATGGGGTGACACTATATATTACAGTACCCCTTGTTACAGTGTATCTACACCATGAATTAACATGAAGTTGACATGATGTAACAATCATTCTCTATTACATGTGTACTAAGAATCTGTAAGTACACAACATGTAAGTGTACAACAGATACATGGTACTTCAGTTTGTTACACTGTACTTCATGGTGTAGATAAACTCGAACACGGGTACTGTAATATAAAGTGTTACCTAAAGATACTGTTGCCGATGTTAAATATCATCACATTTTACAATGCTCGGACTGACATTCCTTTTCCTTGAGCCAATTGTATATCGGTTTTGCCTAAAGAACTTACAGTATTGCCCTGTTTGAGAAAATTGATTGAAGGAGTTCAAGAGCTCTTCTGTGAGTAGAATAATGACAAAAGTTAGGCCAAGCTAACAAGTCCAATAAAAGCTGATTACCCACAATCAACCCGGAAAATACTCCACAAGCAATTAGTGGAAGTCTTTTTCACTTTCTAACTTCAATGTCTTTTAAAGGTGCCATTTGTCATCATTACATGACAATACGAGCAGCTGTCACAAACCCATTACTAAAATTGCTGGAGATGATTTCTAGTGTCCTCTTCACATGGGAGAGAAAAATAATTTCCCCCCACAAAGGCCCTTGGCCCCCATCCTGAATCACTCAATTGCAGTCACTTTAGAATGGTTGGAAAATGAGCCCAATTTTAAGAGAGAGCTGAGAGAGAGCTGTTGTCTAGATGCGCATCATACGCACATACACTACTACATGCTCACACACACACACACACCACACACACACACACACACACACACACACACACACACACACACACACACACACACACACACACACACACACACACACACCACACACACACACACACACACACACTTACACAAACCAAACTTTCAATTTCAGTAACTGTGGAATGACATTGCAACCAGCTCATGGCAGCTGATCTCACTGCCTGGCCTGCCATGGCGTTGACAGGTGTCCAAGACCTCTAAGTGCTTTCCTCTCTGCCATCCACCTCTCATAGGTCTAATGACAGTGTGGATTACATGTCAAATGGGACCCAAAAAGAGTGAGACACCCCAGCCTGGATATGCTTTCTGAACTGTCAGCACAACTGACTGGATGCTCTACATGTCTTCAGTGATGGTGGCGGAATGATTTTGGAAGAGTTCAGCTGATAAGAGAGTGTGCTGGTCTATAAATGACAGAGGGATTCTTTTTTGAGGTGAGATTATTTTCATAAGTTTTCATCATGGCTCAGTGGCAGCTTCTTAAGGGTTCTGTTTGTTTCTGTACAACCTTCCCTGCCAGCAAGAATACTGATGAGCCAGGCCTTGCTGTCCAAGGGCAGGCGACAGCAGCATCCTCCTATTGATTTCAGATCATTAGTCCTGATGAACTTTAATGTCATTTCAAACATGACGAGGTCTTCTTGTGACATAGCCATCACCCATGAGGAAATCAGATGATCTGCTGTTCAGCACCTACAGGGCGAGTGCATATTATTCCATGAATCTTATGTTATAATAATAGTGGCAAACAGGCTAATGAGCTCTCCAAAATACCGTCAGAATCCAGTCAGTGGAAAATGTTCAGGTTTTTGAAGTTCATATCAACTTTATAAGTTGACATATCAGATAAACCATTATGACCACAATCATCTAATTCATAATTTATGTCTATGTCTTCTTCTGTAAATAGCATATTGGAAGTTTCCCTCTGATATAAAATAAATATTGTCCCAGACATTTTAGCTTATTTTAGATTTTAGCTTATTCATTTAGAAGTGATAGTATTCTCTATTTATTACTTTTTTATGGTATATTGTACTGAACATGGAAAATGATGTACAATAAAATAAATGTAATGTAAAATAAAAAAAACTAATTTCATTGTATTATTACCATTAGTATCATTATAATTATTATTATTATTATCATTGTTGCTGTTGTTGTTACATTAGTATTAGTGTTATTAGTGTCATTGATATATGTGATGTTTCATTGTTTTATGGCTAGGCTACAAAGCTATTAGCCTAGAGGGAGTTTATATGCTTCAGATGGAAAGCACTTCTGTTACCTGAGTAACTTGTTTTGTGATGGGCGTTTATATCATATTTCTAAAGAATTTTCACAGCAAGAGATGAAAAAATGCTTTTGAATTCCATTCAGCTGAGGGTTCTAAAGAGACACTCTGGCCACTGACATGTAGAGCAGCATTACATTAGAAGTCATACTTTTTCGATCGGCTTGCCCCTGATCTTGAAACAATGACTCCAAAGTAATTTTGGAACTAGCTGACCTTGGCTGAATTTTGTGTCAGTGCCGAGGAGCCCAGCGCTGCCCAGTACCTGACAGATGAGGCAGACTGGGTCCATCTGTATCCAGAGCTCCTGCACCATTGGCTAAGGCCTCCCTGGCCATCCCACTTTCCTGACACCCAGGAATCATGATGAATCGTCTCAAACTGCAGGCCCAGATTGTTTTTTAACATTTAATTCAGTTTCTTCCTGTGCTTGGATGAACATGGCTGTGTTATGGATTTCTAGCCTAATGTACTCCAGCAGGTTAGGAGAGGGGCCCCGGCAAGCCATGGAAATTATAGAGGCCGGATCAATAGCCAAGGTCACGACCTCCTCACGCCGTCCCCCAGCCCTGCGCCCAAGTCCAGCCTTTGATTCTGAGCACTGCCCTCTGATTCCGCCCCCCAGCCTGGGCCCTCGGCCACTCTCTCCCCATACCAAACACAACAGGCTCAAGACGGGTGGACCACAGAGGGGGAACTAAAGAAGGGAGGAGGGTCGAATGAAAATGGGAGGAGGAAAGAGAGGAAGGGATTCTTCTCATCCATCCCCCTTCCGTCCCCACCCCTCCAGCCTGAGCAGAAAGAGTCCATTGAAGTAATCACCTCAGGTTGTTTACATTTCCTGTGAGTTCATCAATGGCTGAATATATCACAGACCTGTAGGTGGTACTGTAGGTAAGAGATAGGTGTGGCAAAGGAGCATTCTAAAAAAAACATGACATTTAATGACAAATTGCTAAAAATGTTAATCACATTCTGGTTCTGATCTGTGTACCAATTATCTTTGCATTAAGACCCTTGGTTTCACAGGGATTGGGCATGAGAATTAAGCTTTGGAAAGCTACCTGAAACCCTTCTCCATCATGGAGATAAACAACAACCTGAGGTTCAGACATGAGATGGGAGAGAGCTGCCAGTGAGTGACATTAAACCCCTTAAAACCCTTACAGATTGCTGTTATGCTGTGACAATGCTCAGTAAACTATCTAAATTGCACAGGTTTTTTGTCCCTCTAAAGCTGAAGCGGCATTGCCTGTCAGACTGTCAAATGCATTACACCAATCTATCTGTCTGTCACAGTGTCTTTTTGTGTGGAAGAACCTATCATCATCATCATCACAGCCCTTTCAAAAAAGTTTTTTTTTGTTATTTTTCCCCATAGCCTTATCACCGACTTGGACTATCCCCCTCGATCTTGGGCAAAATTACCCCGTTATTTTGTTGTGTCCATAAAATTATGGCCCCTAGAAAATTGGACAGTGTTTTTGTTGAGGGAAATCAATTTTTCTCTCTCACGTATATGATCAACATGTCAGCGCCATCACATGGGATAATGGTCAAGCCAGGACAAAATGGTATGTAATACCAAGGACACTGGGAGTACTGGGGCCAAAATAATACCTCTGCCTTACTGACCAGTAAACTGTGGTTAAACCCTTACATTTCTAAGTATGGTGTTGGGTGAATCAGGCCCCTGTGATGACAAGAACAGATTGAACCACATCCTTAAAAGCGTTGCTGTTTAAGTCAGGCTGAATAACTTTCAGTCAAGCTGCTCATGGCTATGAAAACAGAGGTGGACATATGGGAATAGACAAGCAGAGAGAGAGAGAGAGGGAGAGAGAGAGAGAGAGCAAGAGAGAAGTGTACATTCTTAACCTTAGAAGAAGACATGAGGTCACAAAATTAGGGTTGGTGGAGGACAGCCAAATAAAGCAACCCTGTTGTAATGTTAATAGCTTTCAAACGCAATGTCCATTTGAGAAACATCCAGTGGCCCTGGCAGTCTGTAAAAGGCCTAATTTACTTCTCACCAGTGGCGAACGACATCAATTTGACATTATTCATCAGTTCGACAATAGAGTTAGACCTTCACTTTTCTCTCATCCTGAAACTACTGAATGATTCTAACCTCTCTGTCTTGGGCTTGGCGAATTACCACTAGCTATAAAACAGATGTACAGTATTGATGTCTCAGAACTGACAGCTGTCTAAACTACTACATGCCATCCTGAAACTCCACATCATTTCCACACTGACCACTTACAATTTACCCCCAAAAAATAACTAGGAGATGGTTTTAGATAAGAAATAATGGACATACTGCAATTTGACTAAGGTATCATTTCAATGGTCATTTCTATTCTTATACACGTAGTGTCATTTATCGAAAGTATTAAGGAGATAAAAGATTATTTATGTCATTACCTGGATGTACTGCATGTGTCTATATGAAAACAGCAATTCAAGATGAATGTGCATGTATGTGTTTGCAGCGTATATACTGTATGTATGTGTTTGAGTCAGGCTTGTGCAAAATTCCAGAATTGAATTGAAACTGGCTCTTAAATTCCAATTCAATTCTTGAATTTCACTTGCATTTCAATTGAGGTAGCAAACAGGAAGCAGAATTGCAATTCGAATTGTGCACAACCCTGGTTTGAGTGCATGTGTGTAGTGAACGTGTGTGTATCCATGAAGCCTCTCTGTGCCTCTGTCCTCTCTGTGTTCTTGCGTTTGTGTTGCCTGGTAGTGTCCGGCTCCATCTGCCTATGAGCAGCGAGACCGGAGTGTTAACACAGCCAGACGCCCCACAAAAGGTGTTTCCCTTTCTGAGGTGAAATTACACATTGCCACTGAAAAGGGGGCAGAGGATGCTCAGGGAAGAAGACCCAAGGGGCAGAACACCACAGCAGAGAGACAGAGACGGGGGGTGTGTGGGGGGGGGGGGTAGAGGGGTGAAAGAGAGAGAGAGCAATAGAGAGAGGGAGATGAAGGGGTGAGGGGGGAGGATGGGGGCAAGTAGTACAGGGTTTTCTAGTGCGATTGCTTCAGCGAAATTGGAGTGAAAGGGATGAAAACCTATAAGTGGAAATCAATAGGAGGCAGGAAAGCATAGGAAGAGAGAGAGGTAATAAAACAGAATACAAATAAATGCTGAGTGGGGAGGAGAGAAGAATAGAGCAAAACGGGGCACAAAATTGTACCAGTGGTAGAATAATGTAGATATCCACCAAAAAATGCATCTACAGATTTTCTCAAGTCTTCCCTTACGATTAATTGATTATTAATTGTGGAATGTGCTTTACATGAGTAAATGAAGATCTTGCCGTACTCAATCGAAATATCAGAATGTAGTGACAGATACCTGTGGCTGGTAAAGACACACTAAAACTTTACAGAGAATCACACAAACCAGCAGCCTCCACAAAACACCACCCACCTACAGTAAAGTTAGAGCCTGAACTTCTCCCAGCCCTCCACATCAGCCCAGTCATCTCCCGGTGAGCCGGCCAGGAATGTCCTCTGTGATCTCCCCTTGCCTGCTCTCAGGGCTGTTAGGATGGTAAATCCCGCTCAATCGTCGGCTGCTTCCTCTGCGTTCCTGATGGCACAAGAAAGAGCGTTTAATTGTATTTGAAAGCAGAATGCCGATGGAGATCAATGGGAGGGGGCATTGATCTGTTTATGCAGAGCCATGCGCTGAATATCAGATTCTGGCCCTGAGATATTTAAAAACGCAGCTATTGATCAGCCCAGGCTGTGGTCCAACAGGGATCATGTCAGGCCTGGTTACCGGATGCGCTCTGTTTTTTTGTTTACTCAGACACAAGCCTGGCCTGTGAGAGCGCCTGTTGCATGAAGACCAGGTTTCATGGGCAGGCCATCCCACAGCCAGAGCAGGAGGATATTCTCAAAGGTGTCTACAGAGTAAGAAGACCAGATCTGCAGCGATGCCAAACAATCTGAGCAGCTGAATCTCCTTGTCTATGCTACATCACAAACTTCCCTGGAGGCTGATGATAATGAAGGAGAAGGATTAACAACAATGTTAACAGGCCAGCAACTTTAGAACCAAGAAACATGTTAATGACAAGCTCTTGCACAAAGTCCAGAGGAGTGCTTGGAGGTTGCGGGCTCTGTGAGAGCAAGTCACCAGAGTGTGCACATGAAAAGACTAGAGGATTCATTTTCCTGCCTGACAATGCTGTGCATACAAATTATCCAGGATCTAAAGAGGAGCTTAAGGAAAATCCACACTGTCTGGGAAAACAAAACAAAACAGTGTAAAAAAAACAAGCAAGTGGTGTTCAGGCTTGGCCACACAGCTCTACTGCATAACAGTATGTGTGTGTGCCTGTGTGTCTGTGTGTGTTTGTGTTTGTGTGTGTGTGTGTGTGTGTGTGTGTGTGCGTGCGTGTCTAAAGAGAGACAAAGAAACAGAGAGGCAGAACGAGCAGGCTGGCAGTGGCTTCATTCCTGACCTTCTCTGAAGCAGAGGGCCTTTCACAGAGTACGGCAGCAGATTGTATTCTGTTGTACCATTTGTAATACAATCTGTGGAAAGTGGCTTGATTGAATATCAAACCCACATTCAAAAGATTTATGTAGTGTTAAATATAGTAGCACATTTGAACCCAACTGTGCTCACAGCTAGCTGAGGTATTTCAATACCTCCATTGTGTCCATTATGCCCCTGAATGTCCCCAACCCCTGAAACCTGTGGCAGCGCAGAACAAACAGCAGCACGTGATGTTCAAGAAACTGAGAATGTTCACAAACATGGTCATAATCAGGGGAAATGTAAGGGAAAGAATAACTAAATGCATATTCTGTCAAAGCTGAAACATATAAGCATTTTTTTATTTAAATCACTGTACTCCATCATGCAATTAGGTGGTGTTAATTGTCAGTTTCCCCGTATAACATGTTGAACATGTTCATGTTTGGCTACCTTGGAGCAAGTGGGACATACACATAAATATATTTTGTTCCATTTTCATTTTTTCCAATACTTATAGTGATGCATCATCTCTGTTACAACTGAATTAGATAGCCTTATGACAAATTGTGGCATAAAACATGACACCACATATTGTCATGCCTTAATTAATTTAGCCGTGCTATAACACTGACCATTAGTGCTCATTGGTGTGTGCGTGTGCGTGTGCGTGTACGTGTGTGTGTGTGTGTGTGTGTGTGTGTGTGTGTGTGTGTGTGTGTGTGTGTGTGTGTGTGCATGTGTGTGTGTGTGTGTCAAACCTACTGAGCTGTGTGAAACACAGCCAGGAATGTCCAGATTTATCTGTGGCTGCTGAGGGATCCTCTGAGGCTGCGGTGCTGTCCGTTTATCATGCGTAAATAAACATTAATTGCCCCCGGAGCCTCTGGGTAAGGTGCTGACTCTGTGTCTTTCCTTTGTCTACATTATTGTCCAGAATGTGCAACACAACAAAAATGGCAGAGCCATCATGCTACACGTACAGTATTACTCTCTGCCTCCCATTACAAATGAACAATTAGCAGCTAATGCAGACGTGACAACAGCCAGTGATTTATTTCTTTATTTATTTATTTAGAGTCTTCGACAAACATATTATCAGTTCAGAGTGCTGTTACCCTGGAGTTTGTGTTCCAACAGAACAATAGCTGCTGGTGGTGGCATGACCCACCAACAACAACACTGAAAAAAAAAAGGAAAAAGCGCTAGCGGAGGGAGGAGGAGAGCGGCAGATAAATCACATTGCATCTGTGTGTGTATCCCACCGAGCACCTCTCCACTGGGCAGAGGAGGCAAGGAGCTGAGGCTGAGAGCACCAGCACTTATTACATTTGTGATTCTTCAAAGAGTTTGCCTGATATTGATTTTGTGTCAAGGTTACCAGCTCATTCAGGCAGAGTGCACTGTTTTTTTTTTTTTTTAAAGCAACTGGACCAACTTGAAACACACTGTGTTCAAATGGAGAGCCCGCAACCTTGAGGTGGAAACAGAAAAAAGGGAGCGAGAGAGGGGAGAAATCCAGGCTGCGAATGCAAAGCCAGGAAGATCTTGCCACAAACAAAGAATTTAATAAATAAATAAATAAATAAATAAAAAGCTACATATGGAGGAGTCACTTAGTCTTCTGTAATCCCTGAGCGCCAGCTGTGGGGGAAAGATGCTGGAAAAAGGCTTGAGGTTGGAGGCAAGGATGGAGGTTTCTCTCCTTCTGACTGAATCTCAGAGATTACTCCACTGTCTTGGCTTGGGACGCTGGGGCCAGAGTTGTGTGCTGCTGTGTGTTTCTCCATGTTTGATGCCTGCGAGGGCTTTCCTGGGATTTCTTTTGGCAGCGCGCTCCGGCCTGGACCGTGCGGCCTGCATGCTGATGGGCTGGCTGCTGGAGTCCGCCCACACATCGGAGGAAACAGGAAGGCCCCAGGCGATGGGTTGAACACGAAACATTTTTCTTCAATTCTCAAGCTATAATTAAAAACCTAACATAACTAATGATGTACAAAGACAGCAATAAAGCCCCACTTAGAATGTAGTAAATATAGCTATAGACTGTATACAACCTTTGAATCAGTTACAGTAACATACTAAGTCAGACATCCTTGCATGAAAAAAGTGTTCATGAAATGAATCACAGGCTGGAGTACATGATCTTGTGGTTCTCTGTGGAATTTGGGACATAATCTGCTAATCTTTATAAAATATTAACCTCACAGTAAACTACACCAGGAAGCCTGGGGTTTGGTGAGAGCTTGATGAAAGCCTTTTATGTGTTCCAATCATGTAGCATAATATGCATCAATAATTAATAGTTCTCTAGACGAAACACATACTGTAACTCAGCTTACCTTCATTTAATTACAAACTAGACCAACTGCCTCTGTTTGAAGTAGAGCTGTTTGCGTTAAGGCAGGTAAGTAAGGTATGTCTTCATACTGGTGGCAAATGATTTGCGTAATCTGCGTAGGTATGAGAGAATTTGCCAGATGGTAAAAGAGAGGGTAAAACATTGGAATGGGAACTTGCATGGATGTACATTTTATGCATCTCAATTTATTATGCCAACCACTCTTCACACCACACAGGGAAGCTTAAATCTTATAGCCATCCAGATGTTCTACTGGGTCGGCCAGGGTGAGAGAAAACAGAGCCTCTGGGGGGGTCATCAGGAGGTCAGAGAGTCCAGCTCTCACACCTCTGAACAGTGAAGTTATCTCTGAGCTCCAGGGAGCTCACTCCTATTCTTCAAATATCACAAACACACACAAACCATTCACAAACACAAACAGAAGAGACAAGGCAGTTAAACACAGCAGACAGAAGCTGATTGCACTTGGGGTTCATACCTTGACAGAGTGAATTCTCATGAAAGCCTGAGAATAGCATACTGGCTCATTAGCCATTTTTGAATGTTTGCAAGGTGTATTCTTTCACTTCAAGCAAAATCAGATAAGCTCAACTGCAGACTCTCTGATAGTTAATATTTATTCTTTTCTAAACCATCACATCTAAAGGACACAAGACAGCCAGTGCGGTGTGCTCTGTAGCCAGCACTGATGGGATATGATTCAGAAGGACTAAGTGCTACTGCCACCTACAGGGTTGGAACACTGTACATCACAGCAAACTGCACTGACAAAGCACCATCCTCAGATGCAGCAGTGTGTGATTTTAACACATCTTAACACATGCCATACTATTTTATATCCCATAACGCTGTGTTGTGGAGCTGTATGTCTGAATTGTACAAAGTTCATGCTCTACACTACTCCTAGAATTCCTGCTATAGCAGATGGAGTACAATGATTCTATACATTTTATATCTATGCATTTGTACCATACAGGGTTCCTACACATTTTACATTTCAAAATTCCATACTTTTTCCATACTCAAATTTCCAAACTTCTCGTTAGATTTTTCTGACCATATTCTCGACATTGCGACCACTTCTGGTTTGGGATAACTCGGTGAAAACAAAAGGTATGGACAACTGAAGATAATAAAAAAATGACACTTAATATTCGTCCATTTAGCTTGGTCATTTTTAGTTGTATCATAGTTGTATCTTGACGATGGGAACTGACAGTTAAGCTCACAACAGTAGGAATGGTTCATTATGACCTGTGGGTGATTGGAGGTTGGAGTCATTATGAGTGAAGTGATTAGTACTGCAAATGCAATAGTCTGGAAACACAAATATTTCTCCAAACCCTTGTTTCTTTTTTCCATATTTATCCAGACCTGGAAATTTCTAAAATCAATTTCCATACTTTTCCAGGTTTTCCATACTGCGTAGGAACCCTGACCATAGCTTATGTCCATGAATGCATGCACTTTCTACTGCCACATTCCAACTAATTACACATTTTCCTTATACAGGAGGACAATACAGCAGCACCATACAGAGCTATACATTCCCCAGTCTCTCTCTTCCAACAGACAGCCACCTCCCTACCAACAGCACCACTGTGTTATTTGCACAACGGCTCTTTGCCGCTGGTCGCCTCTAAGTAAAACCACAGGAGGACCACTGAATATCAGGCCATTGATTTACCAGGGCCGCTAAACTCGCCTGCATTAGCGGTCCACTGCAGCACACGGAGCCTGAGTCTGCGGAGAAGAAAAGAGGAGGACAACCACTCAGCAGGAGGACAACCACTGAGTCGGCAGGAGACAAGAGGAGACCTCCTGCGGTCCGACTGGAAGGCCACTGGATCTGTGAGTGGCCATGACAAACCCTTAGCATTTCCACGGATACTCCTGACTTTTGAGTGATGATATTTTACAGGAGCCACCAACTGTGTGTAATAGATTTCCTTCTGGCTTTATCAGGAATAAAATAGCCATGGATATCAAATAATCCCTTTGAGGCTCCACAGGCTGCGCTTTGAAGAGGCTACAAAGGAAAGATTTCTACTTGCTCTTGACCACTTTCACTCTCTCTCTTTGAGACAACATTCAGTTAAATACAAATCTTACATAACTTTCATGAGAAGGCAATGGCAAAAGTTTTTTTTTTTTTTTTTAGTATTGAAGAAGTTCAATTGCATACAATCTGGGTTGGAACAGACATTATCAATTAATGTCAAACAGAAATTAAGACAGAAAGAGGACAGAGATTACATATCTAAAGACTACATACAAAACAATGTTATGAGGCCATTCACTTTATCAACTTAGCTGTGGCCAGATATCATCGCAACATGGGTTTACTGATGCACTTGATAAATAGTATACTACAGAAAATGTACCTCAATGTGGGAATGTGACAATCTCATAAGAAGATGGATGATGTAAGGGGCGTGTATAAATGAGCATGCGGTCCCGAAAACACTAATGAGAGCCAATCAAGGCTGTCACAAAAGCAGTTGATTGAGGGCTCTCCTGTGTCACAAATCAATGACCCTGCCAGCACGCCCTAAATATTTGATGAAACCACAACCAACCTGCTGTTCTGCCTCCACTTTAATGATTTGGACACACTATATCTTGACATCCTCGTAAAAGACAAAGAAAGGCCAAGTGGATGCATAAAGTTTTGCTCCTTTTGTGCTGGATGGACAGACATCCAGTCAAACCCCCAAAGTCTCGTTGCTTTGAGTCAGTCATACTATGCTAAATGCAAACTCCATATCGGGAATATGAAATAGCAATTCACAATAATGCCCCAGAATACATGGATGTGGCTGAATACTGTATGTGCATAGTTATTTTTTAATATTTCGCAGTCTTGTCAAGCCCTCCTATGTCAACACACATTTGCTGGTCTGTGAAGACCTGAATGTCTTATCAGGACATTTTTTCCTGCTCCCACACAAGCGATAAATAATTCATGGAGAAGGCTGCTTGTTGCGTGTCCCTAAACAGCAGAGGAGCCAGCGGAGGGATGACAGCAGTGTCAGGACAAGTGCCACAGATCTGACATGACAAGTGACTAACACGTTTCTCCCACTCTTGGCCCCTGGAACACCGTGGCAGGTTAGAGAAGGAGGACTGCGTGGATTACTCTTCCTCTTGTGTCTGTCTCTCCACATACATGGCTAAGAGCGCTCTTCATCATTTGCAAGGAATAATGCTGGCTTGTTGTTTATGTGGCAGACTTGGGGGAAAAGCTGAGACCCCCTCCGTCCCGTTTTTCCCCCCTGTCCCTGCTCCCCTGAGCCCCGCCTCCTCCCCCAGCAACCCACACCTTTTTTTCTCTCTCTCACTTGCTTGGTCGTTCACGCTTGTCTGTGGATCAATATGAGCAATTCTTGGAGAAATACGATGTCTCCATGGCAACCGGGCCAAAAATTCTCGGCAGGTGGGGGGGGGGGGGGGGGGGGGGGGGTGGGGTAGAGGGTTTGCTGCAGCTTCAAGGGCCTCCAGAGGCTAACCACTGCCACTTCAATGCAGGAGAGCCGTACGGTCAGGTATTTACAGTGTAACGGCCAGAGGGGTGAAGATGCACTCACAACATATGGCCATTATATTGTAAAGGTATAAATCAAGCATGATAATTTCTGCTAATACCTACATGTCACACAAGGGCAGGCATCTGCCTCTGCTGACCAGTTGAGAGCAAGACAAAGAGAAAGGGGGGAGGGAGAGAGACACAAGACACATGGTTAAGACACATATTATAGTTCAGTATTTTTCTTTGTGAGGTTCAACCATTTTACACCAAATGTTTCTTTACGTCTACAGTTGCAGTGTGGTGAATGTGCACTGTACATGTGTGGGTGGCTGTATGTGGGAGTAATGCAAACCTTGCATCTGTGTCACTGTGTATGTGTGTGTGTGTGTGTGTGTGTATGTGCACATGCGAGTGAGCAAGCGTGTGTGTGTGTGTGTGTGTGCGTGTGTGTGTGCGTGTGTGTGTACATGTGTCTGTTGTGTTCCTCTGAGAGGGTGGAGGTACAAAGAGGAGGGGTAGTGATTTGTGCAGGCTGGGGCCTGGATGTGCTCAGTGGTAACCAGGGGGAATTGGTGGGTATCGTGGAAATGTGGCCCCCTCTCTATCTGTCTCGCGCTCCCACACACACACGCACACACACACACACACACACACACACACACACACACACACACACACACACACACACACACACACACACACACACACACACACACACACACACACACACACACACACACACACACACACACACACACACACACACACACACAGCTGCTCCCTGTCACAGTATTTGGACATCTCTTAACTAAGCTGACAGGTCACAGACAGGAAGGATCACATGCAAGAAGTGAGGCTTCTCACAAAAAAGAGAGATTTAAGAGAATGTGGGGAAGGCCATGGTGAAACATATATGGTGTAAAAAAATAAAATATACTGTCGAAGGTGAAAGCTTTTTTTACCATGTTAACTCTAGCTGGACATTTTTTTTAATACCTACCTACACTGAAAGTTTTTACGAATTGCTGTCTCTTTACACTGTAAATTGTGAACGGGAATGTCACTTCCACATGACGGTCATGTTCCGGCAAAAACGATCTAAAGAGTCTATTAATATTGCAGAAGGCTGCAGTAGCTAAAGAGGGTTGTAAACGTTACATGGGTGTTAGGGGATGAGGGGTCACCCTTACAGAAGCATCATGACTAGCTGTCCATTTTTAGACCCCCTGCAGAGTCTCACAGGGGAGCTTTACACTGAGGTGAGCCACTGCACTGGAGCTGCCTCCGAGGAATGGGGCTCATTCTGACAGACACAAGGCAGAGATCCCCTCGGACTGAGTGGAGCACATACAGACATCATCTCATCATCAACACTGATGTATATTTATAATAGTGACAGCATAGGAAAATAAGAGCATGGATGAGTGAGAGGAAAATGCAACTATTTCCACGTACACGTTCCACGTTCTTTCCAGTCATGCTCATGAGATACAAAACAGAGTGGTGCACAGATTGGCAGAAAAAGACACCAGATCCAGCAGAAGCAGGCTCATACTCACGTGGATCTTCGATAGAAATACCTTGAAACAATCTTGTTAAGTCTCAATTTAGCAGCAGCTTGGAGGCAGGGCTATGTGCCTGCGGTGGGGAGGGGCCAGTGGCCCCGAGTCTCCCAGTGGACCTGCCCCGGAGAGGTGAAGCCATTTAGAAGGCATGTAATGCTCCAGATGTGGTTTTAAGGGCAGCTATCAGAGATTAGCTTCTCAGAGAAATATGAAATATGTGCTCAGAATCCTGATGCAGGGCAGGAAGTCAATAAAATCAAGAGCGAGTGTTTGACTGGGCAGAGCGCTGCAGTCAGCTCCATGGAGTTTGCAGACACAATGCCCTTTACAGATCAAACTCATTCCCATGGTCAAAGCGGCCTGGACACAGGCGACAACTGCACTTACCCATTCATTGGGAGGGATTAAGGGCTATATTGTGGCCAGGTCTCTCTAGCCTGTGTATGAAAGCAAGCTTACCGTCAAAAATCTACATTACTTATAATTGTAACCCAAAGACAGACAAAGGAAATTCAACGGAAATAGAATTCAATTTAAAAATTTCTCTGTAATATTGAATTGTAGCTCATTCTGTTCTAAGACCCAGAGCAAAGCAATGGTAGCCTACCACTGAATTGATTCCACTTGTCAGCTACCGATCAGGCATGTGATTAGCCGAATATGGGGGATGCTGTAAATGAAACACTATGAGAAGCATACCCCCTCAAATCTACTTTACTGAATGGCATCTATACATAATAAACCATTTATTTCTGCCCTCAGGCTAGGACTTATTAGCCTCTCTATCCTCTCTCATCAATGCTAAATACCAAGGTGGCAGACAGTCTTCATCTGTTGAGCTGACATGGCACCAAGGCTACTCTGGTGCCATGGCTCCAGTGCGGCTCCTCCTCACCCCATGCCACCACGCCACTGTCCACTCCGCTCTTGCTCTGCCCACCACCGCGGCGGCCTCGTCACATTTGTCACAATAAGTTTTGCGGCTATCTTTAAATGACTCTCACCTGTGCTGTCAGAGTCCTCAAAGGCGCATCCGTCACACACTTCCTCCTGCTCCCTGGCGCCGAGCCAAGGCTGAGCCACTGTCATGCTTGACTAGGCTGACAGCTGCTGTGAAGGATCACTAGACAAAAAAGCCTTGTAAAATATTTGCTCCTAAAAATACATTTGGCATCCTCCTTTCTCTCTCTCTCTCCTTTCCCATCTCCTTCTCTCCATCCTCCACAATTTCCCGTTGCTCCTCTCATCCTGAGGGAGCAGCTGCCCCTGATAATACCCCACACAGAGAGCCCTATGGCCAGGCCCAGCAGGGCATGAGATGTGTTGCTGCAAGTTCATTCTCAGGTTGGAACTGAGGTTTGTCCATCTAGCCACTAACATTTAGTTTTTTACATGATTTTATCACATGAGAAACACAAGATAAGAAATGGAAAAAATGGTTATGCGGCGTAAATACTATTAAGTACAACCTATTTGATTACAGAGATCACTCTTCAGATTTACTGTGGTAAAAACTCAATATCACAGAGACCTGTATCTAGAAAAATGACCTGAGGCACAAAAGCATGGTGCTGTAAAATATGGTTGTGGAGCGTGGGGACGGTTTTCTGCACCGTCCACGCTGTGAGGCACCATCACTTCTGAACGTGTGCTGCTGTAACTCACTCTGATCTTGCAGCGATGTCGTCAAGGTCTTCATGGTCCCAGAAGGTGGACACCACCAACCAAGTTAGGCATGGATGTGGCCCACTAAGTGACACCCAGATTGACTGGTTCACACTAATTTACCTCACACAGATTCCATTTATCTTCTCCAAGGTCCCCTGGCAGCTCCTGGTGATGGTGGAGTGGAGCAGGCCCCCACCCCTCTCTCCCGCTTCTGTAAAAGGCAGTCAGCTGAATGAATGCAGGCGAGAGGCAGTAGGCCGAGTGCACCGGCCGCAACAATCACAAAGCATCAGGCGCCACAGCTGGGGCTCCACGGCCTGCCAGCATCTCTCAGCCCAGCGCTGGTCCAACTCCACAGCACAGCGCAGATCCCAGGGCTCAGGCTCCCCTCCCTGTGGTTGTTTCAACGTTGTCCGGTGGAAGCCCACTTAAGGCATAAATCAACACTTAAGGTCAGGAGAAAACGGTCATTTAACTATGGTGAATTCTCAAGGACACTACATCTGCTGAAGAGACAGCCCATCATCAGAGACACAAAACACCATTTTCAAAGATTTTCTACAGCACTTTCAAACCAGAAGAATCATGATTTTTTTTTTCGAAACAAATGTTCAAATTCAAGGGCCTCATCGATTAAATTTTATGGAATCCACAATAAATGTTTCAACACGGTCAGTGTATTACTGCATGTGAACATTGTAGAGCATGTAACATTTGGAAAGCATTGGATAGGGCTACAATGCCGGGGACAGAACAGATGGTAATCAGCTTTGTTCATGGGCAAGAAGAAGAAACCTGATGAGCAGCAGCGGTCTCTCTAGCAAAGCAGAGGAAATGGATGAGCTGGCATAATGTTGAGAAAAGGCTGAAGGAAGGAAAATTATCTGGAATGAACTCTGGACTATGGATGCTAACCATGTGAAGACATTTTTAGAGCCACTTATGTATGATGTCTGCCCAATTCTGCAGAACCTCAGTCAGTGGGTGGGTGAAAATGGAGTCTGCAAAATGGGTATGGGTGTTGAATGATTCAATCCTATCAACACAAAAGTCACTGTCCAATTTGGACCTGGCAGCCCAATCAAAGAAAACAAAAATATAATTATTTAGGCATCCCACGAGTCTACGTGAGGATTCGTCCCTAGCTCAATCTACCCAAGCTACACATTTCAACCAAGTCTTTCCTCCTACCCGACCAGCCAATTAGCAAAGCAACAAACAGACAGAGGAGAAAACAACTCTATGGGGGAAGTAATGAAAATACAGCAGTCCCATTATTACTCAGGGGGGAAAGAAGCATATGGTCTGATTTAAGCATGATGTTATTGTTCTTCTGGTCTCAATAGTCTGAGATGGCTGATTATCCCACAAGCTATATGGAAACAGAAAAAAACTGTACAAAGTCAAAAGTATAAAGTACAGGTTTTAGACTGTGTTTACTGAACAGGAAATCTTCTCACTCATCACCTGTGCTTCAGTAAGTCCCACTGTGAAAACAACACTAACATCCACTAAAAGTATTCCTTGATGCTACAGTAGCTGACACCATGGTCAATTTTGCTGGCTCTTGCTGACACAGTGAAATTAACTGACAAAACAAATACCCCAAACAATAACAGATGCATCCAAAGAGAACAACAAAAAACAACAAACACATTTCCACATATGACTGTCTGCCTGGAGCAACAAGGCCAAATAAAAAGATCAATGGTATTTTCCACAGTGTGTTTACGGCAAAGCAACAGCAAAGTAATTCATTGGGCCTCGTGTCCAGAATTACCTATGCTGAATAACCCACCTAACAACAAGTCATCAAGAAAAACATTTGTCCATAGGCCTAATTAACACTGGGGCTGGATTGGCAATACAAAGCATTGAATGCTCAAAGAAAGGAAAGGCCAAAGAAATCACGTTATGTCAATATTTTCGATAATAAGGTCATTGGACCTAATGTAGGTATTCGGTATTCAACCAAGCAATCTCTGGCTGAATTAGGAAGAAAATGTGTCTATCAGTTTGGTGTAATGCTCACTCTTTATGGTGCGAAGGTACTGTATATGTACTCGGTAACAATACGAGGCCTTAGTTATCAGAACACTTGGCACATTTTCACTGAGAATTCATAAATCGAACAACCTTTTCCCTACCTCACAATCCCTATGGTAAAAACTATTTTCACTAGAGAAATGCATTAGTATGCAATGCTGTCAAGATTTTCAATCAATTGTTCATGCATATGCCACCACACATTTATACACACCATGGAGATACAAAACATGCAGATCCAAGCATGCAGATGCATAGGGACACAGACACAAACACACACATACAGACACACACACAGACACACACACACACACACACACACACACACACACACACATACAGACACAGACACACACACACACACACACACACACACACACATACAGACACAGACACACATACACACACACACATACACACACACACACACACACACACACACCCACCCTCATTACTCCTGCAGACAGTGGCTCCCTGTCCTGCAGTTATGAATTTCATGCCACACCTCTATTTGTCATGGAAACCAAGCGGGAACCAGACATATACATCCCGGCAGTGATCAATACCAGCCTCTGTCTGTCCACAGTTCAGTCCAGTGCAACAAACCATAGAGGTGAGTGACCACCATATGGCAAAGCTCACAAGGTCCCATACAGGTGCCCTGAAACTCTGCTCACATTCAAGCAATTCTGAAAATACTACCTATATTACAATTGTTCTTTATCTGCCAATATGTTATTTAATGTATAAATGATATGTTTCTATTTTATTTCTAGTAAATGTCAGCAGGCCTACATATTTAAAGACCTTTGTGTTGTGTAATGTTGCTGTAACCTGTGCTTATTGTGTATCCTGTGTTGGTAATTCATTTTTTGATAAAGGCTATTTTACACAGAGAGTGTTAACACACAGTCAGAACAGCAGTGTGCCTCAGAGGACAATGTGTCCATATGGAGCTGAACTGGGGAATGACACAAAGACGACACCTCAAAGCGTTCCCTCTGACGATAGTGGACGGTGCCTGGACTAAACGCTTGCGGAGTGCGCTTGCTCGTGCAGCCATGGGTGTGGTGGGAGGGGGCTGCGGAAAGAACAAAGGAGAGGAGGCTGGCCTCTCTCTGTGCTTCCTTTTCCTAAACACATCAGGGCTAAAGAGCCTGCCTGCCCGCCTGCAGCCCCCACCACCCCCCCGCTCCAGAGGGGTCACGGTGCACTTGTGAATAATAAATGAGGCCTGCTAACCTCCTGACCCAAAGCGAGGAGGGTCAGTCACTGCCCCCTCTCGCCAGATGCTGCAGCCATATATGCAGGGATCAGCTCCGGGTCTAATGGCCTCTTCCACTCAGGCACCTTATGGAGGCAGGTCTCCAATACTCCACTCAGCGTAAGAAATACAAGTAGCACTGGCGTCAAAGATATGCCAAGAATGTCAACATTTTAAATGTTTATTGTTAGATTTATTCACACAATCTTTAAGAATCAGGAAATTAAAAAAATATATTTCGTGGCCATTTTGCTATTAGTGTATTTTACATTAGTGGTTTAATTCATAGGGGCAGTGCAGTACAGTGAAGAACAATCAGCAGCATAGCTACAGTACATTTTAAATACAGTACAGTATATGTAAACAATCATAAATCCTGCGAACATCATCAACATTTACGACTCTCAGTTTCTACTTTTTAAGAACTTCAGATCAAAGAAATCTTAGTGAGTTTCAGAGTGCCATTCATTTTGAAAATACATAACCAGTCTTGGTCGCCAACCATACTGTATTTAATGAACAACTCCAAATCGTAAACTCAAAAGGAGGAATATTTCACAACTAATTAGGGTAACTGGTAACATGATTGGATATGAAAAAGAGCATCCCAGAGAGGCAGAGTCTCTTAGAAGTCCCCACCAAGTCCACATTTTCATTTCCAACATCTGATATGTTGTCTATGTCCTTTTTGCAGCTAAATAGGGTTTTACGAGATTTGTATATTATCACATTTTGTTTTTATTTGCATTTTACACAACGTCCCAATGGCTGTGTCTGATTCGGGGTTGTATTACAAGCCACTGGGGCATACAGCCAAACCGAGGCCTTGGGCAAAGCAATTTCTTCTAAGATTTCAACTCTGCCAAATGGCTGCTATTTTTTCATGTCTCTGAAACGTTGAGAAGATGAATAGTAAGAGGCACTGACCATTTGGTTTGTTGATAGATTATGAGCGATAAATCACCAGGGAAAAACCCCTGCATCCTAACGTTGCCAGGCACAGAGACGGTAAGAAGGTGTGGATCCCACATGAAGGAGTTATCACCATGGTCACCTTATGCACAGCACCATGTATGAGTCTAATGGCTCCAAGACTATTCATTGCTAATGTCATTGCATGCATCTAACAGAAAACATGCACTCTCTATGCACTGAGAAGTATTGAGCTGAGTCCGATGATTTAAAACAATTCCACACCTCTGTGTTCTTTCTCACACACACACACACACACACACACACACACACACACACACACACACACACTCACAATATAACACTGTCTACAACACTCGCCTCAGAACAGCAGCATCAATAATGTAAGCATATTTGCTTTTATTCAATATATCACTGGATACTTCATTCAGCCCTATTCATCATAGCCAGCATCTCCACTCTGGCTGTGCCTTGGCGGAGAGAGGCCTGCATTAGATGGGTAAAGACTGCAATTAGATTAGCAGTGGCTTGATGTCACCCCTCTTCACATGCTCGCAGGTTCTCCTCTTTCAGCCATGCATTCATTTAGCCCTGAGCTGACTGGAGGCGGACCAGAACCCAGCGGAGGGGACCAGGGCAGAGAGAGGAACTGACACACTGCCTCTTAAAGACCCCCGCTGCTGAACATCACATTTTTAACCTTGTTAACATGCCCATATGGTGCTTTTTTATTTGATACACAGCATATTGGGAGCAAAATAAGCAGTCAAGGCCATGGCTAAGTATTTACACCTGGGAACTGCAGTGATCCAATGATTCTCAAAAAGGCAGTATTTGACAGTCTGACTTTCCTATATCACAAACCTAAGGAACCAATCCCATGCTGTATCAAGGGGGGTGTAAACACACACACACACACACACACATTTATATTCAGCAGACCATATCTCCAGTAACATCTGGATACATACATGTGTTTCATTGTTTCAGTTCTTGCCGTAGTTGCAGCCAGATATTTTTTTGTCTCAGCAATAGACAGCAACCAACTGCAACCTCGAAATTAAATCATGCCTTTACAAAATTACAGATCTGAGTGATTTTTACAGAAATGGGTGAATCTCTAGTGATGTCATCTGATACGTGTCTGTCCCTGTGTGCCGTCTGCTGGACTTGGTGCCCACAAGGGGACACAAGCAGTTTGACTCAAAGTGCATACGCTTGCCCATTGCACTGATTGCTTGATGCAGTGGTGAGCTAGCTTAAGTGAATTGCGTGTCTTCAATCTTCCCCAATCACTTAAGGCTGGGCATCAGCGAATACCATCCATCATCCCCCAGCCAGAAACATATGGTGCATCAGCAATCTCAGACCCACCTAAATGATAGTAAAAGCTGTGCTAAGAAATTTTTCCTATCCCCTGAATTCAGGCTAGTGAGGGAGCCTGCTCTACCGTAGTCAGTATACCAGACATACAGTACCACGTACCACACACTGGGTATGATGTAAAGTGGAGCACCCATAACCACCCATGTTCCCATACTATCTCTACACAAAAGTGAAGAGTTCATTGATATGTATATTCCAAGCAGATTCCTCTACCCCTTTAATTTAGTCAGGGAATGTGACTGGGAAGAAAACATTGAAAACATTTAATTCAGCAGCTTTTAATTGAAATATTTATACATTAGATTTTGGATTGTAACGCCTAATTCTTTATTATTCAGTTTTCTGGAAGAGGAGACACACCCACATTTATATTTCCCTAACCTGTCCTCATTAAATCATGGTTTAAAAAAACTCAGAAGAGTAACGATTTTGCTGTGGTGGCTTGAGAGAGGAATGACCAGATGGACCCCCTGTCCAGGGAGAGGACATATTTCACTGAGCTTGACTGTCATTGGTTTATGGCTACAAGTCCGAGCACCAAAATGGACAGTGAGACCTTGGTAACATGTCACTAGGACAACTGCAGCTTATTACTAAATGCTTGACCTGCATCTCGCCCCTTTTAGAAAGAGCGAAGCAGCTATCTCCTGATAGCCCAGACCTAATTCCATGATGGGTGGAGAGTGTAATGGATTAATATACTTGAGGGTGGGGGGACCGTGGATGCACCAAGCATGTTCAGAGGTGACAAAGAGGAATTTTTCCAGGTGATCTTTGAGGGATGTGCCAAGAAAAATGTTGCTGTTTATTCATGCATCCATGCAAGTGCCACATTCAAAGATTCCCTCTTAGAGTCTGAAGGTGAAGTGCAAAACTAGTGCAAACAAGCACGGAATGCTTGGGAATCACAGATGAAAACATGTTCTGAGTGAAATCTGGACATCTGCTGTGGCTCTGGCAAGGCTGTGCTGCTGGAAGTGTCTCACATAAAAGTACAGTTAGCATACAACATGTTCTTGCTCTGTCACTCTGAAAGCCTAGCCTCAACATGCACCTGGTTTCTACTTGACCCTTTCCACTGTAGCAGGACTAGACATCTTTTGTCTCTCTCTCTGACACAACTGGGCATAGCCTTTACACTTGACCTACTAATGTAACATAAACCTGTCATGCACACACCTTGGTTATTAAAGTGAAAGGACACACTTTTCTGTGACAATAACTTACTGTTATACAGAAAATACTGTGTAAACACTCTAGCCCTAGCTAAACAGAACCTGTGTGTTCCCTGGGCCCATTCCGTAAACACTGTTACAAAGTGGTCGCAGGTCAAGTCACTGCTGTGAGGCCTCTAATCCTTGGCTGGACACAATGGAAGTTATTGGCAGCTGCACTTCTGTAAATCATGTCAGAGTCAATAGCAACTGTTGAATTGGGAGGGGCCCTGGCTTTAACACAGACAAGCAGTTAATCTTTTCTTTGGGGCCACGGCCCTCGGCTCGTGCTGCTTCCGCACAATGGGCCATAATGGCTGGCGTCCGCCTGGGCGCTAAATCGCTGTGTCTTAATCTCCGTTCATTAGCCACTAGCCCATCCAGCACGAGGGGGGACAATAAGAGAGCATATGCCCTCACAAAAGCCTCAACGGAAGTTTGGTTAATCCCTTTTCACTTCTGGATTATTAAAGAAAAGAAAGAGAGAAAAAAAAAAAGAAAATATATATAAATTCACGTCGGTCTATCTTCACACAACAGATCAAAGCAATGAAGAGGCAGGAGAACGCATCACTTTCCCAGAAAAGGAACTCAGCATCTGTCCCTAAGATGGGAGGGGTGTGCAGTTGCCGCATGCATGTGTGTGTGTGTGTGTGTGTGTGTGTGTGTGTGTGTGTGTGTGTGTGTGTGTGTGTGTGTGTGTGTGTGCGCGCGCGTGCGCGCGTGTGTGTGTGTGTATGTATGGACGCGCGTGTGTGTCTCTGCTTGAGGGTAAGAGATGCTGATCCTGGTTGAAGTAAACGTCTGTAAACCATAATACTTTCCAAGGCAGCAGTTGATGGCTGAACAACTCTGGCTCTGATCTGGGCTGCCTTGGAGTGGTTGGTTGAGTGTGGGAGAGAAGAGGAGAGGAGGGGGGGAGAGGAGAGGAGAGGAGAGGAGAGGGGAGGAGAGGAGAGGAGGGGAGAGGGGTGACACTGGGCTGTGCAGAGCCGTGGCTCCAGACCACCCCCTTGTGTGGGCAGACACACACTGCTGCTCCCACCTGCAAGGACCTAATTAGTGAGCTGGCGTGTGTCGTGCTGCCACAGAAAGGTCCCTTGAGCAGCAGAGTGAGTGGGACAAGAATAAGGCCAGAGAGAGTATTGTGTGTGAGTGTGTGTGTGTGTGTGTGTGTGTGTGCCTGCCTGTGTGTGTGTATATGTGCATGTGTGTGTGCATTTGTGTGGAATGAGCCTAATCAGCTTGCACAAGAAGCCAGAACAAAGAGATGCCAATGCCATCACTCATAAGCTATGGAGGCCATCACAAACTTCACTAGAAACTTTCAAATTAGATTTCTTGATTCTTCAGTCCTGCATTTAAACATGCAACAAGGAAGAAAGCAATGGCATCTCATACACGATTCATACTGTTGAGAAGGGAAGGTGATGATTCACATCATTTTATCATGGTTTTAATGACAATGCTGATGACACCAGTAATAGTACCCTATCCAAGAGACTAAAGTTAGAATTGTTTCAGCAATGTCTCCTAATTTTAGGCATTTTTGTACTTAATGCACTCTTATGTATTTCAATGCTTTTCGACCAGAATGCATAATTGATAGGGCTGAACCCTTTAATGTTCAAAGGCTTGAGTAGGTGAACAAGGCTCTTTGGGTGGACCTGTCTACTGGGACTGGTCAAATCAAAACCTACTGATATGAAAGACACCTTCTCCATAAAGATTTACCCTTCTGCTGAACCACATTAAATATGCATGCGGTGCTATCCCCTCTAACAAGAAAGAGAAAAATATCTTTCTTCTCACCTTCCTTTACATTTCAAAATCATGACTTTGTGCACAAACAGCCAATTAATAGCTTCTGGTGCAGACACCACTCTTTGCCAGCACAAAAACAATACAGAACTTGACCTTGACCACAAAATATCTAACACGCTTTCCCTGACTAATACTTTTCAAAAGCTCCATGTAGTCTAAAAGAAACAATTCAATGTGCAAATGTGCCTGTAGTGACAGTGACACCCACTTCTCTCCTCTATTTCTCTCTCTCATAATGAAGAGCTGCTTGAATTCCTTTGGCCTCTCTGTGCAGCCCAGCAGCAGGGGATCAGTATCCTGGCCAACCGTCTGAGGTAGACGGAGGTGGCGCCTGTGCAATTTAATTTCAGTTAAAAATACACCCTAAATCGCATTTGGCCTGCATTAAAGGATCCTGTGTTAAAACAGCCCAGAGAAGTGTATTCAATCATTTTACTCTCCCCTCACAACTTCATCCTGCCCATTAGGTGATGTTGCATTACAGTCTGATTGAGAAATAATCAGACAGTGCAAAATGGACAACATGAAATGGATGGCAGCCTTTAGTGATAAGCATCCTGACTCAAGACTGATGTTTGGGTTATGCTGCACACACACACACTGAGGACACATCCTCAGAATTGGCATGGGTACCAAACTTAAATTATATTTATAAATAGACATAAAGAACATGCAAAACATTTAATCTAACCTGCTTGAGGCGTATCATGTCATTGGCGCTGGCTGGTTAGAAGCTCATGAATGTATGGCAGAACCAGTGCCACTCAGCCTAATCATACTGTATCTATACAACCAAGAGTTTTTCACAGAATACAAATATTTAGGGGAATGCTGTGGTGTCAGCAGGTTTGTTTCAACAGGATGGTGTGTGCACTAAAGAAATGATTCGGAAGTTGATCATATTTTGAACTCAGTTCATTGTAGATGATCAGAACAGGTTTTTAAGATACGGAACATGATTTTGTCTGCAGATAGCATAGCTGACATTCTACCCACATGTCCCAATGTGCATCATTCCCTTAAAAGATCATAATGAAGGAGATCCAGATTTTGAGAGCATCCACTATGTGGGCTGATGGTAAGTGACTTTTTGTGCTGTTTATAACGAGTCTTTCCTGCTTGTTTGGCAAACCTTTCATGCAAGGGCTCTACTGTTGATGAAAAGATCCTAATGAAACAAAAAAAAAAAACATTTTGAAATGCATATCTTTCAAGGAAAATGTATCGGTAGCTCACACACACACCGAATGTTCATTCACGGACTAAGTAGTACTTTTACTCTTTGGCAACTTCAAAGAAGTGTGAGAGAGCAGAGCATGCCCATTAACAAGAAGCTGCTGCATATGAACTGAATTTTTTTTATCAAGGCTCTGCCTTTTAATACATTTCAACAAGCTCTTGTGCTTCACACGTGTCTCATGTGAAGGGCTCCATTAGGGCTTTTACTTTCTTCTCTCGGTGGTTTGATCCTTTTCATCTCACTGTGTCCTTGGATAACTAGGGCAGCTATTCCATTACATGATTCTGTCTCTATCGTCTAAAAAGCAGGTTGTCTCTTTGAGTTTGGGTTAAGGGTCATGGACTACGAGGAAGGTGAAAACCTGCTCAGAAGCTTTCACAGCGAGGCACAGCATGCAGTAGGTAAGATGACCTCACCTCAGTTTCTGGGACAAACACAAGTGTCCCCAAATATGCAAGCCCAAAACAGATGCATTCAGTATAAACACCAACCACTCAGACACCTTTTCAAGGTCAGCCTTTTTATATCGCGCTTGTTAACCCTTAAAGGAGTACCGTCACACCGGTGTGACGGGAATGTTGGGAAATTAACATTCTAAAGAATATCTGGGTTCATTGAATTCAACATAGAATTTTAGAACCTTCAATTGTTGCGGAACTTAGAATGTTCAAAAAACTACACCTTTAAGGGTTAATGGAGGCAACAGTGAGACATAGAAATCCTCTCTGTATCCCGTTCTCCATTCTCCATTCTCCTATTCTAGAGTCTAATCAGAGAGGGTTGAAACGGAGCAGTCAGTAATCAAGGATATTTGATCTAATGTTAGTGTTGTAACTTTACTTTACACTTTACTTCAGCCCACTTTGCTTAAAATGAAGTCCCCGGGATATTTCCTAGTGGCTTGCCGAGTGGGCCCAGAATGTGGAAGCCACCGCCACCATCCTCATCCTCCCACGCAACAAGATGTGGGTGGCAACAAAGCTGATGCCCCTTTGAGCCGCCCAGTTGCCTAATTGACACGGTGGATTGAAAAGGTGCCTCTGTCTTGTCATTATTCAATATGGAGGTTCATTATGACAGATAAAACCAGGTGCTTGGAGGCTGCCCCTGGCTATGAGCCAAGCCTCTCTTCTAGGCTCTGCAGAGCGTGACTAATAAGCTACAGTGTGCCATGGAGCACCTGAGGAGGTCCGCTCTGCCTGGAGTGGTGTGGAGAAGTTAAAATGTGCAAGCTCTGGCTGTTACATTTTTAATATGTTGCCACATCCAAGAAAAAAAAAGTCTGACAACAGGTGCTAAGCTGAGGGATACCTAAGGTCTGCAGAGGCAGTATGTGCAGACAGTTGATTTAGGCTAAATAATTACACGTATAGGGTTAGCTGCCCTGAGCTTGGTCGTCCCTTTAAGAGAATCCTGTGGGTCGATGTTCAGTTAATTTCTGAGATATGACAATCATGTTGATAAATATTGTTAAATATACTTGGTAAAGTGTAGCAGTCATAATTACACAAGGTTGATTACAATAATTATCCAGTTATCCAGTAATCTAATAAAAGTGCAGAAGCTTCACCATGGTCAGAACAAGAGCCATTGGTGCAAATGCAATAAATAAACAATATAATGACTTGGTTACCTGCATGGGGTTTCTAAGAATTATAATGAACTCCATTAACAATTTGCTACTGAACAGTTCAAAGGGCCTGGTGTTTAAATTTTTAATTGGAAATTTACGGAACAAATACAGTCTTTACAATTGATTAATTTATGTTGATTGCTTTTCATTATTATTATGATTTCATTTTGAAATAATTAAAGAAGATCTTTAGTATTTCAGTTTGTATTTCACTGATGGTAAATCAATGTCTCTAAAGCACTGTTTTTGTCACATCTTATTTGTCATGAATATATTAAGCCAATTTTATGCTTGAAATTCAGATGATTCATGAGCAAAACCTCAGAATGGCAACGCTAAGTAAGATAGATAGATAGATAGATAGACAGATAGATAGATAGATAGATATTTCCTTATTCATCTCCAGGTGGAGTTGCAGCAGTAATTTACATACTTACAACACACAAACACACAAATTTACACAAAAACACACAAGGCACGTATAATCAATGGAATCAACCAATGAAAGGAACTGCCTTAAAACTCCATCGTCAAGTTCCGCTTTAGGGACATCAGTAATAGCAGCCTCACACAGTGGAGTGCATCAGAGGTCTGTTCATTAATCAACTGCATGGCTGAGAAGCAGGGCCTGATGCACAACACGCTCAGAACCTCAGAATCGTTTGGGTTGTCAGGCACCATGTCACCAAGTCTCTGCTTAATGCCTGGCCTCACATGCATCACCAGACTCTGTGTATAAATCTCACGGCTTCCATTTTCTTCTTTGTCTCACTCTCCACAGCACTCACCATTAGCAGTCTCAATTTAACTTTGCATTATTCCACTTTACAACTGAAATCTATTCTACATTATCATTTCAAAACAAACATCCCTAGGACAGAATCACTGCATCACATCCTCAGGCCTAGGAGAAAACACATCAGCAATCCTGAGGAAATTAACACATTGATCATTTTTAAGTGCTAGCAACTGTGATGGCCATTACCAGCAGTTCAAGTGTGGCAGGCTGTGCCCAGATGTCCACCCTCAGCAGCATTTGGAGCCTCGCAAAGAGCGGCCGTGGGGTCAAGGGGTCACAGTGACCTTTGTCCGTTAGGGCAGTCGACCCCATCCCTGCTGCAGGGCCAGCTATGGGGGAGCAGATGGACTGAGCCCTCCCTTTCTTTTGGTGCCTTGCTAATATCAAGATGAATGAAGCGAGCACCCCCACCTTCAAAGACATATCGTATCACAGAAATCCACAAAGATCCTGGTTATGCACAGCAGTCTGTGTACTCATCATAAACCACTGCATCCGCCTGGCACCCAAATTACGAGAGGTCGAACCTCATCTACCTGTATGTAAATGCAGCATATTCAATGACCTTCTGTGTTGATTGTTCTGTGCTATTTAGAATGTAGCAGAGAGAATACGAATAAAAACTAGGGATGCATGATATTAGATTTCTGCCCATATTTGATATGCTGATATTTTCAATACCGATATATAGAAATCTTTTTTTTTTGTTTCCTTTAAGGGTCTCCTGTACTAGATTGAACCTATTATTCTTAATGTGATAGCCTACTGTAGCCATAGCTGTTACATATGCGGGCATACAACTTTTAAGAAAAATGGTCAGTCATTCATGAAAAATCATTGTAACATGGTGTAGATGTAAAATAAGCAATTTAATATAGGACATTTTCAAATAAAAATGTAGATCTCATCTTATTTGAACAGATTTTGTATGATATTCCCTCTGGAACCCAAATAGGTTGTGCCAATAATAGTCTTGGCAATTCATCTACCAGGAGATCTGCAGATGTTTTCATATCTGCAATGTCAATAATATAATTCTTAAGCTGTTATCTGATGATACCAATGTTGCACCAATAATACACACACACACACACACACACACCCACACACACAGACACACACACACACACACACAGACACACACACACACACACACACACACATACGAGTGAAGGAGTACAAATACAATTTATGCTTATCTATATACAATAAGCATCTGAACTTATTTTATTTTGTTATTAACAATCAGAAATACTGCTCTGTGGAAACTATTATGAGTAGCACCTCCAATTATCAACCCATTTTTCTGATGTAAAAGCCTCCCTTTTTCAAACGGGCTAAATCTTAGTTTAGTAGGGATTATATCTTCATCACTTCCTAATTTAAAGAGATCAAATCTGAATAGCCAAAGGAATGGTTTACAGTTCTCTGTTTCTGGATTAGTTATGGGAAATTCCTGGCTCTGCATTAAAATATACTGTAGATGAACTCCTTAGAGTTATATTAATGAACTACAATTTACTGGGGAATAAATTACATTTAAACTTCTAATTAAGATGTTTGGATCCATGCACACACAGCACTTTCAGAATCTTGTGACATGAAGCACAGCTGAAATTATTTGCTCTGGAAAACGTGGGCTAAGATGTTCGCCAATTACTGGAAGTGATTAGTGGCCTATCTAATTGATGAGGACAAAGACAAGTGTGCTTTAAATGACTGCATCTTCATCTGTCTCTCATTCAGAAGGGGGGGGGGGTACTGCTAAGAAGTACTGCTACCTCGTTCCTGTACATCTCCACAGCTCCTGTTTAACTGACATTATGCTATATTGCTATATCTGTGTATGGATATGGTTATATCTAGCCTTTATTTCTTTTTTGAAGTCAGCTGTAGTTCAACTAGTAGGTGTTCAAACATTTGTAAAATTGTCATTCAAATGTCAAAAAATCTTTTCTGAACATTTCAATCATATTTCATAAAGAATTCCTAAATGTTTTTTTGTTTTCATTATCTCTACCATAGTACAATTCAGAGATGGAAAAAAGCATAAGGTGTAAATTGGACAAAAAATAATATAAGGTATGGACTGAGTTCTTTTTTTGCTCTATCACTGGTCAGTGTGTGATGACCTGAAACAAAAATATAGTTTAAGTGACAATTTAACTGCTGCGGTCATTATCCTTTCACTTTAAAACCCCTCAGAGTGTAGCGGACCCTTGCCTGATAGCCAGTCCAAAGCCTTTGGGAGCCTCAGGAAAAAAAAAATCAATATTTTTCCCACTCTCTGTCTCTTTATTCGTTTAATAACTTGCAACCATAGTATTATTGTTCCACTGATCTCCTCCCATCAACAAAAGCAGAATGCTATGATTTTTACTCTCTCATGCCATAAAATAAAAAAGAATGATGATGATTGGTTCTTTGTTCGTTCTTGGCCCCAAACCCTCTCTTTCCTGCTTTATATATTATAACTATAAAAAAAAATCAATTCTTTAATTCAGCATATACCTGAACCTTCGTAAAATGTTATTAATTTAGTATTGCTTTGTGCTATTGCTCGCAATAACCACAATGGATGTATGAAAGCAACTGTTTTTTGAACAATTTAATGTTCAAAAATCTTTTGAAGTCTGTAAATTAACAAGGTCCAAAGGGTGATGTCAGCAATGACACACCCAGGTCCAGTCATGGTCGTTTTATCCACCATATTAGGTTTGAAATTATCAGTTTCTGAATGAAAATGGCTCAAAATGAGCACATTTGACTTCTACTGTAAAATAAAGAATGATTGAGCACTGTAATATTAATCTATGAAAGCACAAAAAACAAATGCACACAGTATAACTAAACCAGGTGTTTTTGTGTATAAATCAGAGAAATACAGAGGAACAGCCTACCATGAACAAGAACCCCGTATTGATTCCTTTTTGTGGTGCAATGCTATTTAGCTGCTGTCAAAGCTACTTTCAACCAGCTGGAGTCAAATTGCCGTATTTACAGCAAGAGCTCTTGTTGAGAGGACTGCAGGAGCTAACAATGCGCTATTGAAATGGCATCCTAGAACACAATTGGGTGTATTTGACAGAAAACTTAGGGCTGCGACAAAAGTCCAAAGTTCTTTTTTGCTTCCATCAAGCAAACAGCCACAAGCTATCATTATACAGTAAAGCACCCACACCTTTTTAAAGTCACAAAGTGTGTTTTTAACAGTCCAAAACTTTGTACAAAGAGCGTGTGTGCAGTGACAAGTGCATTTGTCATGCTGGTCGGAGGAGGGAGGGCCTGTCGTGGCTCCCCACCCCGACACGTGCACTCACAATGAGACACATGCAAGCTGTATAGACCCATGAAATCAAAGCATTCTTTTATTGTCTCTCTGATTTATTCCAATACAATCCGCCCCTCCAAAGTCCTGCTCCCCCCTCCAAAGTCCTGCCCCCCCCCCAATCTAAGTCTTAAAAAGGGGAAAAGCCCTAAAGCCCAAAGTTGCAGAGAATTTCTTTAATAAGTCCACTCCCACACACATACAACAATACATTCATATGAAAATGCAATTATTCAGATCAGTTCCCCTATTAATGAATATGAATTGATGTTATGACAGCTTTGTAAGTCACCAATACATCAGTGCCAAAGCAATAAACATAAAATTGGGAAATTACATTAATATTTACTTTAGACTGGATACAAATTTTCGGAAGCATTTATTATATCTAACATTATACTACTAAACATCTATGAACTGGTTAACACTATAGAGATTTTTACTCTCAAAAAGCCTACACATGTAATCAATCTAATCAAAATTGTATAAAATTATAAAAGTTACCTATAATATACTATTTGTTAAATGTAATAATGTGTGTATATTAACAATGTAAAAGCAGAAACAAATTGATTCCCAGACATTGCAAATATATTATCCTTCTAAAGATGACACACCACATTGACGCTCACAAAAAAAAGGTTACGGAAATGAAATGATGGAAATGAAGCTGGACAACAATACAGCAGAAACTAACTGGCTTAGCTGCTCTGTCAGATCACCATCTGGCCATACATACACTACTGAAAATACACCAGTTTCCTACGCTTACAGTAGGATTATAACCACAAATTCAATTCCTCAACTTAATATAAAACGTAAAGATCTCTAACATGTTAGAAAGTATTGTGCTTGTTTAGCATGAAATGGTGAGGGAATATTATACTTTTAGTACTATTAGTACTACATATATACAATCGTCAGAATATTGTATTTTGTATTTAAAATAGTACCTTAAATGTGAGAAGCCAAATTAAGAGGTTTTGGGGCTTTTATAAATATATTCCTGCATTATTGAGGACTGATCATGTTTCTCCAACTTTGAATAAACACAAGCAACATCACTAATACATATTCCAATGAGCTGTGTTTGTTACAGTCATTTCTGTGTGTATAGGCTTGTATATAGACAGCATGCATGCTTATCCACATCACCTCTGGCAAAGCCACTGAAAGAAATCATATATAACAAATGAACGTTCTACCAATGACCAATACCCCGGGCCTTCACACCCTTGTATGGTAAATTCCATTCCACCAAACTTAAAAAAAGGCAAAAAAACCTATTTCATATAACCAATTACATTACCGGTACTTATCAAAAATATAAATTCATATGAGATATTGCTAGATTTAAACATATTTTTGAGATGCTGCTTCTGCTACTCGATGTGGGGTGTATTACCAGGAACCTATCTCATTCAACTGGTTTGCAGATGTTTTGCATTTTACACACAGACTTAGAGAGCTAGAAATATCACTTAAACTCAAACTCAAACTCAATAATATCACTTCTATACTTAAAAATTGCCCCTATTTGTCACCGGTAAACACATTTCAACACGGACAACACATATTTTTTTATTACTCACACGATGCATGTAAAATGTAAAACGTGGATAACATTTTATATAGAGCTGTATTTTTTCAGTTGGGCATGTAGCTGACAACTACATATTTAGCAGTCTATGACTTGGTCATGATTCCACACAATCTCTCTCATTAAGGTCTCACTATGGTGAACAGCATGGCATTGACTACAGCCGAGCTCTGCAGTGTGTGCTGCAGCAAACCTGCCTGTGAGCAGAGACAGCAGGGCCTTCATTGATCTGCAGAGACTGAGCCTGCCTCTCCTCTATTTTCCTCTCCCCTCCCCTCCCCTCCCTCTCTCCCTTCCTCCTTCCTTGTCTTCTCTCACACATTCTCTCCCCACCTCTCTCACAACACCATGTTTACTATATGATTATTTGATTACGACACATGAATTCAAATGATCAAGCCATGAGGCTAAGCCAGTGTGTTGTGCATCATTGAAAAAACATTCCTCTAAGCTGAATATATAAGAAAGTAGCTGAATATAAAACACTTATAAAACATAAGCAGCTCAAGGCATGCCTGTATTAATCAGCATTAAGACCTCCCATCTCTACAGCAGAGTTGAGAGCTAGAGCAGAGAAAGACAGAGCCAAAGATCCTACCTGGTGGGCAGACCGGACGAGGGGCGTTGGGCTGCAGAGGTCCCTGCACTGAGATGCCTTCCTCAGGACGTTTCCCATGCAGATGACCAGGCCAGGCTCTCTCCTCCGCAGAGCCATCCAGAGCTGCCGATCAATTAGCCCTCCCTGTGATTGATCACAAGAGCACGGCCTCAGTATGGCCACCTCTCCTGCACCAGCACACCCACACACAGTCCAACAAAAACACACAAGTAAAAATACCCACACTTATATAAGTACATACATATTCATGTTTAAATCACCATTAAACTGTAAAAAGTTTAACACAAATTTTCTACACGATACATCAGCTCAGTGCAGGCTGGAAATCTCAAATGAAAATCATAATTTTAATGATATTGCACATAACCAACTCTAGCAATCTCTGATGAACATAAAGGACACATTTCATGGTGTATATATTTTATAGGTTATATGTATTTTTCTTCTTTTCTATTATTAGTGCTGTCAAAATACATAGTCAGCCCCTGCGTGACCAAGTCCCTGTGGCTGTGTGTCGATCCCATGAGGACTAAGATCAGCTATCCTGGGTGAAATGGAGGTTTCCTCACTCACACACACTCACACACACAGTTTTGCTGCAGCGCTGTTGTGTTACCAGGTCTCCATTTTCCTTGGCGCTTTTCTTTTTTTTTTCCTATTTATTGTTTTCATCCCCACTCCAAGCCATTGATTGATTGTAAATGAGATCAATAGCAATCCACTCTGGACACTTATGGTATTTTCAGGATTTATGTCTGAGGTTAGTCAGTGAGAGCATACTAGTGATAAGCAGATAAAAGAAATATCAACACATAATAAGGTCCACACTTACTATAACAATTTCCTCTGGAAGCATCTTTCATCTAACCCTGTGTTTGCATTTGTGTACAACAATTGTGGAGATGATATTATAGTATGCCACACAACTTGCCACACGACAGACACTGAATGTTATGATCACTCATGTGCTTCTCTGGTGACACCATGTCATAGCTGACATAGGGAAAATGCAGCGTACAACAAAAGCTTCAAACAAAAACCCACGGTGAGAATGGAGGAGTACACAAGGTCACGCACGAGTCAATCAGTCCGTCAGAGTGACCACTGGCCTGGCTCGATTGCACGGCTATCATTCATCAGCAGGGGATGAGCCTGCAGCTCAAGGCAATGCAGAGGCAGCAGGAGGAGGAGCAGCCCAACAATATGGCCAAGCTTGACCTCCAGCACCTTGCTCCATGCACCATCAGCTTTAACCCCTGCAGCCAATATTGACCAGCGTGGTTGGAGAGATGCACAGCACGAAAACAGAGCAGGACACACTGCCTCACTCATACACAACAAATATTTTATTTCACGACTTAATAAATACTTCATAATTTTTCAACAGGGAACGATTATTCAGAAATGCAAACAGAAGTGGTGAAAATGCGTAGGATCACTGAAAAGGTAAAACTGACCTCAAAACGCATTCCTATTGTCTTGACAAACAGCACCATTCAGGAGGCATATCAAAGGCATGGTGATCCTCTGACCTTGACCCTGGCTGGGGTGTAGCCTGAGGCACATAGAGGCATGGGCCGGGGGAATTATCAGCAGGGCAGCAGCACATTCACCAATGACCTGGAGAGAACCAAGCATGCACACTATAATTCACACATGCAGGGACAAAAAGAGGCTATGACATTTTCTAAATGTGCAGGCGTCATGTATGTAAATGCTTCTAAAGTAAAATACCCAGCACTTCATTTGTTTCCATACAAGAAAACATGTACCATGATGCCTGCACACATACAGACAAAAATATTCATAAAGATAAAACTGATAAGTGGTATGTCTTGCCAGATTTGTCATAACCACCTTTTAGTTTAGGTTATTTGATAGTGATTTCCTTACCTAAATGATCAGTTGGATTAATTGATCACAGATTGATTCAAATGATTTAACACATTATAGAAATCTCACCCATCTTGAAAACTAGCAAACTAACAACCTAAAAATCATGTAGAATAATTTCAAAGACAACCAACCACCCTGTTTGCATGGATAGAAGCTTGCTAACATGCTAAGAAGCCTCTTTTTGCAATAATGTTGGTAAAGTCATATTGTGATTGTCCCAGATGACAGAACCATAGTGTGTAGTCTGGACCACTTCTGGCAAACACAAGTGTGTCTACCTGCCCTTTCCATGGCTATATACAGTAGCATCAGAATACATGAAGATCACACCAAAAGAGAAGAGGTTGTTCACATAAACATACCTCAGAAAGTGGCAAATTGGTGCATAGTGTCTTCAAATCATGTAACAAAATGACAATAATGTTAAATTCTGCACAGAACTTCTACATGCTGAAAATGAAATATGTAGTGCCTCTCACTCAAAAGTTGTAGGAGTCGATGCAGTCCCACACATGTTAATGATAGCCAATTTCTGTTAATGATACATCTCATGTGGAAAATACAGACAATGAATGATACCCCTACAGGAGTCATCTGCAATTCAGACACACACATATAACTGTAATCAGACACCAGACAATTTACTTTGCTGCTGAATGTGCTTGCCTCCTGGTAGAGCTTCATGGTGAAAAGTTGACATTAAATCATATGCCCCTATTGATTAGCTTACACAGCTTTATGGCATGCTGTTGTAAACGTCATGTTTTAACTGGTGAATGTTTGATACAAATCTGATTAAAGTATTTGGTTAAAGATACTGCACACAGCAAATAGACAAAATGTGACCATTAGCGATTACTCAGCAATTAAAAACTTACAGATTACTATATGGCCATCATCAATTTGTCAAGGCAAACATAATTTCTGCCTTCAGTAGCAGGAGGAGAAAAGAATCAATTCAGACGACAAATGTAGTAAAAGTCTCTACAGTTTCTTCTCTTTGTCTTTGACAAAGACAACCTGTCTGTTTGTTCAGCAAAGACAGCTATTTCACAAACATCATATAAGTCCCTGACTACGCCTTGTGGGGTTATCAGCAGCCTGGGTGGATTTAGTTAAACCCTCCGTTTCTCTCTCTTAAAATTTGGTTATCTATTACACCAAATCTGAATCGCTTTCTAATGGAAAACATCCCAACATAGAGCGGCACCACTCCAAGTATTTAAATGAGGAAAATAAAATCTACCTCAGGGCTAATAAAAATGTCCCAGTGACTTGAAGCACATATAGCAGCTGGCTCTCAGGTATGGCATTGATAGTAAATCTCTGCAAACAAGTGGTTAAGCCGTGCTTTTTTAGCAAATGATCCTTAAACATGCTGCACACACAGTAGCCTCAGAGAACACTCAGGGACTACTTCACACGTAATAGGGCTGCTTCAATTAATCCTTATCATATTAACATTTCCATGTCAGGGACAGGATCCAGGCAGATAACACACAGGAAGTAATAACCATGTACCAACAAGTCCCCTCTTGGTCTTATCAAGCCAGCTTAAAGACACTTTTAATGAGCAAGGAAAACGACATCTAATTATGCTGCTTTTCATTTGTGATCTCTTTCAGCCACAGCTGATGAATACACTTAGAAATATTTGTTAATAGGTCTACCTGACAGTCAAACATCACATTACACTACATTAACATGCCATTCATAAGTATATGGTTGCATACAGTAATGACCAAAGACTAATAAATGACACATCCGTAATCGGAATTGCTTGTTTGTATGTCTGTGTGAGAGAGATCAACATTAAACACCACACATCACCTGATGCCGTACATATTGTGCCACAGTGACCTGGGACCACTGATGATTGGGAAAGGCAGATAAATTATTTTACAGGCCTTGTTTAGGATTGCAGTGACCTTGTGTAACATTTAAGGCTGACACCTTTATTGATAGTGCTGAACTTAGGCCTTGTACACCTGTGTCTCTCACAAAAGACGTTTGAGAGGAAGGGAAAAATGTAATATATTTTTAAAATCTAAATAGATATATAAATATATCTCAGTAATACTGACCTAAACTCTAAAGAAATAATATCAATCATTACAAAACACATGAAAATTAAAAAAGTCTATACATGAGGACACAATGTGATATAAACATGTAGGCCTACATTGTACATAAACAAGTCATCAAATGTGTGACCAGACTTCCTGGGGTCAAGATCCTGTATTAAAGACAGAAAATACACTTTAAGACATCTGTGACTTCTAAAGAAAAGAGCATTTTTATTGGATTTCATCAAAGCGTCCATGCGTGTTTCTGGATAATACAAAAGATGAGTGTACAGCCTAATGATATCAGAGTGTAAATGTTCGGCCTCATGTCCACCTGCCATGAAAGAGCCTGTTTAGTCCATCATTCAACAGATGGGCAAGTGCTATGTCGGTAGAGAACAATGGCAAGTATGTGCCACATGCCAAAAAAAAAAATTTTGAAGACAAGTCAAACATTTACATAGTGGCTTTCTAACCTAGATGAACCAAGTTACTAAAGCAGCGTCATCATATTATGCAAGAGGATATGGCTCATGAAAGAAATGAAAACCTTCCACAGCCATCCTTGACCACAGTATCACATTCAGAAGTCTGAACCAGAGTACTGACTCAAGATTCCTCACTGCCCAGAGTGAGGTCGGATTATGTGCAACGGATGGAATTTGGGGTTCATCTGCATATTAATAGTGCGTGGCACAGCCAGGATGTCAATTCTGGAGTATGCTTTTTTTTCGGCCTATCTCTCTCTGTTCATCCTCCTGTGTGGAGACTCGGCTCCAGCTGCTCGGTTCTGCATGGATGATCTTATTCCCCCACCTCCCGCTGTGCCACACAAAGAACTGCTCGCGGCCTGACTCCTCACAAAATCTTTGAGTGGCAACCTCCCCCCCGCTCTCTTCGCTTGGCCTTTTGATCGTGTGTGACATGGTGTGATTTCCTTTAATAAACTACCCCAAGTTCATCTTGTACCTGCAGTTCTCCAAGTGTGTATGTGTGGGTGGTGGGGAGGTGGGGGCGGAGGGCATCTTGGCAGTGGGAGTTCCCCTTTCTGGGCCCACCTGTCAGCCAGCTGGCCCTGTGTGTCACTTGGTCCTCTGCACTAGTAACAGACTCCCCAACCTTCCCTGGCTGGGGTATCTGGCCTCAGATTAAGCCTAGAGTGTCGAAAGGGTTCTATCTCGGAAGAGTTCTCTTGGTAAAGATGGGCTAAAGACTGTAGACTGACGAAAATGTAGCCTACAAAACGTCAAGTCATATTCATGCACAAGCCAACTAATCTATATATAACCTATAGGATAGGCTACTGGAAGATATTAAAGGGAATTAGTTCATGTAGCTGTACTGTTTTAAAATGTACCAGCAATGTAGGTAGGTAGTATAGCCTACAGGAAAAAAATATTTCCAGCAACAGGCAATAAAATAACCCTGTTTATTTTGTGTTGTTCCAGTTGTCCTATGGTGATAACTGGTATAAATCACATTATGGTCTACCACAATCTAGGTAAGTTAGCTCTTTACACATAGGCTTCAGTAATTTTTGGTGCTGCTATCAATTGAGCATTGTATAGTTTAAATGTAGCCTATTGAACTATTTGAAATTATACTTTGAATTCAAGCAGAAACTTTTCTTTCATAATTGCTTGTATAATTAAATATGGAGATCATGTGCTCCATGGCTTCCTTTGATCAGTCAGAGTGTCAAGTCAAGTCAAGTCAATTTATTTTTTATAGCACATTTAAAAGCAACCGCATTGCATCAAAGTGCTTTACATAAACAAGGAAAAATAAGAAAATGGCCCGTGTTTTAATATTAATGAACATAAAAACAAAAATGAAAGAAAATGACAAGGAGTTAAAATAACAGAGAGTGATTGCCAATGAGGCCTACATTTGTCCACTTTCAGTGCTCCACGACACTTGGTTGTAGGTATATGCATATTTCAGGGTAATGCAAGGATTTTGTATTTAAAAAAAGTGTGCCCGACCGATTTGAGGGCCTCTTGGACCAAATATGCCAGGGCAGATTTTTTTGTCCCAGTCTGTCCCTGCACGTGGGCATTACAGCTACAATTAATGGAGTAAAATACTGAGTGACTTTTTACAAAGTTTAAAATGGGGTTCTTCAGTATATATAATTACCTATTTGTGAATGCATAACAATCACATGTTTAAATGCATAATCATTGCTTAAATCATAAAGACATGATTAGCTATTTATAAGGTCGGTTCTTGCTCTCATTTAAAAATCACAACATTGTGCATTTTGCATATATTTGAGGATATCATATCTGGAAAATGTTTTTTGCATATATTTTACTTTAAGTATATTGTTTGAGATCCTTGAAATATAATTGACTGATTAGCACTCTTTAAATCTGTCATGTACAGCAAAAGAGTACAGTAATTGTGTAGTCTCCATCTAGTGGCAGTGCTGCAAATTTTTGCTGCTATACTGTAGATAAAAAAACAGCCACTAACTCTTTTATCCTTTGCACCTGTCAAATAGTGTATATTTTTTAAGAGAGATTTTCTGAGAGATTGCTCTATAGTATATTCAAAATTAAGACTGTCTTTAATTCCTACATCTTATCACATAGGCTACTGTAACTATGCATGGAGTAAACTCTTAAAGCATACTCTGTAACATTTGCCAGAGATCATTATACATTTACCACTTTCCCTATTGCACTTCTAGAGGCTGACAATAGTTATGAAACATTATAAAAATAAACTTTGTTGAGAGGATTTATCAGCTGGAATGGCATTACAAAGATCACTCCTGAGCCCCAAAGACAATGACACAGACAGTCCAAGTTAATGTTCTACAGGCTGGCGGCATTCCCTATTTTGCATCTGTTTGTATAGCTGATTCATGGCGGTGTGAATAGATAAAGAAGTTACATGAGTCTTGCGAGGGCTAGTGCCGGTGTTCACTGTGTACACTGATCTAATCTCTGTTCAGGTGTGTGGGGGGTCCCTCAAGTCAAGGCACTCCCTCAAGATAGTGAGTAACCAAGCCAAGACCACGTGCCTTGCCATGTAGGAGGCCAGCAGTAATGGCCATTCAAGAGAGTCAGGAGAACATGTTTTAGCCGTGGGTGTAATAGGTGCTGTTGTTCTGTTTCTGACATTTTGGTCTCGCAACGTTATCTGCTAACTACCACATCAGTTCATATTTAACCGTTCTTTACTGTTCAATGGTCAAATTTATCAGAAAAATGTTTAGCTTTACAATCAATCAAAAACACAATGTGATACACACAACTTGCATGCTGTCATGATCAGTTAGTGAACACTGCCATCTACTGTGCACAAAATAAACAAAGAACAATAATGTATGTACTTATGTGATGTGTCAGGACTGTGAAGTCATAACTGTAAAAATGAGGCAAAAATGAATACCTAAAATAGATAGACATAAAAGATACATATTTCATAGACACTGTAATTTCTAAAACCTCCTGAGCCAATATTTCAGGTTTATTTTCAAAGACATCAATGCTAGAGTGAATAAAGTATCAGTAAATCCTTTGATAGCTGCTACCCCATTTTCTCTTTGTCAATTAACTGATCTACAGTATTTCAAATAATTTCCAATGACTTCCATCTCATTGTCACATTTTCATAAAATTAAAAGGACTAACATAACTTCCACTACCTTGTTAACCCAGTATAGTTAAGTAATATATATTTATAATTAAGCAATTGTTTCCAACTGTTTATAAGATTAAAATGACTGCCAAAAATATGGCACTATGAACACTAAAACAACTATGAATCAAGCTAACCAGTTGCGTTTCTGAATCAGGTGAATCAGGTGTATTATTTCCTTCATAGAATGTTATTACAAACATGAGAAAAAAACATAACAAATTATTATAACTTAGTGTGACTGTTAAGTGGTAAGAGATGTATATGACATTTTCAATGAGAGGAATTGTAGCTGTGTTAGATAACATAGTGCCTCGTATCTGCTAAGAACTGTTCATGCACAACACTATTGAGGGCGTAGAGCAAGAAAAAAAAATTAAATAAAAAAGAAAATTAACAAAGCCAAATGAGGCTAATTTAACACACTAAATCTGAGTGTTGTAAAGTTCAACGTAGACGACTAGAATCATATGCAAGAGATACAGCTCTTCTAACAAAAGAATCAAAATACAAAGTCAGTTAATTTCCACAGGCATTGTACAAATCAAAGAAAAAAATCTTTCACAATGTACTACAACAGCACCATCCAGTGGGCCATGTGGGTGCTGTCAGAATAGCCATCTTAAATGATGCATGGAGGTGTTTTAATAAATAAAAACAAAAAAACTCCATGGGTTCATTCCTTTAACTCATGGACAATACCATATTCATAATTTCATATTTTTAAATAAACAAAAAATACAAAAAAAAGATTAGAAAATAGATTTAAAAAAAAAGTTGCACACTTATCGGCCAAGATGAATGACAATGACAGCTGACAATGGTATTATTTACATATTTCAAATAGAAACTAACATTATTCAATATCACCTATTGCGATTGGTGATAAAGTACTGCAATTGTAAATTTGTAGAAAAGTGTGTAATCCTGATATGAATGTGAATGGAAAACAAGCAAGAATGCTGGATGCATTGGGAACTTGATGCTTAATGGCCCTCATCTGTTGGAACCAAATACTAAGGCGTCTGACTCTGGCCCAGAAGTCCCTTTTCACTAAACACATTCTGCCAGACATACAATGAGAGACTGCAACCCAACCACCCAGTTAGCCCTCTATCAACATATTTATCTTTCTATTTTCGCCCCAGCCATCAGGATTATCAAAGTCTGTCTACCACCAAAGCCTTGTTTTCGCGCAGAAAATGTTAAAAATGGTGACCACGTGATATAAACGTATTCCTTCAACATTCCCTATATGTATCCTTTTCACATGCATTTCAGGAAAAGTTTTAACTTCTCAAAACAAAAGGCACCACACACAGTGGATTACGAGCTATGGATGCGTTCGGGATGGGTTTGTGATGCGTTCATGGGGTCTGGGAATGGGGGGAAAACATTTTTCCCAGCGTTAAAGTCCCTGTGAGCACCACATCTCAGGGGAGATTTCCCAGAGTTTCCCAGTTGTGACTTGGGTGAATCCAGACGAACCAGTTAGCAAAGTTAAATTTTCTCTGCAGGTCAGTCTGGAAAGGATCCCATTGATGCTCATTTCCGAATCACCAAAAAACATGGATCCAATCACAATCATGTGCATTCAACACAATCAGTGACCACGCTGATGGCAACAGGGTTATGCAAATATGGACGAGTTTAATGTGCCATTAAGTTTATCACTGATCGCTATATCCCGGAAAGTTGGAAACAAGTGTCAATGTAATCCTTTTCAGAAGGACCTGCAAAGCAAATTCAAATCTGCTAACAGGTTCGTCCTGGGTTCACCCAGGCTATCCCAGTTGTGGACTTTGCAGTTCAATTGTCCAGCGATTTTGAATCTGAATTTGGCACTTTGCACTTTTGCCACTTGAAAGCTACATATCCTTCTATCACAAGTGCCACATAGTAGCATAGTAGCACTTTATGTAGGCCTACACATTTAGGAACAAATATTGGGTTTTGCCCAAAGTCAAGCAACATAAAGTAACGTAAAAGTAACGAGTAACATAAAAAGTTACTTTCCATAGAGGGAACTAAGTAAAGTAACAGGTTACTTTTTTAAGAAACTCTACTTTTTAAAAGTAACTTCCCCAACACTGCACAGGACATATTGCAGAATTTTGTTCCCTGCTGTTGTTTGCATTAAAATATAGTTTAAATCCCATATCATTTTCATTCAAATGAATATGATGACTGACTGAATAAATTATGATGTTTGTTGTACGCAAAAATTCAACAGGTCAGCACTGAAACACATTTTCTACACATTTGTGTCATCAGACAGTACTACAGTGCAGTGCACACTAGTGATGGGGACGAGACCGCCTATGCCGAGTCCGAGTCAAGACCGAGTCTTTGAAGGGTCGAGACCGAGTCGAGACCGAGTCCGTTGGTTTTCAAATACAGTCGAGTCCGAGTCAAGACCGAGTCTTTGAGGAAGCAAGTCCGAGTCGAGACCGAGTCGAGACCAAGACCATAAAAACATGTCAGTTTTCATATGATTTAATATCATCCCAATTAATAATCAACAGTTAGGCCCAGGCTTGGAATTTCACCATTTTAGGGGCAAGGCCACTTGGCCTTCAGTTGGGCATATTTGGTGGGGGGCACAAAGGCCACATGTCAGGGCACCAAGGCCAAAGTTAACTATACAGTAGTAGGCTATAAAAATAATCAAAGTTGTATTTAGCCTATTCACAGCAGTAGACCTGAATCACTGTATGAAACATTACAAAAACATGAAACATGACATATTACATAGAAAATCATCTGATCATCTAATATTTAGATGTCTAGGCTATATTTAATATTTATATTTATTTTATATTTGGCCTGTTATGGAATCATGTATTGAACAATTTAAGCACAGCTCAGCTTTAAGAAACTGATGCAACCTTGATGCATGCTTAGCATTTGTTGATCATTAAGACTCCTTTCACAAACTCTTACTCAGCTGTATATCCTCTGATTTTAATATTTACCTATATCTAGGCAATATTTGTAACATTTATTTTGTATTTGGCCTGTTATGAAATCATGAAGAACGATTTAAACACATTTTGAAACCTAAAGACCAAAGTTGGAGACATGAATGTAGACCTTGCTGCAGATTACATTTTTAATTTAACCGGAATACTCTGGAACGGCTTACTGTACAGGGGACTGCTTTACACCTTTGTGTTCGGTAAGGTCTGCTGTTTATTCTGATATATGGATGGTCGCGAACCGTTAACCACAGCAATTAGCGGCTAACATTGTTTAAAAGCTGAGAAAAAGTTCTTTCATGTGATGTGATACATGTGCCTGTGTGATGAGTAGGCTTAGCGATTGCGAGTATTTCAACTGAGAAGAATGGGTGAATTTGGACGCACTTTCTGTCTTGCCATGCGCTGTCATTTTCTCCACTGTGTAAAACTGAATTAGTTTGCGCTGTGATGCTAAGATTATTTTGACAGGCTATAGGCTAAATAAAAATCGCTATTAAACGGACGCAAAGCAGAATATTGAAAGAAGGGGGCACCAAGGCCAACAAGGGGCAAAGACGGCCGCCGTGAAATTTCATTTTGATTTTTTGATATGAACATAAACATTTTTTTGATATGAACATAAAAAATGCGTTGGTCTCGAGGACTCGGTCTGAAATTACGAGTCCTTCTCCTCCCACTGTGGTCCGAGACCGAGTCAAGACCGAGTCTTTGAAGGAACAAGTCCGAGTCGAGTCCGAGAAAGCAGAAATCGGTCTCGAGACCGGACTCGAGTCCGAGACCGGACTCGAGTACTACATCACTGGTGCACACACACACACACACACACACACATGCCACACAAAGGCACACACACACACACACACACACACACACACACACACACACACAGAAGCAAACACACACATGCACACACTCATTTACATACACAAAAGTTGCAAGAGTAGGGGCAGAGGTAGAAAAGTACGAAAATATTGTACTCAAGTACCAATACTTTGATGAAATATTACTCAAGTACAAGTTAAAATGCCGATCTGAAAATGTACTTAAGTAAAAGTAAAAAGTAGTTCATTTAAAATAATGTCCTTAAAAAGTTACTAGTTACTAAAAGTATAAAAAAGTTACTTAGTTTTTCTTTTTTTTTGGGGGGGGGGGGGGGGGGCAGAACCGGCGAAGAAGCAGCGAAAACCCTTGACGGAAAGATGCAAAGAAAAGGAAAAGAGCTTCAGACCGAGTGAGGGGGAGTTTCGTAGAGAAAAAGCATCAGGCTTGCCTGGTGTCCCTTTTAAGTTTGAGCAGTAGTTGATTTTCAAAGTTAGTTGCACTCATCCTTGGGTCGCTTTGCAGTGAACAGTAATCCAACACAACTGAAAAGCCCCTCACAGGCAGCTGAGGCAGGCAGGCCAATGTTGAGTTGCAGAGTTTTTTTATATTTGGAAACCAGCAGAAGGTTCAGCAGATAAAGGGTGTCGAACTGGGGGGGAAAGTGGGAAGTATAAGGCCCCAATAGAGCAGAGGGCCCTTGAAAAGTGGAATACGGAGGGCACAACATTTTCACTAGGCATTTGTAATAACTCAGTAGGGCTGCACGATTATGCCCAAAATGATAATCATGATTATTTTGATCAATATTGAGATCACAATTATTTATCACGATCACATTTACTCCCCAAAATTACTGCAAATATAGATTGACTGCGACTTCCAAACTTCCAGCTTGCTACTTTGTTAATATTTGGGGAAACGTTAACGGCAACACAGTAATTACAAAGTATTAAGACATACTGTTAATTTGACGCTTTCTTGAGGAAGCAAACAAGGACTAAAAGTTAACGTGATAAAAAGGCATGTGTGGTTTCATGTGATGTGTTTCACGGTATGAGTTGAGAGCCCTGCTTTGCTTAAGTTTTTGGTTTACTCCACTTGCCTGAAATCCGAAATATTTTCGAACAACGGATGATCCGTTTCGAGGGACAAGCTCTTGGCCTGCTGTGCCACACATTTGATTTTTGATCGTCATTTTTTTGTATAGTCTAACTAGCCTACTAATAGTTAACATAATGCTACTAGTCCACAGTGCATCCAAACTGAGCATTGCATCAGGCTGAGCAGTGCAGGGAACAGTTGTCATTGGTAGGCTGCATGCAGGCACATTGTTTTGTAGCGGAGTGTTCTATGGGTTGCCAGGTTGGTTCAATGGGTAGAGCACGCATTTTTAATATCGCTCGATCACGCAAATTTGATCGTGGGAAGCCAAAATCGTGATCGTGATTAAAATTCGATTAATTGTGCAGCCCTACTACATGCTCAGAGAAGTTAAGTCGGTCATCAATTACAACGGCCAAGTTACGTGACAATCTAGTTGGGGTCAGTGAAGTTGAGTCAAGCTGGATGTGAATCTGTTGGGCAATAGCTGTTTTAGCTGGAAACACCAAAACAAATTAGACAAGATATCCTTCATAGTGCAACAAAAAGAAACATTCTCCAGTGCATCATTACTGCATATGATGCAGAAAGGGAAGTGGACAAATCCTAGGACAAATCCTTAGCTATGAACTGATTAATGTCCCTGTACTGTAGCTATTGCAGATACCGATGGTTATTTGTGAAGTGGAAATAAGTCTATCCTCACTCAAGTGCTGTCTAGCAATGTGGAATGTCCAGTGATCACTGCAAAAACTGCTCATTCAACACTGGTAATAGATGCACAAGATCTAGTTATGTCTTTAGGACACCCATCTGACTGCAGCACATTTAAGAATTATGCAGGAACGTTTGTAAGAAACTTTTGTATTGCTATTTGGTATTTGTTATGTAGTAGCAAATGATGTTAATTATCAAAGAAATTTGGCTATTTAAAGGTAATTTATTGCCAAAACACCACACAATATAAATGAGCTATAACAAACAATAAAGGACTTAATCACACACAAAATACTATTTTACTGACTACAAAAATAATAATTATGTAGGAAGTTTAAGTTTAAAACCCAGAATTGACCAAAAGTGCACCAAATTCAACACAAATGACTCAATACACTTGGAGGAGGCCTGCGTCCTTTCTTTTCCAGATATTTTAGGATTTGGATATCGTTTCAGTATCGAGTATCAAGATATTTATGGCAGGTATTGTATCAAAGTCATAATTTTGGTATCGTGACAACACTATGCCAGAGCCACTGTTTTCTAGATGTCGAGGATCGGAGGCTCTACCACCAACAAGTGATGCTGCTCAATGGCATATTAGAAGAGCACATTATCAATCTCTAGTATGGAGGCAAGCACACATACCAAATCCAGTGTTACTAGAAGTAAAATGTTTTTTACTTGTCGGTTGTTGCTGACGGTAGATGCAGTTCTGCATTAGGCTTATTCCCGCTATCTAAGTTCATATGTACTGTAGGATATATTCTGAGTTGAAGGTTTTTTGTGCAACTTGTTATTGTGATGAAATGCATTAAACACCACATGAGTGACTCACTATGTAAGCAATAAAAATATGGTTGTGTTTGGATTAGAATTTCCGAGTTTATTACATATTAACTGTAATCATGTTCCCATTAAATACATTAATAAACTATAGTATGGTTTCTTTAATGCTCAAACATGTATTTAGTGTATTTAGAGAACACTTTTATTTGGTTTTAGTGATTACATTTGAAAACAACCCAATTTAGGGAAAAATAAGCAAAGAAAAACGCTATTTTATGTTAAAATGCTGATTATGCAGCTTAGAACTCAGAATTGAGCTTGGTAAACAAAATATTCAGAATCAGCACCCTCAAATTAGATAAGAAGGATGGTTTACCAACTTTTCCTCAAATTTGCCGTCAGAAGTTCTCTTCTGTGAAGCTGCTCTCCCTCTATAGAGCCTGCAACATTAATTGTGAGGACACAACAAGATGTCGAGGAGTGGAGAAAGCAAGAGAGCCGAGAGTATGGACAAGATGAAGGACCGAGTTCGCAGGACAAACGACAAAAGGTACCCACAACCTCCAAAACTCCAAGGACATTAACAAAGTCAAGAACAACCACGGAGAATCCATATCAGCGTAGTGTGACTGAGGTGGGTATGATAAACACCACAATATGATATGGGAGCCTATTTCTGCCTACAATGCTATGAGATTTCTTTACCTCTATGATGTTCTGCAATGCCTCTACACTATCATATACTTCAGAGACTCCTTAGAGTAGTATAATAGCGTAGAGATATGTCCACAAATGAAACAACGTGTATCGGTTGGATTTTTACAGTCTATGATTGAGCCCGTCTGATTGAACTGAGCAGTTACACGCCAGTAGGGGGGAGAGTGCCTCTGCTTTCAGGTGAGCGGTTGAAGTCCTGTCCTGACTTCCGTGAACGGGCTCTGTTTGAACACCGTTCACCATCAGGAGGAAATCTTGGAATAGTGTTGGGACAACCGACTCTTTTACGCAAGTCGGTTCAACCAGACGGTCGTTGGTTGGCCTACCGAGTTAATAGATTCGGTCACCGGTTTGCACTCCCAGGGGTGCGTTTACTTCCCCTGCCATAGTCGCTCCAAGACATGTTGCCTCAAGCTGCAAATGTCCTGCTCTCCATGTCTCTGAAATTAGCTGACATACACTCATATTGACTGACACTAGACTCAAGCACTGGCCAGTAGCCACGGTTATATTCGGTCTTGTTCAGTAGCCAGCTGTGCGCGGTCTCCTCATGAGCCTACCTACAAATTTTCACTTCTAACATTTAACTTAACCAAGATAACATTACGTGTAGCCTGTGATATAATACTTCACCCTTTGTAATTTATTTTTAATGCTTTAATAGTATTGTACAGTAAGTGCCAGTTTAATGTTTCTATAGGGGGCAGTAGCAAGGGGAATAGGTGTAACTGGGACTAAGTAAAGGCACCTATACATTATGCGCGGCATGCACTGTGCTTGCCGCTAGGTTGCGCTTGGTTGTGCTATGACCCAAATATTTTTCTTGTGCTTACTGCCAGGCTCAGTCATGACCGTCAAAAAACAGTACCAACAGCACGTCACCTCCGTGCCATGTGTTAGGATAGGTTAGGGCCCCATGGTAGGGTAAGCACTGACTTCAGTGATGTCACTACCAGTGGCTAATTGGTAAATGAACACCTGTCCTGAGTCCTTGGCTCACAATTAGTTTGCAGGCCTTTGTGGAAGACTGGCGGCCTGAGGTTTCCCATCTTGAGCGTTTGCCATATTTACATTGAATTGTCACACCACCACAACAACAAAAACTTGAACTTAACAAACATCGACGCTTGGGATATTCAGGAGGCACATCGGAAGCTACACTGGGCCAGCCACAGGTATGTGACCTCTCACTGGAGCTCGGCCAAGCTGACACGCACACCTTTGCAACCACACAGGTCCCACATCATACATAGGCCTGTGTGTAGGTTAGCGTTTTTGGGGGGTTTTTTATTCCAAAAAATTCCGACCCGACTTTGCGTTCAAGTAATTTTTCCTCTATTGGAGGTCCGAATTTCTGAATATCCGATGTGGCATGAAGGCGGCATAAGACTAGAATAATACCCTACTCCCAGCCTTTTCTGGTTTGGGGTTGTATTATTCTCATAACATATTCTGCATATAATACTCTAATCACAATGTACTGTGTTATCTAACTCTGTGGAGACTAAGCTGTCACACAACACGAGTGTTGCCTTTCTACTTGCTGGTCGGTATGTGGTGCGCTGTTGCCTCCGCAGATAGGCCTTTACAGTCGGCTAACGCCGGGGAGATTGAGCCTTTGCAAGAACAGCTTCTAAACTCTGGAATAAGTTTCTCCTACAAAAGCCACAACAATGCCTGTTTTAAATCTTGACTTAAAACACATTTTTGTTCAATGGCCGTCAAAACACAGTACCAACAGCACGTCACCCCCGTGCCATGTGTGCTAGGCTTTCCTGACAGGATGCAGTAAAGGGCTGTGAGGAGCAATTCACTGAATTTCACAAAAATTGAAAATTACATTATTGTGCACTTCATTTTTTATTTTAACTTTTAATTGGATTTTTTTTATTTGCCGAGCATTGCTATTTAAAAACTATTATTATAAGGACCACAGCCAATATGCTGTCCTTTGCAGACCACTCAAACTGACTCTTTCTATTACTAGTTGTACATTTTCCTAATTTTACTGCTAAAGCACAGACTTTGTCATTGTCTTTTTAAAATCTTGTCTCGTACAAATTTAATATCTAGTAAAAAAAAGTGTTATCTGAGATAGATTAAAAGTTGTACCAGTGCTTTTCTCTGTGCACATCAACAAGGCCACCTCCACAAACCTAGAAACCACAGACCTTTAACTTGTGTATGGTTGAAGGGGCAGGCATCTGTGGTGAGTGGGCATCAGTTGGTGTTGAATATGTTTGTTCCATATATCCAACTTCATTATTTGTACGATTCATCTGAACTGCTCGGTGGTGCAAGGTTAGCTCGGACATTGAACCAGTGCCGCTATGTCTGTATCTGTATCTGTACCACGGGAGACTCAGCAGTCATCTGTGGAGGTGCCCTCCTTTTACCGCTGGTCTGTCTTCAATGTATGGTGTTGCTGTGCACTATTGGGCAAACAGGCAAAGAAACATTCAATACAGGTATGTTTCTTGACTGCCACAATGATGAATTATTCAGTATTCATTGCATGTTAACTGTGGTTAAATGTGTTCATGTGTGTTAATGCTGGGATTTCAGGCTGAGAGATGCATAGCAGAAGGAGATCTGCTGGGAGCACTGGAAGCTTCTGACTCAGCATTAACTTCCAACCTGGATGCACTGATAGTTGGATTGATAATCAGGGTTTCAGTTGTATGTATATTTGTATTGATACTGTACAATCGTGGGTGATTTTACAAGAAAATTGCATGGAAACCCATTGCCTGAACCACTGAAGTCTTGAAACTAAACAGGTCAATTTGAATTACAAAGGACATTAATTGGATGCAGAAGACTAATCAAGTTTATGTTAGTTGTCTTTACCTACAATCATTAATCCACATAAACCATTGAAAACAAAACATACTTAAAATAATTTGTTAAAGTAATGTATTTTCTTGTAATTTCATGAATCAACCTTAATGCTCAGGTGACATGATAGACGAGGCACTGTTGCTCCACTGTCCATCATCGTACAAAGGTGTTAGTGCATAGTTGCTTCTCAATGGAACAAGTCCAGACCGAACATCCCGATCTCAAATTTTGTGCTTTCCAGGCTAGTTTCTTTAATGATGAATGAATGAATTCATCAACAAATGAAAATGTTACGTTCTACACACAAGAAATATGCCTACAGATGTTTGAGGCCTAAGGCATAGTTAACTGTTGATGTTGTTGTTAGCCAGTGTCACCATGTCGTCAACAGGGTATCTAAACCGTGTAATCCAACTCTTAAAAGGCACATCACTTTAACTCTAGTCAGAATATAAGTCTGATTCTGCTCCATTGGAACGTAATTATGGGGCGTGTTTCAACCGATAGAGGGGGGAATGCCTCTGCACTCAATTGGATAGACCTAACCAATCAGAGCAACGAAATAGCTTACTGTGAGATGTAGGAATAGGGCTGCACGATTATGGCCAAAATGATAATCACGATTATTTTGATCAATATTGAGATCACGATTATTTATCACGATTATTAATACATTTTTTGTGACAAAAATATTTTTTCCCTTAAACATATTGGACTTGCTATCTGGCTCACCCAAATTATTCCCCTCACATTTACTCCCCAAAATGACTGCAAATATAGATTGACTGCGACTTCCAAACTTCCAGCTTGCTACTTTGTTTATATTTGGGGAAACGTTAATGGCAACGTAGCCTGAAGTTAATCACAACGTCATCTATCGCTGGGGAAAAAATAGCTAGCTATGATAACCTAATTATATGCTTGGCAGGCCGGATTAAAGTGTGGCGGGCCGGATCTATGATAAACTAATAAATGCTCAGCGGGCCGGATTAAAGTGCGTGGCGGGCGGGCCGCAGTTTGGACACCCCTGGTTTAGTCATTCGTTGATATGTAACACTGACGTGTAGGCTACAATTTCATTATTGTTCACTCGTTTTGAGTAGGCTGTGTCTTGAAATGCATATGCATTGTAGGTTGCACATGTAGCTTATAAAATACATGAATATAATTCACGGATCCCGTCGTTAGCTCAACTCTTATTATAGGCTATATCGGAGGAAGCAAACCAGGACTAAAAGTTAACGTGATAAAAAGGCACATGTGATGTGTTTCACGGTATGAGTTGAGAGCCCTGCTTTGCTTAAGTGTTTGGTTTACTCCACTTGCCTGAAATCCGAAATATTTTCGAACAACGGATGATTCGTTTCGAGGGACAAGCTCTTGGCCTGCTGTGCCACACATTTGATTTTTGATCGTCGTTTTTTTGTATAGTCTAACTAGCCTACTAATAGTTAACATAATGCTACTAGTCCACACTGCATCCAAACTGAGCACTGCATCAGGCTGAGCAGTGCAGGGAACAGTTGTCATTGGTAGGCTGCATGCAGGCACATTGTTTTGTAGCGGAGTGTTCTATGGGTTGCCAGGTTGGTTCAATGGGTAGAGCACGCATTTTTAATATCGCTCGATCACGCAAATTTGATCGTGGGAAGCCAAAATCGTGATTGTGATTAAAATTCGATTAATTGTGCAGCCCTATTTGTTACTTGTGTGTGTTATAGTGTTTTTTTTCTTCAGAGAGACATGAGTTTACTTGGTCAATATACAGACGTTAGCAGGTGTTGACTCGACGTCTGCGAGTGAGCCAGGTATGATAGCAGCTCTATGATCCCAGGTCCCTGCTAACGCCTGTATACTGACCAAGTAAACTCAAGTAAAGTCACAACACTCAAAAAATCCTCCATAAAAATGCATGGGGTTAGTTTGTAACGCCAATATGGCAGTTGTCTACACATATCCCGCCCCTTCCGTGGCAAAAAAGTCAACATGTGAACATTGTACCAATCATGTGGTGTGTTGTGAATACATCGTGCCAATCATGTGTTGTGATCTCACTGCTGGAGCGAGGTTGGTGTTGTGAAGTCTTGCGCACGCCAAAATAGATGCCCGATAAGTGCCCAAAAAGCACTACAATATGGCTGCTGAGTGGAAGGACTTGCCTAAAAGGACTTTGGGTTTACTTACTGTACAGCTATGTAAATGACTACTGTTAGCCTAAACTGCCATCTTTTAGCTGATTTCTACAGGGTGTCTGTTCTACTGCTCAGAGCCTAAACTCGTCATTCAAGGATACAAGGATACAAGGAAGTTTATTGTCACATGCATATAGTTACTGGAAGTAAGAAATGCAGTGAAATTATGTCTGGTGTCAGCCTATTTGTGCATTAATGGGGGGGGGGGGGGGGTAAAAAGTGCAGTAGAAGAGGGGTTTAGTAGATTAAGTGGCAAGGGCTGCATAAAAAAGGTGGGGGGCACCAACAAGGAGCAAGGATTCAAAAAGAGAATATTATTTTTTAAGTATTGAAGTATTTGGAGCCTGAAACGAAGGAATAGTTCAGTTGGAAATTCAACTGCCATTTGAAGAAAGATTCATTGATTCGTTACTAAGCCCAACCAGTCTACCAGAAAATGTCAAACTTGCACCAAACTACATTTTGGAGATGAACAGATGTGGCTGCAAGAGTGAAAATCCTTATAGCTCTAACAGATGCAGTTGCCAGGTTAATGGTGCCTTGCACAATATTCTCTGCATGTTTTAGGGTAGGATGAGCCAGAACTGGACAATTATCAGAACTAATACTAGGAAAAGTGTACATATTCAGAATTATTACAGGCAATATCTATAATTATTATACACACGTTTGCAACAATTGCTAGCGTTTCGTTAGCCTGCCTCTTTGCTGTGGATGCAGGATGTAAACTGATCCTGCTTCGGTCGGCGGGTACGATACACTGAACTTGCAAGTGGGATATTCTTCCTACAGGCAGTAGGGGCGGGCGAGAGAGTCTTCATTCGCCCTGTAATAAGTCATTTAACCATATACCGACTTACAAAGATGAGTAATTAACACGAAAACGTTGCCTGGTGTCCCTTTAAATTAGAGAAAACTTGTAATACAAATTTCCTGTGTAAAAGACTTTTCATCTAATATGTGAACACAATGAAAAAGTAATTTTGAACCCGGCTTCATGATGTTCAGATTTTTTCTTTTTAAACTTTATGCAAATCAGCACATATTTAAAGGGAAACTTGGCAGGATTTCCCCCTCTGCTGGAGAAATTGTGCATTATGCTATTTCAAACTGTGGGAAAAGGTAACGATAAAGCACATGGATTTGTTTACAAGCTAGCGAACGGTTAGCATAAGTTTGGCAGAACTATGTGGATGTTACAAGGTAAGAAACACGATTTAAAACTAGTTTCTTGTTTCTCACTTCTCTTTCCGGGACGGTAGTCTCAATGTTGCAAGGTTGGTTTTTCGCCTGAGGACGCTAGGCGCAGCGGGGAAAGTCACCATTTTCACCGGAACAGGTCATTTAACCATCCAAATGATTTCTAAACGGGTTTATTACGTTGAAATAGTTGCCAAGTTCCCCTTTAATTAGATTGTGCCTAATTTGCATATTCAAACATTACATTTCAGATAACTTGTAATACATTTTTTTTCCATATTAATGTAAGTAATCAACTGGGGAAGTTTCATAGTGATATCTGCTAGTTAATTTGTTTACCCTATTCACCTGTAGTGTCTCACCTTGTATTCAATACATTGAACAAGAAAGGGTTAATATACAAAATTGCCCAAGGGATATCACTGGGCACCCTCCTAAATCTTAAAGAGAATACCCCTAGTCTACAAGATTCTGCAAAAAAAAACTTTAACCGACAAAACCAGGTCTGACCCCATGGCTGCTGGACTACAAGGTCTACAGTACATTCATGTCTCCAACTTTGGTCTTTAGGTTTCAAAATGTGTTTAAATTGTTCTACATTTCATAACAGGCCAAATACAAAATAAATGTTACAAATATTGCCTAGATATAGGTAAATATTAAAACCAGAGGATATACAGATGACTAAGTTTGTGAAAGGAGCCTTAATGATCACAAAATGCTAAGCATGCATTTAGGCTTTTTGAGTTTCTTAAAACTGAGCTGTGCTTAAATTGTTCTTAAATACATGATTTCATAACAGGCCAAACATAAAAGAAATGTATATAGCCTAGATATCTGTAAATATGAGATGATCAGATGATTTACAGTTCTATGTAATAGGCCTATGTCATGTTTCATGTTTTTGTAATGTTTCATACAGTGATGCAAGACCACTGCTGTGAATAAGCTAAATACAACTTTGATCATTTTTATAGCCTACTACTATATAGTTAACTTTTGGCCTTGGTGCCCTGTCATGTGGCCTTTGTGCCCCCCACCAAATATGCCCAATTGAAGGCCAAGTGGCCTTGCCCCTAAAATGGTGAAATTCCAAGCCTGTTTGTATATCACATTTTTATATTTGTATTTTGTATTTGGATATTTATAAATGTATGTATATGTATATATATCCTTTTATATATATTTAAATCATTTTGAGACAATCCTCACTCCATAGTTTTGGTTCTTTTTTTGTAGGCGAACTTCAGAGGTCTATTCTAAAATGGAAAAGTTCTAAACTCTCTGGTGCATAGCGACAAAAACAAAGGAAAGAGGAGGAGGAGAACAAACCCCAGAGGTATGTATTTTCATCTCAGACATTAGTTCTAAAGTTTAATCCAAATTGTGTGACTGTTAATGACGTTTCATTGCTGGTAGAAGCTAGCTAGAATAGCATTCTCCGCTAGCACTAGGTAGAATAGCATTCTATTCTATTCTATTCCTAGTAATAGTAGGGGGGCCTATGTGTCTAATTTGGGGGCTTGTGGGATTCGCATGTTAATTTTTGGAGAGTATTATATTTTTGTTCTAGGGGTTCTTAAGAGTAAAAAAAAAAAAACATGTCTCCATTTTTGAAGTTTCTGAAGGACCCAAATCAAAGGTCAAATTCAGAAAAGGTCAAATTTGGTGTTTTGTCCATAAACCTCACATTGCCTGGTATTATAGAATAGGGTTTGGTGCCAAAAAGCAAAGATATTCTACAAGGTAGTGTGCAAAAGTGGACTACATAAACAATACATCATTATAAAACATTTTTAGGCTGGTGATTGATTTCTTTAACAAGAAATCGTGCCTAAAATGCTCAAAATTGTCCGCTTAAAAAATAATACCTCAATATCAATACTATCAATTCATGCCTATTAGTGTGCTTGAGTGTAGGCCTAGCCTGCTCTGACAGTTCTTGTCTACACCCATTCAGAGCACAAAGTGCAGAGATCTCTGTTAAATCAAGTTTAATAGACTTTTACATAGCTAGTACCAGTTGAAGTCTGTAAGGCCTTTGGTAGCCTATGTAAGTGTAAAGAAAAGAAAGGGTAAAAGGATCAGATAGACAAACAGGCAGGAGAGAAAGAGAGACACAATGACAGTTGGCTGTTGATAGCTGGCCGTTATAGAATTTAGAATATCGAATAACCTGAAGCAAATAGTGCTCTGTTCTTCATGGTTGGTGATATTAGTGACCTTCTAGCCTTCTACATTTGAGCAAGCACACTTTCATAATTCATGGTGGCACAGTCTAGTTAGGTTATATTCTGAGGTGTGTCTTTCTGTTAGTCAGGTGATGGCACACATTCTCTACAGCAAAAGAAAACAGATGTTGGGCTATGTATCCAGTGACAGATATGTGTGGACTGGTGAATGACCCATCACAACAAACTTCTTGTTTTTGTCAATGAGAGAGGAGAGTATGGAGATGGTGAGCACAGATCAGCCAACGATTACAATGTTACAGTGCAGTTATTTTACAACAGAACAAAGCAGTTTGACACAGGGACTGCTACAAATCCACCTGTAACAGTGAGCATCTGCAGCATGCTAAGATTCACTACCAGAAATCATGTGAAGCAGGCAGGACTCGGTGTCTTCAGAAAAGACGTGGTAGACCATCTTCTGAACCTGCAGCAACACCTGCAACTGCATCAAGTCCATCTAGAGGGACTTTGTACACTGGTTCAGCAGCAGCTGCTGCCATCATAGATAAGTGCTTCTTCTGTCAGAAGCAGACAAAAGAGTGTGTTCATGAGGTGTCCTCTTTCAATGCAGGCAAGCAACCAAGAGATATAAGTAATATTTTGAAGTCAATGCGACTTTTAACAGGTAGTCAGTGTAAAGATGCTAGGATGGGGGAAATATGTTTATATTTTTTTGGTCCTAGTGAGTGTGCGACCAGTTGCATTTTGTATAAGCTGTAAGCTCTTTAGACAGGTATTATTACAGCCAGCGTATAGAGCATTGCAATAGTCTATCCTTGAGGTGACAAAAGCATGGATTAATTTATCGGTATCTGGCAAGGATAAGGACTTCCTTATCTTTGAAATGTTTCTTAAATGGTAAAATGAAGTTTTGGTGATCTGTTTTATGTGATTATTTAGTGAAAGGTCCTGGGGCCGGTTCCCCAAAACGTTCTTATCGCTAAGTAGTTCTTAACCTATTCCTTAACCTATCTCTTAACGTTATGGCACGATTCCCGACACGTTCGTACGCTAAGTATATCTTCTGTAAGTCACACGTTCGTAAGGTTGGTCTGAACCATTCGTAAGCTCTCTCTTAGCGTTGTTTGAGCTCTCAAGATGCTAGTCGCCGCCACTGTGCAGCAGTCTTTAGAAATCAGCGCAGCTCAGTACAAGTCAAACAATGGTAGGCCGACAGTATGTTGACAATGTTGGACATTTTAAGACTAATAAAATATGTTCGCAATGGATGCAGGCCTATTTATGAAGTTTACTTTATTTGGTATCAGAACTAATATGGTGGTAATTAGCCTAGGCTATTTAGTAATGTCATTAAAGCGTTCAAATTGGCAATCACTTTTGATAATTAAAAGCTGGCAAAGAATTTGCCTCTAAATGGCTAAGATCTATAAATGGGTAAGCATGGTGGTGTCCTGTAAGCGACCAACTAGGCCTATGGCAGCGATCCAACGTGTCCTTATATTGAATCAAAAACGCTGTGTAGTCCATGTCGCTCCATAGCTCTTTTTTGTTGCTGTTGCACAAGTTATTCCGAAAGCTGGAAAACAGTGTCACCTTGCGCAAGCTCACCTCGTCCAGCAAAACTTCAAGTTCCTCTGACGAGAAGCTTGGTGCCCTTTTTTTACGTTGCTTCCCCACCATACTGTATCTAAATCTCTCTCTGTTCATTGTCTGAGGTTGCTTTTTATTGAAAACATTAACCAATGGCATTTTTTTTTATTTGAACCTTGAATTTCCCCTGGGGATCAATAAAGTATCTATCTATCTATCAATACCGCATTAAACAGAAGTAACTGCAGCTGCTTGCCAATCAATTATAATTGTAAGGTACCTTACCATTAATATAAGTAATAATATAAGTGTATTACATAATTTTAAGAAGTTGTTGGACCCACGTCAAAAAGCGGCACAAGTGGCACAACGGGATAAGGAGGGTGGATGATTAGCGAGGGATAGGCCTACCCGTTTAGTCTACCAGTCACAACATATCGTGTGCACATATTACTGACAATTTGATAATTTAGTTAATAGTTTATATTTTACCGATAACTTAAACTATGTTAAAATAAATGTTACTGGAATAATTTGAGGAATGTTTCATTTGCATAGAACGTGTTGTGTTTCTTAACCCCGTCATGCACCTTCACGTGAAGTAGAAAATCGATTCCTGAGCAATCGATGTCAACTAATTCAGCACCTTCACTTGGGACAGCGCCTTTGTAACGTCGAACGTAAGAGGCAGCATATTAAGAAGCTTCCTAAGGGACACTTCGGGGAACACACTTAGGAACATAAACAACTTTGGTAAGATATATCTTTTGAGTCTTCTTAGCGCGCTAAGAGTGAGCGTTATCGGGGAACCGGCCCCTGGTCAATTATACAGTAACTCCTAGATTTTTAACACTTGTGGATGAGGTCAGTGGAAGATCACTATATGTAACCTGTAATGTGGATAGGACATCCCTCATCTTTTTACAACCTGAAACCATGACTTCTGTTTTATCTGAGTTCAAAAGCAGGACATTATTTGTCATCCATGTCTTTATATCTCTTATACATGTGTCAAGTTTGGGTAACAGGGTTAATTCATCAGGTATTATGGAGAGGTATAGTGATGTATCATCTGCATAAGAATGGAAATGAATGCCGTGTTTCCTAATTTCAGAGCCTAGGGGAAGCATATAAAGACAAAATAGCAGGGGCCTCAGTACTGAGCCTTGAGGCACTCCATATTTTACCATAGTCTGGGTAGATGGTTTATTATGGACCTGTACAAATTGTCGACGGTTAGGAAGGTATGATCTAAACCAAGTGAGTGCTGAGTCTTTGATGCCTATCAAATTTGCAAGCCTATGAAGTAGTATGTCATGGTCTATGGTGTCAAAGGCAGCGCTGAGGTCCAGGAGGACCAGTATTGATACATATCCATTATCAGCGGCAATGAGGAGGTCATTAAAAACTTTAACTAATGCTGGTTCAGTACTGTGGTGAGCTCTGAAGCCAGACTGATATAATTCCTGAACTTTGTTCATATGTAAGAAGGCACCACTTTGTTTGGACACTATTTTTTCTAGTATTTTGACATGAAAGGGAGATTTGATATAGGTCTATATATAGTTGGCCAGGTTGTTAGGGTCAAGGCTAGGTTTTGTGAGGGATGGCTTAATAACAGATGTCTTAAATGACTGTGGTACATGCCCTGATAGCATTGAATTATTTATAATCTGGAGCAAAGTATTATCCAGGAAGGGGAGAGCAGTCTTAAGAAGGTGAGTAGGAATAGGGTCTAGTAGACTAGTTCAGTGGCGATTGTTGCTCTTTGGAACAGGGGAAGCTCTGATAAAACTGGTCAATTATTAAATTAATATTATTAAGGTGCTATGTTGTTCTTTGAGGGCAAAAATTATCCCATCATATCCGCATCATGTAGCCTACACCGCGCGCTACCTAACTTAGCCTAAATACACAACTGAAATAAAAGCAAGTCACAAACTCTGTAACTCCACATTACGGTTTTATTTACAGTATGCTATTTACAAAGACAAATAGAAACCGACTGTATTACTCCCAAATTATGAGAATTTGAGCTGCAACTTGCCTTGCCTCTCGACTTCACCTGTCAACACTAATGTTAACGCATCCCTTGAACTTGAACCACTTCCTGTCAGATCGCGACATATGCTGTCAATCAAAAAGAGTCCAGCCTCTATGACTGTTCCTCCAATCATCATACAGAAGCTCGGCGTCCAGGCCATCCCACTGTCCCATTCACTCCCAGAGACGCCGGGCTTCCCTGGAAATGACGATTTTGTGGCTCTTGTCCAATAAACGTGTAGCTTTTCTGCACTGAGATCAGCCCACTCTGTAAGTGCCATTTAAACGGTACCGATCCACTTGCACGACACTTCATTTTGTCGTGTCGCATTCCACTCTAGTCCTATGGGTGACGTCAAGCGACTTTAACGCGCCCGCAAAGCATTCCGGGAAGGCAGCGCTGCATTTGAAAATATGTCGCACGTAAAAAAGCTGGGCGAAGCCCATCTTTATGCAAATGAATCCGTTGAACGCGAGGCGACTCTCCAATGAAAGGACGAGGTTGTAGGTCCTTTGTTCTACCACAACGGTGCCTGTGAAACTTTGGTTCCGCTTACAAGACAAATAATGTTTTAACAATCTCTTCCACGACCACCTAGTATAGTCCAGTGGACAGAAAGGTGAACCCGGAAATGTTGAGTACACCAAAGTTTTATGATGGAAATATATAGTATGGGTTCCCAGCATGCAGAAACTGCCGGATGCTTATTTGCATATGTTGGGCAATTTGTGTAATTGAGCTAATTAGCATAAATTAGCATAATCACCTATATTGATCATATTATAAGAGCTGCTTGGCCAAAATGGACCATGTTAGTATGTTTTTAGGGGTTACTGGAGATGCTGAGTCCATATCTGACATTTTCAAGATTCAAAATCACTATTTAAACTTAGTTTGGTCACGTTTTTACTCTCATTAAGCTGATTTTGCTGAGTTTTTGGGGGCGATTTAGACAGATTTTTGGAGGATAAAAATGTTCAGTGTTTAGAAATAATTTGGATTCTCAAGTTATTTCTGAATTCCACAATCATTTTGGAAATAGCTATTCACTGGCCCTCTGCTGTGACTCAGTTGAGTAACAAAGGGAAGAACTAGCCTCTACTACTCCTCACTGTCCTCATCCGTTGTCCTGTCGCCATCTTCTCCAGACTCTTCATCCCTGTCCTTCTGCTGTTTTTGCTGTGTAAATATATTGCCACATGTAACATCACTGCCTTTGCAGAAACAATAATTAGTACAGGCCAGGCCTGCAGCTGCACAGCTGCACTTTCCAGATACATGTATACACAGTTTTAACCCAGCTTTGCAGTTACAGCTGATAACATCTAACAAATCAGGAGGAGCAACAGGAGGGCAAGTTCCTCTCCTTTCTTCATACCTGTCTTCTAACTCCCTCCAAACGCGGTTATATCCACAGCCGGTGGATCAGGACGGTCTGCTGCTTTCCAAAGCAGCACCTGTAGATGGGCATGTTTTCCATGGAGGAGCAAGACCTCACCGCCAGGGATGAATTACTGCACGGGTCTACCGGGCCAGGCCCAGGGGCCCAAGGGGTCAGGGGACCCTGAAGCCCAAGCCTTTGCATGAAATCATTGCCTCAATATCAACACATCAGGATGTAGGCTATGAATCTGATTGAATTTAGTATTGGCCATCCCCAAAATGCACCAGAATACAGGAAATCAAACAAATTAAAACATTTCTGAGGAAGGACCCCCAAACCCCCCTTCCACATATGCAACAATTAATGGGGGGCCCTTAATACATCTGGGCCCAGGGGCCCGAAAGTTCATAATCCGTCCATGCTCACTGCTAGGTGGAGGCCCAAGCAAAAGGATCCGAAGAGAACCCTTGTAAGGAGTACTGAAAAGCTTACAGAGGCCTTCAGACCTTGAGCCCCTGCCCCCTCGGGACAGCTTTAGGCTGGAGTTGGCGGTGGCCCTGGCTGCGGAGCAGAGCAGAGGTGGAGCGGCAAGGAGGTGGTACTAGGGCTGCACGATTATGGCTAAAATGATAATCACGATTATTTTGATCAATATTGAGATCACGATTAATTATCACAATTATTTGCTTATTTCAACCAAAACAAATTTTATTGTCACATATGCTTATTTTAACTGCTTTCACATCCATATTTTGCCTTATTACGCTAATGTACAAATATGTGCGTTAAAAGTGCATCTCCTTAAAGAATAAATAAAAATAAATAAAACAATAAAGAAAATGTAACAAAATTTCAACAGGGCACTAGTTTCCATTTTACATTGTGTAAATATATTTTAGGAAGCAAAATATAAACTTGCATTGTACCTGCATAATGGATGTGAATAAAACTCAAAATATACAATTATTAAAAAAAAGAAATATTCCATAACAGAATGTAACCAAATGAGAACATTTCAAGGCAGAATTATGTAGAAAAGACTAGTTTACAGGTTTTTGGAAAGAAACACTAGCCTGTCAACATGTTCTGGCTTGAGGGATGAGCGAAGGCAGGTCACCACATTCCCCCCTGTGCTGAACACCCTCTCAGAGGGAGAACTTGTAGCCGGGATACATAAGTACTTCTTCGCCAGTTTTGAGAGATGTGGGAAGAGTCTCTGATGTTCCCTCCACCAGTCAAGCGGGTCGTCCTCACTGTCTAGGTTACCTGATTGTAGGTACGACTGTAGCTCAGAAGATATAGCTTGTTGCTCTTGGAGAGGACTGGATCTTTGTGTGGCTCCCTCAGCAGTCTTGAAGAAACTCCCCAAGGTCTTTTTCTTTTTTGTAGTAGGTGCATCCTCAGCAGTCTCACCATGGGGATCAGTTGGGCCCATCTCCTTGAGGAGTGCAGTAAATAAGATATGAATACTGAATAGCCTTAATAATCTAAACATATCCAACACTCATTTCCAGAGAGTACATTACACCACTGGATTTCATTTTAATCCACTTAAAAACATTATTTTATCATACATTCTGTGTATCTAACATCAATATAATTACTTACAGCCATGGCTGCAGGTGTAGTCCTCGCCATTTCAGAAGTCAGTCTGGCATGAATTGGTGCAACATTGTCCTCACTGACGTATCTCAGCTTGAACCGTGGATCAAGCGCAGAAGCCATATCAAGCAGTTCTTGTGTCAGAGGATCATTGTATTTTTCTTCCAGATAGCTCAGGATCTTTGTCTTGATGGTGCAGGTTAGGTCTGTCTCGCCATCATTCACTTTCAAGATGGAGGATCTAAAAAGGTGGAGGACTGGCTTCACAAAGGAAACACTGACATACTTCTCACTGGAAAGCGCATCTGTAAATTCCGATAGAGGGCTGAGGGATTTGTTGATGGCCTCGAGGACGTCTGTGTCCTGCCAGGTGGGGATGAGGTGTCGGGCTTTTCTGTCATCGGACAAAACCTGAGAAATCGCCCTCTGCTGCTCCAGGACTCGTGCGATCATTGCCTGCCTTGATCCCCACCTTGTGGGACACTCGGTCTTCAGTGTATGCTCTGGAAGCTTCAGTTCTCGTTGTGCCTTTGATAGTTGCTTTTTACGTCGCCAGCTGTAAGAGAAGCTGCTTACCAGCTTTTTGCAGAGACCCACTGCTCGGTCAATCCGAGGATCTCTCATTGCATACTCTAAGAACATGAACAAATCATATGTAAAATTAAACCACAGATTTGATAAACAACCCCAATCATATTATTCAAGATTTAAGTCAAATGCTATGTCAGACAACATAAGTAAAGCTGTTTGATTTTGGTTTCTCAACACTAGCAGAAATAACAGTTATTATATTAGGCACACATTAGTAAAATAAGTACTACATTACTACAATTACAACTACAATTATCACAAATTGCATAATAGTTCAATTAATTATATATTTTTTAAATGAATATACAATTATTTTATTTTATATATAACTTTTACTCACCTATTGCTAGATGGAGTCTGTGGCCAAAGCACTGGAGCCTAGTCCAATTATTTAGAGAAGCTGCCTTCACCACATTAGCTCCGTTGTCTGTTGTAATGCAGACAAGCCTCTCCTCCTGCAAGCTCCAAGATGCCATCGCTTCCCTCAGGCCCTGAGCAATTGACTCTCCCGTGTGATCTTGCGGGAAAAAAGACGTTTGCAAGCATCGACTCTGCATGGCAAAATCCTCGTCGATGTAATGAATTGTCAAACTCATGTACGGATCCATTGTCCTGCTTGACCACAGATCCGTTGTAGTTGCAAAGTACTTTACATTAGCAAGATCACTCTCTATTTCCCCTCTGCGTTTTCTGTACATCGCAGGTAATGCCACCTTGGAAAAATAATTGCGCGAGGGGATCACGTATCGTTTATCCAGAGTGTTGACCATGAATTTGAAGCCTTTGTTTGTCACCGTGTTTATTGGGCACATATCTTTGGCCAAATGAAATGCGACTGCATTCGTTATTTCACGGTGTCTTTGGGAGGTGGATGGGTATGGTGATGCGCTAAAGAGGCTCGCTTCGATGGATGCCTGAGTTGATGTTGTGGGTTGATTAGTCTTTGCAACACATTTCTTGGCCGTCATACATTCATCGTAATTAACTTTATGGTGTTTTTTTAACAGGTTCGTTGTGTTGCTTTGTGGCGCCAACACAACTTTACGGCACTCTTTGCATATTATCTGTTCTTGTTTTGTGTCACTTGCCTTGAACCCAAAATGCTTCCACACAATGGATGACGATCCGATTCTTGGGACAAGCCCCTCGGCTTCGCCCTCTGCTACGTTAGACATGTTTTTGTTTTCTTTGTTAAGATTGATAGCCTTTCGAAATTTCCCCCTCTTTACTCTGGTCTCTGTCACTGTCTACATCTAAACTAAGCTGCGCGGTGCAGGGACCAACTCTGACTGGCTCATGGAGGCACGTGATCAAACCGTGGTTACGGAGCGCTAGAGTGGCTTTGCAAAAAAAAAAAAAAAAAAGTTGAACGGATGGAATTAAACATTTTAAATATCGCTCGATCACGCAAATTTGATCGTGGGAAGCCAAAATCGAGATCGTGATTAAAATTCGATTAATTGTGCAGCCCTAGGTGGTACCTTGAGGACGGACGGTTGGCGGAGCCTGTTTGAGTCGGCCTGTTCGCCGGTGCTCTTTAGAAAAATAAGGGGGAAGAAAAGTTTGTTGTGTGAAATCCGATGGCACGAGCCAGAGAGAAGGTCTAGGCCTTGGCGCGATCGTGGCGGTGTGGAGCGGCCGGAACAGCGGAGGAAAGCTCTGCGACAAGGCAGCAGAGGAGGGACGCCAACGTCGGTAGCTGTAGCCTGATTGCGCAGTGTGGTCCGGCTGCGATGAAACTGGAGTCTGCTGCCCCGACTGGCGAGACGACGGAGTGGAGCATCGGAGGTGCAGTGCCAGTTACGGTGCTCAGCGCCGGGGAGTCTGTGGCAGTGGAGGCTAGGCCCCGCCAGGTGTTGGAGGAACGTTGCGGTGGTGCATACTGCGGAAGTGCGACCTGAGGGCGTTCTCTGAAGGGAGCTGGGGACGAGAGGCGACAGACCAGGTGACTGCTAGCACGCCCCGCATTGGGCCGCTGGTGGTTGTGGTTCCCCAGGTAGGCTATTGAAATGTCTAGCCCCCCCCTCCAAAAAAAGAAAAATCGAGGTTCGTATCAAACCGTGGGTCAAAAATCGTGATATGAATCGAATTGTTAGGTTGGTGTATCGTTACAGCCCTACTGTATATCGCTACAGCCCGAGCATGCCTGAGTGTGTGTGTGTGTCCGGCTGCACAGAAAGTAGCCTACTGGTGCTGAAAAGGTGAATAGATTGTAGAATAGCCAAAGAAGATGTAGCATTGTTATAAAACCTTTAAAATCTCTAAACAATCACAAGTAGGGCAGTTCATCACAGTTCATCCATTGCAACTGGATTGATGAAAGGTCACTTACACCTGTAGGCTACAGGGAAAAGCAAAAGGTATAAGCATAATTTTATTTATTTATTTATAACCAAAAACATCTGTCAGTTCCATGCCGTTTTCAACAGCTATCAAAAACAAAGGTCATTTTTTGATGGATGGATTTTTTGTGAATGTTTCTTCTTCTACATAAGATTTTAGTCATCTTTAGTTCATGTAATACTTTATTGTCAATGCAGAAATTAAGTAACAGTAGTCTGAAACGTTATTGTTAATGCACAAATTAAGTAACAGTAGTCTGAAACGAAATGCTGTTTTACATCTAACCAGTGGTGCAAATAACTGACATGTCCAAATGGGCCTTGATGAAATGTGTCGCTAGACTGTTCATACACATTTTAACGGGCCAAATTTGAAGAGCTGTTGTCCGTTATTGTTCGTGCAAATATAGGCTGATTCATGTTCCCTTGCATTGTGTAACTGAGGTCCATGGCTAGTCTGGCTTTCACCAGACCAAGCTCAATCTTTTAAGAAATTGAGCAACAAAAAATAAAATAGCGGGCAGATCAGGCTGGGTTCACCCAGCCTAAGCACCCGAAATTGTTTAATTTTCCGATTGAGATATCTACGCTCTGGCTATTCTAAATGCAAAAATGCATCAGGGAGTTATGACAAAACTGTAACTAACAAACTAGATCCTAATAGAAAGCTGTTAGTTTCCCTAAGCTACAGGTAGGCTTATAAGGTAGGCCTATTTACAACATAAATTGTCAATAGGCTATGCTGGCGACACAAATAAAATCTCCTTTGGAAACCAATGGCTTACGCCTTAACAGTATCAAGCGGACTTAAACTGCCATATCGTGGCGAAAAGTTGTAATAAAATTCACGCAGCTCCATGAGTCAAGGAAAGCGCGAATGAAGTAGCCACTTCTAAATGAGACCCGACCCACACAGTAGCTTGGTGTGTTGCTAAAGCAGCCATAATGAAATGAAGGTGTCATTGTTTGGATACTTCACACACACATGCTTTTTAATTTCACAGACTACTACCAAGCTGGAATCAAAGCACATCGATTCTCCTCTCACACCCTGCACGCACTTAAAACAAAATAAACAGGCGTCTCAGTCTCACGCATGTACAGGCAAAACTGTATCAGACCGGTGTAACATTGGTAAATCTTCCATTGCACAGAATGATTTTTGTAGCACGTGCAACAAATGACAGATGAGTTGAAAGATACAATTACAGTGCTGCTATCAGTTTGCTTGGTATAACCGCATTTATAGTTTTCTACAAATGCAATCAATCAAATTGGCCTCCATCACTCAACCAACGCTAACGGTAACATTACCTAGGTCCTTATTGATATTATAAGATTAACGTACCTGCAGTAAAAACCAACCATCATTTCGGCTTCAAGAAGAAATGGGAATTACATTTCATGTGAACATCGTCCTATCCTTATTAGACGTTCTCTGCGGTAAACTTGTAGGAAGCGTCCATTGTTTTTCCAACCCACTTTTAACTTCCAACAAAATTACGTCTCACTGCAACGTTGCGCCATCTAGTGGACAAACGACTACTTATCGCCAATACTGGAAATGCAGCCATGATGATGATGATGAATATTTATTTAGGCTTTCTTTTAATCCTACTGAATTTGTAATTATGTACTGGCCGTTCTAATACCGATAGTATGTGGGTGCCTGTGTGTGTGTGCATGTGTATATGTGTGCACCGCCATCTACAGGCCAATGAGTGTACAGTCACTAAATGTACACATAACCTAATTTTTTTTAGACCCCCCCCCCCCCATGAATAAAATTCTACGAAACTTGGCATACCCCCAGAGAATGCCAGGTCAATCATACACATACAATTTGGTTAAGTTCTGAACATCTTAACTGAAGATAGGGGCGATTAAAGCAGAATAATATTGCATTTTCATTTTTTACCAGGGGGGTGCAAATCACAAATGAGTGATTATGGGCCAGGTTGATGTGGGCCCTTGAGACCAACATACCATAAAAGAGATTCTTCATCCTCAGTGCCACGGGGCCCAGCACGGGGGTGGGGGGGGTGGGGGGGGGCCTCTGGGGACGAAACAAATTTTTTCCGTAAAAGTCTAGTGGGGCTACATACCCACCAAATTTCATGTGCCCCGGTGGTTCGATGTCCTGTGTATCGTTGACCAAAAATTCAGGAAGTAGATGGCGGGGAAAAAAAAAAAAAAAATTTGACAATCCCTATATGACCGCTTCGCTAGCGGCGGTCATAAATAGTGATTTTGATCTTGAAAATGTCCGATATGGACTCAGCATATAAACCCCTAAAAACATACCTATACATAGGCCTACATAAATAAAATTGTCCATTTGGCCAAGCAGCTCTTATAATATGATCAATATTATGCTAATTTATGCTAATTGGCTCAATTACACAAATTGCCCAACATATGCAAATTAGCATCCGGCAGTTTCTGCATGCTGGGAACCCATACTATATATTTCCATCATAAAACTTTGGTGTACTCAACATTTCCGGGTCCACAATGGGGCTCTATGGGCTGTCCACTGGACTAGTAGTCCATAAAACAAACAAAACTAGGATTTGGATGAATATATTGACTGTTGGTGTTTCTGGTGAGGATTTGAGATTGCATTGAGTAGTTTAAATAAAACAAGATTTCCAAATGGCTTGCATAGTTTGTTTAGGCTATTAATGTGTTGTATACTGTTAAGTACATGCCTAAAATTGTGGTCCATTTGTGGAAAAACACTTAAGATACGTTAAAACGAACTGAGTATGAGCTGGTAACTGACATTTTAAACAAAACGCCCACACGCGACTGAACGTGGGGAGGCAGCGCGACATCTATGCGACACGACAAAATGAAGTGTCGTGCAAGTGGATCGGTACCGAAAGTCCAGTGAAGCCTAGCGTCTATGGGTTTTTTGCATGTTTTTTTGATGGATCGTGTCGTCACAGCAATGTATTACGGGTGCGAAATCACGATAAATGACCGACAAAACCTTATTGCTGAACAAACTAGCCATGAAGATGAACATGTTTTCAGCATGTTCTAGTTGGAATAGTAGGCTAGAAGCTAATGTAATAGTGTTATTTGATGCGATTTTCTGTGATATTTTAGAGGAGGCTGAGCTTCCCCTGTAGTCTTAGAGCAATCGCCTCTGGACTAGTTGTAGATTTTGATGAGGAAATTGTGGAGGTGAGGTCTAATATGTTGCGTATGTAAATGAATTAAATGTTGTTTGAGGTCTCATCTGATTCTGCTATGTTTTCGCTATCTTTCAGCAATTGAGTATGTGTATTTGGTGAAACTGATTGGTTATTGATCTTATCTCTAATTGTTTGACATACAATCATAATACTGACATACAATCATACTGTTGAAAATAACTGTTTTGTGAACTTTATTCAACATAGCCAGTGATTTAGGCAAAATTTATGGTGTTACAGTAATTACAGTGAAATATACAATTTCAGAAAAATAGGGTTGAAACAGGTAAAAAAAATGGAGACATCATTTTTCTCCATGTTCAGTGACTCCTAAAGACAGTCCAACCACTCTCCAAAAATTAACATTTCAAACCCACAGAAACCACATAGGCCCCCTGACTATAAGCTTTCTTGTAAGCTTGCTTGGTAAATGGAGCTAGCTAGCCTGGTCAAAACTTAATGTTTGACAAATGACCAATATTTGGAAGCACATTATCATGTGTCGGACATTATGCACATTATCATCAAGCTATGTATCATTTACATAGCTTAATCCACAAGCTGTTTTTCACAAGCAACTACATTGTTTTTAAAAAAAGGAAAATAAAAACCTACCTCATTATCAGGGTCAATAAGTGGGAAGAATCCATGTTCATATGACATTTTCTCAGGGGCCCCAAGACAACGACTGGTTAAGAATAAAATGCAACGACAAACTGTAAGCGCCCCTTTGATAGTAAATGCAGTAAAGTGCAATGACACTGTTACCGGCAATACCGGGATCCCCCTCAAGGGGGCCCCTCTCAGTAGTCGCTGACAGCAGCCAGCCAGCCAGGTTCGTGATCTCTACTGCCGCGAAAATATAAAACCTCGGCAGTCATAATGAAGCGGAGTTATGCGTCTGGAAGCCAGAAAAGCCAGAAAAGAAAGAAGAGAAAGGAAGAGGTTGACAAGAAAAAACAAGATAGTGGTAAGTGATAAATTACACTGGATAAAATAGCTCTACTTGTCTTGTACAAATGGTGTAATGTCACAGCAGGAAGGCTAGCCTATCAAAAAATGTTTATCTACCTGCCTGAAGGCCCATGCTGCTTGTAACAAACTAGAACAGAAAGCGCAACTTTTTTTTTCGAACGGACGGAATATGGTTACATACTGTAATATGTTTATTAAGAGACGCAGATCTGTTCCAGAATCACTGTTTATCGTATTTAATGACATAACATTGATATAGCTTTGTAAAGCTTTTGATTAAATTGGCATAGCTTCACTGCTATACTAACTATTCGACCGTGATAATCTACAGTATTTACCAAATGGAGGTTAGGAAAACCACACGATAAATCCCCTGCATCAAAGCAGAGTGGAACATTCATGTCTAGCTTATTCTAGGCTTATTCATGCACGCCAGCTGTTTACTGTCACCAGGTGCGTCTGTCTAATTCTCAAACAGCAGAATGCTTAAATGCTATGTTAAGCTACAAGTAGGCCTAGGTCAATGTATAACATTAGCTTGGGATGTTTTTACAGTAAGCATTGGTAGTTGTGAAAGCAGCTGCATCCCTTCTAAATATCAAAATATGGAAATGTTAACATATTGTAATGTCGGCGCACAAGACCTTGTTAGCGTTCTCCCACGCAGGGCATGCTGGGATACGGGGGTGAACATTTGGGGGTTTATGTCTGTATTTCTCCTTAGTTTTGAGTGTAATGTTAGCGTCTTTGTTGTAACATGTTTCCCTTTTAGTTCTCCCTCGTGTGTGATCCTTTTTGTGTGGGGGGCTGCGTCCTCCCCTGTATGTGTAGTGTGTGTGTGTGTGTGTGTAATTGACCTGCCCCGTGTATATTGTGTTCTATCTCTGTGTCCCTGCTCTCGTCCTCAGCTAATAAACCTTTTGATTGGGCAACTGTGTGTATCGCTATAAAATTGTTACAATATCTTTTCTTTCTCCCTCAAGATGCTTTGCTTAAATTTCTCAGCCCTCAGGCTCTTCCTAAGGATACCTCCACTGATGAAGGTAGAGTGAATTTCTCTCACTGAGCTGAGCTGTTAATGACATTTTTCATTATGCTAGTGAAATGGTCAAACGTACTTCACAGGTAATTTCAGATTTTCTTTCAATGATTTTCCCAGGTACACCATCAACTTCATCCTCCATTCATGAGTAAGAAGCTGACATTGGATTTTATGGTACGGTGGTGTTTTTGCAAATGTTCAAATGTTCAAAATGTTCAAAACTAATGCACAGTATATACAGTATATGCAACAGCAGTATTTGCACTGTCAACATGTTTTATTTATATAAAGTGTGGGTGAACTTAAACTGTATGGCTATGCTGTGGTTCCTGTAGGCTTTGCGTGCGGTGGTGGGGGGGCCTCCATGTCCATTTTGCTTGGGGCCCCCAAATTCCTTGAAACGGCCCTGAGCAGTCTCTTAAAATATGACTCTGTAACAGGGTGTCCGCGGGGTTGTAAAAAGTATTAAAAGGTAGTAAATGAAATTAGCCAAATTTAAGGCCATTTAAAAGTATTAAAAAGTAATAAACGTCATCTGATCAGGTATTAAATTTTAGAACCACTAACTATGATGTTTTCCATTTGTGTTAAGTGCAGGCCTATCTCCTAAAATTCGCGTGAATTTATTGATATTATATTAATTATATGTGCGAGTAGGACCTGAGCGATATGTCAGTGTGCGTTCGCGGTAAAAACTTTTAGCGCCCCCTCAAACTCTATGCTCAAACTGGATATACGGCTGGCTTACTGCCTAAACTTTTTGCCAAAAGTTCGCTACCATTGACGATGTCATGGGAAATTTTATTTTTTCGGACATTTGGTTAGAGGACTGGAGATTCAAAGACTGACTTAGGCTAGTTGGCAACAGCCAAGAGGCTTATTACCACGTCTGTAAAAAGACAAATGCCCCTGGATGGGAGTGAATGCCGTCAGGTCACATATGGAGTCTACCAGAGCCGTTTTTCTACCGAAGAGTCGACTGCCTGGCTCATCGGCCACGTAGGGCTACTGTCTCCACATAAAAATGCGTCATTGAAGCTGTCAGTAAGTCTACGCTACCAGCTGTCATTGTCATCCAAAAAAGTAATCATTTGCGCCATCGCGTTTTCAATGACAGGCTGTAAGAGCAGCAGACATAATGTCTAATAAGCCTACAGTACATACAGTATCACAATAACCCATTTTCAAATTAAAAGTCCCCATGAAGGTAGAAGGCCTTTTCATTCAAACAAATATATAATTAAATGAAATGGGGGAAAAAACAAGAATATAACATGTAAACATCAGAATAGAGGTTAAATATAGGCCTGACAGTGTTGCTTTGTTTAGGCTATAAGATTTAACATTTTCTACCCTCAGTAAATGTCATGTTAAGGTTAGTTTAACAGGTGTTACCTTTACATTATTCAAAGCTTGCTCAGGAGCTATAGGGTTACTCCCTTGATGTAGTATGTGATGAGATCAAAGTCCCAATAGATTGCTTAAAATTAGTTGAATATAAGAACCTGTGTAGGTTTGTATAGGCTGTGGGCCTGTCCACACGGAGACGCTTTTTAGGTTAAACGCAGAGGTTTTGCTTCGTCTTGGCCGAGCGTCCAAACGAATCCTGTAAACGCACTGCCCGAAACCGCACTTTTCTAAAACCTGGTCCCAGAGTGGAGAAATCTGAAACCGTAGCCCGTTTGAGCTCGTTTAGACAGCGAAACCGCACATCCTGCTTGCGTATCGATGATGTCATCGCCACACCTCAGCTGCCCTGGACTTGCACTTATAGTATTGCCTAACAATACTAGTTTTCATACATGACATTACCTACGATTACACTCCGTTAAGATACATATCACAACTGATGCTGCGCAGCGCCGATAGCTTATGACTTGGTGGACTGAACACTGTTTTTCCCGGTGTTTTTTTATGCATTCTAGCTACTGTCAGTGACGCGAGAGAACTTAAGTTATTAGGAGAGTGCGGTGTAAGTTTAGGCTACATTAATTTGTGCGTAGTGCCAGTGTCATTCATTTATTTTACATGTCTTACAACATATATACATGCATTCACAGTCGAGTGAAATCAGATATAAGCATACAAAGACGCTTAGAACTCACGTTAAGCCGATGGTAGCACACTGAATGCGAATGCACGATTTGATGCAGGCAAAAGTATTGACTGTTACTAACGAAGGTTTTATAGCAATATTATAAATGTGGCGACAGAATAGCCTAGAACTTGGGTAAGCCTTGCGTTTAGTAGCCTAATTGCGGTGATAGCCAAAACTAATGTGAATCACGGACTATCCTACAACCAAAGAAAGTAAAGGTGATTAGTAGGCCTACCTGCGTTAGCCAAATAAAGGACGGGACTGCACCCTTCACAAACCGTAAAATAAAGTTTATTAGTTTTACAGTTGACTACAGTTGACAGTTCACCATCAGTCCACACAAACAATTCTGGTTTCCTTGCACTAGCTATTTCGCCGTAGCCTATTCTGTCTGTTTTTAAAGCGCACGTTTTGCAAGTTTTGGTGAATTTCTGTAAAGACACAGTGCCACCTATAGGCCTGGGGTATGAAGTAACGTGTTGAGTCGTGTTGAGATGGATCCGTTTGGACGCAAATATTCTTGATACGGTTCCAGGGAAGACGGAGGAAAAAAAGATCGATTTGGTACGTGTGGACTAGGCCTGTATTGTAATACGCTATCAATATATTATAATATAATCTATTTTAAGTCAATTTGTCAATTAGTTTCCACAAAATTCCCCAGAAGTCACAATTTAAGGGGTTATTTTTCAAAAATTTTGTCACAGGGAGAATGCAGGCCCAAAAGTATTTTATCACATGGGGCCCACATTCTCCAGCAGCACCCAATTAATAATTAGTATTTTTGTAAAATGTGACAGCCTATTTTAGAATGTGATACCTTGACTGGCAAATTATATGAGACAGCAAGGGTGTGTGTGTGCGTGTGTGTGTGTACTGCGTATGGTCATGGGCCTTTTTTAGAAGAAAGTCCAGTATACCTTTTCTGATTTTCATTTGTCATTGTGTCTTGATTTAGAATGATAGTGAAAGAAAGAGTGTAATGCTGGAGAAGTGGTGTGTGCTCTTCCTACACATAACAATGAAATAACTTTTTTATCTTGGGTTAGGATTAAATAACAAATAATTGTGTATAGGCCAGTGCTTTTATTGAAGCAAAAAAAAAGAACAAAGTATCCAGTAACTGTAATAATAGATACTTGATTTGAATTGTAAGCATTGCTACACTTTCTTACTCGGAAAGTTAAAGGTCTCATCTCATCATTTTTTTTATTATTAATTTTGCAGTGGTCTGTAGTATTGATGAATGCCCTGTGAGCCGGTTTTGGTGAAAAAAATGCTGTCCTGCGTCTGTTTCATGCTGTTCTAGTTTGGTGGGGAAGGTGGGCGGGGAGGAACGACTGGATTTCGCCTCTAGTCATGAATATTAATGACATGCTAATGAATTCACCTCTGATTGGCTAACAGTACTGTGACGCTTCCTCCAGTGCGTCCTCATCCGATTCTGCCTGGGCTATGCTCCATATTCAACTTTACAGTGCTAAAACCTGGCTAAAACTCGAGTCAAAACTGTTGCACAAAATGTCTTCGGAGATACAACTTCATGTGTTTGATCCTAGTGTTCGAGTAGGAAGAAGAACCGCTTACCGTTTTTCCGTGTATTTTCTTTCATTGACTAATGCGGGCAATGGGGGTAGAAGATCATTTTCACGTGCAGCATGCATATGCAACTTGGAGTGAGCTATAGTATTTCGAAAGTAACAAGTATTAAACGGTTTCTCAGTGAATGTGACCTTTAAGTAACAAAAATTAGTTACCCCAACACTGAATTTCGAAAGGTTGCCGCTAGTTGCAGCTCGAAGTCGTGTTGGTATTATACAATATTGTGAAGGTATTCAACTTAAGAATTTCTGTATATACTGTAGCCTGTGTAAAGGAGGAAATCAAATCTATAGTAGATAACTACTGGATTACTGCTTTAATTAAGAATTGCTATTCCAGAAATTGGGAACTCTGCATGAAATAGGCAAATTCTTAAAGAAAAACTGGTAGCAATCTCACAAAAAAGAGGAGGAAGCATGAGCATACTGTAGTGACCAGACTAACTGAACTCTCGGGACAATTACCATTGTCTGAGGATAACTTAAGAGAATATACATCACTTCAATATGATCTAGATGAGCTCTACTGCACCAAAGCTCAGGGCGTTTTTATAAGGCCCAGAAGAAGATGGCTAGAGGAGGGAGAACTGAACTCGGCTTATTTTTTTCAGACTGGAAAAAAGAAATGCCAAAATGTCTTCTATAACACAGCTGGTCATAAATGGGGTAAAAACAACTGATGCTAAAGAGATATCCACTTTCTGCACAAAATTCTATAGTGATCTTTATAAATCCAGATATTCTGAAGATCTTGCAAGTAGATTCCTGAAACATGGTACGAGTAGCTGCTTTTGTCTAGCACGTGGAATAAAACAAGGGTGCCCAGTCTCGCCTTATTTATTTCTCCTTGCCTCTCATCTGCTTACTACTTATTTACAACAGAGTAACTTGCAGGGGATCTCTATAGCAGGCCTCTCTATAGCAGGCCGTCAAATTCTCATTAGTCAATTAGCTAATTAAACTGCAGATTAAACTGCTGGCTACAGAGAGATCTTTTGTTAGGGGGAAGAACTCTATTGACAAAAAGCCGAAGGAATCTCAAGATTGACATATCTTGCCTTGGCTCTCTATGTCGATAGCCCTCTTGGCAAAAACAAAATAGATAAAATGTTTACTGATTTCTTATGGAGAAATAGAACACATTATGTTAAAAAATCTTTCTTGATGAATACAAATGCATGTGGAGGGATGAACTTTCTGGATTTTATGTCCCTCAACAACACATTCAAAACTAGATGTACCGCATAGCGGTACAAAATATGACCGCCGCTCAGTCCTGTACATCCGTTCCGCGAAAATAAATCACACTTCAATTTGTCTCCATATTTTACTCCATCCCCCACTCTTGAAACTTTTGTGTATGCTTGTTTGGCATGCCTGAGTGTGTGTGTGCGGCTGCACAGAAAGTAGCCTACTGGTGCTGAAAAGGTGAATAGATTGTAGAATAGCCAAAGAAGATGTAGCATTGTTATAAAACCTTTAAAATCTCTAAACAATCACAAGTAGGGCAGTTCATCACAGTTCATCCATTGCAACTGGATTGATGAAAAGTCACTTACACCTGTAGGCTACATTGTATTTGGGAAAAGCAAAAGTTATCAGCATAATGTTATTTATTTATTTATTTATAAACAAAAACATCTCTGTCAGTTCAATGCTGTTTTCAACAGCTATAAAAAACAAAGGTCATTTTTGGAAGGATGGATTTTTTGTGAATGTTTCTTCTTCTATATAAGATTTTAGTCATCTTTAGTTCATGTAATACTTTATTGTCAATGCACAAATTAAGTAACAGTAGTCTGAAACGTTATTGTTAATGCACAAATTAAGTAACAGTAGTCTGAAACGAAATGCTGTTTTACATCTAACCAGTGGTGCAAATAACTGACATGTCCAAATGGGCCTTGATGAAATGCGTCGCTAGACTGTTCATACACATTTTAACTGGCCAAAGTTGAAGAGCTGTTGTCCGTTATTGTTTGTGCAAATATAGGCTGATTCATGTTCCCTTGCATCGTGTAACTGAGGTCCATGGCTAGTCTGGCTTTCACCAGAACAAGCTCAATCTTTTAAGAAATCAAAAAATAAATAGCGGGCAGATCAGGCTGGGTTCACCCAGCCTAGTCCATAGGCACCCGGTATTTAATTTTCCGATTGAGATATCCACGCTCTGGCTATTCTAAATGCAAAAATGCATCAGGGAGTTATGACAAAACTGTAACTAACAAACTAGATCCTAATAGAAAGCTGTTAGCTTCCCTAAGCTACAGGCTTATAAGGTAGGCCTATTTATTACAACATAAATTGTCAATAGGCTATGCTGGCGACACAAATAAAATCTCCTTTGGAAACCAATGGCTTACGCCTTACAGTATCAAGCGGACTTAAACTGCCATATCGTGGCGAAAAGTTGTAATAAAATTCACGCAGCTCCATGAGTCAAGGAAAGCGCGAATGAAGTAGCCACTTCTAAATGGGACCCACTACTGTAGCTTAAAGATGAACTGAACTGAAAGAATCAACATTGATAATGTGTTGATTATGACAATTAAAAAGAAATGACACAAAAAAAAATAATTAAAAAAATCAATACGTAGCCTTTTTTAAGCAACACCAAAATTGCGTTTGTTAGTGTTAGAACGCTGCCAGTTTCAATGACGTCACTGGCATGGTAGGACCTGAGAAGTTCTATTAAGGTTTTGCTTGTGACGTTTTAATCACGTGATTCTTTGTTTACATCGCCTCCTGGTAGGCAAGGAACGCATTGAACCTTCGTTGCCTACCGTTGTCCCTCGGTCACTAATCAGTATTTTTTACGTGCCAACATGTCAGACATCGACGTTAATGATGACGGAACGTTAACCCATTTAACATTTGATAGCCTGTCACGGGGACGTTATTTTGCTAAAATTGCCTTAATTGGGGGTGTTGATCCGTACACCACACCAGTTGATGGTATGGTGGCTTTAACAGCGGCAGTCAGATACCCAAATGTGGAGTACCACAATGTGTATCATTATTTAGTGAACACGCCCTCCCCATACACAGGAGCAGACTTGAAAGCATACAAGTCCCTTGACGCGTTTAATTTCGTGATCAATGGATGGGTGAGAAATATACTCGTCCAAGAAACAGCTGATGACATATTCGCCACAACAGCATCGGTAAGTAGCCTACCTACCATTATGCTATTGTTTCACTTAACCGTCACTTGCTCAGTGGGTTTGCTGTTTTGTTCTTTTAGTAAGGACCATAGACTGTATATATAGAACTATATATACAGTCTATGGTAAGGACTGTGTAGGCTAACTTGTCTAGGCCTGATCCAACACACATAGATCTGTAGGCTAATCAGTTGTGTATCTCGGTAGGGAGAACCGGTATCATACAATTGTAACAACCTTAGGCTATAAATGTAACCGTAACGTTAGGCGTAGTAACGTGGTGTAGCTATGGAAACGTAATTAGTCTAGACACATCGATACAATCTTACAGCCATCCAAATAGAAGAATGGTCTAGAATAAATACGACCACAGATATTAAGCAAAAAAAGTGCAAAATCTAGCGTAGCCTAGGCCTAATTCTTTTTTTAAAACCGCATGTTTGCTTCGCAAACACTTCGCAAGTTCGCGAAATTTGTGCTTCGCGAAATTTGTGTTTGTGGACTTCAATCACATATATATATCATTCATATCTTAAAGTCCCTCTGTTACAAGTTAACATGAGTGCCATTTGATATATTTAATCACAGCAAATGCGTAAATGAAAATAAAAACATTGTGCGGGTTAGTTGTAACACCCGTCTCTATGGCAAAAGTAAACATGTAGCTAGGCTATGACTCCTTTCTGGGCGAATTTCACAGCTCTTAAGTCTATCGTCTTTGTAAATCGAGTTTGAACTGAGAAAATAAGTGTTACGATTGTAGCCTACTGGTTTTCCAGTTGTAACCGTTATTGTATGTACTTTAATGAAGACATACAGTGGGTCCCATTTAGCAGTGGCCACTTCATTCATGCTTTCTGTGATTCACGCAGCTGCGTGAAATGTATTACAACCTATAACATACAACATATTGCAACTTAAAATGTATTACAACTTATAACATACAACTTACAACATATTACTTGAGGTTGTTTGGGTCATTGCAGCTTCACTGGGGAAATATAAATAAGAGACGCGTGATTCACGCGTGAAACCGGAAAATTCCAAGTGGTACCCACTGTATGAAAATGAAATCATGTATGTTTCAGGTAAACATCATCATAGACAGCACCAGAGATCAGTACAAGTCAAAGGTGTGGTTTGGCCAGAGGTGTGGGAGAGTCACAGCATCTGTCTGTAAAGCTGTTAAGTCTGATGTGTATAACCCACCAAAATCACTGATCAAGTCCATCTGTTACCCTGGGAACACTAATTTTTCAACTAAAGAAACTAGGCAAGATGTCTTCAGTATATTGTGGAAACTTATTTATTAAGGTTACTTATGTACATTATGATTGGTTCACAGTTATACATAGCAAAGAACACATTATTAATTAAGAATGATTTAATTTGCTTTCCACAGGTGGGGAAAAGAGAATGAATCAGTTGCTCGGCAGGTCTACAGTCAGCTTTATGCTGGTAACCACGAAGACTTCACCGTCACAGAGACTGGGTTGCACATCAGCACGACTCACCCATTCATTGGTGCCAGTCCAGATGGTTTGATAGCATGTGGATGCCACGGAGAAGGTGTCCTGGAAATAAAGTGCCCTATTACAGCCAAGTGTAGCAGGCTTAGAGATCTTGTACAGAAGTCTGATTTTTGTTTGACAGAGACAGACGGGATAGTACACCTCAAGAGAGACCACACATACTACTATCAAGTACAGTGTCAGTTGATGGTGACACAACGGTCATATGCCGACTTCATTATTTGGACCCCACAAGAATTCTACACTGAAAGAATAATGCCTGATCTCCAATTACACTCCACCATCATTGAGAAAGCTAAAATATTCTTCCAAAGCTGCATTCTTCCAGAGATTCTAGGCAAATGGTTCACTCGTGCTGCACCTACTGATACAAAACTCCCCAAAGCGTCAAGCTATACCAACAGAGTTTGGTGTTTCTGCCGTAAACCTCTATCCGACAATATGGTGATTTGTCAATATAAAAATTGTAAGATTGTGCAATTCCATGTGTCATGCTTGAGACTGAAGAATGCACCCAAAAGAAAATGGTTTTGTTCAGATTGCAAAGTTCTGCTGAACAAACAAAAAACAGAAATATAAAGGTGCATGTTATGTCCCTGTATGTTTTATCAGTGTTTGTTTGCTTTTGTCTGTTCTGTGTATCTTTCTGTTGTGTTTCAGACAGTCCAGCAGGGGGGCTTAATTGCTGGGCCGGCCTATAAAAGGTGCTGGCTGACGTCATCCGGAAGCTCGCTCGATCGTTTGCTCACTTGCTTTTGGGATTTAGGTTGGGGTTGCCGCTGCCATGCCACGCTACGCTCCGCTGCTTCGCTCAAGCCACGCGTTCCAGCAGTTTTGTCTCCGTCGCTCCTGCCTGCTCTCGGAGTGAGAGTCCGGGAATAGGCTGGGGATTGCCTGGGCCTGTGCTTGAGGCCTTTCGTTTTGGACTTTTGTTGCAGCCTTAGTTTGTGTTCTTTAATACTTTTTCCTATATTTTTGTAAATAAATATTTTTGCATTGATCCTCCGCAGTAGTTTTTGCCATCTCCTATCTTTTGTTCATGTCCCACAAAACCCCTAGACAGTGGGACGTGACAGTGCACAAATAAACTATTTCATCTCAATATTCAAAGACCCGTATTTTATTGATCAAATGGAACTATAGATTTACACATATTAACTAAGGCACAAGATACATGAACAATTTTATCAAGCGAAGTAACATTATATACAGTGTCTGTCTGTAACAATGTGATTGGAATGATAGTTTCAAGGATGGTATATTTTTGTCTGGTCAAGCCAATTACTCTCTCAACATGTATTCGAACTTTTGATATGTTTCTTGATTTCTCAATGTCTTCAGATGATAGCTGTGTTTTTCCTTTTGTAAAAATGGGAATTACCAATTTGGCCCCATACAATGCAAATGTATCTTTCAGATCAAACCCCCGGTCTGCCAGAACTACATCTCCTGGATTCAATTTGGCAAGGTATCCTGAGTGTTCTGTGATGTATTTGTCACTTGCTCTACCACCATAACCTCTGGAAATGAATGAAATGGTCCCCTGTGGGGTGATGCTGATGAAACATTTAACAGTGTTGTGGTGTTTGTAATTAGAGTAGGTTTGAGCCCTGGCCTGTAGACTAGATGCTCTCTCAACAAAAATTTCAAAACAGTCAATCACTGATGTACATTTTGGGAATGTGACACGGAAAGAAGTTGGTAGTGTTTTCCTCAATTCTTCGCGATCAGGCCACACAATCATGAGGGGAACTAGTTTGACATATAGTGCATTAATTACATTGTTGAATGTTCTTGATATGGTGGAAGTGCTGACGCCTAGAATGAAAGCCAAAAATTGTGTGTGTAGGTTAAATCTGAGTCGCATCATGGTCATCAGGAGTTGTTGGAATGGACTAAGAATATTTACATTTCCTAGATGACTGCCAATAAGTGTGAGCATAGTCAACAAACATTGGTAGTTTGGCAGACCAGTCAGCAATTTAACCTTGCCCTCATTGGCCCTGAATGTGTCCTCCTGTAGTGACAGTCTGGCAATATCCTCCTTGATTTTTAAATTCTCGGAACGAAGAGCTTGACACTCTCGATCCAGTTCATCCATGTATTCCATGTCAATGTCTGTTTGAGTAGACACACAGTTTGTGCTGGGATTTGGTGCAGGCTGTGTGTCTAGCTGTGTCTCTAACTCATCATCCAGCTCTGGCGCAGAGTCTGTGTCCTTGTCAGAGTCATATGTGGATAGTAGTAAAAGGGTTTGGGCAGCGGCTGTCCTCTCCCTACCTAGAATGACAATTATTACATTATATTTATTTATTTATGATAGATACTTATTATGATATATAGGCCTATATATTACTTATTTATTTAAATATTACATTATATTTATGTATTTAATTAACTATTTATATATGTATATGTATATGTTCTGCCTTCTAAAAATGCATCTTATTTGTAATTCTGATAGCCTTATTTTACATTTCTTTACATATGCTTCCACCTTGCGGTCATTTTGGGTAACTGAATAGTAGTAGGACTAAGTACTATTCCTGTGTTTACTTCTTGGTTCAGTCTACCACGAGTTTATCACGGATGAACACGGTCTCAGAAAATCCCTTCTAATTACGTTTCAGCCTTGGACATTACTTGTCTGTAAGTAGACCGTTTGTGTTAGGGGAATATTTCTCATGAGATATCTTTGATTTTCGTACTTCTGTAACTTGGCTACGTATTTTGTGCATACTTTAGTTAGATAAATGATGCTAGCTCTCGTTGGTATTCCGAGTCACGTTAAGAATGAGTTAGGCTAGCGATCTCTGTGTTTTGAAGCTATGCTGTTTGCATGTGTAATATGTCGAATGTATCCTTATGTAGCCTACCTTTTTGGTATTCTTGTACAGTTTTACGTGTCTGTAGTTTTGAGTGAAAGTGAAGTATTGTTGAAAACTTAAGTAAACACAATAACAGTCAAGCATTGCCATTTCATTGAAAAACTTCTGAAAAACAGTGTTAGCTAGCTGTCTTGTTCTGCCTGCTGGTAACGTAGTAGGAGGGCAGCATAATATATTCTCAACAGATAACTCATTCACTAAGCCATTCACCTTCACATTTGTTTTTCTTTGCTACCATTCTGCGTGCATAACCTTCCATCGCCTGCGCCCGTTTCCTCTTAACTGGTGATGACACATATTGGAATATGGAAGGCACATAATCTGGCGATAGTGGGTCATCACATTTCTCTGAAACAAAAGCAATAAAGATGTTATTTTAAAAAAAAAGTTATGCTACTGATCACAAATTGAGTTGATCGTTGATCTACTCAGATCTAACAGATCTAAGATGGTTATCCTTAGGTTGGCAAGCGTGCATGATTTAGCAGATGCTTTTGTCTAAAGCACCTAGCAAATAAAAACATATAGAAGCTAGCCTAACTTAGAATAGCTAAAACATTAACAGTGAACAGTTTTAAAATGTTGGTAAGACTGCATTAACGAAATTACCAATAATAAACAATAATGGCAATGCAATATCAACGATTACAGCCTGATGAAAAATCAATAGATCCGAAGTCACAAACAGATAGGCTACACTTCCGATTAGATCTAGGCTATTTTCTGACAAGTACCATCAACATACAGTAGGCTAGGGACATACGTTCGTCTTGACTTACCTTTTATAAAGTGGTCGCTGCAGACGCGATGCCCATCTTGGATATTGTAGCCTACACGCTTCACAGCTGTTATCCATCTCGCTCGGCGATTAGGATCTAATGGAAAACGATGAAACGATTTCCCGTCACCTTTTTTCTTCCTATTGTAGCAACCAACTGCTACGCAAGTGGTCGGCATCTCTCAGTCAGTGTTTTGATAATAAAATTCAATTTTGAAGATATTTGTAACCATAGTAACTACAGTAGGCCCATGTGTAACATATGTAACCCGCTGTATGTCTACCGCTCTGCCTACCACGCTTGCCTACCAGTCCAGTTGTAAACAAACGGTCACATGACAATTATGACGTAGGTGCAAAACCTTAATAGGCAACAGCTGCAGCATATTATGTATACACGAAAATTAGTAATTTTAATGGCATGGGTTACAAATTTGAGCCTGTGAGCGACAGGCCTGTAGTGTCTTGACTACCACTAGATGGGTTTCAGGCTCCAGCTCAACCTTCAGTAGGATCATTTGGGTGAAAATGACTGTGTGGGCGCTGACGGAGCATGGACACTGGAATCTATCTGTTGCAAAGCAGTGGCGAAACGTAGGGAAAATGTTCAATGAAGCCAAAGTGACGGGAAACATATGTTTATTTATGTATGTGTTTATTTCGGGGGTATACATTTTGTGCAATGTACAACATAGATACATTTTGTGCGGCACAATATAGGCTACTGTAGACCTAGCCTACAGGTCATGTACTGTAGAAAACTGGACGAGGGGCGCTTGAGACAGCAACACGCACGCTATCTCTCTGTCTCCCTCCATCCCTCACACACACACATTGCCTACTGTACATCCTCCACACAACTGCATACTCACTCACCACCACTACATTAGGCCTATGCGAAGGCTACGGTGCATATACAAATAAGCTATATAACACGCATTGTCACGTCAATGTAGGCTAACGCAGTATGAACTACTGGCACTAGTAACAGCAACTCACACGGGCTCTCTCTCTCCCTCCCTTGAAACTGCTAAAAACTTCGTTACCCCAAGTTGACCCCAGATACACGGAGGATACACGAGTTTGCCGTTTATTTTAGGCTAACGTTAGTGGAGAATTTGCAGATTTTTACCTTGTGGATGTTGATATTGCACGAGTCTCTTGGATAGGGAGGGAAAGTGAAAACCAGCGTCCCAAGTGGTTGCGTTCCTATCGACGAGCAGCTCCAATGTTAAGTCCCATAGACCTATTTTTTTTTTAAATACTGTGAAGCCAAATCAGCGATCTTATCCACCAAAAATATTTTTCAGTGTCTATACAGTAATAATCTTCTAACTGTGAAAATGTCAGACCATATTTTGCCTTATTTAAAAAATCGAAATTGCTCCTTTTGTTTCATAAACGAACTACAAAAAAGCCACGTGACTTTACCCTTCGACCTTACTCACGGTAGCATGGTTTGTTTATTAGCCTGGTTAGCATTGCCACTTAACACTTACTGCCAGCTCTTCATGTGAGTAGAAGCACAACACCAGTTATCCAGACATAAAGGTTATCACCACGCGGTTTACATCACCTTCCGTTATTACAAAAATATGTAAGCCAGTTAAGCAAATTTCTGTATTGATCAGTTAGAGATTAAGCGCCCAAACCTGTGACGTCACATGCAACTGTAGTTTGTTATCACCATGTTACGACAAAAACTCAAAACAATTCAACTGATCCTAAAAATAAGGTATGACCACTTGAAGCAATAGAGGTGACCCCAGTGCCTAACATATGGAAGGCATTAAATTAAGATCCCAATGTGCACCGAGATATATTTTTTCTAAAAAAAAATCCCATCCCCTCCGCTAAACTCTAGGAACGCAACCACTAGATGGCGATGAGATTACTTTCCCTCCCTATAGCAGCACTGCTAGTTAAACTCCCTCTCATCAACAATCTGCCCTGAGACGGTGAACAACTGGCTTCAGGGTGAGTAGAAAGGGACATTGGATTCTGTTTACAGACCCGCTGTGGTTTAGTTACCAGCTAGTAAAAGCATTATTATCGATCTGTGATATCGTCGGAGTCATGGTTTATACTCTCTATGGTCGGAGTGCTAGCTTGTGGAGTTTGACATAAGAGTGTTTCCAAGGTGTTTAGCTGCTAGCCCTTTCCTAGGTTGGATCGAATGGTAGCCTATCTAACACTGGACCTCATCTGAGGCTACTTCGAGATATTATTCCAAAGGGGACAGATAGGCTACTGCACTTAAAACTTTAAACGATTGAACGAACCTTCCCGGACTTTGTAATTGCGACCAGTGACTGCATTGGGTGAACAAAGCCGAAGTTGAAACTTAGGCTCCATGGCACATAGACTGTGGGCTCGCCCTTCTAGGAATTGAAAAAGACTACAAGCTGCCCCACCGAGTTTGCGATAAAGTAAGCAAGAAAAGGGTTTTTTAAGTCAGGATATGGCAAGTCAATGGCATTTATTCATCCAAAGTTACAGACCAGTTTCCATAGTGCACATCTTATCAATAGTTTGAATGTCGTGTGTGTTTTTGCTCATTGACAAAATAGCTTATGATTCATGCCCAATTAATTTCCCCTGTTAAAGTGTTCGCCTTTGTTTCACTAGTTTGGTTTCATTTTGTATGAGATTTTGTGATGTAGGCTAGCCTATGATAAATGGCTTATGGCCAATATGTAACTCAGCTAGGTCTAATGTTAGTTTCCTCAGCCATGTCAGCTAGCCTCAGACTCATTATCTGCTATGGCTGCTAGTGCTAGTGCAGAGTAGCTTACCATGCCAGTGACGTAGCCGATTGTTGAAATCCAACAACACCACTTTCAACGTACAATTTTATCCCTTTTAATACATTCAGCCATTTTAATCATTGTACCAATGAGAAGAAATAAAATACATCTGTTATATCACCTTTACTTCAAATTCCAGTTCAGTTCATCTTTAAGGTGTGTTGCTAAAGCAGCCATAATGAAATGAAGGAGTCATTGGATACTTCACACACACATGCTTTTTAATTTCACAGACTACAACTACCAAGCTGGAATCAAAGCACATCGATTCCCCTCTCACACCCTGCACGCACTTAAAACAAAATAAACAGGCGTCTCAGTCTCACGCATGTATAGGCAAAACTGTATCAGACCGGTGTAAAGTTGGTAAATCTTCCATTTTTGTAGCACGTGCAACAAATGACAGTCGAAAGATCCAATTACAGTGCTGCTATCAATTTGCTTGGTATAACCGCATTTATAGTTTTCTACAAATGCAATTAATCAAATTGGCCTCCATCACTCAACCAACGCTAATGGTAACATTACCTAGGTCCTTATTGATATTATAAGATTAACGTACCTGCAGTAAAAACCAAGCATGTCCGATAAACATCCTCAGATTTATTTCGGCTTCAAGAAGAAATGGAAATTACATTTCATGTGAACATCATCCTATCCTTATTAGACGTTCTCTGCGGTAAGCTACACTCCTTGTATGAAGCGTCCATTGTTTTTCCAACCCACTTTTAACTTCCAACAAAATTACGTCTCACTGCAACGACGCGCCATCTAGTGGACAAACAACTACTTATCGCCAATACTGCAAATGCAGCCATGATGATGATGATGAATATTTATTTTGGCTTTCTTTTAATCCTACTGAATTTGTTTTATTAAAAAGTCAGCATTCATTTGCTGCTCTGCCTCAGGTGGCTGAATTAAATCCTTATACCACAGCGGTAGGGCAGGTTTGCTTCTCACCTAAAATACAAAAGAATAATAAGAACATCAGAGCGTTGTTCCAGAGGGATATTGCCATTCCCTATGTAGTTCCATACTGGTCAGGATTATGTGATGACATTCCATGGAAGAAAGTGTGGACTTTACCCCTGAAATACTTACTAATAAATAAAGTATGTGAAGTGACTTATAGGCTTATCCATAGATACTATCCCTCCAAAAGCTTTATCATCAGAATGAAGAAAGACCTAGATGACACATGCTCGTTTTGTAAAAAAATCACCAGAAACATCCATACATTTATTTTGGTCTTGTCCCCACACTGAGAAATTCTGGGCAGATCTACTCGCAATGTTGTGCACCAAACTTAATTATAATTTTGAGTTTTCTTTTAAACATGTTTTATTTGGCTTCTATGACTTTACTATTGAAAAAAGAAATATTTTTTATATTATTAACCTTGTATTCCTACTTGCCAAATATTTTATTCATAAATGTAGATACAAACAATAAACCACTCCTCCCATTATTTACAAATGATCTAGAAATATACATTAACAGTCTTCAGTGTTCAACGAGTCCCAAGGCCATTAAAACAACCCTCCTCTTAGGCTCTTTCAACCTTTTTAATAATAATGCACTAATAGTAATTATTATTATTTTATCTTATTTTATTTCATTCTCATTGTTTTTATTTTTTTCTCATTATTTATTCATGTTTTTTTCGTTCCATGTCCTTATGTTTTTTGTCTGTTCACCATTGTATTCTTTTAACTATTTGTCCCCTGGTATGTTATATATGATCTAACTTTTGATAACAGTTGATATTGTGTATATACTGCACTATATACTGTACCTCTTGATGAGTTTGATTAATAATAAAAAATAAAAATAAATATTGGTCTCTCCTTCATTCCTCCACCCTCCTATCGTTCCTTCCTCGTTTCCTTCACAAAATGAATTAGAAAGAGGGGCTAGGACTGGAGGGATGTAGGAGGAAAAGGCAGATAAGAAAACCCCATACTGTAGCCTGGACTGTATTTACGGTCATGTACCATCATCATCAAGGGAGAAAATTGACTGAGCATCAAGCTCTTTTACAGCAATGCCCTGAGTTTACAAAACATATAGGCCTACAACAATAATAATCAAAATAACAAAACAAGAGCAATAAAAAAAAAGATAGGCCTACAAAAGCCAAATAATAATAATAATAAAAAATAAATATATTGAGGCTTTTCACGACTAGTCATCAGACCATACAGTAAGTCGCCATATTGGAGATAGGCTACCTTCTCCACATCACAGCAAAGCACAGGCACTTAAGTAGATCCTGAACGTCGTCAAGGAAAATGGTTAATTATTGCCGTGTTTTAGGTTGTACCATTAGGTCAGACAGAGAGAAAAAATTGGAATATGATTGACTTCCAAAAGTTATTAAAAACCTGGGAGAGGAATGCCAGAAGTTATCAGAAGGAAACGCTTGTGGTTGGACTTGGTACTGCGTCTCCCTCACCCCGCTCGTAGGATCTCCCTCACCCCGCTCGTAGGATCTGCACCGCCAATAAACCGTAATTTCTCGAAATATCGCGCCTTTTCTTGTGGTCCAAGTCCTGCCCTATATGCCTTTGCATTTTGGACGTATTTTGATGAACTTTTCTGTTGCTTAGACATGGCTATATTCAACTAAAGTATTGAAAGTGCACAACGTCAGCAGGATAATTTAAAAGGCATCCGCGACTACATTGTACGTCTGCCCTAATTCTTATGCATTATATATGCAGTAGATACTTATTATTCATTTGCACATAATTCTTATGCATTTTATATGCAGTGGATACTTCAAATATTGACACGTGTCAATATTTGAAGTATCCACTGCATATAAACATTGAGAAATTAACAATGAAACTGGGTTCCACTAAAGCGTCTGCTAATAATTTAAAATATAAACAATTGTGACTTCCTGCACAATCACTGACTGCATCTTTAACTATAATTTATAGATAGTTTCTCAAATATATTGTTTCTTTGTGCCCTGGTGTAAATAGCATTGTGGCTATGGACACCTCAGTGCAAGCATCTGCTTTCATTTTTTTGTATCCATTTGTTTGCAAGCTGTGACTAGTGGTCAAGAAGATGAATGGTACTATTTCTTCTACTATTTATATAATTATCTTAAAAAAATTAAAAAGATATAGCCTAAGCTTATTGTGATATACTCAGTATACTCAGCATAATACTCATGGCTTAGTAACATATTGTTAGTGTTTTCTTCATCCATATATTCTCATCAAGCTCCTTTATTTCTAAAATTAATTTCCATCCCTTGGCATCTTTCCTCTCCTCTCAGTTATTTGACAGTTTTGAACAATACAAAGAAAATATCATTCATGCACATTTTTGTAATAAAACCACCTGTTTTTCAGAAGTGACAATAGCTTTATTACATTAGGGTCACTAGAGGTCACTGTTGCACTGTATTCCCATACAGACAGAAAAATAAGATAATGTGGTGGTGTGATTTCAGAGATCGCCGCTGATGTAAGCTCCTTTTACAATTACAATACAGCATCAATATATTTTTGTTCATATCCTCAACACCATCCTTTTTACTGAACTCCTGTAAACTGAACTCCTGTGAACTGAACTCTTATAAAGGATACATGGGTCACTGTCCAAACCTTGTAGGATGGAAGACAAATATATTCACAGTATGGCTGGAGTGGACCATTAAAAGTTTGTGCATGCCCAGTGATTTTATAAAAGGCCCTAGATACAGAACAATTTGCAAAAAAGAGTGATATGAACCAATGTTTGACCCAAATGACAAAAATCATTTGTGTGTCAATGTTTGAGGTATTCACTGCATATAAACATTGAGAAATTAACAATGAAACTGGGTTCCACCGGGTGGTTCTATTTTTCAGTAATTTTCTTTGTACTAAAATGGCTTATGGGGTAGTAGGAACCTGAAAATCGGTTTAATCATTTAGGTTTAGTGTCAGGGTTGTGCAGGAGGACCCAAGTGCAAGACTCCAACAGGCAGAATTACAGACAAAACACAATTTATTTTAACACGAACTTAACAATTAGACTTTTATTTTATTTTAACAATTAGACAACAAACAGGACTTGGGCTAGACAAGGAGAAACAGAGAGACGATCCGACAAGGAACAGAGAAACAGGAGGGTAGAAATACACAGAGCAATTAACAGAGAGACAGAGGACTGGACGAAACCAACGAGACAATAACAGGGAACAGGTGAGGAGGCAGAAATGGAGGGAAAAACAAAAGTCCAACCAGGGTGGGTCAGACCTTCATGGTACAGACCAAAATGTATTGAATTGCATTGAATTACATAGCTAATAAGCCTATTTGATATATTTCATGCGTATGCATGCTTTTTAAACATACAGTATACACTTTACAGTAGTAGTATACATTTGAAAACGGTATATAATGGTTAATATGATTAATTCATAAACTTTGTCATGTTTTCTAGTATTATCTATACGGACCTGACTTTTACCATAAACTGGCACTTCAACCGTTTGGTTGAGCATGTTTTCAAAAAAATATTTGACCATGAAAATATGTATATTAATACATGTGTTATTCCACTTCATTTTAACATAATTATTACAAAAGTCTTACTTTTAAAAACTTGGTAGATAAAATATGGGCAAAATCGTGTAAATTAATTTCTTAAATCGCGTATGATGAGAAGGTGTGGCCTTCGACATTACAGAGGTACTGAGCAAATATTTTGTGCTTAACATGTAGTACTCAAGTGGTAGATATGGCTCCATATGTTTGAACTCAAAACAGTTGGATTTTTTGGTAAGATATGGTGTCTTAATATGGGTCGCAATTTACAGTAATGACCATGGAAAATGTAGGGTCTCAAGGCCAGAGCAGTATTGGTATCATACTTGCCTTGTTACTTGTTGCTCTTTCACCCCAAAGGGACATTTATATCAAATAAAAACAATAAAGTCAAAACTTATTTTAAACAATAATAGTTAAATTGGGTTTTGTGTAAAAAAATCTGAGATATCGCCCAGCCCTACAAAAAAGTTTATAATACCCTTCATGTCACACTTTTTGCACTATTTTTCTGTCCAAGTAAAGTAATATCAGGGGCTGGAAAAGATATGAAGACTTGTACAGGCCTTGGTATTGGGACCCATTTATGATAGACACATTTTGAACAAAATCTGAGATCATGGAGCAACAACCTTATCTGAGTTGATACAGAATGAGCCACATACAGTAGCTCTCTAAGCCAACATCACATCATACAAGCTAAGCAGTTGATATGTCTGGTAGTTTAGGGGAAAGTCTGCCAGATAGGTGTTCATAATTTTTGTGAAGGATGGTAGTACTGTATAAGGTTATGTGTGTTTGTATGTTTCAGGAGAGGACATCCCATGAGTTCTTGCCTGAGCTACACATAGCAGCCAACCTTGCTGCTCTGTGTTAACATCTGTTTCTCCATCTCACTCTAGAAAAGGTACTCTCCTTTGCACTTGGCTTTATTCCCAACTCAAACCTCCAACATAATGAGAATAATTAGAAGCTCTATACAGAGTAGCTGCCAGCAATATGTCATGGGAAATGGATAAACTAGATGTTGAGAAAGTGGTGTCCAAGTGGAGTGTAATGTATTAAAAATACACCAATTCTGCCTTATCTATTTATTTAGGTTAACAGAGAATCAATCACTTTGTACTGTATGTGTTTGGATGTTGGTAATCCTACATCATAGCCTGGAAGCCAACCCAAATTAAAAAAAAAAAGGGCGAGATATTTGGTCTGGACTTCATTTGAGAAGCTTCTATGAAAACTTAAGAACTGTGCGGACCAATCAAATCGTGTGTTGGTGGGCTTTAAACGATAATGGATTGATGAGCAACCATAGATATGTAAGCAACGGTGCCTAGTCATTTATGTCAACTGAGCTCACTTTGGTTGATTGTGTTTTAAAGAAAAAGCCTGTTGCTAGAGAAGCGAGACGTTTAGATGCCCCTATTGTGTCTGTTGTACAAGATATTGACAGCGCAATAACTTTAAAAAACGAACAGAAAACAGCAATTAAGGCCAGGGGCGTCATGCAAGCCAAAATTCAGAGGGGGCACAATCAGGCAATTTTTTTTCGGGGGGGGGGGGGGGGGGGGTCGTGTTAGTTGGGGGCTGGAGATTTCTCCTGGAAATTTTGAAATTCTGGCTGCTAAACATACCATTTCAATGCAGTTTGGAAGGGACAGAAATACCTTAACAGAGCAAGCAGCAACCCTCATCTATCTGAGGACTAAGATAAAGTATCTGTAACTTAATTTTGTAAGTTAATGTAAAACACATAGGTTGGTGAAAGAACTGTAAGCTCAAATTCAGCTCATTAAAGTGTAAGCTCATTAAAGCATGTTTAGACACACACATTTACACTTAGGCGTACTACACATGATTTTAAAAACAGTATTGCAGTTATGATTTTATTATACTTACATTTAATAGCTGAGGTCTGACTTTGTGGTGCTCAGAAATTAAATTAGTTCATCTTAATTCATGTGATGAAGGACTTTGAACGAAGTTTGACAGGTTTCAGTGCTGAGTAAGGTTAACACTAAATATTTGAATATTTTACTTCTAGTAATATATTTTTCATTACCATTATGGCAAGCAATAGGCTAGGCCTACCTCATTTGTAAGTTGCTACCTGCAAATCATGAGCAAGTGACCTGATAACCTAAGTTATGAGCGCATGAGAGAGACTATTATACTTTCTTGCCCTCTACATCACGGTCAGCGATCCTATTTATATAAAACAACTTTAGGCCTTCTTTTAAAAGGGTACCCTCGAGATAAATGGGTATTCCTCACATGAAAGAAATGATTTGTTGGAATGTATTGCTCTGTGACATTATACACACAGAATATTCCTCAACATTCATAGTATACCCTACTGCTCTCTCTCTCTCTCTCTCTCTCTCTCTCTCTCTCTGTGTTATAAAAGGCTGCAGAAGCCAAATGGAGGGGATCAAAAGCCCACTGGCTTCAGATGCTGGGCATTGGTCTAGAAAAGAGAGCAAAGGTTTCACTGCATATCTGGACAGAGTGCTACTTATGGTTTCAACAGACTAAATGTATCTTTGTGCGTAAAGTATTCTGTCCTTGAGAGGTCCAAACTTCTCATTTAAAAATGAGTAAATAAAATAACAGATTATGACCTTAAATTACAGTATTTTTTTCTCTAAACATTGTATGTGAACCTGGACCACATATTGCAGTGCCAATTGCTGGAAATATGGAGACTGATCTGGAGATGAAGCTGATGTTTGAACCTTACCGAAAGAGGTGACAGGAAGTGTTTCATCATGAAAACCACCTTGCAATAAGATCTGCTCTATATAATCTATAATAAGAGGTTCATTTTGAAGTCAGAAGTATGCTGTGGCATCAAATGAGGTGAATTTAGACCAGCTAACCCTAGCCTACAATTTCAGACGATTGGTAAACATATTACTTATGCGTTTTTATTACAAAAAATTAGGTATTTATAAATATGCATAGAGTAGTGTGTATTTACCAAACCAACAAATCAAGGGACTGACTGCAGCCAGTTTTGTAAACAATGAAGCTATTGATAACTCAGTTAAAAAATGAATGTAAAACAACATCATGCTCATAATTTAAAGCTATGTCTAAAGCCAGTGTCTTTATTTTTGCCATGAGCAGCTAGTGTCTTTTACTGTAGTTATCGGTAGGGCAAGTCAGGCAAGTATGGTCTTGGGGTTGGACATTTACCCAGCCATCTGTCTCTCTTTACTATGGTGTCCCAGGGCTCGCAGGACAAGTTCTTGGTGCCAAGGATCAGTTGGTGGAGGCACAGAGGATATGCAATAAAGTAAAGAGACCACAGCCAGACCAGGTAGTGTCACTGCCCTATCTACTCTGAGTGTTTTCCACAAAATTAAATTGGTCTGTCACACAGAAAAAAAAGAAAAACTAACAATTCCTGCACAGTAAAGAAATGTGTACTCTGTAGGTTAAAAACCTGTAGACAAATTGCAAGTGATGTTTTTTCCTACAAGTTAGCTTACCATCAAAATGACTTCGAAGCTGTTATATTAAGGTAAAGCATTGGCATAAGGTGCCTTTTAGTGAAAACAGCAAATACTTGTTGAGCGTAATGTCTCCTTTACCCAGATACACGGACTCATCAGATTCAAAATAAACATTCTCTATTTTACTATTTAAAGTATTTTGTTTATTTTTTTATTATTTATAATGGACAGTGTACATTGATTAGCATGCTCATTTAATTAAGGTAACACAAGGGAATATTTGCCCTCTCTGCTAGTGGAAGAATGTGCTGGGCTAAAGCAAGAGCACTTGCACTTCTCAATCCAATCCATTTCTCAAAGGCAGACAGCTGAGACTGCCCGCTGTCTAGATACAGCAGCCATCTCAAAACCTGGGCAGGGAAAAATGATGGGGAAAAGAATAAGCTTTTCTAAAGAGCTTGATGGATGGGCCCATGTGGAGTCTACATCCCTTCCAGCCTTCTCCACTTCCTGTCAAGGAATTCCTTTGGGAAACTAAACCATGAAAAAAGTGACTCAAAAGCCCCCTCTCTTTATTATTGAGCATTTTTAACCTCTTCCTGTGCATGAGAAGATAGTTGCTAGGTTACAGGTAAGCAGGGTAAGCACGTTATGTCGCTCCGTCTAGCTAATTGTTTTTGCTGATTTTTTTTTTTAATTTTCATAATTTTTATGCAATCTTTTGTTCTATTTTTGTATTTATTCTTTAAGTTAAAGGGATATTCCCTTGAGTTAAACAATTGATTTTTACCTTTCTCCAGTTCATCCAGCAGTTCTCTGAGTCTGGCGATACCACTTTTAGCTCCAGCCTAGCATAGATCATTGAAACGAATTAGACCATTAGCATCTCGCCTGCTAGCATCACACTTAAAAGTGACAAAGATTTCCGGTAATTTTCCCATTTAAAACTTGTCTCTTCTCAAGTTAGAAAGTGTGCAATTGTTCTAGGCTGATTTCACATGGAACTATACCGGTACTCATATTCCGGCGCAATAATCTGCTGCAGCTCAAACTTGTTGCTGGAAGTTATACCCTACGGTGACTATTTTCAGGTGCTGTGTGATATCATTGTGCTGTTGCGCCCATGGTACGTTTGCAACGTTTCTTGATTATTACTTTTTTGTCTAACTGTTGCCTCGTCTATAAATTAGCCTTTAGAAGTGGATTGAGGTCTACAGTCCTCTTCCATTGCCATAGGATCAAAAACACACAGTTAATATATCTTGTTATGAAGTTTTCTGATTTGGCTTACTGTATACTCTCATCTTTAGTTGTTTAATCAACAATTTTCCAGTACTTACCAAGCATGTTACCTGATCTAATCACTTGATGAGCTGATGAGCTAATCCCTTCTCTAGTAACTTGATGAGTGGATGAATTAATCCCCCTCAAGGAAGGACCTACTGTACTAAGACATCAAGTAATCCTCAGCATCAGGCAGCTTGACCCAGCCTAAATGTTGTGGTGGATCACTTTGTACTAAATGTTGTGGTACACTTTGTAGTTTTGGGGTGTGTGACTTGGCTTCTTGTGCTTTGCATCAAAGTTGTTTATTTAGGCCCTACTTAGTTTTTTTTTATATGCAGTGGCATTTTCCCCTCTCCCACAATTAAAAAGGATGACATCAAGTCTGTAACTTAAACGATTTAATTACGAACCTGTCACTATTGTTTTTGTTTCTTGCATTAAGAATTGGACATTGGAAAAGAAATGTCTAAAAGCTGTCTTTGGCTTTCGAAATTGGTGTGTCATGCCTAGAGTGTCCTGGCAATGTCCAAAGCCAAGTAACGCACACAGGCAATGTTATGCCATCAGTTCCTCTAAGTGATTCCTTTTCCCCCTTGATATAGAGCATAGCTACATCAGATGCCTGTGGCACTGACCATGTCATGTGCAATAGGTCCCACTTAATTCTTAATTTAGTTTTAATAACGAGAAAGCCCTGTAGGCAAAGCCTTTATCCAAGTTCTCATTTCTTTAAAAGGAATTAGATCACTAACTGGATTTGTGGTAGTCACCTTAGTGTTGACACTCCAATTTCAATTGAAAGAGCCCTGCCTCATTAGATCACGTTGACAGCAGGCAGTGAGGTGGAAAGAAATGTTACCACAACTTTTGCCACAACATAAACCACTGTTTAGTGTTACCCCCCATTTTTGAATTCTGCTCAAATATTTTATTTGGTGACGAATACATTGATTTGATGTGCACAGACAGACACAATGTTTAACGCCATTATTAATTGTAGAAAATTTACGGAGGACTTTGATGGATCATTTTTATAATGATTATCCTTTCTGAATAATGTGAAAATAGTCAGAGAATGGGACAAATTCCACAGAAATGTATGGGTCATTTATGGGTTATGTCTATACTGTTATATGTCCTAAATGAAATATGGGTGTTTGAATTGAGACACGTGCTAAATTAAGTTTATCAATTTCCATACCAGTATTGTTTTTCTTTTCAGTATGATGTCAGTGTTTAAAGGATGAGTGATGTTCAAACCTGAAAGTGAAAGAGAACAGAGTAGTTGCTATACAGTGTGCTCATACAGATTCTAATTAATCAATAGATTCTAAGGAGAAGTTGAGCTATGAAAACTGTCAGTGATGGCATTTATTTATAAAGGGTAAATATGTCAGGTATAATAAGCATAAGCAGTAGTAGAAATTGTACAGTTATACAGTCACATAAAAGAACAAAATATATTATTTAATTTTTTTTAATACTAATTAACATCTTCAAAATGAATTTTATGCATGCTGTTTTATGCAAATGGTTCCAAATGAAGTGGGAAGCCTGACATTGTATTAAGTCGATCAGTGCACTTTCAGGTGTTTAACTTGACACAGCAACTCTTATTGAATCTTTCAAAGTGTATATCAGTTTAGCAAGTTCTCTGTTTGCTCTTAATGAAATTCATATCAGAGAAGGCTGATTCTCAAAGAAAGGTTGAAACAAAAAGTCAGGCAACTCTTAAGGTTGCTGTGAGTCCACAAGGCACCAAACGTGAATTTTTAAATTTGAAAAGAATGTAATTTTGCAACGTGAGAATTTACATTTTGTCCTCACCAGCATTCAAGTTAAATTCTTCACCTAGTTGCTCAGAAATGCATGTAAGGTCAACTTGCATGAAAGTATTTTAAATGAATGCCACACATGGCTCCAGCTTTCTTCAAACTCCTCTTCCTCTTCTTCACAAGTATGATGAGGACCATAGCTGTCTGCCTGTATCTATTTTGTCTTTGTCTGTTTGCTTCTGTCATGAGACACACATACAGTACACGCGCACACACACACACACACACACACACACACACACATATATAACTGTTACTGATAAGCTCATTAGGTGGAATCATTTTTCATTGTATGGTTTTGGATAATCATAGTCAAATGGTAGCATCAGCAGAACCAAAGCTATTTACACAGCAATCAAGTCATGGCTGTGTGTTAAAACTTCCATTTGAAGTAGTTTTACTGCGAAAGTAAGCTAATAAGTATACAAACTGAGAGAGTTGCCCCAAGTTCATTACGCAATGATAAGACTTCCAACAGGGAATTGAGTGTATATTTTCTTTGCTACCATCAGAGCTATAGGCTACATTTATGAGTCATCTGCTACCAAAGTTCTGCCACTACTTCTTATATTGATGCTGCAAATTGAAGAAGATTTGTAAACACTTACAGACAAGATGAACTGCGACAAACCTGCAACCATCTACAACTTAGGAATGCAAGAGAGAAATTTCATGTGGAGATAATGTTAGTGTGAAAACATTCATGTGTCAATGTATAGTCAAGTTGTTGTTGTTTTTCTTTTGGGGGGGGGGTGTTTCTACCTCAGAGTGCGTTAAAACTCTTTAATATATACTCTTTTGATCCCGTGAGGGAAATTTGGTCTCTGCATTTATCCCAATCCGTGAATTAGTGAAACACACTCAGCACACAGTGAGGTGAAGCACACACTAATCCCGGCGCAGTGAGCTGCCTGCAACAACAGCGGTGCTCGAGGAGCAGTGAGGGGTTAGGTGCCTTGCTCAAGGGCACTTCAGCCGTGCCTACTGGTCGGGGTTCGAACCAGCAACCCTCCGGCTACAAGTCCGAAGCGCTAACCAGTAGGCCACGGCTGCCCCTTTAGGGCTGTTTTGAAATGTATTGGCTCATACATCAGCAACAATTTGAAATGGGAAATAAACACCACTCAAATAACCAAGAAAGACTACAGTACTTCTACTTAGGCAATTGAAGTTAAATGTGAGCAAACATCTGTTGGGGCATTTCTACAAAGCCATTATATAGGGGGATCATTGGTATGGGAGTTATCACCAAAGCATCTGACATATTTGGTTGTATCTTCCCTCTAGTCCACGCCATACCTGTCAACACTCCCGTTTTTCCCGGGTTCTCCCGTATTTCAAGGTCATCTCCCAGCACCCTCCCGTTTTGTTATTTCTCCCGGAAAACTCCCGTAATTTGCATGGTCATCAAACTTCATTTTAAAATCATTGATCCATTCATTTTTTTTATTAGTCTGACATCTTCCAAGTTGCCAGATTGTGTATGAAATACACCCTACACATACACGATCACTTAGTTTCAATTTTAACCGTTTTGTCATAGGCTAAAACCTGGCAACCCAAAACCCAAATAAGGAAGCGGGTGCCGACTGCGCAGCCTGAGTCTCGTCGTAAGCAAGCGGGCTAGTTGAATGGCCTACTCCAGAACTAGCTTTTGTGAAATTGTTGGAATTTAATTGATTAACACAGGCACATAAACTGTTATTGAGTGTTGTTGATACACTGAACTTGTGCCCTCGGAACCAAATCTGACAGCAAGCAGCTTTGGAGTTTTGGAAGTACATGTAGGCTGGTGGATACATAACTGGCATGCGTAAGGTAAAAGCAACGACCAAAATACAGTGTTGAAACACGTGTATGAAACGTATTAAATATGCAAACACAGATCCAGTATAAACACTGAAAATTCTCCCGTTTTTGGAAAGCTAAATGTTGACAGGTATGGTCCACGCTCTGTACTCTGAGCGCACCTTAAACTGCACTTCCAGAATAATCAAAGATCCTTGTCATCCAAACCACCACTTGTTCCACCTTTTCCCTTCTGGAAGTCGCTACAGGTCCATAAGCGCTGGAACCACACATTTCAAAACGAGCTTCATCCTTTCAGCAATAAGACTGTTTTGTCTGTTCACCTGTCTCTCATTGTGCCAATTAGTTTGGTTATTTAAAGCCTGCCTTTTTTTTTAGTTTACTTTGTCAGATCTTCACAGTGTGTGCGGTATGTTGCCTGACCTCACAGTGAGTGGAGTCCGGTTCTGGATCCTGCCTGTTTCTGACCAAGTCCTCTGCCTGTCCTGGCCCTGAGGAGGATAAACAAACAAAAATCTAAATAAACAAGATATGACTCCATTTTATGTCTTTAAACTTGATTAGTTGGTAGTACAGTACAACTGTTGTATAAATGCAGTATGGCACTTGGTAATGGATTGGATTGGTAAAGGCCTACCCATGGCTGTGGGTAGGCTATATCCTTACCAATCCCACTCTCACTCATGCCATATTTTGTTCACACGTGTACATGGCAGTAACTTACTGGCTAATTCGGTTGTTAAAGGAACCATATGTAAGAAATGTATTTCAATTAATCATAAAATGGCCCTGATATGTCACTAGACATGAAGAAATCATGTTAATTTCAAATACTTATATCACTGACTAACAGTTGCAGCCCTCAACTGATGTTGATTTTGTGTTTTATCATGTCATGTTGTGTTTTTGCCTGATGCGCCACCCTCCACCTATCTACTAATCACAAAGTCAGTAGTGTTTCGGCATCCGGGTTGGCAACCTCGAGTCAGGGGGGAGGGGGAGGGGATACACCGCTCTACAGTAATTTGAAAGTGATTGCAGTACCAGTTTTGGCCACAATCTTACATATGGTTCCTTTAAGTCCAACGTCACAGGCCCAACAGCTTTTTGGTCAAAAAATGTTTATAGCGCAGCCAGCAAGTTTTTGCAACTTATCAACCTTGTCACCATCACCGGAGGTACCTCCGTTTTATTGAAAGTAAAACAAAACAAGAGCAATTACTATAGCTGTGCAGCCAGATGATACAATCAAGGGTTACGTGCAGGCTTCTGCAAAAAATAGGATATTATTAGGTTGAGGCAACAAGTGAGTAGTAGGATGACAATTGTCTTAAAGGCTGTACTGAATAGCGGAGAAAGAAATTGTTTATTTTACTGTCTATGGAGAAAAACTAGCGGCTTTGAAAGCCGCTGGACCCGGAAAAAGATTTATTAGCCTATTATTGCATCATCACTTAATAACCGAATAGCTACCAGTATGATACCGCTTTTTTTTAAGTAAACATACTGTATTACCAATGTAGATTCAATTTAAGTGCCAATAAAAAATAATTACATTCACTCACTGTTGAATTTCTTTTGCCATTTTACTGAAGATAATGTAAACAAAAATTACTGCAGAGAAAGCTTTTTCTTACTGTTCGTATTATGCAATACAATACTGGAAACTAACTGTACTGCACAATACTTATCTAGTTTTCTCAGGAAATGTTTAACAGTGAGTACAGTATGTAAGAGAAAACCCCACTGTCTGTTGATGGCAAGCTTTTAATGTATCTCCTTGCTTCCTGAAACTGATCTACAGTACTCAGTGGTATGTTTTTGGATATGCAAAGTTCAATGATCTATTCTGTGGGATTCCCTTTAATCCATAGTGAGAATCATGATTCAACAAGCTCATGACCTACTGCACTTTTGCCATTTTTTCTTTTACTGTTACTTTAGTCTGCTGATGTTTTATCCCCAGGCTGGTCAATGTTTGTGATATATTTAGTATTCATTTTAGGGACAAACTGATTTTTTTTACAAGCAGTTTTTCCCCCCATTTTTGGGATACTTTGTGTTTGTGTGGGGAACATAATAACTGCTTTTATCCAAAATATTTCGATCTTTGTCGAGGCAACACAAACGTATTGTGAGGGAGTGCACAAGAATCACAAGACATTGCATAATGTATTGTCTGCAGACCCAAACATACAAATACAGAGGTAATGACAAAGTATCATGAGGAAAACGAAAAGCAGTTCAGAAAGAATAAAAACACTGTGACCTTTAAGGGGGTTGCATATGCAACAGATAGACCTATTAAACGTATTCTAAACGATAAACGTATTCTAAATTATCATTGAGGGACCTCTGTTAATTTACAAATGTAATAGACCTGATAATAGACATGAATAATGGGACACAGAGAAAACATTACAGCAAACTCTAAGTACACTACACATCATCAACATCAACATACAGTCTGAAAAACAAACTATGTAGTTCTGCATGTCACACAACATTCTCTTATTACCATCTAGCAGCTACATGTGCATTTATTATTAAAACTATTGCAGAAAAGTGTGGTTCCCAATACAATGTAACCTGACAGCCAAACTGACTGGTTACCAATATGACCTTTGACACCTCTTTCAGAGTCTGGCTAGATGAGGAAAATAATATGGCCAGTGTGTCATTCTTGGATGGCCTTTGTGAGGTTCTGTTTGATCGTCTGAGTTGTACTCTGAAGCAGAGTCCTGCACGGGTCCATTTTTGGAGACCCGGCCGTTCTTCTGTTACAAGAAAAAAACTAATACAAGAAAAAATACAACCTGAGCCTGCCTATATGTGCTTATGCCTATAACTATGAGATCAAAGTCGCAGTAGTAACGTGATGGTCAAAGGTCGTAGCCTATCGTTGACTAAAACTATATTTGCAATGTGGTAATGGTATTGCACATATTTTTCATTTATGTTTTATTTCAGTAAACTAAAATACTGTTTTGGTTCTCATCCGCTACCCTCCCGAAAGGAGTTCATTATCCACCCGCATCTCCGCCCTTGAATTTTAGGAATGTCACAATCCACCCATTTTAGCCATTTTTATGCGGGTACCCGACTCATTGCGGGACTCTGCTCTGAGGCGTGTATCATACCTGCTCTATAAATGTCCACCCACTATCTGAAGCAAAGCACCCCACACTCCATATAAGCCGCTGTGCGATTGCAGTAATGTGCATGCTTTTAGAAATGTGTGGGCTTGGTGTTGTGAGGCAGAAGAACAGAGAAACACTTGAGGGCATGATGCTGGTAATTAGAGGTGTCCAAACCCTACATCATGTCTACTTTCGATTAGCTTAACCTTTTATCACGATACCACTTGCTATGCTGATGAGCTTTAAAGTTTTATCTCAACTGTCGTGGTATTTATAAGCCTTGATCCCCCAACTCATCCCACTACTTGTTATTAAGGCTGAGTAAATCAGCTTTGCTTGGATGGAGTGTGCTTACTCACTAACATGTGCAAGTGTGTGTATGAGTGCACAAAAAATATGTGTGCTCAACATACATACAACATAAATATGACTCATGTGTTTGTGTTTGCTCTTTTGTAGAAGAGTCAGATTTTACATCGTTATGTTTGAAGTCAGAGGAGGTCATTGAGATTTTATTTTTGTCTATTTAATTTATGAATAATTTTCTTTAGTTTAGAACGTTTCTGAATCAGAACAAAGGTTAAAGGTTAAAAAATATGCCAGTTGGAATAATTGTCCTAAAATGACACCACACAGTTGTTATTGGATTTAAGTACCACATTACATTCTCTCTTTCTCTGAAGGGATGCTAGTTCAAGCTCAGTGAGGACTAAAATACTTCTAAGGTGCAGCCTAACTACTCACACAGACCTATCCCAGTCCCCAGGGGAAGGGAGAGACCAGGATCCAGTATTGACCCTATTTTGGGCCTCAGTGTAGGGACAGACTAATCCATCTTATCGACCCTTTCCACTGCAGAGGCCTGGCAACAGCCCCAGTACCTGAGCCATCGACAGTACCTGCGATTGTAACATTTACCCCAAAAAATGTTTATGCTTGTCATAGAATCTTCAGCTGGATATTTACATGGCCATTTGGAGTGATTCATTGTGCCAGAGGGATGCAGAGCGGATTCAGAGCTGTATGGATGAGGTCAGTGGCCTGCCTTAGAGTGAAATGCTACATAGATGGTGGGTTGCTGACATTTGCTGCTCACAGATTAAATGATCTGAAAGGATTACAATTTAGCACTGCTGCTCATACGCCTCCATCTTTACCCTGCATTGCTAGAGAATGGAGCTCACGTCAGCAGGTTTCCTTAGGTAGTTACATTATGACCCAGGGAACGTGCTTTGGAATTTAAGATTATTTGCCATGAAGGACACAGAAGTTGTGACTGCTGTTGAGCACCTGATTTTGTTCAATTTACACATTGCTGCCATTACAAAGACGGTCATAATTGCAGAGCATATTTGTTCCAATTGGCTTCCACTTCTATCTAGCATAATATGGAAAGTGGTTTAGCTGTACTAGTGCCATACACACTGTATGGATTTAAATGTGCTTAATATGTGAAGCATGGAAATGCAGCTTAACATCATGGCCCAACAGGCTGTAGTAGGAAATAATCATATATATTTCACTTGTAGCATTAACCCAAGGGCCAACACAGCAGAATATAAGAAGTATATTTAGTAATCCCTAATGTCATGGTTTGATATGTTCACATGGAAGGGAGTGTGGGGGAGCATTTCACAGTGCTATGTGCATAAGTACACTGACAGATGCAGGCACTCAGTTGGGGCAAAATCCCAGCTTAGAGTGATGTGCTCTTTGAAAATGCATTACCCTCTGAAGAAATAAATGGCCAGTATCAGGTGTAACTTAATTATGTGTGTTTCAAAAGGAGCCCAGAGGTGAGACAAACTTAATTCTGAAGGAATTTTATTACCGTCACTTGCAGCTGTCATAGCAAACCAAATCTTCGCTGTCAGACACATTCCTCCATGGCATGAGGCCGGTCTCTGCCTCTTAACAAATCAGGTGCTAATATTGATAACACCTTCAGTCACCTTACAACAAGTAATAGTATTGGTTTAGTGTTGTTTAAAAGATCTGTGCACTGAACAATCCAGCATATCTGTTAAGCTTATTGTCCAGAGGAAAAATATATTTTTAATGTCTTAAAAACACGTTTTGATATGATCATGATGGATTATTGTATGCTAGACTAAAGGGAAAAGAAAAATTATGTCTGCATATTGGTCATATACAAATGAAATGTAACTAGATGTACCGCAGAGCGGTACAAAATATGACCGCCGCCCAGTCCAGCACATTTTTTCCACAAAAATAAATCACGCTGAAAGGCCTATATGATTCTAACTGTCTCACTAAATTGCATTATCCACACTCAATTCTCACTGGTATCTGCTAGACAACAAGTACCAAAACATGATTAGTTCATAGATTTCACATGTAAAATTTATTTTATACAACCCCACCCCCATCTTGCCTGTTCATAATTCTGAGAAACTCTTGAATTGTGTGCATGTGTGCATGCACACGTTTATGTTTATGTGTGTGGGTGTGTGTGTGTGCGCGTATGCGTATGTGTTTGTGCATGTGCATGCATGAGTACATATGTCTTCTGTGTGAGTATGTGTCATACGTATGATTACTGTGAATGTATGTGTGTGCGTGTGTGTCCGTTTATGCACATGTGTGCACATGGAATGGGTTAACATGACCCCTGGAGGCAAACATACGGATTAATTGGTCATCCTAGGCCCTACGGTTCTCAAGATATTCAGAGAAGAATGTGTCTGCCCTACCCTCCTTTCGGGGGGTCCAGTACAGCGGGTGGGCTACAGATCAAAACGAAAACCGATGGTTCCATGCTATCCATGTGGGGTTACATGCCCACCAAGTTTCGTGTACCCCGGTCTTTCAGTGTCCCGGGAATCCTTGTTGGTGTACGGTCACTAAATGTACACAAATGATTTTATTGTAAGGCCCCCCATGAACGAAAGTTCACAAAACTTGGCATGCATTCGGAGGGTGTCATAATGATCCTACACTTTCAATTTCGTGCAGTTTTGACCATGTCAGCCAGAGATATTGTGGTGAAAACACCTACATTTTTGGCTTTTTAACTAGGTGGCTGTCACGGTTGCAGTATGGAGAGCTGGACCGAGGCGCAGGGCAAGTCGAGAACGAGGCACACTTGAACTTGAAACCAGGAATCTTTAATGCTAATGCACACTACAACCACGAAACAACATCAATGACCGACAGGGGACTGAGGGAGACAGAGGGTTGAAATACACAGGGGTTAAACAAGGCTAACAAGGCACAAGTGGACAAGAAACAAGAGACAGGTGAACACAGGGCTGGAAATCATAATTAAACTAGCAGACTAATGAGGAACAGGTGAGGGGCGGAGACACAGGGAACTAAGACATGGCAAGACAAACAAAGGAGCACATGGCTGACAGGAACTAAAACACAGGGACAGGAAGTAAACACAGGAGCACATGGCACAGGAGGTAAACAAAGGAGGGACAGGGAACACAGGATCGTTACAGTGGCGCTATACATGAAATAAGTGGTAATGGGATGGGTTGACATGCCCCCTTAAGACCAACATACAAAAAAAGGTGGACCTCCTAGGCCCTACGGTTCTCGAGATATACACAGAAAACTGTCTCCGGCCACCTACAGGCCAGTTGGTGTATAGTAACATAAATTAATTTATTGTGTGGCCCCCCATGAACGGAATTCAATGAATTTCAGAGGGTGTCATAATGATCCTACACTTCCAATTTCGTGCAGTTTTGACTATGTTAGGTCACAGATACCTGCGATTACAACACCTCATTTTTACTTTTTTGTGTTTAACTAGGTGGCACTATACATGAAATGAGTGGTTATGGAATGGGTTGACATGGCCCCTTGAGATCAACATACAAAAAAAAATGGTCCTCCTAAACCTTACGGTTCTCGAGATATTCACAGAAAACTGTGTCTGCCCAACCCTCCTTTCGGGGGGTGCAGTCCAGCGGGGGGGGAAAACGATGGTTCCATGCTATCCATATGGGGTTACATGCCCACCAAGTTTCGTCTACCCCGGTCTTTCTGTGTCCCGGGAATCCTTGATGGAAATTTGGACATGCGAAAAAGAAAAACCTATATGACCGCCGCTTCGCTGCGCGGCGTCATAATAATGATAATATTGATAATGTATTCAGGATTTATAAATGAATCCACACCATCTAATTATTTATTTATTAAGCACTAGGGCTATTCACACTCAAACAGTATTTGAGTAAGTTTTTCTTACTGTTGTATTCCATAAATTCTGTTGAATATCGCATGGTATAACATTTTGTTGTTATTAGTAGTTTTCCTTAAGAGAGTCTAGTTTGTGCTAATTGTGGGCACTGTTGCGTGGATGGACCAGAGCCAACTGAAACTCTAGCATTGCCAGTTGAAGTGTATTGGGAAAGGATCATTCCAGCATTTTGTTGTCCTCTGTGTGTAAACACATGGTCCAAAACTAACCGAACAAGAACTGCACATCGTTGGTGAAATACGCCTGGTCCTGGAGTTTTTTTCTAGAAGAGGATTGAGATACTAGAATCCAGCCATTAATCCTGTTGCTCTGTGTAGACATTCTTTGTGCTTTAACGAGCTGACCTATGCACATAGGAACCGTGAATGAAGAGCCTTTAACTGCCACAGACCAAATATTGGCTACCCTCAGAAGAGACAGGGGAGAAGAGGGCGTTATTTGGGCAGCACTCCACTGATTTCCATTGTGGTACCATCTGTTGTTTATTACAGATTCTTGCTTCTAGCCTTTTCTGTTATTACCAATGTGCAGGGCAGCCTAATGTAGGCTGTAGCTTTTGACTTTACATTTACATGTCTTGCATTTATTCATTTAGCTGACACCTCTATCCAAAGTCACCTACAGATGAGGACTGGCATTAAAGCTACAGTGCAAAAAGAGACTTTAGATGTTTTTACTAGATTAAAATGAGTTTAATATTTTCATAGCTGATATGTTTATATGAAACTACAGATCACACAGAAATCACGACTGCTGAGGTGTCGGATTGGAGGAGACATAGATCTTCCACCACTCCAGTAATTTTGTATAATGGGTATAGTAGTGTAGCCTAGTGACATAATAGCCATGTGTTTCCCGTTCTTTGGTAATTCTTTTGAGTTGTAGCCTTGCTAACACTAGACCTATGTTCAATTGAGAATTGGTCCGGACTAGCCTGGCCACACCTACCTAGATCTCCTCTCAGGGAGATACTGGTCTGGAACACGATAGTTCACTAATGTTTCCCCAGGTCGGCAGACTACCTGCCCAGTCACCGACAAGAGGGGATGACTCTATAGAAGCGAAACCGAGAGATGCTGTGGTAAACGGCAGTAGCAATGCCTGCAAACATCAAAAATTGCACTCGGTAGAATGTGTACATTTATTTACAGCAAGGAGGCCTACATACATGTAGGCCTACATACATTTTTTCTTGACTGCCAATGCTGTTTTTCTGTCAGTTTGTAAAGCTGTGAATGAGTTTGGATAGTATTACTATGAAGCTAGATTAGTGGATATCATCTTGAAATCATCTTGTTAATGTTAATACTGTAGACGTAAATGTACCTGTACCTCTTCTTTGTTTAAAACATTTAAAATGCTCTGTACCAGGGCCCCCACCTCACACCACAGAGGAGAGAGCATCAACCCAGAGGAGCTCACCAGCCCAACAGTCTCTACCAGTGATGTTTGGCTTGATGGAGGAGTTGAAAGGCAGGAGGTAGGTACTGGCATGGGGTCCCTGTAGGAAAGCAGCATTAATAATCCGGAACACAGAACCCTTTAGTTGCTCAGTTCCCTATCTGCAAACAGAATTCCCCTGTGGGGAGGTTGCTTGAGAATTTTTTTTTTGTTTTTTTTTGTTTTGACAGCTAGTGTAACTTTCTAAGGACTTGGGTAGAACTCTTCCATTGTTTATTCATTAAGTGACATACAGTAGTATATTGTTGTGCCTGTTTAGGATGACAGGTGTGAGCATCTTGCACATGAAAGGAACCAGCCTTGAATTAGTCACTCATACTTGTCTTGGTGTTTCTCTTTTTACTCACTTCATCAGAAGTTACTGTATGCTACATATCTACTGGATGAGGCGGAGGAAGTTTCCAAAGCATTGATATGGAGTTCTGATCTTTTATTACAGTATCTGGTTGACTTGGTAGGCCTACTTTACCTGTACATTACCCTACCTGTGTTGTACAGAAATATTTGGACACCTACCACCTGCCAATTATCATTATTGTGGTATAAGCAAAGGATAACGGCAAACTATGTGTCCCTGATATGTCTGATAAAAACACATATTTCTAGTGATGTATTTATATTTATAGTGATGACAAGAAGACATCTGAAAATGAATCAGGTTGACAGAACTCGGGTTGAATCCAGGCTACCTGGTTTTAGATCATGCCACAGCTCAGGGATATGGGGTTACACTGATGGACCACAGCAATGTTTTACCAGTGAATCACTGGCACACAATGACTGTCAAGTAATGTCAAAGCAATGGAGAGACTATTATTGCCACCCCCCATGTTTAGAGTTATTCTCAATGGAACTGTAAGCAACTTTAATGTCTGAATTCAGCTCAGGGTCTCTACATACAGCCGTGGAAGAATAACAGTGCTTTATGCTTCCCTTATTAGCTCAAGCAATGCTGCAGACACTTGGTCTGCTGCCTCCCCTCTAACAAACAACAGACAGCCATCTGCTGAATACCTTTCCCTCCTTATCACATTCATTTCATTTTTAGCAGATTATCATCTTATTCCTTGTGTAGCAAAGCAAACCTTCTCCAGGGAGAATCTTTTTATCTTGGGCTTGGCACATCAAACTGTTGCATCCTTTTAAAAGGGAATGGGACTATGTGCTTAAGTCTATATTTACAGGAAGTTGACTCACAATGGCTAAAGTTCATGTGGTTTGTGTTGTCAGGCGCCGAGCGTTGGATGTTGGTGAACCCCAGTAGCCCCTTTGGTAACCAGCTGTGTGTGTGTGTGCGCGTGTGTGCTGTGTGTGTGTGTGTGTGTGTGTGTGTGTGTGTGTGTGTGTGTGTGTGTGTGTGTGTGTGTGTGTGTGTGTGTGTGTGTGTGTGTGTGAAAAGAAACGGTGAGGGAGAGAGTAACACCCAGGGTGCTTGTGAATTGAATTTTCCTGCCTTGGCATCTCTCCTGCACATGGTTGCCTCAGTTGAACTCTGTGTTGGCTGTGTTTGGTTTTGTAGAGGATTATGATGACTATAAAATAACTATATATTTTTATATCAAAATATCAATTATTATTAAATTGCTACACCCTGGCAATAAAACTGAAAATTCAGTGAGAACTCAGAAGAACTCAGAAGACATGACAGTTGTAAGAGTTGTGAGAGTGCTGGTATTTTTCAGCATCTGCCTTTGTTTTATTACAGGTATTCCTGGAAAAACAGGTGGCCATATTGCAATTAGTGCTAAAGTTTCCGTTATCATTAGTTAAGAATCAAACATGACCACTTACACATCTGTAAATTGCATACATATCTCAGAAATAATTGGCATTAGTTTCACCAACTATTGCAGACTCTTGTTTTTGAAGTGACTTCAAAAAGTTGTTTTTTAATTTGGAAATGTGAGACCCTATTGTCCTTTGAAACCCTATTCATTCCCTCTCTAATTCCTTTATAACTTCCTTTATTATACCAGTTATCGGGGTATACACACTGGAGATACAATGAACTGACATCATCTTATCTCGAGAATCAGCCTGTATCAAATGTTGAGACTGAATAAGTGCTTTTATGAATGTAAGCCTTTACTGATAATTCAAATGCAAAGATTGCATTCATTTGTTCTCTGAGCACACAGCCTTTCCCTGGAACTCTTCTGTGATGTATTTTATGTTCAAAATCTGCCAGTCCGCTGCATCTCTCAAAGATGGCTGCTGGAAGATAGCAATGTTCTCTTTTCAGTGCACATTTCCTTCCCTCTGTGAGTCTTTGTGGTGCAGGTGTGCTGATGTAAATGATAGATTAATTACATTCCATTGGCTTCGAGCACTGACTGCATTTAATAGGCTCCTAGTATAAGCAGCCCCTTCCTCCAGCTTGCTGTTTCCCTTCCACACTGGGGCCAATGGAGTGCTCGCAAAGGCAAGGCACTGCCGCAAGTTGTGATTTTTTTTCCTTTCCTGTGAATTCACTGCATTTGCCTTATTCTGTCAAGTACATTCTTGAGGGCACTTATGTGTAGTGGCATCCTGTATTCTGCAAACCATCTGGGTGAACAAGAAGAGCGTTTAGGATCCTGAGGGGACTGCTGGGGCTGCTTGCTTGGTTTTGAATGTACTTCTGCCCTGTGCTCAGATCTGTGCTTGTAGCGCAGGGTCCAATCAGCACACTCCCACATACCTCTCTGGTGGATTCCTGCAGGGGAAATGGAGCACAAACACTGGAGTTCTCGCATAGAGTGCCGGAACAGCTAAGAACTGGACTTCGTTCATCTCCCCAGGTGTTTATTATTTATATATTTATTTGGCTCCACTAAACTATTGATGCCTCACACTGTTGCCTCATTTTGGAGTGTCTTTCACAGTGAGTGAAACTGAACAAAAGGTTTATAAGGAGCTAATTCTTACTTCATGCCTAATTTGGCATGCCTAATTTTGGAAAGGGTAGAGAACTCCAAAAAAGGTGTTCTTGATGTACCACTTGTTTTATTTCAACAGTTCTATGAAGCATTAAGGCACTTTATTTGTGAGACAGACTTGTGATACTTTTTCTGCGCATGTTTATAAATGTATTTCTAAAAGGTTGACTCTTAAGGCTACAGGGGAAAAAGCTCATCTTCAGTGACAACATACTACAGATGGTTTCCTTGACATCAAACTCTTCTGTGCACTTTCTAGAGAAGACTGTATTGTAGAATTGCTATGGCTACAAAAAGGTTGCATCAGTCTGTTTTGGGATATGACTTTATGGGTCATGGTCTCAGAGACCTGTTACAGGCTTATCTGTCTTTAAGCACCGGACTCTGCTGCACACTAGCAGGAAGAGAGAAGGGGATTTTATCTGCATTGCACCAGTCCAAAAGACATTGGTAGAGTTTTATACTCAAAACATTCAAGAAGCAGTCACCATCTGTGCAGCAGTCCAGCTCTGGCACTATTTGAATAAACTAGTAATGTATAATATCTATGCCATGCATAACAATCATAAATTATATTTGATTGTCACATGGGTAATGCAAAATGTAGCAGAGTAGTAGAGCACTGAATCCTGACTTGAACACCTTCGTTATGTTTCAGAGATCAGTTGTAATTGAACCATATCACCACCCCCAACCCCACCTGTGAGGTTTTTCTTAATGCCAAATAGAGACCCAGCATAAAACACAGGACATCTCAGATGTCCACCACAGGAGGCCTCATATTTTGTTCCCTGATAGTTGACCTTTCATTCTACTGGCGTCTGTAATTTCCTTAAATGTCAGAGAGAGTGATCCGGCCTGGTATCGGTCCTCATATTGGGTGAAGAAGAAAATAGGCTGTACACACAGTGTGACAATACATGTGGTCGACTTCTGGTCTTTTTTAAATGCCACATCCTGCCATTAGGATTTTTACATTTCATTTCTTTAATTTATCACCCATGTCAATGAGATAAGCCTTTCCTGAAATGGCCAAGCTACTGTAAGCACAGGATTTTTGGTAATCTCACTCACTGATTTTGAGCTTAACATCCATATGCTTGATACTACTGCTTCTTAAGACCCACACTTGTGGAGGTATTTACACTGGCACATAAACAGAGCATGCTTGTGATCCTAACTGTTTACAGTCAGCTGTTGGTAAAGCCTGGGGTACTCAGACATGTAGCTCTACTGCCAGAGCGACCATATGTAGGTCACTGAAGCGGTACGAATGTGCAGGGCTAGCTGTATGCTCAGGGCTCCACTGTGATCAGACCAGATGCCCAGGTGGTTGTAGTTCTGGTCGAGTTGGCCCACAGACTCACCAACAGAAAGTAGGAGGATCTCTCCAGTCAGCAGGAGATCCCTCACATTTTCAGTTTCCTTTGACACCACAGAAATCAGAGCATATGCCAATATGGAGCCTTGGCTTCCACTCCAGTGACTGTTGGACCTGGACCAGGTCAAACATTATTCATCCCTGAAATGACTATCCAGTTTCTATCCAAAATGATAGCACCCCTATGTTGTTGAATGTTGTTCTGTGCATAAGCTGGATCTTTCCAATAGACATTTGCACACCATACCCCACGTAAAATGACAGCCTGGGTGTGGATAGCCTTGTGGTAGATATCTGTTGGCTGTTTTTCTCTCCTGTGCAGTGTGGCTTAATAGAAAGACAGGGAGGGGAGTGAGTCTGAGCCCGGGGTTAGTGTGGTCCCCAGTGTCGGCCTCAGAGAGGGAGCATTATGCATGCATGAGCTCCTGTGCCTGATAAACGATTGGCCGTGTTTACGCTCCAGCCCTACAGGAGCATTCACTATGGCATGTCCCCACACTCACCATTAGGGGGCGAGCTCCAGCCACACAATGCTGGACACTTAATCTTTCTGTGTGTTTGTGTCTCATTCTCCGCCATCCTGGTTTCTTCTGTCTCAGTCTCTCTATTTCTCTCCTCTCCCCTATCAGCCTGCAATCACTCTTCTCTTTGCCCCTTTGAATTTTTGTCTTTTTGGCTCGCCAAGTTCTATTTCTTCCACTCCTCCCCCGGATTTGTGCCTTCCTCCTGATTCTGTGGAAGACAATTAGTGAGAATTGTGAGATTGCATGACATTTGTGCCATTTCCTTAGCATAAAACGAGGACACAAATATACTGTACCAAAAAAGCAAACACTTTCAGCAGAGGAGCCAAATTAGAACTCAATAACAAGCTGTAAGGGTTTACTCTATAATACTACTATAAAGTACTCTACACACACACACACACACACACACACACGCATATCTGTCAATGTGTTTATAAAATAATTGTTGAAGTTGGATGACTGGCAAGCTACAGTAACTGGATGTATAGTAATGTATGTGATTCCAGAGATAGTCATAATTAGATGGAAGTGAGAGGAAGGAGCAGTTAGAGGGGAGGGGAGATGAGAGGGAGGTAGAGAGGGAGGGAGAGAGGGAGGTAGAGAGGGAGGGAGAGAGGGAGGGAGAGAGGGAGGTAGAGAGGGAGGGAGAGTGGTCCAGTTATCGCTGGAGGTCATGTTTGGCTGATGTGGCAGGGGAGAGAGAGTGAGACATGGCTGCTGCATGCCGTCCCCAGGCAGATGGGGGTCCGAGCCTCTGACCACTCACATTGACGCCGGCCACTGATGTGGCTCTACTGCTCTCTCCCACCCCACGTCACATGCGCTTAACCCGCCAGCAGCCGCTCCCACTAAGCACATTACGCTCCGTCTGAGACAAGTGGGAGGTTGCTGCCACCGCTGCTGCTCTCGGCCACTTGCTCCACACTCCACACACACACTGAGGCTCAGGCAGGCTCCTAAAAGAGGGCTGGAGGGTCTCTTTCAGACCTAGACATCATCTGCACTGCTGCACAGCTTGTGACTGGACCTTCTGAGGAGGGGTTGATGAAAAGAATCCCACTGCCTACAGGACAACCACCTCGACATCAGCACCACATCTACATCACACTGAGCGACAGAGAGAGGGATAGGAAGAGAGAGAGAGAGAAGATACAAGGGAGAGCGAGAGATAGGGTGTGTGTGTGTGTGAGAGAGAGAGAGAGAGAAGATATAAGGGAGAGCGAGAGAAAGGGTGTGTGTGTGTGTGAGAGAGAGAGAGAGAGAGAAGATACAAGGGAGAGCGAGAGATGGGGTGTGTGTGTGTGTGAGAGAGAGAGGGAAAGAGTGAAGATATAAGGGAGTGCGAGAGATAGGGGGTGTGTGTGTGAGAGAGAGAAAAAGAGAGACGCGCACACACACACGCACAGACGAGGGGAAGTGAGGAGTGTGAAAAGAAAGAGGAGGCAGAGCAGAGAGAGGAGGAGACACTGCTGCTTCCGCCGCCACTGCTGCTGCCGCTGCTGCTTACACACACACACGCACCATGGAGAGCAGACTTGAACCCACGGTTGCCAGTATCCCCTGACTGCATCTGCAAGAAGGCAATGGAACGCGCTGGGAGAGGAGCAGGCGAGCGACTGACAGGGTCCGTCGCTCCTGTGTCCAGTCGTTAGCAGGCTGCTGCTTGCTGTGCTGTGCCGTGCCATCGCGGTCTCCGCTAGTCTATAAGGAGGGAATTCTTCAGTCGTCTCCTCCGGAAGGCACAGCCCTCTGTTAATATTTGATACATTGCTTCCATGCAGCAGGAAAGGAAACAGGCGGAATAGCACGGGGGGGGTTGTGTTGGAGCTGATACAGGTAGGTTTTGCTCTGCTTCCCAGTGTCTGCTGTGTGTGTGTGTGTGTGTGTGTGTGTGTGTGTGTGTGTGTGTGTGTGTGTGTGTGTGTGTGTGTGTGTGTGAATGAAACTGGTGCTCCTTGTTGCTTCGTTTCTCTCACCGGGCTTTACAAAGGTTTATGCGTAGTGTCTGCACTGTGCAGATTGTGTCAGAAATACAGTAGGGGGTTAAATAGCATGGCATGGATGGACACATATGCATGTCATTTTCACTGGATATAGCTATGATGTGCTACACTTTGTAATTGAAAAGATTGGAACATCAAGTAGAATTTCATTGCAATAATACACAATAATTTGTGAAACCTGACCTTAAGCATGCATTGCTGTATGTTTGGCATTGGGCAGATTCACATGTATGACTCTCGTTATTATGGAGATTAACCCATTTCAGCTTGGATGTAGAGGAAAAGCTTGATGCGATCGTTGTACTAGATTATTGTCATGGGGAGACCTCTGTGATTCTCTAAGCTCCAGAGTCTCAGTAATCCATCACTTCTCTCTACGAGACCTCGCAATCTGCATGTGCCTGCAAGCATGCACTGCTCACTGATGCGGAATGTGCACATATTAGTGTCCGTTAAATGAGCGCGGACTGAGACAGCCTTTTAGCCGTTTTGATGCACCGTGATGCCGGCATTTAAAACAAATAGGCAAAAACGAGCCTTTGCATGCAGTAGGAAGTATGGGGGTCCTCCTCTTGAGTGGTGTTTGTGTGCAAACAGAAAATCCTCGTGTTTTAAACACAGACTCCTTTCACTGGGGGATCTCGGGAGCTACGGCATGAGCCGAGTTGTGATAGTGGTAGTGTGTGGGTGGGGCTCCTTTCAGTCATCGACTATCTTAAATATGCATCAGTGAGAGCTGAAGTTGTCACAGTTCCTCCCTGTAATGCACAGGTCAAGCCCTCTGGTGTCTGCCCCATATTGATATCTCTGTCAGTAATACTGGCCCATCCACCAACGTACTCAATGTCAGAATGAAGCACCCATTGGAGATGGAAATGGGGGAAAATATCATGTGGTTAAGAATGAAAATGTGAGCAAATTATTCGATTGCAACACAAATTAAGTGTTTGATGTGCACTTATATTCAACACCAAGGGTTTGCAAATCTTGACATTTCAGTTACACACAAGAATGGCACAGCCTATTCTGTTAGTGTATTCTGTACCAAAGCCAATGGATCTCCAGTTCCTGTTTTATGATAGTATGTGGCTTATGTTTGTGGTTATACAGGTAGGTATATAGGTATACTATGCTTGTAGACTGGTTATGTAGAAATAGATTGGGTCAGAAAATATGCAAGCACTCACTGTGCAGTGTATTATCAATTATTTATGCTATTCCATGTTCTCAATTTTCTATTTCTCAATTTTCAGACAATTAGCCAATTCTAAAGTACATTGATTATTTGATCATGTAAATGTTGGCCCTGGCCCTGTAAATGTTGAATGAGAAACGATTTATACTATAAATAATACACAGTCCCACTGAACAAACAGACTTGCTCTTGCTCTGCAATACTGTAGCTACAGCTGAGAAGCTAAAGGTTAATGGTGATATTGTATTTTCCAGTACATTTGAGGTGAACATTTTGCTCAGTTGTTATTATGCAAACTGTGCAGCTGTATGCATCGGGCACTGGACACAGAATTCTGAATTCTGGAATTAATGTGGCTCAGCTGCCAATTGCTGCATTATCTTCTGAGATGGATTGCAAAGGAACTTCAGAAACAATATCGATCAGAGTGTTTTATGAACTAAAACACACTTGCGTTATTCAAGGCATAACGTCCAGTAAAGTTTTCTGTGGAAAGATTAAATATAGCTCCATTGTTCTTGTGCTCAAATATAGCTACATGTCTGTGTGGATATTATGACATTAAATTCAATCAGTATGCTTTGTGCTTACATTGTATCTAGACAGGAAAACTGGTATTGTCACATGGTCTTTTAAAATGCAGCACATTAGTTGGCTGCTTCTCTCTTGTTCCATACTGGAAGTAATCTGTGGTTGTTGTGATACACAGATAAACTCTCATGGTTAACCACTGAGCCTTAGAGTGTCTGTTGTGAATCTGCCTTATAGTGGCCTGCAAAAACACATGCTAACACAGCATCATGAGCATCGATGCAATTAAAGTAATTGCCTTGTTGTTATGGACTTCAGAAATCTATAGCCAATAAGAGCGCATAGGGGAGTCCACCTCGTGTTTTTATATGAGACATGAAATTAGCCTTGGTCTCACTCACCACATAACTCATCAAATAAATTCAGGGAACCTAGGACCACCATTTTGTTTTCACACTAATCAACATGTGCTGATTAGGCCATGACTTGAATACATTAGCTGTCTTATATTAACACTGAATGTCAAATATGAAATGTAATTTAAAGGTTTATGACATTGTGCACACTACAAACATTAATATTCCATGCATACTAAAATATTTTAATTGCTTTCACTTTGTAGATCATTTTGGATGGGCAAGAGGACGCAGTTGGATTTACAAGATATCTGCACGCCACAAGGACACACAATATTTTAGCTTGGCATGACTGCATCTAAGGACGACTCTTATCAAGAACCCTCTTCGTCCCTCAGGGCTGGCTTTCAGAACTCATAAGTGTTTTATGTGCTAGTTGTTGGCCACAATTGGATTTTAAAACTGTTGTGCTTCGCTGCATCTGGAGGAAAAAAGCTAAAACATTGCCCTCCATGGTTTCTGCCCATCTCAAAAAGCTATCATCTTACATTATAAAGATTTATAAAGGAATGTTTACAAAGAAATTGGCGAATACCACAAAGAAGAAAGAGAGCAGTGAAACTAAAAAAGAACCCAAATTGACCCCTGATTTGCATGCTCGGAATCCAACATTGTCCACAGCTTTAAAAACCACAGTGAAAAAAATATCTAAATGCTCATCTGCACGCAACATTTCTCTTGAAGACGACGACGGACAAAACGACTGCTCTTCTCTTTCTCCAACCTTTAGTTACCGTGTAGCCATCGCTAACGGACTACAAAAAAACGCTCTCTTGAACAATAATGAAAGTGTCTTTCATGAAGTCTTGTCCATTGATAGTAGTTACTCTGACTCTCTGAGTGAAGCCAAACTTGTCCATAGATTCGATGAACAAAAAGCTTATACCATGCCTGTGAGAAGGAATAGGAAGAGTTTAATCAGTCTGGCTCCTTCGGACGGGAGTTCAGAGGGTGAGAGGGTTGAACGCACCAGCTTGCATACACTTCGGTTAGGTGCACTGCGGAAGCTAAGAAAATGGAAGAAGAGTCAGGAGTGTGTTTCTTCCGACTCCGAGGTGAGCAACTGGAGGAAGACCCTGGGCATTAGGAGCAAGTCATTGGACCGCGCTGGCCGTCAGCACAAGACCCCAACTTTGGAGCCCGGGTCCAGCTCCACCGGCTGCATTAGTCAAACCCAGGATGTGATGGAGATGATCTTTAAGGAGCTCCAGGGGATCAGCCAAATCGAGACAGAACTCTCTGAGCTACGTGGCCACGTCAATGCGCTCAAGAACTCCATTGATGAGATCTCTAGTAGTGTGGAGGTGGTGCAGAGTGAAATCGAGCAGCTCCGCTCAGGCTTTGTGCAGTCGAGGCGAGAGACACGCGACATACATGATTACATCAAGCAGATTAGCCATCAGACCAACAAATCTACACTGAGATTTCTAAATGTGCCTGAGGACAAGTTTGAGAAAACAGAGGATCTCATTTATCAAATTCTGAGGGAGAAAATGGGTTTTGCTGAAGCACACAAGACACTAAAAATTGAACTGGCCCATCGATTAGGGCAACAAAGAGAATGCTCGAATGCGAAACCGCGTCCCATTATAGTTATTTTTTCATCCCCACAAGACAGGGATCTAGTTTTAAAAAAGAGCTATAAACTTAAAGGAACAGGTATATCAATCTCCACTGATGGCTTTGGTCAGGAAGTAAAAGAGAAGAAAGAGAAAGGGATTAGCTCCTCCCAAACATATGAGAGTATGGATATGAAAATTGCTGCCAAGGAGAAAGCAATGACGACTGAAAGTGATGACTGGGACTCAATGGAAAGTGATAAGGAGCTAGATGAACTTAGCAAAAATAAATATGCAATGGTCACCAAGCCAGTCCATAAAAGTAAGTCAGACAAAAAAAAGTCTCATGACCGCTCTGATGATGGAGCATATGTCAGCTCAGTACATTATGCCGATGATAGCTATGATGACCCTGATAAACAGAGCAAGCCTTATTATACGGACATAACCCCTGGATGGCTCTCTCAAAGTGACTACTCAACACCTAAACTCAGCCGCTCTGAGTCTGACTGCTCCAAACTATGCCAGTCTTACTCAGAGGACTTCTCTGAGAGCCAGTACCTCAGCAGAACCAATGGATGTTCTCTTCTCTCTTCTTCAGATCAGGAGCTATGGCAACGGAAACAGGAGGACATGGCCTCAGCTTGGTATGCGAGTCCTCCCAGTCAGACCTTGAGTCAGGAAAACCCACCCTATGTGGAGCCAAATGAAGTGGAGACAACTGAGACCATTGACAGTGGTGTAAGCAATGGACTGGTCTGCATATCAGGAGACCGCAGTCACTATAGTGGCTCACAGCTTTCCCTGCAAGGTGATCTCTCTCCATGGAAGGACTGGCATCACTTAGAACAAGGTGCTGACTCTGGCCTTGATGCTTCCACTGAGCAAAACATAATTTCTGAGGTCAGTAGCCCCTTTGACCCATCAGCCAATCCTGGCTTCCCAGAGAATATCACTAAATGTCTGGAGGTGGATTTGCAGTTTGAGGGTGAAAATTACCTGACACTCGATAGCACCCCATCCACTGAACCTATGTTAGATAGTGAAATTGCAATTGAAAGTGAACTCATAACTGAAAGTGAGCCTATGATGCAGAGCATGCCAGTGATAGAACACAAACCAGTGAAGGAAAGCATGGTTGTTAGAGAGATCAAACCAGTGAAGGAAAGCAAGCCTGTTAGAGAGATTAAGCCAGTGAAAGAAAGTAAGGCAACAAAAGAGAGCAAGCCAATCAAGGAAATCAAACCTGTAACAGAGAGCAAGTCAGTCAAGGAAATCAAACCTGTAACAGAGACCAAGTCAGTCAAGGAAATCAAACCTGTTACAGAGAGCAAGTCAGTCAAGGAAGTCAAACCTGTTACAGAGAGCAAACCAATCAAAGAAATCAAACCTGTTACAGAGAGCAAACCAGTTGTTGAAACCAAGCCTGTTGTAAAAAATGAACCAGTTGTGGAAAGCAAACCCGTGGTAGAAAGCAAACCTGTGGTAGAAAGTAAACAAGTCACTCAACCACAACCTCCCCCAAGCCAACACTTTAAAGAAGTTAATGTCAATCACTTTCCACAAAGTCAGAACAAAACAGCTACAATGTACCGCAGTCAAAGTGAAATCAGGACAGAACAAATAGAAGAGGTGCCTAAATCCTGGAGCAGTAGGCTCAGCATAGATCTCACCGACAAAAGCTTCAGCTTTGGATTTGGCAACACCCTACAGAGAGCCAAATCGGCATTAGAAGTTGTTTGGAATAAAGGCTCTCAGAGCACCAGTGCCCCCACAGAGGAACCAGCTAGCTCCTCATTTATGGGCCGATTCAGGACCCAGTCCCAATCCACACCCAATGACTCAAGCACCACCATTGACTCTGATGTGTACGCCGATTCATTTTATTACAAGGCAGAGGATGAAGAGCAGGCGACTGAGCAACCCGTTGACAATGAAACACATTATGTTGAAGTGATGGAGCAGGTGCTTGCCAACCTAGAGAACAGAACCAATGCCAGTGAACCTGAGGAGGAACCTGAGTACCAAGAGGAATACCAAGAGCCAGAGGCCTCTCAGGACTACGAGGCGGACCAAGAGGGTGGAAATATTGTTCTGGAGTATGACTGCAGCCTTGATGACCAGTACGATGAGGAATATGTTGAGGACTATGATGACAACCCAATGACAGAGGACACACAAGAATATGAGGCCATGGTTGATTATATTGATGTGACTGAGGACGCAGATGACAACGAGGAGACTGAAGACATTGATGAAATTGAAGAAGTTGAGGAAATCGAGGATATTGAGGTTATAGAGGAAACCATAGAGATTACCAAGGAAGAAGTGGTCAAAGAAGGTGTGGAGCAAGAGGATGAAAACAAAAACATACCTGAAACTACACCTGTTCCACCTCCAGCTGAAGCACCACCGAAGAAGCGAATTCGTCCAACCTTCAAAGAGGCTGCGCTGAGAGCATACAGGAAACAAATGGCAGAGCTGGAGCAACAGATTCTTGCAGGAGGTATTGTGTTTTAAATTACATTCTTTTTTATAAGCTCGGTATTTGTGAAATACTTTACAGTTCCACCAAAGATATGTTCTTCAGTTATAAAATAAATAATATATTACTTCAACTTATTCAAGGTAACAAAGATAGTTGTATGACAAAGCGGTCTACTAGCAGACTCTATCAAATAGACCCTGGGCTGTGTGAACTTGATTATTGATCTCAGTGATGAAGACACATTTAATACATTAGTTGTTATTCTATTTTTCCACATTTTATTGTGTAGGCTGGTGTTCAAATCTGACATCAGTGAGTTTTTTCACAATGTATATTAAGTAGACCTATTAGGAAAGCATGAGTTTTTCTTTGGACTTGTATTAAAAATTGAATAGATATGAGAGGGTTTGACACCCATGTTCCCTTTGCTGCCATCAGTTCTTTAAAAGTGAAATGGTTATGCTGTCTCAATGTATTACCGTCAAGCATCAGTGACACATGGCTTTCAAACAAGAAGCTATTTCCTCCAATTAATTTTACAAATGAGCTTTGTAATCACTTCTATATAGCCAGTATAAAGAACATCTCACTAGATTGCATTTTAATCTATAATTGAAAAATGGTGTTTTAAAACCACATTTATAGTACAAAGAAATGATGTATCTATAATACACCATAAAGAAAAATATGTTATAGTCACAATGCTAAGTTTATCCTTATCCCTAGCGAATATCTAATGATAAAGCAAATTGTAAATCAGTCTGGAATGAGTGCTGGGTGTTAAAAACAAAACAGAAAAATGCTATTTGTGCATCTTTGCTGAATGGCTGTGAGTGTGCTTAGTGCAGAGGTCTTTCTATTACAGTCACAAGGAGCCCAGGGAATATCTTCAGCCTTATTCAAAGTGAACAGGCTTTTGACCTAGATTTGACAACTTCAGACACAATATTCTGTAGTGTTCACCAGTGGTTTGCTGGGAATTGCTGTTGCTTTGTGGGCAGAGCCATTCATTTCTAATTGATCCACTTCACTGATACTTTCCTGGTTTAAAAACTGTCTATCAGTCATGTTTAAAGTGGGTGTCACGTGTACTGTAATGTAGTGGTCACTATGTATGAGGTAGAAACCCTGTATGAGTCCAGTAGGTCGGTGGGTGAGATACAGTCTCCACTTGCTCTGGGAGAGCTACAGTTTCACATACTGTATCTAGATTCTGATCTTTTAAGTGATCACATCCATATAGCTAAAGTATATTCAGTTCTGTTTATTTTAATGTCTTTGGCACTACAGGAGCACATGGCTCCAAGTGCTGTCCCAGCTGGCTTGTTGTTGTCTTGGTGTCAGTCTGTAAGAAAGAGGGAACAGTGTTGCTGTTTAAACCCATTCTGTGCCTAGCATGATTCAACGTATTGGTATCAACAGCAATTGGCTTCAGTATTTTTAAAAAAGGATTATTTTCTTCTCACTAGATTCTCTCCCTTTCATTTTAGTTTTGTAGAATATGATATCAAGCACTAACTGCAACCCAACAACTAGATAAAACTTTGAACTGACATACAAGCGAAGCAATATCCATAACAAACTCTTATTAAAGTGTTATTAAAATTAATACCACAGTGCCTGCCTCTGTATTATCTTAAGACTGGGCTACATTTTATTCAGGCTTTTACTTTCTAATTATTTTCATCTCAAGAACAGAAAACAGATGGACAAATGTGATGTTTCCCTGCATCCAGTGCTTTTTGCTCTTCTGTACTTAAAAAATCAAATGTTTTTAAAGCACACATGTTAAAAGCTTTTCATAGGGGCCTTAGCGTAGTTGTTCCTCCTGCCAGACCAATCTTCACTTAACTCCAGCAGCTACTGTATTGAGATGCTGATTTGGACTCCCAAGGGCATTGTCTAACCAGGTCAGCGTTGCTTAGAATATTTATTTCCGTCTTGTACACGTGGCCACTGTGTGTTCAGGGGAGGGGCTAAGTGTGCAGGCCACTCGTCCTTCTCTGCGCCGCCCTGTTTCTTTCCCTTTCTGCCAGTGTGTTTTGAAGGCTATCCATTTGTAAACTCACTGTGCTGCTTTGTTTTATTTTTGGTTGGTGGGTTTCAACTGCAGGCAATCACTATTCAAATGGGAATGATTTCAGTTGACCGCCTTTGAAAGCAGGAATAGCGATTTCAGGCATTTCCGCATGGGTTAGTCTTTTGCTCTGTGTAGTCAATTAGAAGCAGCAGCAATACTCTGTGAGTATTGGGTATACTGTATGACTGAAAAAGCTTTTGATTGGTTTGGTACGATCTAAGCTGTGGATCTCAGTATGTTGTTTCAAATAGGTTGCAGACGTTTTAGTGCTATCAGGCAGTCTTTCCTATTAAGCCCAAGCTACCCTGAGCCCATTTTTCATGAGATGTTTTATACTGTATATCACATCTCACACAAAGGCGAACTGTATGATGAATAGAACAATAAAACACTTATGAACATCAGTTATGGAGTATCTTCATCTTACAGTATGTTATTGAAGTATTATGATTATCATTACACACACACGAAAAACAGCTTCAGATATATAGGTTGGCTCCTCATGTTTATCTAAAAAAAAAAATCAGCTAAACAAGGCCATTCATTCATGAATGAGGCATTAGTGCCAGGAGTATGAAGTGAGCACTGAATTTGTGGTTATTTTATTTTGTTGCTTTTGGAGTTCTTCCAGAGAGATTATGGGCAAGTGAGGTTAATTTGTGAACAATTTTACATTGTCCAATGTAATTCAGTAATCATACAGACAGTCTGTCATTAAATTGGCTTTCTTTTAAATGGAATGTCCTACTGCTAGTTTACCTAGTCAGATTATACTGTAGTAGTATAAGATAACAGTTTCCTATGGAACACAGAGTGACTGCTGTGTTTTCTGTGCATTTCCCCTCTACACTTTTACAAATTCAAGCCAGTTTGCTGTGTGTGTTGTAAGGAATCATCAGACTAAGTCAGCCAGGCACACTAAATGAGGTGGCTCCTGAGCACCACCCAACCGAAGCGCTGTAATAGATTTTTATTAAGCAGCTCAACATTAGCAAAGATCTGATCAGAGCCACAATGCAGCAGCAGCAGTAGCAGTATCACAAATCAGCAGCAGGAGGGATCTTGCCATTCAATGTGTCGTGCCACTGACTCATATTCACTTCCACACTGTCTGGACCAGCATTTGTTTGGTTGCGCCACCATTTCTGAGTATTGTTTCATCATTGTTGGGCATGTTAGAGACGCCTGGCCCTTCAGAAGTGTCATGAAGGGTTAACTCTGTTATTGCTAAGCTACTGAAATCAGAAAATAGTTTTTCTTGCCTCTGGGGGATAATGCTCATTAAAACGTCTAATGCTCACATCACCTCACCTCATCATGCCAAAGAGATGCTATGGCTATGACCACTCATCCTCCAAGTCTGTTGGCCCTATTGTGTGTCTTACTCTTCCTCTTTCTCTTTTCAGATAGCAGTGCTTTGGACTCACAGGTTTAAGTCTATGCTATAGCTTCCCATTCATGTCCCTGCCTTATCCTTTGTACCATTGCTTAGAACTGTGTGGGGACTCTCCACATTGATTACAAGTGATTAGAAGGTCCTTGACACCCCCATCCTTTTACATGAGTGATTGTGGAATGTGGAATAAAACCTGTACCTTCCCTTGTTTATGTGATTTGTATTGTTGTTGTGCATGCATTGAGATGTAAATGTGAGATGTACACAACCTCTAACTGGTTTGTTACATCCGTCCCCATTTTCTCCATCAGATTGCATTTTAATTTGTTGTTTAATTTATTTGACCAACCAGTGTTACGTTTGATTTGTGCATGTTTTGCAAAAATTATGTAGAATGTCTATATTTTCAATGAACACATGGTAACAAGAGTGTTTGTGTGTATTCCAAAGGGTCATGGAAATGCTCTGGATGCTTTGGGTTCAGGAGGGTAAGTCAAACACACCTGAGATCACTTCATGCCTCATAAAAATGATTTCCCTGCACATATGACTTGTTAATGATCTGAACTCCTACAGGACTCTGTGATTGATGTGGTATGATGTATGGTAGCTGTATGGTGAATGGATTGTGTGTGTTTGACTGTCCACTGAGAAATTTCAGTTTATAACATTGCAAGAGTTCCCTGTGAACTGTGCAGGAAGAATGGCAGTGATAAATAGAGGCCAAGGGCCCAGTGCAGTGATGTCACCCAGTGAGTATCATAGGAATGGGAGCTGTCACTGTCACGGTAGGGTGCACACGAGGTGATCTGCAAAACCCACACAGCCCCTCCAAAAGTGATATCCCTGAGAATCACGGGTCAAGGGAGAAGTGAAACTTTCATTTCATACCTTCCTACAGTCTGTTTCTCTAGAGACGGAGAAACTGGGCTAGTGTAGTAATGAGATAGACAGGCAAACAGCAGCTTCCTGGCAGTACATTTGCCCACGTAGAGAACCTTTTGAATAGCTATCATTTGTAGCATTAATGTTACTTTATGGATCTTCTTCGTACACTTTAAATGATCAAAGTGGTTGCTCCTCTGTATATAGCTAGAGGACATGTGCTTGCACAGTGTAGAAGACATAAACATTTAAATATCATGAAGTCCATTTTAAGGGGCCCATATCAGTGAGGTGTTCTTGAGCTGAGGGCTGTTCAGCTACTGTATTGGTCTGATATGCATATCACATTCATGAAGTGGGCTTACATAAAGCTGGGGAGATAAGAGGCTACTCCCAGACATGCTTAAATCTGCAGTTTCTGCTCCGTGCCCTAAACCAATACCCCATCTGTGAGAGGCTGATTAAGGGGCTCTTAGCAGAGGGGAAACTAGTAATTTTGCCCTGAAGTATCCGTTCCGAATCTAGCCGTAAGAACAGAGGTTGTCCAGACCCTTTCATTCCAAATGCAGCAGGTAGAAACCTGCTTCAACTTCTGGTTATTTTATTCAGTCTGTTTATGCATTCATATGCCTCAAGTTGCAGAGAGTGTAAACGGACAGCACTGGTTTACATGTCTTTGTATTCCTCTTGTACTATTCTCCCTGATGTCAGCATAAGTGCAATCCTTTAATTTTCTATCTCTACACATAGTCAGTTACCCAGATCTCCATGTGTCTCTGTCTACTGCGCTACATGCAGGTGGCTGGACTCAGATGGTGTGTGTGTGTGTGTGTGTGTGTGTGTTTGTGTTTGTGTGTGTCTGTCTGTGTGTGTGTGTGTGTGTGTGTGTGTGTGTGGGGGAGTGAATGAGTGGTCAGGGCAGCCAGGCAAGTCTGGCTTTGACCATGACACTTTATTCCATGTCACGCATAGTGGCTAGAGCGAGAGCTGGCTTCAGACAGCCACACCTGGCCTGTTCTATTTTGGTGTTGTCCCGTCATCTCACAGCACAGAGGTCCTTCCAGGGTGCTGTTTGGGTCAGTGACAGGTTTCTCACCTGCCCTGCTGTGCAAGTGTCTGCAAGTATTTGGCATGGGGGGTGGGGGGTGGGTTGGTTGCACGCACTGCAGAGCCAAGCGTGGGAAAAGTGTGGCGAGTGACGTATGGCCTGTGTTGTTTGCCAGAGTCTTAAATCAAATCACCCTTTTTAGCCCAGTAATGTCTTACACTGCACAGCATTATTATGATATTAATAGACACTAAATCTGTCTGCCTCTGCAGGGCTGGCAGCATACTTTATGGTATTGACAGTATGCCAGATTTACGTCGCAAGAGGACCATGCCTATTGTCCGAGACCTGGTGAGTTATCTGCCTCAACAAGGTTATCTTTGATTTATACTGAGTTTATCCAATTTCCTCCATGTTATCTTCAGTAGGATGAGTGTGGTGACATCCTTGTCTGCTACAGTGCTCCATATTAATATGTAAATACACCCCTACTATGTCGTAAGTCACTTTAATTTGGCAAGTGAAAGGCAAAAGAAAGGTGTTTGATCCTGATGGTTCTTCAGTGCTTGCTCTGCTATTAGGATAATAGACACACAGTGTCTTGTCTGTCTTGTGAGTTCATATTTCATGTTAAGTCTTTATTTTATCCAAAAATATTTTTTGAATGACTGCTGTTTGAATGACTAATTTCTGTCTTAAACATGTTTCTGTATATACATTTGTGTGTCTGTATTTGTCTTATTACAATATGTATGGAAAAGCATTATTCATATTTGTTGGTGTCCGAAACACCAGTAGAAGAATTAGCATGTAATTGTGTAAGTTTGAAAATGTGTCTGTCTCTTTTCAGTTTAAGTTAAATATTACATATTATTTTATCATAGCATAACATGGCTTGATGTTTCACACGTAATTACTTGCAAATGTTCATAAAGCATTGAAGGACAAAAAATGATGCTGTATTTGTCCATATCTCGCATGAAATTAAAAACCAACAATGTCTTGGTAAGTATGGGTGTCATTTTTGTTTTTGGGTTTTGCGTGTATATTTACCATTCCCACATGATCCCATAATTACTATGGGTGATATTTTTCAGTGGGTTGTCAGATTTCTGCTAGGCCGGTGCCTGGACATTTCAGTCCCCGGCGAGAATCAGAGGCAAATTTTTAACACGAAATGTTGACAACTCGACCCAAAAATATATCTGAGGACTTCATTGACTTCTGATTTAACTGTGCCAAGGCTTTTAAATCATGTAAAAGCAGTGCACCACAAAGTCTTTTACACTCGGATGAAGTCAGGTTAAATTTGGTCTGGTCCTCTCATGCTTCCTCTCCTCTGTCCCTGTCCCCGACCGGCTGTGTGATTGCTTCAGGGCAACAGCAGTCTTATGTTTCTTCGGGACAGGAGGGGCGCCTGCAATTGACATTGGGGTGCAAAACACATACCAATGCATTTTGAAGTCCTTGATTAAAGTTCACAATTCACACCCGGACACAGTGATCTATGTTTTCTCTATGGTTGTGACAATGATGGTATTGCCTGCAGCAACCTCAGCAGTGATAGTGCATGTTCAGTAAACTTACATCAACACTTTGAGTTCATGTAGAGGTCACCTATCCTCTCCTACATTCCTTTGCTTAAGGTGTAAATGGCTTCCCATGGGTCTTTACCATAAGTTTGGTGCTACAGTAATTTGGTGCTTTGGTAGATGGTAAAGACAAGCTCAATATTGTCAGCTGTCAATGTCTGCATTCCTCTTTGTTGCATTACCTCCTTTGGCTCCAGCTGAGTGTTTTAAAACCCTTTCTCTATCAATATTACCTGGAGATTATTGATCAAAATTGACCTCCTATTATTAACGTGAGTCAGTGGTGTGCCACTGGCTCTACACAAAAGAAATGTGTGCGTCATGTGTTTGTCTATTTGTGAGTCTAATGTGCAGTGTAGACAGCAGAAATATTATTTTGAAAAGCTTCATGACCAATATTTGAAAAAAAAAAGAAACACACATACATGCATACAGAAGCATGAGTGAACTGTTAGATGTTAATGCATGAATCAGTAATTATGGTATGTAAGGATACCAAAGTAATGATGAGCACAGCTGCATAGTTTCACTCTGCTTACTGGTGAGAGAATCACAATGTATTCTGCATGGCCGCAGAAATGCCCATGCCAAAATGCTGTATGTGAGATGTTATTTACATTTGTTCTGTAGACATCTTGTAATTCTCTTTATTTTGCATTCTCTTCTTATGCCACTGGATATACCAGGCTTTGGTAAGTTCCTTTGCAATTGTTATTTTAGTAGGCCTACTAATGCCATTTTGCATTACTGCAGTGGTGTACACTGATCTAGTGATCTACCTCATGCTTGCTGAATTCCTGTGGGTACTCTTGTGTGTCTTTGAATGTTTATCTTTTCAGTTTACCTGCCCTGTGGGGTACAATAACAGTCATGTATTCTTAGTAAACAGGATGTGTCTAAAATTTCAGCTTTATCCTGCCATTGCTTTGTATATGTAAGATCAAGGGCCTGCAGCTTTTCAGCCATTCATAATTGTAAATACTGTATAAGCTGAACAAAGGATGAGCCTGGCAGTTTATAATAAAACTAAAGTTAAATGTTTTGCTTTTATTGCTAGAACCTCCATTGCATACACCATTTTTATAGGACTAGACACATTTTTACAACACCTACTGTTCAAACCTAGATACATGTAGACCCACACCCACAGGCAGAGAGTGGGGGTGAACTAGGCACTTTGGAGCTTCTTTGGTTTCTAAATAGCAGTGTACCTGCCGTCTTTTCCCTTCCACCTCCACACCTTGTGAACAGCGTTTAAACACATACTGTATAATAGCAAGTGCAAATCAACTTTTGCTGTGTTCCCATGACAGTGCTCTCGCTCACTCATGCTATTTTCACATGACAACTTTGATTCAATTACTTTTTGTTCCAACTCTCTCTTCCCCTAGACTTTGGCTGCTCGAAAGGCAGGCATTTCGTTCGCCCTGGTGAACAGATCTACCTTGAACAACGAGGATCTGGTGAGTGTTTCCTCCAGAGACAGTGGCGCACACATATAAATCTCACTCAGATCAGCCAGTCACTCGCTAATAGGAGCCAACCAGGCATGGCTAATATAAAGTGCCAGGCTTGCAGTCAGCCAGTTGAGATGGTTGAGGTATGGGATGGGGATGGAACAAACAGAGTTACATTCAAAACTTTTAGCAGCCTCTTGCAGTTAAACACTGCACAACATCTGGCTGAAGAATATGAACAGAATAAGTGCAGAGACTGAACTGTGATGCTACAGCTCATAGTGTACTTTGTGGTGAACACTTGGTTCCCAGTATTCTGGACGATGAATCAGAGTGTGATAGAAGGACTTCCTTGAAATGTTTGAAGGATCAGCCAATTTCTTAATGTAGCCAGCGATCCCTTTTTAATTATGCTCCCTGCTTTTTGTTAGCTGCAATGGAATCGAGGCGTTGGAGAGGGATGAGAGCTTTAATCAATGTCTAGAGAATCAGTCTTTTCTATTTTCCGCTGACCTCCAGAGCTCTATGCAATTGATTGCAATCTGCTAAATAAGTAAAAGAGAGCTCTAATGCAATTGTGGAGAGTAATGCGCAATAACCATCTGCTTTTTGGTGATGCATCTCTTCTCTTGAAAGGCTGCAAAGTGCGTGTGAGTTGCATTTGAAGCCTGTGCTGTAGCTCACCTGGTTAAGTAATCTCACCATGGACACAGCCTTGATCTGTGTGAAGCACACAGTATATTGTGTGCTAACAATATCCACAAAGTTCTTTCCTTGTACTGTATGTAGGCCTGCTTTACATTAAGAGTGTAAATAGGCACAACCAAGTTTGAATTTGAATTGTTAGGCTTTTTTAGGCTTATAAATGTGTAATTATTTGGTTGTAAGTATACTACTGCAACCATCCCAACACTTTTTTTGTCACTGCTACATTGAACAATGAATGTTACTGCACAACAGTTAATTGCTAGCCTGGTGCTGTCTAGACTAGATCTCGGTTGATTGTGGTCACAAAGCAATTTCCTTTTTCTGCTGGACCAATGAGATATCCTCCAATGTAGGGTCATTTTTTTTCTTGCTAACATCCGATGGGAGCTCTTGAAAGGTGACCACATATAATGGCTTTGGAGCAAGCTGAGTCATGTGGAATGAAGAGCTTGAGGTGCACATGCCTCTCTGTCAGATGTTTAGATGAGAACGGGCATGCTGCATATTTGGAACAGCAGTTGTAAGTAGGCCGACCAGATGTTGGTGTGTTATCCGCTGCATTAAGTACATGAGAGAGCATCCCTGTGAGGAATCACGGTCCAACATGTTCTAACAAACACAGCCATATGTCATACAAAAATACTTCAGGAGAATATCTATTGATTTGGAGTGAGGAAAGCAATCAACTTCATCTGAAATGTTAATGTTTTCCAGGTATTCTGGCTCTATAATTACATCAGTACTCAGCATAATGGCAAAATCACAGTGTATTGTAGAAATCCAATTTTACTTAATTTTGACCCAAAAATTAACATGTAATATAATTCCTGAGAGTCTATTTTAACCTTTACTTGGTATAGCTCTGAGGACTGTTCCACCTTCAAATAACTGTATTCATCTATTGTAATTCATGGACATCTTTCTCAAAACCCAATGAATATATCATCCAAATATTTGATGAATATATCATCATGGCCCAGTCCCTCAATTGTTTGCCATGGGTGAAGGCTCAAGGCTAATGCCCCCTGATGCACTATAGCCTTGTAGCTTCTCTGACACCAACTAAATGGGCAATGAATGTGCATTATACTAACTGAACCTCTACAATGAGAGCTATTGAACATTATCAGGTTGTCAAGGTTACTATGCCTATGGTAGCAGGGGGTAGTGATTGTATATTTTAAGTCAAGGAAAGCAGCTTCTGATCGATAAAAACTTGTGTCAGGCATCAATTATTGTGACTAGTCCTGCACCATGCAGTGACTCTGAAGAGGCAGACAAACAGTAGAAAGAGAATCAGGGACTGTCACTGTCTCAATTGAGTTTGGTCTCTGAGGCTAAATCCATGCAATTTGTAAGAGATATTCGCCAAGAAAGAGTTCAAGAGAAAGAATTCATGAAAACCACTTCTAACTTGCCACCAGCATCAGCAAATGGGGCATCACGCTTTTCTCAGCAGGGCAGCTGAACCCTGTTGGCAACCCCATTCTCCTCACTCTGGAGAGCCAATGTTATCTGGAATAAAACTCACAAAGAGCTAGGAGTTGCTAATTAGGAATCATAATAAAGACTTCATCAGAAAAATGAGATGCTTTGAGTGCTGAAAATACAGAATGTGCACCAAAGCTTTACCCTGACACAGAGATGCTTTATCTGTGTGTGAGCCACTGGGAGAGACTGTGAGCTTAGATGTAGACTGAGGTGGGGGGTCACCCACTCTTTGAAGCAAAGGCATTAGATGACTCTGCTGCCTTAAATTTGATGGAGAGTGTTTCTTGTTATGGCCCCTTGCCAAGCCGATAACACGTTGACATATGGTTCGTTGAAACTTTGGCAGATTAAATAAGAAGTAATTTTCGATTTCGCCTGACCGTTCAACATTTCATTAAACGATGCCTCTCATTTGCACTGTAGGCACGCGAGATTGAGCTCATCTCTGAACTCCTCTCTGAACTCATCTCTCCAACTGCTGTGGTTAGCCATGTGTGTGCCTTTTTCCCCCCTGGTGGCTTTAAATGTTTCCTGTCACTACACACTGTGTGACTTACAATAAGGCCTGAGCCCTGTGAATGCCAAGCAGCATGTTTGGTTATTGCTCACAAGATGCTTAAAATGATTGTGTGAGTATGTGGCAGACACATCACCATCACCACAGGCTGTATTTTTACATTTTGGTCACATTTTGGGTGGTAGGGTTCAACCCACCACACTTAAACAATTCTCCTCTTATTGCAAGCTCCTCCGTACTCATCATGAGTCCCTAAAGGACGTTTCCAATTGAACTCATGGTCACATGTAATCTTGATTGCCAAATAAAGCAATGTTATGTCTCTACGGTTCATTGACATTTTTACCAGTAATGCCACAGACATACAACTAAGCCTCCAGCGGATATTATGTCCCTTCAAAGGGTTTTATGGCCTCAGTCCAGCACCAATATGTGTATGATTTTAATAGTATACGCTCAGAGTACCTAGCACACACCTTTTGGTAATGCTAACATGATCAAATGAGATGAGATGAAATGGCTAAATTGGTATTAAGCAAATATTTAGCTATACACAAATGCTGTCCCTAGTCCTAGATGGGAATAGCTTTCCTAATGAAGCTCATTCCAATAGTTTTAATGAAGTGCTTTCAGGAAGTGCTTGTACTGTACCTTATTTCTTTTTTTTTCTGGATCCTTGCACAAAGTTAACATTATTGGCTGTTAATGTAATGGCAGTGTGGGAGTAAGACAGGAATCTGGAGGCAATAAAACTCTCTGCAGAAATGCATTGCTGGAGAAGTTGGAGAACTCAATAGACTGTCCACATCTCTGTCAGCTGTAACTCATGCTGCCCATGTCTCACTCCCACCCACCCACCCCACGCCCAGACCGCTGAGCACACACTGTAAAAAAGGCAGAAGTTATAGCACACATTGATTTCTCCCTGTCACGAAGAAGCAAACGATGGTTAGATATCTGTGGGGCTGTTCTGGTCACATGACAGAGACACTTGGAAGGGTCTCCGACAATAAACCATCCCAACTGAATGAGAGAGGTCTGTTAAGGTCAGGGTTCAATTCTGACTGTGATTTACAACTGGCATCGAGAAGAGAGAGGGCCTCCATCATTTGACTTTGGAATTGATTGGACAAAGAGGGGACCATGTATATACTAATACAGAAACATGAATCAATATGCCATGGGCACCCAAAGATGAAGATGGACTGTGAAAAACATGTCATCAGATCTCAGGCTTGATAGCATATTGGCACAGTTGCCCTTAACATTTTTTTTTAATTGAAGCAGAGTGTGCAACTTCATGTCATTTTATTTCATGTTAACCATGGAAAGTCTCTCCATGATAATTCAACCTAGAATGACTCTAACCAATTGGAATACATGGTTTATGGTGATTTTTTCTTCTTATTCACAAGTTGTTGCTAAATTTGAATATGACAATTTACAGTTATCTGCTTTTTTTGGAATGTATCTCCTTTAATTATACACAGAAAGAAGACACTCTTAATATTTGTGTAATTGTTTGTTTTTTCATAACGCACTATGTAATGTGCTGATATTTATCAAAATTATGTGACAACAACTAGATGCATTTGTGAAGCAATAACTCTGTTCTCCCGAGCAGCCGAGCAGGGCTTAGTTAATCTCTCTGTTTTGCGCTGTAGAAACTCCATGTGCTTAGGAAGACCTTGCAGGCCTTGATCTACCCCATCTCATCCACCACGCCCCACAACTTTGAGGTGTGGACGGCGACCGCTCCCACATACTGCCATGAGTGTGAGGGCTTGTTGTGGGGCATTGCTCGGCAGGGCATGCGCTGCTCTGAATGTGGGGTCAAGTGTCATGAAAAGTGTCAGGACCTTCTCAACGCAGACTGTCTACAGAGTGAGTGTCATTCCCTTCTTTTCCCTTCTTTTTTCTCTCTCTCTCTCTCTCTCTCTCTCTCTTCATCTATCTCTTTCTTTTTTTGTTTCTTACTGTGATGCACAGGTGTGTGGTTATGTGTAGTATAGTGTCACAAAGAAAAAAAAGAAAGAAAATGAAAAGGCAAGTTTTCATTGCACATCATTTGCATGGATATTACTTATTTCAATATATCATTATTTTCCTTTGTTGCCTGCCACTCATATTGATATAGAAAGAGAATGTTCAACGCCAGTATGATCCAGGGACAGTGTAACTATGACATAAAAAATACAGCAGTGAACATTTTTTATATAATTCCAAATAGTTATGCTTCAGAGACCTTGAAGAACTTTTCTCTTTTGACACTTTTGTGCGGACCATTTTAGCCATATGATGTGTTAAACCACAGTGTCTTTTCTCCAGATTGGACTGCAGACCTCTGCAGTTCTCTTATTATATTACACATAAACACACATACACCACACACACACACACACACACACACACACACACGCACACACACACACCTCTTTGAAAGGAGATGTAATAACTTCAAAATATTGAAGTTTGTCAGGTTGTTTAAGTGCAGTGCATGCATTTGTATTCAAAGCCTATGCATTAAACAGATTAGTCTTCCTATGTTTTTTTTCTGAAACCAGTGCACTTTTACCCTAATGCTTTAAAACGGCTTCATAACAGCATTCGATGTGTGTCTTAGATGGCACTTTTGAAACTGGATTTTCTGTTTGATTGTCTTTTTTTGACATGTAAGCTTCAGGGAACAATCATCACTGTTCTAAATTAAATTAGACATGCTTGGATCGATGTAAAACTGATTCTTTTTGCATTTACTCAAATTATGACTAATTTCCCGTTTGAGTCCTTGACCTCCCTGCTGATGACAGGCAAGATAATTCAATTAAGTTTGGTGAAATGTCAGCACTTGTACAACAAAGTGGTTCAAGCTGTTGGGATCCTCTCCAAAGCTTACTTTACTCACTCATACCTTTTAATCTTCATGGCTTATCTCTGTGTGTGTGTGCGTGTGTGTGTTTGTGTTTGTGTGTGTGTCTGCGTGCGTGTGTGTGTGTGTCCGTGTGTGTGTGCATGTGCGTGCGTGTGTGTCTGTGTGTGTGTGTGTGTGTGTGTGTGTGTGTGTGTGTGTGTGTGTGAGGATGGAGTGTTGTTTTTGTGAATGCATATGTATGTGCACTTTTCTCTGTGTGTGTGTGTGTGTGTGTGTGTGTGTGTGCGTGTGTGTGTGTGTGTGAGGATGGAGTGTTGTTTTTGTGAATGCATATGTATGTGCACTTTTCTCTGTGTGTGTGTGTGTGTGTGTGTGTGTGTGTGTGTGTGTGTGTGTGTGTGTGTGTGTGTGTTTATCTTTCCTTATGTCTCTCTTTTTCCGTGCCCAGGAGCGGTGGAGAAGAGCTCCAAGCATGGAGCTGAGGACAAAACCCAGAACATCATCATGGCCATGAAGGAGCGCATGAAGATCCGGGAGAAGAATAGGCCTGAGGTGTTTGAAGTGATCCAGGAGATGTTTGAGATCACCAAGGAGGACTTTACCACGCACCTTAAGTCAGCCAAGCAGGCTGTGCTGGAGGGCACCTCCAAGTGGTCTGCTAAAATCACCATTACAGGTCAGAGCTGGAAATCAGTACAGCGATATAGCTGAGAATATGTTTTAAATTATTATAAACATTGCATAAACCATACATACCAAACAGCATAACTAGGATGTGTTGATTACAGAAAAAACACTTGGGTCTTTACCAAGGCTAATTTTTCTTTGCTAGCTTGTTTTGGCATGCATGGGTATTGTGGTTGTAATTTGAGACCGGTAAATCCTTCATTATCATGATACACATCATTATTCATAGATAGCTGAATTTATAGTTCATTGTATGTGAATGGCCTCTGTGACAGTAGGAAAGACTATGTGCTCTCTTGACTGTGTCAGTGTCCGGTGTCTGCTGTGCTCCTTCACCTGACTTTGGCCGCTCCTGATGCTGTGAATTATTGCTAAGTTTGCACTTCTGCCAGGATGTCAATACACACAGGGGGAAGAAAAACACAGCGATGCCTTAATTTATCTCTAAGGCTATATTGAATTTCTCATTTTGGAATGTATTCATTGACTCATTATTTATCTATTATTCATTTGATAAACACGTTGGCGCATTGATTCCAGTTGCAACAGTTTTTGTCTCTGTTATTCCATACCATGGATTGTTCCTGGCTATACTGCAGTGTGTGGCATCTCGGCAAGTCTTCATCTCTGTCACGGGGAGTCAGCCTGCCGAAGCTGCATTGATGTAGTGGACCAGTAGTGACTCCCCCGCCACCCCCCAAACACCACCAAGCAGCCCAGCCTCTCCATAGTGCCTCCATGCCTCTCCCCAAACACCACCGAGCAGCCCAGCCTCTCCATAGTGCCTCCATGCCTCCCCCCAAACACCACCAAGCAGCCCAGCCTCTCCATAGTGCCTCCATGCCTCCCCCCAAACACCACCAAGCAGCCCAGCCTCTCCATAGTGCCTCCATGCCTCCCCCCAAACACCACCAAGCAGCCCAGCCTCTCCATAGTGCCTCCATGCCTCCCCCCAAACACCACCAAGCAGCCCAGCCTCTCCATAGTGCCTCCATGCCTCCCCCCAAACACCACCAAGCAGCCCAGCCTCTCCATAGTGCCTCCATGCCTCCCCCTCTGTGGGAATCCTTTCTGTTGCTCGCTCACTCCCCACCAATCACTCTCGGCAGCCAACTGCAGGATATATGTAACATGAATAATTTAGCATGTCACTCATTTATGTTTAATAACCTAATGCTCTCTCCTCTTTTATGGCACTGTGAAATACTACTGGCGCGGTGAATGATGGTGCGAGGCTCCCCCTGACTCGCCATTGACTGAGCAGAATTATACAATGGGAGCTGTGGCACAACACACCAGAGCCCCCTTCTCTTTATGCCTTCTGCCCTGATGACTTGTCTAATAAAACTAAACAGCAGTAGTTGTATGTCTGTGGCCCTGGGGCAGAGGCAGACAGAAAGTAAACACAAGCGAATAAAATACAAGAGACGTTTGTTGTTTTTGGGGAAGATTCTGACAGGCTTGATGCTGACGGTTGTTTTGTGCTCTTCACCCAGTTGTGTGCGCACAGGGCTTGCAAGCCAAGGACAAGACGGGCTCCAGTGACCCTTACGTCACCGTGCAAGTGGGGAAGACCAAGCGCAGGACCAAGACCATATTCGGAAACCTCAATCCTGTCTGGGAAGAAAAATTCTTCTTGTGAGTCATTCGGGAATTTTTCTACATCAGAAAGAGCACTATGGCTATGTGAAAAGTCCCTGAAGAGTGAGGCTAGCCTCCCCCATCCAGTGAACAGCAAAAGCTGAAATGTTTCAAATGCTTACTCAAGCTTATTTTCACAATTCTCTTTGCTTTTAATTTTGTGCAATATCAGTTTGACAGAGGACATCCCAATGCAAGGTTGTCTAAAATTCTGTCTAATAGTCCACTGTGTTGCCATAATGACTGCCTGGCTATTATGCCCTATCTTGCGGTTGCATAACCATTCCTCTTGATAAGAGGGCAGGCTCTTAGGAGGCTCTGAATAGACCATAATGAAGAAACATGCGAATGCTCATCAGCTCAGGACCCCTTAGCCAAGGCGGCCTCATTCCTTTTCATAGTCTTGAAGGGAAGCACATTGCCTGGTATATCCTTGAGCCCCTCACAATCACTCTATTATCATATTACGGTGAGGAGTGGCTTAGCTTTTCACCCCCTCTGTGTCTGTTGTATCTCTCCATGGGCGTATAAGGCCCATGAGGCTAGATAAGGGACAGGTACCACACTGCTGCGGAACAGCATCCTTGGTGGATAATCATTGTTTTGCTTGCCTGTTGCCTGCTTTAATCATGGTTTTATATTCATTTGACCTTATAAGCTATAGGTTTGTCATTTCAAAATAGAAAGCTATTTCTGAGCTATCAAATGGAACAGTCTACTTCAGTAGTGTATTGGTTGAAATACATGAGGCCAGATAAGCAGATTGTTTGCTGTGATCCCCAAGCAGATGTTTGTAGGTTTTTTAACCTTCATTTCCATTAAGGTCCTTGTGTCATATTATGTGGGCCGCTTAAATAGCAATCATGGAACTGCAACCATAAATGGGAAATGCTTTTCCAAAATTACAAAAAAATTGAATGGCACCCTAGGCACAAGCATATTTACTGCTGAGTGTGAATATTACATGCACAGCAAAAGACGGACTGCACTGGTGGTTTAATCTTTTCCACAAACATTCTATATTCCTTGCATGTCTAATCTTTCAGAAGCTGGCAATGCATCCCTCCAGTGGATAATTAAATGTGATACACACATCTTGGTATGCAGAAAACATAGCATATTGGCAGAGCTTATTTATGAGTCAGAATTCACGGTCCCTTGAAGTATAGCACATTAGCATGTACAGTTTGAGTTCAGGCAACCACAGGTCTTATATCCTGCTCTCTGACCCCAATCCTCGGCAGCTCGCTCTCTTTTAATTCTCCCTTCCACTGGCCACCCAGTCTAATCCTGAGAGTCCTGGACTGCAGATGAGGATAGGCTTGTCTCTCCCCTCACAGATGAAGTCCTTTTAAGACCACACATCATTCAGCTCCATAAAAGCTCTGCTTTGCCCTGCCCTGGCTCACATGCTCTGCTTTAAGAGTCACTTCCTCTTTTTTATATTTGTTCCAACTGTTATCCCAAGCCAAGCTCTGTAACTGACAGCATCATAAATCGTTTGTCATAGACACGTGGATTTACTGTAACCTACAAAGGGGAGAGAGAGACCAGAGGTCACTCTTTTATTATTTCTCTCTCCAATATAGTTCTTCAAAAGAAGCAGGCAATCCGTAATTATTAGAGTCGTTTTGTCAATATCACTGTTAATGGACCAGAGGACGCAGATACTCGGAAATGCTCAATCTTCTCTTCTCATAGAGATGCATGGCCACCGTTTTATTTTTACAACCAAATCTTTGGTTGGAATGATGCAACAATGTATCAGCTAACTAGGGGAGTATACCTCTAATATCAGGGGTGCTGTACCAACCCACCCACCCGCAAAATGAAAACACAATGCATTTCAGCTTGTTATATATGACAGGGTGAGAGGAGACGGCACCCCTCATCCCTTTGGGTAATTTGATATTGATGGCAGTGGGGAGGCTGGACCATCTGCCACCCAGGGGCACCATGGGAACCCATAGATCACACTCGCAGTGAAGTCTACCCCCTGCCTGCACACTATCACGGCCTTAGTACACCCAGGGGCCAATTAAAAGGCGGCGTTAGTGGCCGTAATTTTTGTGTAATCTGCATTTTTCAACCTGGTTGTTTGTTTTAGTGAGGACACCAGCATGCTGATGCGACAAGTAAAATAAGCAGATGTGGAGATGTGTCCATTAGAGACCGCGATCTATCATGAGGAGAATGGCCCATAGTGCAGGGCAATAACCTATTGGATGCATGTTTTCATCCCAGGGGCCTTAATGCGTTACTCATGAAATGTAAAGAGCAGGAGGAAAAACACATTACCAGAAACACTGCCAGAGGGCGAGGAGCAGCAAAAAGAACACCAGGCACTGCATCTCTGTTTGCCTAAACATCCATTTTTACCTCACATTAGTGATTTTTGAAAGCAAATTGTTCTTTTTGCTTTAAGCTTTTTGTACAGTACCGTTCTGCCTTACTGCTTTTTTTACAAGCTACATCATTTTTGTCATCATTTTGTGGGATTGTGAAGATTGCTGAACACAGATTTTGTTCAGGCCATATATGGTGAGCATATCAAGTGTCAAGGAAAAAAAGGGGGAAAAAGCAGCATGTAATTTAATACAGTGGCAGAGTGAGGGAATCCATGCTTGTGGCCCACAATAGGCTGTTCCTTCAGGTTCAGCACCACAGACAGCACCAGAGACCAATTTAGCTTGAAGCTCCACAACACTCACAACTGAGCGCACAGACAAAGCGAGCTCTCTGAACAAGCCAAATGATGCTGTCAGCTTGGTTGAGGTAGCATGTTCATTTCCCATGAGGCTGTGCTGTAGATGTATTGCTTCTGTATACTGTATGGCCAGTGTGACACCAATCCCACAGCCAGCGCTTTTCATTTGGAAGCATCAACAATACATTATGTGAGAGTGGTCGTTTGTGAGAGGGTAGATTAGAAGGACGTAAGGAGGGATAAGTAGACTTTTCTTGGCAAAGGGATTTCTTTTTTTGCTGGTGCCCTTTTAGAAGCACAAAGAAGTTTACTACTGTCTCCTTATACACAGCTTCTCAACCCCAACGTCTTTCTCATTTTCTCCCTCTGTTCAATTTTTTGTTCATCCCTTAGTCAGTCTTATTTAGAACCATCATGCTGCATCTGTGCCTTCCTACCTAATTAATAGTGCTCTCATCTAGCAATTACAATTAGGAGTACATTTATTCAATCAAGGTGGCCTAATTTCAGCATATAACACACTAATACAATAACTGCAACAATAACCACTACTTCTGTTTGAAGGACCAGACACACAGCTGTACATCGAATAAAACCGCCACAGCCATGTCTAATGGAGGTTTTCCACTCAGGAGTACACTGAGAGCTCCCCCAGCTCCATATGACAGGCCCTTCCAGCACACCTTCCTCCCTCCATCTGTGAGCATGGAGCCGCGGCCCCCTCCCCCCTCTTCCTGCAGGCAGTCCTGCGTCTGTGTCGTGGGCGGAGGGAGCCTCCCCAGTGCACATGCAGGACTTCCTTGAAGAGAGCTGGCGGGGATGGCCTGACGTCAATTCTAGCTGACAGGGGATCGTGAGAAGGAGAGAACGGATTATTCCGTCGTTCCTCCCAGTCTCTCTCTCTCTCTCCCTCGGTCTTGCTCTCCTTCCCACGGTCTCATATACTGTATCTAGCCAGAACACAGGAAATGTGAATGTCAGGAGATGACAGACCAACAAAAGAGGCCCGAAAATACAGCCTCAGTTTGGCATGTAGTTACCGGGGGTCTCTGGGGGCCATAAAACTCGGCTCTCTGCAGATACGGTAATGCGGCGCCTTGACAAATATAACAGATGGATAATAAATGGATGGCTCCATTTATTATGTGGGCACGAGTCGGCACTTTAATGTTCATTATGGGGTCTGCCTCAGTCCTGTGGTAAGAGCACTGTCAGGCTGCCATGAAAGTGGTTTGTGCTAATATATTAGCCAGGTCTCTGTTGAGTTTTTGGGCCAGTGTAAGTGCCTCAATTCACCACAGAGCTCTATAGGTGCCACTGGTGGCTACAGAGTGAATTAGCCATGAGTAATGTTAGTGCATGAACAATGGTTTGTCTTACCAGGGCTCATATTGATATGCAACATCAATGCTGAAGAAGGGCCTTTGTTGTTGACATTAAATTGTCACACGCGTGTATAAATAAATAATGAGGTGTCTAGAGTCTACAACTCGATACTACGGTAATTCTTGTGGAAACTTGTGATTTGTGCTTGTTTGGCTTTTCAAAGGTCAGTTATGACATGGGATGTCTATGCAAACTCTCACTCTTCTTTGATGCGTCAGCTCAGCTGTGAGTAAAAGCACCATGATTGACACATTCAGGCTGCTTCGCCCTTTTTTGATTCGCAAAGCCACTGTAGCTTTCTCTCTCAAAGGGTACACAGTCGGCCCCGATGAAGAGTGATTGGAAAAGAATCAGCGTAATCTTATTGAGAGGTTTAAAAATGTGGCGTTCAAATGCAATCTCACTATGAATTTATGGTCTGTATTGCATTAGTATTGTGCACTCTGGTTCACTGTGGTATATTTCCTCTTCAAATGGCCTTTCAAGTCTTCCGTCTGTCTGGCCAGGGGGGATTGAGGAGGGATGGGGGGGGGGGATAAGTGCCCTGTTTGTCGATTCAGTGAAGCATGTGACCTTTACGTGCTGCTGGGAAATGGGTGCTCATGAGTGCGCTTTCCTCTGCATTCCAGCGAGTGCCACAATGCCACTGACAGGATAAAGGTGAGAGTTTGGGACGAGGATGATGACATCAAGTCGCGGGTGAAGCAACACTTCAAGCGGGAGTCTGATGACTTCCTTGGCCAGACCATTATCGAGGTGCGGATGCTGAGTGGTGAAATGGACGTCTGGTACAATCTGGGTGAGTAGAGGGCCGCCACACTGGTCATCAGACCAGATATCACAACGTTGATGACTGTTATTATCCTGTTGAGGAGTACGGTCACAAATATGTGATCAGTTGCAGCTGGGCCCCTGTTAGTACGATCACAAATATGTGATTAGAACGTTTTCGAAAAAGGTTCTATAACATGACACAACAATTACCCTCAGGCACTTTTCTGCCATTAAACAATTTTAAGAACACTGAAACTATAGAACGTTCGCGTAGAATTCTAGAAGGAGCCAGGAAAATAATTCACTCTCTGGGGAACGGCATTGTCTTAAAGAATTCACTCCTCAACAGGTATGATCTGACAGCTGAAAATTCAGAATGACACCAGGTTGCTGCTTTTCTCTAATAAATGGAGCTACACTATTCTGTGCTCTATTCTGTGATATTATATTCTGTGCTAATATACTTTGAATGAGCATATCTTTGCCGCTGTTTTGTTTGTTACAGTTCTCCGTTGCATTTTTAATTCTTCCTGCAGCAGTGATAATGTGAACCATGCTGAAAGTCTGACATTTCACTTTCCCCCATCTGTTCCGACTAACAATGAAAAAAGTTCCGGTCACAGCGCCAGTTTGGCTTCAGGAACTGTTAATATGAGTTAGATCCTTAAAAAATGATACTCCCATAAATGGCAACATTTCTTTGCAAGTGTGTATCCGAAGCTAGACTGCAGCTGAAAAAGCCAACCTCAAGCCCAAGACAGCAGTTAAATACAGCACAGAGGCACAAGGAGTCCACACAACTGAGCTCTGCTGACATCTCTGATGTTGGCCAAGTCTGTCTGATGGAATGCCTTTAGAGCAGGGGTTCTCAAAGTTTTGATTGGTGAGGGCCAATTCAGGAACCCAACATTGAACTGAGGGCCGCCAAAGGGGCGGGGGAAGAAAATGAAGAGAAAAAAAAACTGGAATAAATCCCATTTGTAATCATTTTAATGACCAGGTTGCATCTCTACAGTTTATATTTATTGTATTAAACACATTTTAATTCATAACTGAGGCTAAACCTGGCAAAACTTGTGAAAATCTTAAGAAAAATTGCAATGCACACACAATCCCTGGGGTTCTCTACCCTCTACATTTCTTTGAGATATAACTGTTCTGGTTGCAGTCCATTTCAAGTACAAACTTATTTAGAACAGTCTCAGTGTGCCTTGCTTCTTATCAGCATAGGCCTTATTCAGGGCCAATTCCAGCTACCAAAGCACCACAGGAAAACCTGACGGCCACTAAACACCACTAACCGGAGATTCATACTTTTCAAAGCACACAGTACAGTTGTACAGTTTTACAGATGTTATCGCGGGCCGCCAAAAATGTTTCCGCGGGCCGCCATTGGCCCCCGGGCCGCACTTTGAGAACCTATGCTTTAGAGCCTGCTGCTGCAAGAGGCTCTGGCCATGCCCTGTATCAGTCCATTTATTTGACCACAGATTACATCGAGTCTCCTGTATGAGTATGGCAAAGAAAAAAACCACACACCCACACACCTTTGTGTCTGGAAGAATAAATGCCTTAGGCCTAACCTCTTCTCTTTTTTGCTTGCCCTCTAGACAAAAGAACGGACAAATCTGCCGTGTCGGGCGCCATTAGACTAAAGATCAGCGTAGAGATGAAAGGAGAAGAAAAAGTGGCTCCACCCCATGGCCAGTACACTTGTTTACATGAGGTGAGTAGCACTCTCGTTTAGCATCCAGCAGGCTGGGGCCTTCATTAGCCCTGAGATATGGAGTTCTCCATTCATTAGTGCTTGTAGTGTGTCTGGAGGAGTTTCCATTGTTCTCAAAGCAAAAGGTTGAGTTGTGAAACTGCACTATAAAAGTGCACTCTATGCATAACATGAAATTTGTTTAATATCGTTCTGCTAGCAGAAGAAGATACTGCTTATGTATTCATCAATTATGGCTGGTACAGTAGCCCACCTCATCTCAAATGCATACTCTTTAGTCTGGGGCTGTGTTCCCAGAAATGCATTTCTGATCTGAAGTTCCAAGGCATTTCTTATTGGTACTCCGCCGCGCCTGTGTTTAGCGATAGCGCTGTGAATTAATATAATGCTTCTCCTCGCAGAATCTGTTCCACTACCTGACTGAGGTGAAGTATGGCGGAGCCGTGAAGATCCCAGAGGTGAAAGGGGACGAGGCCTGGAAGGTTTACTTCGACGATGTCTCCCAGGAGATAGTTGACGAGTTTGCCATGCGTTTTGGTGTGGAATCCATCTACCAGGCCATGACGTGAGTGCCACGGCTAGCGCTTCATAGCTGTCATTGATCCCTGACTTACCCTGTCTTACTTACCCGGTGCTTTTCTAAACTGCTGTGTAAACAGGCTGAAGATGAGCCACCGCCCTGTGGCACCTTTAGACTGTGGGGATTCTCGTGAATTATGGCGCTTTTTAAAAACGCATGCATAACCCTGTCTTGTTGTATTAATCATAATAATTCACGTGACGAGGAAGCGAGAGACACGGCAGCGGGTGCTGAGGGATGCGCTCGTGCGGTGGCCAGACGGCCCAGTGGAACGCAGTAGAGGAGAGCGGTGATGAGCTCATAATTGTTGCGCAGCTGTGCTCAGGTGGCGGAGGCGTGCAGGAAGTGTCTGAGGGATGGCTGGCGCGTGGGCTTCATGGCCGCCACTTATGGCGTGTTCACAGGGATATATGAATGGGTCTGCCAGCAGGGAGCTCCTTAGACCAGGCCGCTCCCTCAGCCTACAATCATTCTAAACTTGATGGCTTTATAAATCATACCGCCGTCCCTGACAGTCTGGACTCCCCTTAAAGGGATGGTCTAAGAAAAAGAAAAAACGAGGGAAAGGAAAACTGGGTGGGCAGTGTCACCTGGCCCTGAAGTTGTGTTGCCCCATGGCAGCAGAGTGGGTTTCCACACTGTTGTTTTTATACCCAAAGAAAAATGAATGTGCTCAAAAGTCAAAAAGGCTTTTAGGCAAAGCTCAGTGTAGGGAAAATGATGTGGAGCCCTCGCTGCGAGCACTGCATACCTGATACCAAATAATGTGGCCAGAATTTTCTAGAACTTGCAGGTGTTGCACTGCCTGGCACATTTAGTCTCTCTTCGCTCTAGAGTTTCTCCCACGTGTTTGTGAACAATTCTGAGATTGAAAGTGCCCGTAATTAATTAGTGTTCCCACTGCATTTCACCCCTGTCCTCTCGGAGGCTTCTAGCTGCAGGAGGAGGCGCTTGTAATAAATCATACTTTAATGTTGTGCATCCCTCCTGTCAGACACTTCCCCTGGGCCTCCTCACAGCGCTGGAGATGGAGGATATAGAAGCCCCATGCTAAGATGGTGTCTCCTGCACCTTGGTGGTGGGGCTCACTTCGGAGAGTGTCTGCAGGAGGGTGTGGGCACGCTGCAGGCTGCCGTGACACTGGCCACTGTGAGGCGCAGAGGAAAAGGCCTGCCTGCCCGCCCAGAGTCTCACTCCGCACACTGATCATGTTCCTCCCACTCCCATCCAAATCCCCAGGATCCTCCACTGGCTCAGCTCCCTGCATGCAAAACTGCAGTGGATTGCACCCCACATCTACAGCTCTGATGTAATGTAGGCTAAGCCAGAATGTGCTCCTCACCTAATATTTAAGTTGGCCGGAGATACTCGCAACTGAAGCATTTTAAGAATCATTATTAAAATATACTCATTGTATTTAGAACATCCTTAGCTAAGAGCAATGATCCATTAGCCTAGAAATCTAGACGCACCCTAGCGGCGGCAAATTAATTTGCTCAGCCTGTACGTCTAGTATCAAACCATAGGGATTTCTATTGGCTGACGCCGTGGACGTCATCCAATCACAGCGCTCTATTTTGTTAGAGAATCTTAAGGCGGGCTTAACAGGATAACGACAGTCCTGCGACGGTGAACAACAAGGAAGGTGGCTATGGCGAACGAAGAGCGGTTGGTGTCAACTTTGGAGGAGTTGGACTTGTGCTTTTCTTTGAATGTTGAGCAACACAATGCACTTAAGTCATTCCTTTCGAAGGATGTATTTGCCGTTTTGCCGACCGGATACGGATATGGTCGTAGCGCTGGCCTATTGCATGCCTAGGCAGTTTGAAAGACAATTCTCTGCCCGCCCCTTGGATTAAGCGAGGTGAATGGTTCGATTCCAGACTATACATTTCAATGATATAGGATGGCCCGCCAGGCTAATGATCCATTCATTTGCATTCAGAAGCAGCTCATTGGATGTATTTCCTTAGATTCATAAAGTACCCATGGGGCACTGCCATCCCCATTTAAACACCCTTACATGTACTATCATTGATGTGTAAGGTCCTAAGGGTACTCCAACAGCCAACAGTCAGATTCTAAACACTAACATTAAAGGCTGTCAAGGATAGCTATTGTACTTGTAACTGCTGTAACTCACCCATAGTCAATATGCTCTGTGGAAACCTTTCATGACCTACATACTACTATGGCCTTGTGTTTATCGATTGGCTCAAGACCTTATGGAGTTGAACAATTTTCTCTTAGTATTGAACTACCAACATGGAGACAGAATCACAAATCAGAGTGCTCTTTGATTTATGCGTTCAATATTTCTGAATAGACTACAGCGCTTGACATTGTGCTTTAATCTAATTACACTTGTGAAATGTGGGATACTAGAGCAATTTGGCGTGATGAATTGGTTTATGCATAGATTTGTACATAAACCAATTTTTCAGCACACTGGTGTGTTTCCTATCTGAGTATATGTAAATTCGTATTTGTTCAGGTTTGATACAGATATGATTATATTCTTGTACGCAGTCGTCGTTATTTCACCATAGCCATCCTATTGCTCTGTTGTCCTTTCGGGGACTTTGTCTCTAACAACAGTATTGCTGTCTGCCTCAGATAATATCATAAAAAAATGTTTCGATTTTGTCATTCAGCACTTTTGTTGCTGAGGGCAGGATAATGACTTCAGGGTGAAAACCTTGACCATCAGCAGTATTTACTATGTGGGGTTTTGTGAATTAGCAACGAGACACTGCCATGACCAAACTGAGTGAGGGGAGCTCATGCCTTTTTGGAAGTACTGAAATAGTGGAAATGTTTAGCTTATGGAAATGTTGACTGTCGGCATCCTTTTGTTTGATATGTAGTGTAGCTGTGAGGTCCAGACATGGATATCAAAGACTGAGAGAATGATGGTCAGAAGCAACAATAAGCCATAGCCAAGCAACAGCGTGACCTAACCACTGTTGACAGACGTCATTTATTGTGATTTGCCCCTGGGCAAACCTCTGTCACCTGAGAAAGCGCTGGATAGCTCCATTCCACTGCAAGGAGAGCCACAATCAATTACTCATGGTATCCTAGTAGCATTGTGGAGGGAGAAAGCTTCACACACTTCGAAGGTCCTCACTTGATCAAGCCCTGGATGCTTTAGCTGATACGCTGAATGTGTAGGCCATTTATGTGGCCTTTATACCAATTTTTTCAAACAGATCACTGAATGGAAGGCAATGTAGATGCATCTTAGGGTTGCTCTGCCAGTAGAGATGGGGAGATATGTTTAACTAGAGCCTAATGATCAGTCACTCATTGATGTCACCCATCTGCACTACTCTCTCTATTGAACACTTTGTGTGTTTTCTACTGCAACACGCTATTTTCACAGTGCAAACCGTTCGCAGGCCTGCTCCAGCTAGATTTAGGTAGTGAAACATTTTTGGATGCTTTTCAAAAAGCATAAATGAAACAGTTAATGATTTGCTTTCTTTAGGAAGTGGTATTGTATTCTCTGTTGAGGAAGCGGCTAAACAGTCTACATAAATAAACACTCAAGAAGCCCTCTTTTCCAGAAGAGTGAACATCCTCTTACTCTCTGCTTCCTGAGTCCTTATTAATTAGTCTGAGCCTCAGCTCCAGTGAAGGTAATTATCAGAGGTGAAAGCTTAGGCCTCTCCCTGAGCATCCTTGGCCACTGTAGATGTGCCACTGTATAGTGGATGCATCCCACATGATATTTGTCCAGGAGCTACATCTATGTTGTCTATGTTGCAGTCCCTATTCTTCTCCAATGTTGATAAGTTGTTTAGCTCACACAGCATCACTCAGCAGCATATTTGATTCATGTACTCTGTGTTTATAGGAGGCAGTATTATGTATATAATGATGAGTGTGCACATGCAGTGTGCCTGTACTTTTGCATGTCTATATATTGTGTGCTAGCACAGTGTTGTATTAATGGGAGAACCTTTAGGGCACATGCATAAATAAGTAAGTGCCTCTTGCAATTATGGAGATTTCAGTCACTGATATGCCCTTTCTACAGTAGTGGGAACCACAATGAATGAGCTAGAAATGTGTCATTTTGCTCATGGTTTGCAAGCTGATTGTTTTGAGAGTTCTTCAGCTCCAGCCTCATCTGCTTCTTCACTTACATCCTGATCAAAAGCAAGTGTCTTAATCACACACCATTCTAAACACCACTGTGATCTAAATGTGGGACCTTGATCCCTGAGAAATAACAGCGTAATCTGAAAGCGCATTCCTCTTTATTTGCCAACAGGATTGCACTCAGTAGCGGAGTTGCCATAGTTATTCTGTAATTTTCCAAATAAACCCTGTGGTGCTGAAGCTAATTTTAGTGACCTGCTGTGTTGAACGACTGAAGACTGCCTCTACTCCTTAAACACGTGGAGCTTTTCTCTCTCTCTCTCTCTCTCTCTCTCTCTCTCTCTCTCTCTCTCTCTGCCCTCCCTCCTCTGTCTCTCTCTCCGGTCTGTCTATCGCACAGCCTAATGAGTCCTTCCCACCAGCCTGAAATGAGCTTCCTCTGAGCCCAGGGAAGCTGGGCTGCTGTGGCCCAGGGGACATTTTCATTCCATCTCTAGCACTTTAATGCAGAACACTGCATCAACAAACCGGATGGGACTCTCATTAGTCTCACTGGGTCCCAGAGGTGATGTGGGATGGAGGTGTTTGTCACTTTATTGTAAACGCTCTGTTTGCTTAGCTGTGTAGATAGTATGTGAGGGTGACAGGGCCTGAATTCTTTTCCTTTCTAATAATAGCATATATCAACATAAGTTGTCAGTATACAGTAGTTTACACTGCCTCTTTTAAATGGCATCAACAATACTTGAAATTATATAATCTAACATCATCTGTCCTTTCCAATTCTATCTCTCCTTTCTCTGTGTAGTCACTTCTCCTGCCTGTCTGCAAAGTACATGTGTCCTGGGGTGCCAGCAGTCATGAGTAACCTACTGGCCAACATCAACGCCTACTTTGCCCACACCACTACAGCCACCACCAACATCTCCGCATCAGACCGCTTTGCTGCCTCCAACTTTGGGGTCAGTGTCATGAATCCCAGTGGATGCTCGTTTTAAGTGCAGTTTATATTTCACACTAAGCCCTCTACATCATTCATTCAACCTATTTTCTTGTAGCGGGAGAAGTTCGTCAAGCTGTTGGATCAGTTGCACAACTCTCTGAGGATCGATTTGTCAAAGTATCGGGTATGTACAGTATGAAGCTCAGTTTGTCCTAATATTGCAGTGTTTGTTTTGTGCAAATAGAAATTCTGTCCAATTCTGTTGTGTGTACATATTGCAATTTAATCCAACATGTACACTGAGCTTGTTTTCATAGCCATCTGGCACACTTGCCATGACAATACTTCTGCTATTATGCACAGCAAGATAGAAATCATATTATAATACAGATCTCATCTGAGAAAAAACATGAAGAGTAAATCTCATTACCCATGACAAATTCCTTTATTCAGAGAGAAATGTGTTTGTGTTGTGACAAACCATTACAGAGATGTAGGTCATTGTTATCTCAAAGTCTCACAACAATCAAATGCTTACAGATTAACTACACAAGAGAAGAGACCTAGCTTTTGTCTCCTCCACAACTGTCCATTTGATTAAACAGAAGAATCTCTATACCTCCGCAGTGTGAGAAATACCTTTTCAGAGAGAGAGGGAGAGAGAAGTAATTTAATTATTTATAGATGCAGACTGCACTGCTAAAAAAATTCAAGGACCCATATTCTGATCAGTATTGATCCTCGCCTAGTCTGAAATTGCATTGGCATGTTCACAGAAAGCAGCCAGGAATATTAAACTTGCTTTATCGTACACCACAGACCTCTGGCTTGTCGCCTTTGGTGACAGAAAATAGCAGTGGACAGTAATATGATTCAGGCCAGCCAAGACTTGCATGGAGGATCCTATGGATTTCCTAGTAATGAAATTCTGAGGGAAATTGAGTTTGCCTTTGCTTAAAATATAGACTGATACCACTGAGGTGGCTTAGAGACATGTGCCATGCTGCATTTCTGCCATAATGGCACTTTACCCTTGTTTTGTTGTTTTTGTCATTTTTTCCCCCCATCTATCCAAATGATTTCAGCAGGGCTGGCAGAGATTAGTCTTCCGTCCTTTTTCCAGTAGATTTGCATTGCTCTGAAGCCGCTGGCCAGGCATTCCTGAGCAGTCTGGGCACCTGAAGAAAGACTCTGTGATGCTCACCTGGATGGTTTGCATGGGGGCAGCTCCCTCAGGCTGTCCGTTATGTTGAGCTTCATAGGCTTGGTGTCCTTAAACCTGAATGTAAAGAGACGTGATGTTCCAGTGTGTAGTGCGCCATGGTGTAGGTGCTGAGAACACAGTTCTCCCTCTCCCAAAAGTGCCGTGGTGCATCTTTTGCTGCATGAGTTGTGTTTACTCTCTTGTGTCCCCGGGCTGTTGGAAAACCTTTGTTTGTATCTCTGTTGGCAAACATTACTGCCACTAGATTCACCCCCACAACGTTGATTACAGGCTCCCAAAATGCCTGCCTAAAGAGGACACAGTGCCTGACATTCAGTCTCTAATGAAAGCATCCACCAAAACCCTCCAGTGCTCGTTCCCATTATTAGCTGGAGCTGTGAAACTGTGAAATGCTGCTGCAGATAAGGGAAGTTCCCCAGCATCTGAAATACATTTACACTACATATCTTTTCTGTTTTGTTTTTTAATGCACAACTCTTCCTCCAGGAGACATTGACATTTGCATAGCTAAAGTGGAAGCTTAAAATGCTGCAAAATTATTTTGACCACTTGCATTATATCCCCAGATTCCTCTGGAACTGGGTGTGGCCTGATAGAGTTGGAAGTTGCAGCCTAATGCAGCGACTGCATACTTACTGACGATAGCAGGCAGGCATTGCATGCAGCTATATTGGTCTTTTTTCATACTGTCAAATTAATAGACTTCCTACCATCATGGTACACTGAACAGGCTGATGGCCCCATGGCCAGTAAACATCTCTCTTTATATAGATAATTTCCAGTACACTGGATGATTATATTTACCTGCATCCAAGTAGACTTTCTGAGTTCATTTTAATTTACTGTGAATTTAAATGGCATAATTATGATACTTGCAGATTTTATGTACTGATCAGATCAGACACATCACACAACACCCTCCTCGTAACTGTGTCAAATATTCATATATTCAGTGACTTAAAAGGAAGCATGATACATGTTGAGGCCACATAAGTGAACTGATGATATTAGGAAACTGTGAGAAGGAAAAAACACTCAGCAACATATCTTAACATATCAGCAACATATCTTAACATATCAGCAACATATCTTAACATATCAGCAACATATCTTCAACTCTACTGTTTACGGAGGTTCCGTTTTTCTCTAGGATAACTTCCCTGCTGGCAACCCCGAACGTCTGCAGGATCTGAAATCCACGGTGGACCTGCTAACCAGCATCACCTTTTTCAGGATGAAGGTAAGGAGATCTTTATCGCCGCTATCTGCTGTGAGCGCGTCAGCCGTGCATCCTTTCCACCGATAACCACTTTAATTGCCTGTTCTCGATGGCGCCCCGATTTCATGTATTTATCGCGTCTCATCATTGATTGAGGTCACTGCCTTCGCCTCCTCCTGCCCGCTAGATTTGATGGCAGTATGTGAATGAGACATTAACACCTGCAATGACTCAGAAGTACGTTCACTCAGGCCAAAAGAAATTAAATGAAAGAACGCAGAGGCCAAATAGTATTACCTCCATTTCAGTCTATCTCCATTTAATATACAGTGTACTGATCAAGGCAATAGGACTTCTTTTGCAGTAACAGAAGGAGTAGTTCTGTTGATGGTGATTTAGAACTGAACCACCAAGGATTGAAAATCATTGTCTGCTGTTCCTACATCCCTGTGCTGCTGCTACAGCTGTGCTGCATCTCCCTCAGTCCTGTAGCATTAACAGTAGTCTGTGCTGCATCTCCCTCACTGTGTCCTGTAGTATTAACAGTAGTCTGTGCTGCATCTCCCTCAGTCCTGTAGTATTAGCAGTAGTCTGTACTGCATCTCCCTCACTGTGTCCTGTAGTATTAACAGTAGTCTGTGCTGCATCTCCCTCACTGTGTCCTGTAGTATTAACAGTAGTCTGTGCTGCATCTCCCTCACTGTGTCCTGTAGTATTAACAGTAGTCTGTGCTGCATCTCCCTCACTGTGTCCTGTAGTATTAACAGTAGAGTTGTTGCACTAGCTGACTTTTCAGAATGGCTTTAATTTTCATCCCTTATCATAATTGGGCTGTCAGCAAAGGTGCACTGTGGCTCACAAATCTCAATTGCAGCTGAGCTCTTCCCTGGGTCCTTTTAGCATAGCTGCAATTGTCTGTGTCCTCTTGTAATTTCCTTCTGGACTTGATATTTGATCTAGTTTTTTATTTCTACCCTTTCATTCTGTTGTTCAAAATGTTTGCAGGGCTCTTTTAAGTTATAAGACAACAACAATCCTTTGTTGTAACAATACATTGTTTTTAGTATTTTTAAGGAAGACAACAGAAGTCTTGCTGCAATAGAACCTGAGCTATTGAAAAGGAACATATGGATAAGCAATCAGCAAGAATGGTTGCCAGCATGACAAATGTGCATTGTATTGAGATTGCATAATTTATAGTGTTACACAATAAGCGTAAAGCGCACAGACATACACACACACACACGTTGACAGAGCACAATGCGTTAGAAGGAGGAGCTTCTTTTGTGCCATTGGAATCCTCTTCATTTTATTGCTCAGGTTTTCAATGCTAGTCAATAGGCTTCATGAAAAATTCTCCATAACCAATAGAATGCATAAACAGTAATTGATTTTTTTGGCCTTCATTAGGCTTAATTTAGTCTCCTCTGAGCCGCAAACAACACTCTGACTTTGGGCCTGTTTATCCCAGGGATGTATTAAAAATAGGGCCGCCATTGATTTGTTTTCATTCATGGCAATGAAAATTATACACTGCATTATGCACTTCTATGATTGCACTGGCTGCTGCACCTTGGTGATGCCTGAGTAAACTTAGGAATGAAGGCCAGTATGGGGCTTGTGCGACATGAGCCATGGTTACGCAACGCGGTGTGCTCGCTTTGTGAGCATCGAGTTGGCATACACTCCGTGGATGGGTATGTATGTGCTCATCCCCCCGTGCTATAAAAATATATGCCCGTTTCGTTTTGCCACTGTGAGTTAATCCTCTCGCTGCTCACACATACGCGTATGTTTGTGTGTGTTGGGTAATCTAAAATAAGCCCCCACTCTGCGCCCGCCACTGCGTTGACAGACAGGATGTATAAGAGCGGTTCGGCCATGCATGGGTAAAATGGCAGCCAGAGTCCCTCCCACCGCGAGAGCGCTGCGAGGCAGGGAATGAAAGCCCACACTGTCACACTGCATTATGGGTGCTGAGCCATGCAGCCGGGCCTGTCACATACATGTACCCCAGAACAAGGGTGGCCAAGACACATCACTAGGACCTGGCATTTGCTTTCAGAAAGTACAACACATTAAGGATTCACTACAATGTAATGCTCACATATCTGTCTTTGCCTTGTCTTGTCATTTAGAAGAACTGATATTCCCCCATGAACAGCCACTGTTCTAACGACTCATTAATGGATTGTGTTTTGGGTGGGCTTCTCAGGTCCAGGAGCTGCAGAGTCCCCCCAGGGCCAGCATGGTGGTGAAGGACTGTGTGCGCGCATGCTTGGACTCAACGTACAAATACATATTCGACAATTGCCACGAACTCTACAACCAGCTACTTGACCAGGTAAGAGCAACGTTCAGTCCAATGTTCATCAGGTTAAGTTGTATGTCAACTGAGCAGTGTTATTTCCAGAACATTCTGTAATCACATACTCCTATCAGAAGCTAATCTGCACAGCTGTACACACTGTCGCTACTGATAGCCAAAGTTTGCATATGGCTTGTATTTGATTTATTCAGCATATTGACACCGAGGCAGTGAACCATGATATCATGTTAATCAGTCTGGTATCCTCATTTACTTTCACAAGTCCCCATAGACTAAAAGTGCATTTGTCTCTTCCCAGTGTGTCTGTGCTTCATTGGGGTCCCAATTTTAAACACTTCATTTAAGTGCAGTGCAGTCAGTATAGGTATGCAGTATATAGCAAAATAAACTACTCAGACATACAATAGAATTAACGAAATTTGCATTTTTTTTTATACAGAGAACCTTTCCTTCTTTTCCTGACTCCATCAACATATCT